>NC_092734.1:33832961-34440103 GCF_047496885.1 Scyliorhinus torazame | reverse complement strand
GTCTGTAGGCAAACAAACAGTTTCTTTCCAAATGGTTCAGTTAAAGATTTGACTGAGGACAGACCAGAAGCAGCTGATCGCCAGACAGCGGGTTAAAGATTTGCCTATGAACAGAACAGGCAGATTAAACAGTAAATTGAGACAGGCAAGAATCTGCAGCTGAAGGATCCCTCTTTCTCAAAGTGGTTTAACCAATACAAGTCTTCACAGCAAGTCTGAGTCTGCTAACTGCATTTAGAGGATTTTGACCTGAGATGGGTGTTATTTGAGTGGGAATAAAGATAACAGTTAAGGGTTATTGTGTCTTTGCATTGATAAGAATTGTTTAACTGGTAATTGAAAGCTATTTGTATATAAGGTTAAAGTTATTAATACTGTGTTAGTAATAAAGTTTGTTTTAATAAACCATATCCCTTTGTTGGATTGGGTTGGATTTGTTTATTGTCACGTGTACCGAGTTACATTGAAAAGTATTTTTCTGCGAGCAGCTCAAACAGATAATTTAGTACATGAAAATAAAATAAAATAAAAATAAAATACATAATAGGGCAACACAAGATACACAATGTAACTACATAGACACCGGCATCGGATGAAGCATACAGGAATGTAGTATTCATCAGGTCAATCCATAAGAGGGTCGTTTAGGAGTCTGGTAACAGCGGGAAAGTAGCTGCTTTTGAGTCTGTTCGTGCGTGTTCTCAGACTTTTGTATCTCCTGCCCGATGGAAGAAGTTGGAAGAGTGAGTAAGCCGGGTGGGAGGGGTCTTTGATCATGCTGCCCGCTTTCCCCAGGCAGCGGGAGGTGGAGATGGAGTCAATGGATGGGAGGCGGGTTTGTGTGATGGACTGGGCGGTGTTCACGACTCTCTGAAGTTTCTTGCAGTCTTGGGTCGAGCAATTGCCATACCAAGCTGTGATGCAGCCCGATAGGATGCTTTTTACAGTGTATCTGTAAAAGTTTTAAAAGTCGGTGTGGACATGCCGAATTTCCTTAGTTTCCATAGGAAGTATAGGCGCTGTGTGCGTTAAATCACTTTTGGAGCAAAGTACCCTTTCCTCACAGTCTTACAAATTAAATTAAATAATGGGTTTCTCTTCGGTATCCTAGCAATTGTTGGGGTCTCTTCTGGGGCCGTAATATATTGAAACAGAGTTTGAATCCAGGGGCGTGAATGAGGTAGATCAAAGCACGTTTTCAAGGGTTTCTGTGCAGGTTCAATTTTGGTTTGATACGTTGAGGCTTTATTATCCTACAATGAGGAAAGAAAATTCAGAGTTTATTTCACAGAGGTTGACTTTAGATGACTGCTTTCTTAACTAAAGGAGGTCTTCTGGCGCAGTGGGTTAACGTCCCTACCCAGGACTCGACAGCCAAGGTAGGTGCGTTCATGACGCAAAATATTTCCAAACACACCAATGGCTGGCGGTCAGCGAGGGAGAGACTCCTGGTCGGCCCCCTTGATGTGGAGTGCCCCCCCATCAAGCTATAAGCCCCCTCGCGACAGACTAGCGACCTGTTCCGGGAATTGCTAGCTGTGTAAACAAACAAAAGTGTGCTTTGTTGCGTCACTAGGTGCGGGAGGAGAATAGGAGTGGAAAATTACTTGAACAGACTGGGTAGATAGCACAGTACCGCAGTAGTTAGGACTGCTGCCTCACGGCGCCGAGGACCCGGGTTTGATCCCGGCCCCAGGTCACTCTCCGTGTGGAGTTTGCACATTCTCCCCGTGTCTGCGTGGGTCTCATCCCCACAACCCAAAGATGCACAGGGTTGGTCCCGCTAAATTGCCCCTTAATTGGAAACTAAACCTAAAGTACAGAGTTTATTCTGCTCTGTCTTGTTTCATGAGAGATCCATTTGCCAAATCTACACCGGCCTCCTTAGGCCTACATAGTTTCTACTTGGATAAGTGTTTCCAAGGTGGTATGCCAGACAATATTGAGCTCCCCATTAGACTATCCCTTCACCCTGGTGTGGGAGGGAGGCGTGCAGGGGGCGGGTGGTGAGTTAGTTACATGGTGTTCCTGCTGACCTCTTTCAAGTCACTTCTTGTTTTCAGCAGCTTGTCATTGAGGTGTGAGAGCGTAGCACTGACTAAATCTTTATTTGTGGATACGAAGAACTTTCATCTTTACTGCAGCCTTAATTTCAGCTGCGGCAAGCTGGAACACGAGGAAATTCTGACCAGAGAGCTTGGGGGGGGGGGGGGGGGGGGGGGGGGGCGGGGGGAGCTGGCGAATCCAATCTAATCCTGAGAGAAAGCCGACTGATACGATGACAGGGAAGTGGGCTGAAAGTAGGCAGACATCGGCCAGAAAACTCAGCTCAGTCCCATGGCACCATGGCAGCATGCAGACTGGGAAAGAATTCAACCGTCCTTTATTTTGGGAACAGTAGCAGCTCGGCTATAATCTGTCCACTCACTCTCACTCTTGTTTCCCTGACCTCCACCCAACCACCCCCCCCCCCCCCCCGCCCCCCCCCCACCCCGCCACCCCCAGCCCCCATCACCCCCACTCCTACTCTTGTTTGAGCTAGATTTTGGTCACCTGTCCTACGATATCGTAGAATCGTACAGTTCCTACAGTGTAGAAGGAGGTCCTTCGGCCCATCGAGTCTTAACCCACCCTCTGAAAGGGCGCTCACTCTATCTCTCCCGCCCTATCTCTGCAACCCCTGCGTATTGATCATGGTCAATCCATCTAACCTACGCATCTTTGGATACTGCAGGGCAGTTTAGCATGGTCAATCCACTTACCCCGCACACCTTTGGACTGAGGGAGGAAAACTGGAGGGAATCAAATTTTGTTGGCTTCGTTTGAGGGTGAGGCTGAACTTTCAGGCTCAGTGGTCCCTCTCATCCTGAAATCCCCTTCGCAACCATAACACAGTCGATGTGGATGTTGTTTTTGTCAGTGGGGAGTGGGACTTGATTCCAGGACATTCATTGATTATTGAACAGGTCAATTGCACCCATAACGCAGAAACCTCTGTCCTGATCTCACAGTCAGCCAGCTCTAATGTTAGAAGTTTGATTGAATAAGGGCGGCTTATTGAATAACGGGGGTTAGCACTGTTGCCTTACAGCGCCAGAGACCCGGGTTCGATTCCGGCCTCGGATGGCTGTCTGTGTGGAGTTTGCACGCTCTCCCCGTGTCTGCGTGGGTTTCCTCCAGGTGCTCCGGTTTCCTCCCACAGTCCAAAGATCTGCAGGTTAGGTGGATTGGCCGTGATAATTTGCCCTTTAGTGTCCAACGGACCCAGGACAGGGGAGTGCGGCTGGGTGGGGTCCGCTTTCATAAGGTCGGTGCAGACTCGATGGGCCGAATGGCCTCCTTCTACACTGCAGGGTTTCTGTGATGTGTGCTGGCCTCTTCCACTTTTGGGTTCACCTTTTCATCGTCTAAGTTTCCTGAACGGTTTTTGTTTGTTGTTCTTTATTACACCTCAGCTGCCTACAATGCTTACCACAGAACGTCGATTTCCTTATCTGATCGAGGTCATCTATTCTCCTTCAGAATTGGCTCTGTGTCCTTTTATTTTTGTCCCACTTTCCAAGTCTCCATTTCCTTCCGGGTATCACATTTGCCTTGATGTTCCCATTCTTGAGCCAACTGTTCTCTCAATCATTCCTCTGTTTGTTTCCCTTTCTTTATTCTTGGCGCTTGAAGTCACCTCCCTACACCTCAAACCCATGGCCGGAATTCTCCCAGCCGTTGACATTCTCTGTGGATACAACAATCACTCCTCTCCACTCCCAGCAGGGTCACCTTTCCCGATCTGCTTCCAGGTCGGGGTTCAGATCCCACGGGCAGTTCTTCCAAATTGGTGCCCTAGTCATCTGGGTGGCTCATACTCTGAGGTGTAGGAGGGGAATCAGATTTTATACATGTTTCATCCCTGTCGGGGGTCGTAATAGCCCTTACCCCCCCAAGTCCAGGAAATGTCCATGGCTTTGGGTATAATAATAATCTTTATTGTCACAAGTAGGCTTACATTAACACTGCAATGATGTTACTGTGAAAAGCCCCTCGTCGACACATTCCGGCGCCTGTTCGGGTACACGGAGGGAGAATTCAGAATGTCCAATTCACCTCACAAGCATGTCTTTCGGGACTTGTGGGAGGAAACTGGAGGAAATCCTCGCGGACACGGGGAGAACGTGCCGACTCCGCACAGACAGTGACCCAAGCCGGGCATCGAACCTGGGACCCTGGCGCTGTGAAGCAACAGTGCTAACCACTATGCTACCGTGTCGCGCAGTGGAGGGTCCCGTGGCCGCTTGGATTGTGGGCAGAGATTAGTTGGTGGTACAGCCGGCCCGGGAGGTGTGCAGCGCACCGGTCACCGCCGCTTTGCATGATGATCGGCATAGCTGTTGGTACAATCTGTGCTGGCTTACCATTGCCGGGCGGTCCAATATCCATATTGGATCCACGTCACTGTCTACGTGTCACTGGCCGGATCCACGGGCACCTCTGGTTCTCTGGCGCCCTGACGTTCAACAGAAGGCGGAACGGGCGAGTGGTGTCCTAGTTCCCCTCTGGCCCAGGCTCCTCCTTGGCCTTACAGGCAACAGAGTTTGGGGCCTGCGTGGGACCTCCGAGCCTCGCGCCGGTGGTTCCTGGTCACGCCATCGTATGTGGTCCAGGTGGCGGTGTGCCTCTGTGTCCTGTACCTGAACCGTGTAGAGACTGGCCCCGTTGCGTGCAGGACTACCCCAGGGAGCCACATGGCTTCCATCCCGAAGTTCCTCACAAAAACCGCGTCACCTGCCGTGAAGATGCGCACCCATGAGGGGCGGTGAGTGTCCGTCTCCAAGCGGTCCTGCCGCTGATGGACCCGCGCCCTGACGTCGGGGAGGATGAGGCTGAGATATGACCAGTGTCGTCGCAACATGAAAAACTCTACTGGCACGATGCCAGTTGTGGCGTGAGGCATCATACGGTAACTATAGAGAAATCGTGCCAGCCACCTCTCCCAAGATCCCGGGGTCGTCGTCTTAATGGCCTGCTTGAATGTTTGAACCACTCGTTCGGCCAGGCAATTGGAGGCCAGGTGCTATAGGGGCTGTCCGCAAGTGCCTGGTGCCACTCGTGGCCATGGACGATGCAAACCCCTGGCTTGTAAATGCCGCCCTGTTGTCGGACAGCAGGACCTTGGGCAGTCCGCGTGTGCTACAAATTCCTCACAGTCTGTCCGTGGTCTCCATGGGGACCTGGTGTACTTCGAGCCACTTTGAGTGGACGTCCACTAACATGAGGAACGTGGACCCCTGACACGGGCCTGCGAAGTCGATGCGTACGCGGGACCACGGCTTCCTGGGCCACTCCCAGGGGGTGGAACGGGGCTCCCGGTGGGGCCTTCCGGTGTTCCTGGCATGGAACGCTATTGCGAGCCACCCACTCGATCTCGGCATCCAGTCCGGGCACCAAACATAGCTGCGTGCCGACATTTTTATTTTGGCCACCCTGGGGTGCCCGCTATGGTCAACAGGGGTGTGCACCCCATTCGGAAACGACTACACACGTTCCCCACAGGAGGACGCCATCTTCGACACTCATTTCGGGCAGCTTGGCGGTGTAGGCTCTCAGGCTGTCTGATATCGCCCTACGTCGTGCCCCGTATTGGACTGTATGTCGGACCCTTGATAACCCGGGGTCGTTCTGATGTGTGCTCCCGTTACTTGGCAAAGTGTCCAAGAAATAGAGGGCGGCTATCACCACCGCGGCTAAGGTGGGAGCCGATGGCTTTGTGGGTAGAGGCAGGTGGCTCAATGTGTCTTGTGCCCGGGCGATGCTCGAACGTGCACCTGTAGGCCGACAGAAGCAGGACCCATCCCCGAACCCGGTCCAATGCTATCGGTGGAATCATCCGAACTTCCTTGAGTAACCCCAGCAGGGGTTTGTGATCAGAAGATGCCGTGAACTCACGGCCATAAACATACTGGTGAAATTTCTTCACCGCAAACGCAATGGCCAAGCCTTCCTTTTCTATCTGTGCGTAGTCCCTGCTCGCCGTCCGCCAGCGGGCGGGACGCAAAGGCTATTGGTCACTCCGAGCCATTGGGCATGCGGTTTGCCAGGGCCGCCCTGGCGCCCTATGGCAAGCCGTCGCAGGTGAGGGGTAGGGGTTTGTTCGGGTTGAAGTGATGCTACTTCACCGCCTTTGGTGCGGGGGAGTGGGTCCCAGTCCCACTCTACCCCTTTTTCCAGCAGCTGTTCACCAGGCCGAGGAAGGAGCGGCGCTCCATTTCGCCACGAGGGCTGGTGGGCTGGCGAATTGCCCGCACCTTGTCCTCCACTGGATGGAGGCCCCTGCTGTCCACTCGGTCGCCGAGATACGTGACCTCTGGCGTGTGGAAACCACACTTCTTCCCCACGGCCCGAGAACATCGCTCGAGGACCTCGGTTAGGTTCTCAGGTGTTCCTGATGCGAGGTCTCGTTATGAGAACGTCGTCATGGTAGACAGCCACCCTTGATAAACCTCGCAAGGTATTCTCCATAACCCTCTGGAAAATCGGACAAGCCGAGGACTCCGAACAGCAACCGTGTATATTTGTACAATCCCCGATGAGTATTGATCGTCACGTATTTCCGAGAATTGGCTCGAGAACCAGCTGCAAGTACGCGTGGCTTGTATCCAGCATAGTGAACGTTTTTCCTCCGCTGAGCTGCGGGTAGAGATCCTCGATCCGAGAGACTGGGTAACGGTCAAGGCGGGATAACCGGTTTACAATTATTGTGTAGTCCCCACAGAACTGCACCGGCCCGCCCGGCTTCAACACGGGGACTACAGGTGCAGCCCAATTGGCGCAGTGGGCAGGGCGACTAATTCCCAGCTGCGCCAAACGGTCCAATTCCCAGTCTACTTTGGCGCGAAGTGTGCACGGCACAGGGCGGGCGTTTTCTTCCACATTTATTGCAGGTCGGCACGGTGGCGAAGTGGGTTAGCCCTGCTGCCTCACGGCGCTGAGGACCCGGGTTCGATCCCGGCCCCAGATCACTGTCCGTGTGGGGTTTGCACATTCTCCCCGTGTCTGCGTGGGTTTCGCCCCCCACAACCCAAAGATGTGCAGGTTAGGTGGATTGAAGATGCTAAATTGCCCCCTAATTGGAAAAAATGAATTGGGTACTCTAAATTTAAAAATAAAGACATTTATCGTGGCCAAGGCTCCTTTAATGGTCCCGAGACCTTCGGTGAAAACCGATGTGAACTTGGATAGCACTCCCCCCCGGTCCAGAGGGGGGTACATCTGGCACACGCATTGCCAATCCAAATGTAAGTGACCCAGCCAATCACGCCCCAATAGGCTGGGTCCATTGCCGAGGACTACCATCAATGGTAGGCACATGGACTGGTCTCCTAAGCCACGGGCAAGTGGGCAGTACCTCGATTTCTAAGGGCTTCCCGGTACATGCGCCAGTCGGGCCCCCGTGTCTTGAAGCTCCAACGTCTGAAGACCCATTTTGGATGTCCGTAAATGTGCGAAAGCTGACGACAGAGGCCGCCGCTCCGGTGTCCAGTCCCACCTGGGTGGGGTGTCCATTTAGCAGCACCGTCACCCGGATAGGTGCCGTTCTGGGGCCAGTCACACAGAGCAGCGGCAGGAGTGGCTCCTCCACTTCCAAGTCCTGCAGGGAATGCGTGCGGCCTCTCGGAGGGGGGTGGGAGGTCACTCCAGGTTGGATCACGGCGGTGGTTGTGGGGCCTGTGGTGACGTCCACTCTGGGACGGTCCCGGCACCTACGGTGTTCATCGGTCAGTGGTCTTGACGACACCCAATGTTCAGGACTGCTAGTCCTGGAGTTCCTGGAGTCCGCGGTCGGTGTTTTCCTGGGAGAGTGCTGTGTCGCCGGTCCGGTTGAGGGTCAGGGGTGTCTCCATTAGTAGGTTCCGCTGTGTCTCCTGGTCCTGAAGTCCTCAAACGAAGCGGTCCCGCAGTGATTCAGCCAGGGCAGCTCCAAACCCGCAGGGGCCAGCGAGTCTCTGTAAGGGCACCAAGTACCCCCCGGTGGACTCTGCCGGCGTCTTTGACGCGGTATAGAAGTGGTACAGTCCGACCATGATTGGGGGCTGTGGATTTAGGTGACGGCCCACCCGGTCGATTAGCGTGGTGAACACAGTCCATCCAGCCTGTCCGGGTAAGTCAGGTTTCTTATCAGTGCAGAGGCTGGTCCACCAACGGTGGTCAGTAAGGGTCTGTCGCTGGTCATTGATGATGGCCTCAGTGCAAAAAAAGATTTGAAGCCTTTCGGCGTACCCGGCACAATTGTCCGAGTTGGCGTCAAAAGGCTCGCGGCTTCCTATGTGTGCCCTGCACCTACGGGCTGGCAAGCGGCCTCCTGAGGTATTTGAAAAACACTCCGAGTTCTCAGCACTTTCCGCCTACGGTAGCTCCATCCCATCCTCGTCGCCAGTGTCGTATATGCAGGGTCACCTTCCCCACACTGCTTCCAGGTCGGGGTTTATATCCTGTGGGGACTTCCCCCAATTGGGAGGAAGCTCTGGCCACTGGTCGCCTGGGTAGGTCATACTCTGAGGTGTAGGAAGGGAATCGGTTGCAGGACAAATTCTGTCCCCGTAGAGGATCGTAACACCGGCGTGGGGCGGCTTCAGTGGGAAATCCTATTGGGCTGGGGGACAGGAGAATCCCGGCCTTTGTCTTTGCGATCTCTCGCTCTCAGCACCTCTGTTAGCCGCACTCTAATGCTCTGGGGCGCGATTGTACCACCACGTCCCGGCTCCGGGTGAATCGCCCAAATTAGGCCGGGCGCGAAACCTCACGCGAGTCACCTGACCTGCGGCGCCTGGTGGAATCTGGACCACACCCTCACTGGGGAGAAATTCCCCCAAAACATGAGCAGTCTGGCTCTCACCCAAAAGGCCGGCGGGAAACACCCCACCAAACCTGCCCATAATGTCACCTGGAAACGTTTTGCTTGAATCCCGCCCCTGGTCTCTCAGTGTCTCTCCATATTTTCCGCACTTATTCCAGCTCCCTTATTCATTTTAAGTGTTTTTGTGAATTATTGCGCTTGCCGGTACTGGGCATTAGAACGTATTCTCAAAATTTGCACTTAATTACATTCTTAAGTGTTCATAATTTGTGGGTCATGTGGGTTGGATGTAACCCCCGATACGAAACAAAGTGTTAGAGGATGCACATTCCGCCAAACTGTCGGATAATCCCAAATTTATTAAAGGAAGGTGGTTTTGGTCATCTCTCAGTCACGCCTCTGGGCTTTCTCGGAAGTTAACATCATCATGGATGGGAAGAGGAAATTGGAATACATTTTCCCAACCATGTTGCCAAAACTGACTAACTGTGCGCCCCCACCCCCGGGGCCGGCTCCCCCCGCGCCCCCCGAGGACTCCGCCGCCCTCAAAGCCAGGTCCCGACAGTATGGGCCTGGGTCTAATCCACGCCGGCGGGCGAAAATGGGAGGCCTCTCGGCCCTTCGGGGCCCGGAGAATCAGCGGGGGGGGGGGGGGGGGGGGGCGGAGGGGGGGGCCACTGCCAATGGCCCCCGACCGGCGCGGCGCGATCCCCGCCCCTGCCCAAAAACCGGTGCCAGAGAATTCGACAGCCGGCGTCGGAGCGGCGGGGCGGGAGGTCGGAGAATCCCGCCCAAGGTTTCTGAATAATCAGGCACGCCAGCTCAGTGGTGGAAATCTAGTCGGAAGGTTCAAGTCCCACACTAGAGTCTTGGGCACAATGTCAGGGCTGGCACACCAGTGCTGAGGGCCTGTTGCACTGTCTGAGGTGCTATCCTCCAAACAACACATTAAATTGAGGCTGTGTTGGCCCTCTCAGGAAGAGATAGAATGTCCTCAGGTACTATTCCAGATAAGGGTGGGGCCGGTATCTTTCCTTTCAACAAATGTCACAAAAGCAGATTGTGGTAAACCACTGTAGTATATAGAACATAGAACATACAGTGCAGAAGGAGGCCATTCGGCCCATCGGGTCTGCACCAAACCACTTAAACCCTCACTTAACCTATCTCCGTACCCCAATAACCCCTCCTCACCTTTTTCTTTGGTCACTAAGGGCAATTTATCACGGCCAATCCACCTAACCTGCACATCTTTGGACTGCGGGAGGAAACCGGAGCACCCGGAGGAAACCCGCGCAGACACGGGGAGAACGTGCAGACTCCGCACAGACAGTGACCCAGCGGGGAATCGAATCTGGGACCCTGGCGCTGTGAAGCCACAGTGCTAACCACTTGTGCTACCGTATATAATATGTGTATTGTGGTAAACTGACACTGTATTATATGTAATGTGGTAAACCACTGCCTGCTGGCTCCGCCTCCCCTCGGGCTCGGTATAAAGGTGGCTGATCTCCGCCTCTGCCCCAGTTCGGGATCAGAGGCCAGGAGGCTTTCTGTTTAGTTTATTAAAGCCTCAGTTACGTTCACTACTCATCTTGTGTTCATTGATGGCACATCAATTTAATAAGCTAAACTTTTAAGATGAATTTATCGCTCAAGCCGCATCGCCTCGAGCTGGACCCACAGGCAGCCGACGCCATTGCAACATTCGAGCACTGGCTAAGCTGCTTCAAAGCATACCTCGGATCCTCCACCAAAGACTTCACCGACCTCCAAAAGCAGCAGATCCTCAACGCATGGGTGAGCTCGCAAGTCTTTCTTCTCATCAGGGACGCCCCCTCGTATACGGAGGCGATAATGCTGCTGAAGGGACAATATGTAAAGTCTGTAAACGAGGTGTATGCTAGGCAGCTTCATGCCACGAGGCGACAACGCCCTGGGGAATCACAAGCAGAATTCCTGCGTGCCTTGCGGTACTCGGCTGGAACTGTGCGTGCCAGGCGGTATCGGCTACCCAACACGCGGAGCTGTTGATCAGGGACACCTTTGTCGCAAGCATGAAATCAAACTACATCCGCCAGCGATTGCTAGAAGGGGGTACACTCGGCCTCCCAGAGACAGTGCAGCTCTCAAGCTCGCTGGAGGTGGTCTTCCAGAACATGGAGGCCTACGCCTCCGACCGCGCGGCACCCTCGTGGACCTTGTGGGCGCCGCGATCACCCGACTCGAGTGTGGCGCAAGCCTGTGCCGCGCAGCAGCCCGCCAACGCCGGAAGCTCAAAGTGCAACTTTTGCGGCCAGGGTAAGGATCCCAGACAACGCTGCCCTGCACGGAACGCGACTTGCAACGGGTGTGGGAGGAAGGGCCACTTTGCGAAAGCCTGCCAGGCCCGATCTCTCCCTAAAACTCCTAGGCCCAGCAGGGCTGCCTGCTGCCTGTCGGGGCTGCCCCCAGCTGCCGCGCCACCTGCCATGTGCGACCCGTGGGCGCCGCCATCTTCAATTTCGCACGCCACACGCGACCCATGGGGGCCGCCATCTTGGGACCACTCCGCAGCCTCCCGGGAGCCCTGCTCACCCGGCCATATGCTGGCCACCGCCACCTCCGACCAGCCTAACCATCACCTTCCGAAGCGCGCCTCCAGCACGCTCGACCGGTCCTGGCCTCATCACCTCGCAAAATCTACGATGACCGTCCGGATCGACGGGCACGAGACGGCCTGCCTTTTCGACTCCGGGAGCACAGACAGCTTCATTCACCCAGATACGGTGAGGCGCTGCTCCCTCCCAATCTTACTCGCGTCCCAGAAAATCTCCCTGGCTTCCTTACTGTACAAGGCGTAGAGTACACTAACTTTAAGCTCTATGTCCTTCCCCATCTCTGCGCTGCCCTATTACTGGGGCTCGACTTCCAGTGCCACCTCCAAAGCCTTACTTTAAAGTTCAGTGGACTCCTGCCCCCCCCCCCCTCACCATCTGTAGCCTCGCGACCCTTAAGGTCGCCCCACCCCCGCACTTCGCTAACCTCACCCCGGACTGTAAGCCCGTCGCTACTAGGAGCAGACGAAACAGTGCCCGGGACAGGGCCTTTATCAGGTTGGAGGACCAGCGACTCCTACTAGAGGGGATCATTGAGGCTAGTACCAGCCCCTGGAGAGCCCAAGTAGTGGTCGTCAAGACTGGGGAGAAGCACCGGATGGTCATCGACAGTCAGACCATCAACCGGTACACGCAGCTCGGTGCATACCCCCTACCCCGCATATCTGACATGGTCAACCAGATTGCGCAGTATCGAGTCTTCTCCACAGTTGACTTGAAGTCCACGTATCACCAGCTCCCTATCCGCCCGGAGGACCGCCAGTACACTGCCTTCGAGTCAGATGGCCGCCTCTACCACTTCCTCAGGGTTCCCTTCGGCGTCACCAATGGGGTCTCGGTCTTCCATCGAGAAATGGACCGAATGGTTGACCAGTACGGGCTGCGGGCCACGTTCCCATATCTGGATAATGTCACCATCTGCGGCCATGACCAGCAGGACCATGACGCAAACTTCCGGCACTTCCTCCACACCGCTAAACTCCTGAACCTCACCTATGATCAGGAGAAATGTGTTTTCCGCACAACCCGCCTAGCCATCCTCGGCTACGTTGTGGAAAATGGAGTCCTAGGGCCCGACTCCGACCGCATGCGCCCCCTCCTGGAACTCCCCCTCCCCCACTGCCCCAAGGCCCTGAAGAGATGCCTGAGGTTCTTCTCCTACTATGCCCAGTGGGTCCCCAATTATGCGGACAAGGCCCGCAGGCCCACCGGCGACCATCACCACCACCCCTGCCCACACACCGCCCCCCCCCCCCCCTCCACCGACTCAACTACTGGGTGAAGAAGAGGACGACACGCTCCCGGACGCGCAGGTCTCGACACCGGTGCCCACACCACAGCCGGACTGAGGCGATCACGGCGGAAGGTCAAGGCCCCCGACAGACTTGACCTTTAAGTCCACTTCACCCCCGTGGTAAACCACTGTAGTATATTATATGTATTGTGGTAAACTGCCACTGTATTACATGTATTGTGATAAACCACTGCCTGCTGGCTCCGCCTCCCCTCGGGCTCGGTATAAAGGTGGCTGATCTCCGCCTCTGCCCCAGTTCGGGATCAGAGGCCAGGAGGCTTTCTGTTTAGTTTATTAAAGCCTCAGTTACGTTCACTACTCGTCTTGTGTTCATTGATAGCACATCACAGATGATCGCACATTGCTACCTGATGGTACTTGTATAGTGTCCCCACCTTCCTTCCATCATAAGGTCAGAATTTGTTGACGATTGCACAATGTTCAGTATCATTCTGAATCCTCAGATACTGAAGCAGTCCTTGTCCATATGCAGCAAGTCCCGGACAACACCCGGGTTTGAGCCAATAAAAGGCAAGTGACGTTGGCACCACACAGTTGATGGGCAATGACTATCTCCAACAAGAATCTCCCTTCTTGATATTCAATGGCAGTAATGCTATTCAATACCCCACTATCAACAGCCTGGAGGTTACCATTGACCAGAAACTGAATGGGACCAGCCATTTAAATCCTGCGGCTACAAGAGCGGGTCAGAGACTGGGAACTCGGAGTAACTCACCTCCTGATTCCCCAAACCTTGTCCACCATCGATCAGCCACAAGTTAAGAGAGTGCATACATTCCACTTGCCTGGATGGATGAGACGCCAGCAACACTCAAGAAGCTCAACACCATCTGGGACAAAATTACCCGCCCACCACCTTCAATGTTCACTCCCTCCCCCACCGACGCACAGTGGCAGCAGTGAGTAGCAAAGAATCATAGAATCCCTACAGTGCAGAAGGAGGCCATTGGGCCCATCGGGTCTACACCGACCCTCCGAAGGAACACTCTACCCAGGCCCAAACCCCAACCCTATCCCTGTAAGCCCACGTAGGGACGATTTAGCATAACCCATCCACCTAACCTGCACGTCTTTGGACAGTGGGAGGAAACCGGAGCACCCGGAGGAAACCCACGCGGACACGGGGAGGACGTGCAGACTCCGCACAGGCATATACAAGGTGCACTGCAGCACGGTAGCACAAGTGGACAGCACTGTGGCTTCACAGTGCCAGGGTCCCAGGTTCGATTCCCCGCTGGGCCACTGTCTGTGCGGAGTCTGTGGGTTCCCTCCCACAGTCCAAAGACGTGCAGGTTAGGTAGATTGGCCATGATGAATTGCCCTAAGTGACCACAAAGGAGGGGTTATTGGGTACAGGGATAGGGTGGAAGTGAGGGCTTGTTGGTCGGTGCAGACTCGATGGGCTGAATGGCCTCCTTCTGCACTGGATGTTCTATGTTCTAAAGGTAATTAGAGATGGGTAACAAAAACTGGCCTTCTCAGCAATGCCCGCCTTCCATGAAGGAATAAAACAAAACATTTTTCTTTCAACGCTGGCAGCTGACATTCCGATTCAGAGACGACAACTGCACATATGCAGGAAGTGCTCCCCCTGGTGTTGCAGCACAAGGCAACACCTCAAACCAGGTTGCTGCTCAAAAGTCTAGAGCAGGACCAGAACATGTGGATACGGGTGGCCAGGGGGTGCGACACGTAGAGGAACAGGTCATCTGCATAGAGTGAACCTCTGAGCTCTCCACCCCTCTTCAAATGCCCGTCCACCACACTGCCCGGTCTAAGAGCGGTGGCCAATGGCTCGACTGCCAGTGCGAACAGGAGTGGGGACCACGGGCACCCCTGTCTCATTCCCCTGTGCAGCCGAAAGTCCTCGGAGCTGGTGGCATTCGTCCGCAAGCTCACCATGGGAGCTCTGTACAGGAGCTTCACCCACATGGTGAACCCTGATTCAAACCCAAACTATTCAAGCACATCCATGAAGTACCTCCATTCTACTCGATCAAAGGCTTTCTCAGCATCCAGGGAGACAATCACTTCAGGTGTCTGCTCCCGGGGTTGAAAAATAGAACTTTACAGTGCAGTACAGGCCCTTCGGACATCGATGTTGCGCCGACCTGTGAAACCACTCTAAAGCCCATCTACACTATTCCCTTATCGTCCATACGTCTATCCAATGACCATTTGAATGTCCTTAGTGTTGGCGAGTCCACTACTGTTGCAGGCAGGGCATTCCACGCCCTTACTACTCTCTGAGTAAAGAACCTACCTCTGACATCTGTCTTATATCTATCTCCCTCCAATTTAAAGCTATGTCCCCTCGTGCTGGCCATCACCATCCGAGGAAAAAGGCTCTCACTGTCCACCCTATCTAATCATCTGATCATCTTGAATGCCTCTATTAAGTCACCTCTTAACCTTCTTCTCTCTAACGAAAACAGCCTCAAGTCCCTCAGCCTTTCCTCATAAGATCTTCTCTCCATACCAGGCAACATCCTGGTAAATCTCCTCTGCACCCTTTCCAATGCGTCCACATCCTTCCTATAATACGGCGACCAGAACTGCACGCAATACTCCAAATGCGGCCGCACCAGAGTTTTGTACAGCTGCAACGTGACCTCATGGCTCCGAAACTCAATCCCTCTACCAATAAAAGCTAACACACCGTACGCCTTCTTAACAACCCTATCAACTTGGGTGGAAACTTTCAGGGACCTATGTACATAGACACCAAGATCTCTCTGTTCATCCACACTGCCAAGAATCTTACCATTAGCCCAGCACTCTGTATTCCTGTTACTCCTTCCAAAATGAATCACCTCACACTTTTCTGCATTAAACTCTATTTGCCACTTCTCAGCCCAGCTCTGCAGCTTATCTATGTCCTTCTGTAACTTGTAACATCCTTCCGCACTGCCCACAACTCCACCAACTTTATTGTCATCTGCAAAATTACTCACCCATCCTTCTACGCCCTCCTCCAGGTCATTTATAAAAATAACAAACAGCAGTGGCCCCAAAACATATCCTTGTGGTACATCACTAGTAACTGAACTCCAGGCTGAACATTTCCCATCAACCACCACCCACTGTCTTCTTTCAGCTAGCCAATTTCTGATCCAAACCACAAAATCACCCTCAAACCCATGCCACCATATTTTAAATAGCCAACCGTGGGGAACCTATTCAAACGCTTTACTGAAATCCATATACACCACATCAACTGCTTTACCGTTGTCCACCTGTTTGGTCACCTTCTCAAAGAACTTAATAAGGTTTGTGAGGCACGACCTACCCTTCACAAAACCGTGTTGACTATCTCTAATCAAATTATTCCTTTCCAGATGATTATAAATCCTATCTCTTATAATCCTTTCCAAGGCTTTGCCCACAACAGAAGCAAGGCTCACTGGTCTATAGTTACCGGTGTTGTCTCTACTCCCCTTCTTGAACAAGGGGACAATATTTGCTATTCTCCAGTCTTCCGGCACTATTCCTGTAGACAATGACGACATAAAGATCAAAGCCAAAGGCTCTGCAATCTCCTCCCTACCTTCCCAGAGAATCCTAGGATAAATCCCATCTGGCCCAGGGGACTTATCTATTTTCACACTTTCCAGAATTGCTAACACCTCCTCCTTATGAACCTCAATCCCGTCTAGTCGAGTAGCCTTTATCTCAGTATCCTCCTCGACAACATTGTCTTTTTCCTGTGTGAATACTGATGAAGAATATTCATTTAATGCCTCTCCTATCTCCTCGGCCTCAAACCACAACTTCCCACTACTGTCCTTGAATGGCCCTACTCTTACCCTAGTCATTCTTTTATTCCTGTCATACCTATAGAAAGCTTTAGTGTTTTCCTTGATCCTACCTGCCAAAGACTTCTCATGTCCCCTCCTGGCTCTTCTTAGCTCTCTCTTTAGGTCCTTCTTGTCTAACTTGTAACTCTCAAGCGCCCTAACTGAACCTTCACGTCTCATTTTTACATAAGCCTCCTTCTTCCTCATGACAAGTGATTCAACTACCTCCCTCGACCACTTCCTCCCTGCCTGACAGGTACATACTTATCAAGGACACGCAGTAGCTGTTCCTTGAACAAGATCCACATTTCAATTATGCCCATCCCCTGCAGTTTACTTCTCAATCCTATGCATCCTAAGTCTTGCCTAATTGCATCATAATTGCCTTTCCCCCAGCTATAACTCTTCCCCTGCGGTATATACCTATCCCTTTCCATCGCTAAAGTAAACGTAATTGAATTGTGGTCACGATCACCAAAGTGCTCACCTACCTCCATATCTAACACCTGGCCTGGTTCATTACCCAGCACCATATCCAATGTGGCCTCGCCTCTTGTTGGCCTATCTACATACTGTGTCAGGGAACCCTCCTGCACACATTGGACAAAAACTGACCCATCTAAAGTACTCTAACTATAGCGTTTCCAGTCAATATTTGGAAAGTTAAAGTCCCCCATAATAACTACCCTGTTACTTTCGCTCCTATCCAGAATCATCTTTGCAATCCTTTCCTCTACATCTCTAGAACTTTTCGGAGGCCTATAGAAAACTCCCAACAGGGTGACCTCTCCTTTCCTGTTTCTAACCTCAGCCCATACTACCTCAGTAGATGAGTCCTCATCAAACGTCCTTCCTGCCACCGTAATACTGTCCTTGACTAACAATGCCATACCTCCCCCTCTTTTACCACCTTCCCTGAGCTTACTGAAACATCCAAACCCCGGAACCTGCAACAACCATTCCTGTCCCTGCTCTATCCATGTCTCCGAAATGGTCACAATATCGAAGTCCCAGGTACCAACCCATGCCGCAAGTCCACCCACCTTATTCCGGATGCTCCTGGCGTTGAAGTAGACACACTCCAAAGACCTTCCTGCCTGCCGGTACACTCCTGTAACCTTGAAACATTACTCATGACCTCACTACTCTCAACCTCCTGTACACTGGAGCTACAATTCAGGTTCCCATCCCCCATGCTGAACTAGTTTAAACCCTCCCGAAGAGCATTAGCAAATATCCCCCCCAGGATATTGGTACCCCTCTGGTTCAGGTGTAGACCATCCCGTTTGTAGAGGTCCCACCTGTCATGATATGCACTCATGCACATAATGAGATACAGACAGGCAGTGACAGACACCCAGTGCATCCAATCAACACACAGGACAGAACACATCCAATCACCAGGCAGAACACTAGAAGGTGGTCTCCCACTATAAAACACACGAGGCATTAACACTCTGCCTCTTTCCACTGGTGACAACTGTAGTGACAGTCAGGGTGTATATATCAGTTAGCACCTTCTACACGTGGCTCAGAGCTAGTCTGGTCCAGTTAGTTATAGTAAGCACGCTTAGATTAGTAGAGTGTCAAACCCACAGCGAACTGTGTGCACTGCTTAACAAGTTCAATAAAGCATATTGAACTAACGTCACAGTGTGGAGTCTACTTTCAAGTACAACTGCATCCAGTTGCAGTCCGTGTTACCCCAGTGTTATTAACACGACATGGTACCAGTAGTCTACTATCTCCAAGTGGTTTACCTCGAGTGATTCCGTGATGACCAGCGAGTGCCTTCCAGCGGCGTGGAGAAGATCCAGGCCCCTCCACAGCTACGGATCTTTGGCAATCTCGGCGCCAACTGGCGGGTCTTCAAGCAAAGGTTCCTTCTCTACATTGAGGCCTCAGACCTCGAGGATTCGCCCGATGCCAGAAAGATCGCGCTGCTCCTATCAACTGTGGGGGACCAAGCTATCCAGATTTTCAACTCGCTTGATTTTACCGACGGCCAGGACAAGACCAAATTCAAGACCGTTTTGGAGAAGTTCGACAGTCACTGTGAAGTCGAAACAAACGAGAGCTTTGAGCGCTATATCTTCCAGCAACACCTTCAGGGTAAGGATGAACCTTTCCAATCCTTTCTAACTCATCTCCATATATTAGCGCAGTCCTGCAATTATGGTGACACCGCTGTTTCCATCATCAGGGATCAGATCATGTTTGGGATGCACTCCGATTCCTTGCCGGAGTAACTCCTCAAAATTAAGCACATGACCCTGCCAGTCACACTCGAGACGTGTATAATGCATGAGCATGCAAGAAATCGGTACTCCTGTTTCAAATCGGCAGAATACGAAAAACTTGCCTCCCATGAGGCAGAGAGTGGTCAGGCCATCGCCCGGATGCAGCGCCTCAGTATCGATGAAAGCGGTCCCCACGCATGCGCAACACGAACAGGAGAACGAAGCGGCCGGAAACCAAACTGCGCAGGTGCTAACATCGGCTGACCGCACTGCGCATGTGCGACGACGCACGGAGCGTAACGACGTCAACGTCATGACGTGCCCGAACTGCGGCACCGCCCACTTAAAGCGGCAATGCCCTGCAAAAAGCAGGCGATGTTTAAATTGCGGGAAGCCTGGACATTATGCGGCCTTATGCAGGTCTGCACCACCAGTCAAGGGCCAGCGATCCCACTTCGAACGCAAGCGCGTTCGATGTGTACAGCAAGGTTTACTGGATTCTGATCCTGGTAGCACTACGGATCCAGAGGACGACTGCCTGGAGTCCCCCTATCGTGTGGGCATCATCACTACATGTGAGTATGCCTCCTCAAATTCAGCAAGGCGCCTATCTATCCTCAATGTGGATTCCGCGGACGAATGGCGCGCTTTCATACAAGTAAATCAATGCAGCATACTGTTCAAGCTGGACATTGGTGCTTCTGCCAATCTCATCTTGCAAGCTGATTTTGGCCGCATTATAAAGCAACCCAAAATTCTTCCGCCAGCCTGCCAGCTCCTCGATTATAATGGCAATGCCATAACTGCACTCGGATCGTGTCATCTATTCGTCTCCAACAAGACCATCAATGCCACACTGCGATTCGAAATCGTCAAGCCTGATAAGGCATCCCTGCTTGGTGCCCATGCATGCCAGCTACTCAACCTCGTACAGCGAGTCCATGCCTTGTCTTCTTCCAATATGGATCTTCAGGCTGACATTGATGACATCCGGATGTGTTTGATGGAATGGGCACTCTGTCATACTGCTACAAGATCCTGATGCCACACCTGTAATCCATGCACCATGCAGGGTGCCGGCTCCTCTGAAGCAACGTATAAAGGCACAGCTATAGGAGCTCCAAGACCAGGGCATCTTCTCCCAAGTGACGGAAGTGACTGACTGGCTCAGCTCGATGGTCTGTGTGAAGGAGCCCTCAGGAGAGTTGCGGATATGCATAGATCCCAAAGATCTTAACCAGAACATAATGCGGGAACACTACCCGATCCCGAAGCGGGAGGAACTGACCAGTGAGATGGCACACGCCAAATTCTTCACGAAGCTAGATGCATCGCGTGGTTTCTGGCAGATACAACTGGACGGGTCCAGCAGGAAGCTCTGCACGTTCAACACACCATTTGGCAAGGACTGTTATAACCATATGCCGTTCGGCATTGTCTCTGCCTCTGAAATCTTCCACAGGATCATGGAACAGATGATAGAGGGCATTGAGGGTGTGCGTGTCTACGTAGATGATGTAATCATATGTTCCACGACCCCCGAAGATCACATCTCTCATCTCAAACAAGTCTTTTGACGTGTCCATGCAAACGGCCTCAAGCTGAACAAGGCCAAGTGCTCCTTTGGCATGTTATCCATCAAGTTCTCTGGCGACCAGATATCCCAGCAGGGTGTGCGACCAGATTCGGACAAGGTCAAGGCCATTCATGCCATGAAGACCCTGGAAGACAAGAAGGCGGTACTACGCTTCCGCGGAATAGTGAGCTTCTTGGGAAAATTCATTCCAACGTGGCCTCACACACCACGGCTCACAGGCATCTGGTGAAGAAATCCTCTGCATTCCAGTGGCTACCCACACAGTAAGCAGAGTGGCTCGAGCTCAAAGCGAAGCTCACCACTGTTCCGGTAGTAGCGTTTTTTTACCCTGACAGGGAAACAAAAATCTCCACGGACGCAAGCCAGGACAGCATTGGTGCGGTGCTCCTCCAGAGGGATGACTCCTCGTCCTGGGCTCCAGTTGCTTATGCGTCAAGGGCCATGACTCCTACTGAACACAGGTATGCCCAATAGAAAAAGAGTGCCTGTATCTCCTAATCGACATTGTAAAGTTCCTTGACTGTGTCTACGGTCTACCAACATTCACAGTGGAGACTGACCACAGACCCTTGGTCCATATCATTCATAAGGACTTGAATGACATGACGCCCAGGCTTCAGTGCATTCTCCTTCGACTCCGAAGGTACGATTTTGAGTTAGTATACACACCAGGCAAGGGGCTGATAATTGCGGATGCCCTGTCCCGCTCCATCACCTTGCCCTGTGAACAGGTTGACCTCATCCGCCAGATTGAGGCACAGGTGCAGCTGTGTGCCAGCAACCTCCCGGCCTCAGATGAAAGAGTGATCAGCATTGGTGAAGAGACTGCCAAGGACCCTCTTCTGCAGCGTCTAGTGCACCACCTCGCAAATGGCTGGCAAAAAGGGCAATGCCCTCAGTTCTTTAATGTGAAGGCGACCTGACGGCGTCGAGGGGATCCTCCTCAAGCTCGATCGTATCGTTATTCCTCGCAGTCTGCAGAGCTTAGTGTTCAAACAAATCCACGAGGGTGTCGAAAAATGTAGGCGAAGGGCCCGGCAGGCTATCTATTGGCCTGGAAGCCTGGACATCTCCAACATGGTCCTCGATTGTGTGACCTGCCAGCATTTCCAGCCTGCTCAAACAAAAGAAACACTCCAGCAAAGTGAGATTGTGACCTCTCCGTGGTCCAAGGTGGGAATTGACCTTTTTCACACCAATGGGCGTGACTATGTGCTCATCATAGATTACTTCTCAAATTACCCGGAAGTTGTGAAGCTGTCAGACCTCACATCAAGGACAGTCATCAAGGCCTGCAAGGAGACATTTGCCAGGCATGGTATTCCACTCACTGTCAGGAGTGAGAATGGTCCCTGCTTCCACAGCCAAGAGTGGTCCAATTTGGCCAAGTCGTACCAATTCAACCACATTATCTCAAGCCTACACTACCCGCAGTCCAACGGGAAGATCGAGAAAGGGGTCCAGATAGTGAAGCAACTGCTCTGCAAGGCTGTGGACTCTGCTTCTGACTTCAACCATGCGCTGTTGGCGTACAGGGCAACCCCTCTGTCCACCGGTATGTCTCCGGCTCAACTCCTCATGAATAGAGACCTGCGAACGACTGTTCCGGCCATACACTTACCAGATCTGGATCACCTCCCAGGGCTGCAATAGGTGCAGCAACTCAGGAACCGGCAAAAGCTGACGTACGATGCTCATGCTACCGATTTGCCTGTGCTATCTCCGGAAGATGCTGTTCGGATCAAGCTACCTGATGGAGTCTGGTCAGCTCCAGCTGTTGTTGTTCGACAGGCTGCTCCCAGATCGTTTGTAGTTCGTATGGCTGATGGCGCCATTGTCAGGCGCAACAGAAGGGCACTGCGCAAAGTTGCCTGCCCACCACCAGATCTTACTTTTCCAGATGTTGTTATGCCTCCTCCGGACACCTCGCACCATGAGGCCACCAATCTGGCAGCAATCCCACCTGTCAAGGCGCCGTCGCCCCCACCTCCACCTCTCAGGCGGTCGACAAGAATCCGACGCGAGCCCCAAAGATTGGACTTATAGATATTTCTCTTGTAAATTTTGTTCTGTATCTGCATGCTAGACACCTCTCATGTATATATTCATCCACTCGCCATTTAATGTAAATAGTTCTACATGTAAATACAGTCGCATATGCTCCAAGCAACCAACATTTTTTTTTAAAAGAGGAGATGTCATGATATGCACTCATGCGCATAATGAGATACAGACAGGCAGTGACAGACACCCAGTGCAGCCAATCAACACACAGGACAGAACACAACCAATCACTAGGCAGAACACTAGAAGGTGGTCTCCCACTATAAAACACACGAGGCATCAACACTCTGCCTCTTTCCACTGGTAACAACTGTAGTGACAGTCAGGGTGTATATATCAGTTAGCGCCTTCTACATGTGGCTCAGAGCTAGTCTGGTCTAGTTAGTTATAGTCAGCATGCTTAGATTAATAGAGTGTCAACCCCACAGCGAACTGTGTGCTCTGCTCAACAAGTTCAATAAAGCATATTGAACTAACATCAAAGTTTGGAGTCTACTTTCCAGTACAACTGCATCCAGTTGCAGTCCGTGTTACCCCAGGGTGATTAACATGACACCACTTACCCAGAATGAGCCCCAATTATCCAGGTATCTGAATCCCTCCCTCCTGCACCATCCCTGTAGCCACGTGTTCAACTGTTCTCTCTCCCTACTCCTCGTTTCGCTAGCACGTGGCGCGGGTAACAACCCAGAGATAATAACTCTGTTTGTTCTAGCTCTAAGATTCCACCCTAGCTCCCTGAATACCTGCCTTACATCCCCATCCCTTTTCCTACCTATGTCGTTGGTGCCTATGTGGACCACGACTTGGGGTTGCTCCCCCTCCCCTTTAAGGATCCCGAAAACACGAACCGAGACATCACGGACCCTGGCACCTGGGAGGCAACACACCAACCACGAGTCTCTCTCGTTCCCACAGAATCTCCTGTCTGTCCCCCTAACTATGGAGTCCCCAATGACTAATGCTCTACTCCTCTCCCCCCTTCCCTTTTGATCAACAGGGATTCCATCTGGCAGATGGAATTCAATGTTGCCAAGTGTGAGGCTATCCATTTTGGGAGGAATAACAGCAGAATGGATTATTATTTAAACAGTAAGATGTTAAAACATACTGCTGTGCAGAGGGGCCTGGGTGTGCTGGTGCACGAGTCGCAAAAAGTTGGTGTGCAGGTGCAGCAGGTGATTAAGAAGGCTAATCGAGTTTTGTCTTTCATTGCTAGAGGGATGGAGTTTAAGACTAGTGAGGTTATGCTACAATTGTATAGGGTGTTGGTGAGGCCGCATCTGGAGTATTGTGTTCAGTTTTGGTCTCCTTACCTGAGAAAGGACATATTGGCACTGGAGGGAATGCAGACGAGATTCACTAGGTTGATCCCAGAGTTGAGGGGATTAGATTATGACCAGAGGTTGAGTAGACTGGGACTGTACTCATTGGAGTTTAGAAGGATGCGGGGAGATCTTATTGAGACATATAAAATTATGAAGGGAATAGATAGGATAGATGCGGGCAGGTTGTTTCCACTGGTCGGGGAAAGCAGAACTGGGGGCATAGCCTCAAAATAAGGGGAGGTAGATTTAGGACGGAGTGTAGGAGGAACTTCTTCACCCAAAGGGTTGTGAATCTCTGGAATTCCTTGCCCATTGAAGCAGTTGAGGCTCCTTCTTTAAACGTTTTTAAGAAAAATATAGATACCTTTCTAAAGAATAAAGGGATTCGGGGATATGGTGTACGGGCCGGAGAGTGGAGCTGAGTCCACAAAGATCAGCCATGATCTCATTAAATGGTGGAGCAGGCTCGAGGGGCCAGATGGCCTACTCCTGTTCCTAGTTCTTATGTTCTTATGTTCTTATAGACTCTGTGCCAGAGACCTGTACCCCATGGCTTACCCCTCGTAAGTCATCCCCCCACCAGTATCCAAAGCGGTATACTTATTACTAAGGGGAACGACCACAGGGTTCCCTGTACTGACTGCTTCCTCCCAGCCTCTCTCACCGCCACCCATCTACCTTGATTCTTCGGAGTAACTACATCCCTGAAGCTTCTATCTATGACCACCTCTGCCTCCCGAATGATCCGAAGTTCATCCAGCTCCAGTTCCCTAACGTGTTTTTTGAGGAGCTGGAGATGGGTGCACTTCTCACAGGTGAAATCAGCAGGGACACTGACAGCGTCCCTCACCTCAAACATTCTGCAGGAAGAACATTGCACTGCCTTCCCTGCCATCCCCTCCAGATAACTTGTGGATAAAACAAGAAAAAGAAAGAAAGAAAGAGCTTACCTGATATTCACTCAACCCCTTCGGTTAGAGGAGGTGGCTCCTCTCCCGCCTTTAAATCTCCGGCTCCTCTCCCGCTTTTAAATCTCCGGCTCCTCTCCCGCTTTTAAATCTCCGGCTCCTCTCCTGGGGTGGGGTCATTGTTACATTCAGCAGGCATCGGATGTTTGTTGCTAGCTGTCTGCCTGTGACAAACCCGGTCTGATCTTCCCCATCACTTCTGGTAGGCAGCTCTCCAGACGCCTCGCCGGTTCGTTCGCTAGGACTTTCACATCAGTATTTAAGAGAGATATGGGTCTGTTTGATCCCACTCTGTCCGGTCTTTGTCTTTTTTGGGGGATCAGTGAGATTGAGGCACTGGGCAGGGTCCCCTTCGACAGTGAGTCGTTGAATATTTCCCACAAGTGCTGTTGCAAATGTTTTGTAAATGTCTGCTGGGAATCCATCTGGTCCCGGTGCCTTCCCTGAAGGCATGGAATGAATGCATCCCACGATCTCACCCTGCGGGCTACCAGCTCTTGTCTCTTTTCCTCCCCCACCACTGGTATTTCCAGTCTGTCAAGGAGCAGCTTCATCTCTCAGCCCCCCCCTCCGGGGCTCGGAGGCGTACAGGCAAGTTTGCATCGACCTAGCTAACCTTGTTTGGAGCTGCCACCATCCTACCATCCCTGTCCCTAACTTGCATCATTTCTTTAGCGGCAGCCTGCTTTCCTAGTTGATGTGCCAGCATGCGGCTGGCTTTGTCTCCACGCACGTAGATGCCCCCCGCGCCCCCCCCCCCCCCCCCCCCCCCCCCCCCAGCCCCCCCCCCCCCCGTGACTGGTGGACTGCATTCCTCGTGGAGAGCAGATCTAATTCCATCTGCAGCTTTTTCCTCTCCACCAACCGCTCCACGGTTGGGGCCGTGCAGTACGGCCGATCTCCCTCCAATCTGGAGTCGATCAGCCGTTGCTTGGCTACCCTTTCTTTCCTGTCCCTAAGGGCCCTATAGGCTATTATTTCCCCCCTGATCACCGCCTTCAGTGCCTCCCAGAATGTGGAGGGTGAGATCTCCCCGTTCTGAATCATCGAATCATAGAATTTACAGTGCAGAAGGAGGCCATTCGGCCCATCGGGTCTGCACCGGCCCTACACATGGGCCCATGCCTCCACCCTACGCATGGGCCCACGCCTCCACTCCACACATGGGCCCACGCCTCCACCCCACACATGGGCCCACGCCTCCACCCTACACATGGGCCCACGCCTCCACCCCACACATGGGCCCACGCCTCCACCCTACACATGGGCCCACGCCTCCACCCCACACATGGGCCCACGCCTCCACCCCACACATGGGCCCACGCCTCCACTCCACACATGGGCCCACACCTCCACCCTACACATGGGCCCACGCCTCCACCCTACACATGGGCCCACGCCTCCACCCCACACATGGGCCCATGCCTCCACCCTATCCCCATAGCCCAGTAACCCCACCTAGCCTTTTGGGCAATTTAACATGGCCAATCCACCTAACCTGCACGTCTTTGGACTGTGGCAGGAAAGCGGAGCACCCGGAGTAAACCCACGCAGACACGGGGAGAACGTGCAGACTCCGCACAGACAGTCACACAAGGCCGGATTTGAACCCAGGTCCCTGGAACTGTGAGGCAGCAGTGCTAACCACTGCGCCGGCCTGGTTGCAGATTACGTAACCGCCGATGGCTTGGGATATTTTTGTGCCGAATTCCTTATCGGCGAGGAGCTGCCTCCATGGTGGGGGGTGGGGGGGGGGGGGGGGGGGGGTGGGGGTGGGGGGGGGGGGGGGGGGGGGTCGGAGATTACAATCGTGGAGTATTCCATCCTCACTGCCCCTGGAAGCATCATTTCCCCTACGATGAAAAGTCTATACCTGAGTAGATGGGAGAAGAAGGAGAACTCTTTTTCTATCGGCTGGTTGAACCTCCATTGGTCCACCCCCCCCACATCCCCAATGATGAGTTAGTGGGTGTCTAGGTCAGGGATTTTGGCCATAGTTTTATTTTTTTTAATTAAGTATTTTGTTCCAAATATGTTCAACAAAGTAGCACAACCAACAGAGTTTACAGTTTATTCCCCCCTTCCCCTCGCGACAAACAACTCCTCAAATATGAACGCGTCTCTCATTAGCAGGTTAGAATGTTCAGCGGCCGAAAGGGCCTGGCAATCACAGTCTCTCACCAGGGCGAGCAGGGCACGCCAGAAATCTTCCACAGACTCACCGGAAGGTTGGTGCCGCGTGGACAGGAGGTGCCTGGCGTAGATCTTGTTGGTCTGCTGAGCGTTGGTCTCCTTCAGTAGCGCCATGGCCTCTGCTTAGGTAAGCGCGTCCTGGACGAGGGGAAGGACATCGGAGCTCAGCCGCGTGTACAGAATCTGGAGCTTCTATGCTTCTGGGATTGGGTCTGTCGCAGATCCGATGTAGGCTTCAAAGCAAGCTAGCCAATGTGCGGAGTCCTTTTTGGTGTTGTCTGCTTGAGGATGCATCTGCAGGCGATCTGGCTTGATGCGGAGATCCATCTTTGTAAAATCTCTGTGTAATAAAGCCTCGATTACTCTCTACTCTCGTCTTGTCGTAATTGATAGTGCATCACACAATTAAAATCCCCGCCCACCCCACCCCCATAATCAGCTGGTGAGAGTCCAAGTCCGGGATCGCTCCTACCAGCCTCTTCATGAACCTGACATCATCCCAATTAGGCACATACACATTCGCCAATGCAACCGGAGTCCCCACTCGCACCCCACTCACTATCACAAACTTCCTCCGCCCGGGTCCTGCAACTCCGCAGCCCCCCGTAAACCTCGTTTTCTTATTCTGCGGTACGGCGACCTCCCCCTTGACTTTCAGTCAAACCCCGAGTGGAACGGTTTCCCCACCCACCCCTTCCTCAGCCTCATCTGAACTTTCACCCGGAGATGCGTCTCCTGCAGGAAAATCACCCCTGCTCTCAAACGTTTCAAGTGCGCGAACACTCGGGACCGCTTAACCGGTCTATTTTGCCCGCAGACATTCCATGTCACGACTCTAACTGGAGGCTTCCGCCTCCCCTCCCCCATAGAGTCCGCCATCATCAGCCTTGGGCTCCGCCCAACATCCCATTCTCTGAATCAGGCCCATCCAAGATGGCCCCCACCACCCCTCCATGGCCAACTCCCCCTACCTAATTGCTGCTTCGCCTCCCCTATTCCCCCTCTCCCAACACCCCCCTCCACCCCGCTCCCTTCCCCCAGTCAGGCTAATAACCGCAGCCCCCTCCCCCACTTCACTTCCGTTCACTAGCATTTTTCCAAGATAAAGATAGTTTTCAAGACTAGCTTTCAAGATAAAGATTGATCGTTTTTTGAAGAATAAAGGGATTAAGGGTTATGGTGTTCACGACGGAAAGTGGAGCTGAGTCCACAAAAGATCAGCCATGATCTCATTGAATGGCGGAGCAGGCTCGAGGGGCCAGATGGCCTACTCCTGCTCCTAGTTCTTATGTTCTTGCTAGCTTGGCGACTCCCACCCAAGGCCCTAACCCCAAGGTGCACCTGCATTACCCCCTCTACCCCCTCTACCCAAATCTCCTACACCCCCGTTGCCGTCTGTCCAATCCTCCTCCCTGGTCCCACCCCCAGTACCCCCCCCCCCCCCACCCTGCGCAATGTAAGAAACATCACCCCAAAATGGCCCCCATAAAGGACGTTCTCAAACTGGCCCGCACGCTGCCCCAACCTGACCCACAACAACCCCTCAGGCACCGCACAGAGCGTAACAAACGGAGTGCAATACAATTAAACATTGTACACCCAGCAACGGAGACCCCGCTCTGAAAAAAATCAGCAACTTAACTTCAATACGAAAAAAGGAAAACAGAAAATGGGGGTGAAACCTCTTTCGCAATCGGCAAACAAAACCATCGAACAAAATCTAACAGAGACATAACTTCCACTCACGTTTCCCTTCAGCCCTCCCAAGCTTACGTTCCTGAATAAAGTTATTCTTCTCCGCCAGTGTCCCAAAATAATATTCCCGGCCCTCAATGGTGACCCAAAGTTTGACCGGGTACAGCACCCCAAACCAAATCTGGCGCCGGAACAGCACTGCCGTGGGCTTGTTGAGCCCTGTCAGTCTCTTGGCCAGTTCCGCACCAATGTCCTGATAAATCCAGATTTGGTTTTCTTCACAATCGCAATCCCACTGCACCCTGGCCCACCTCCGGATCTTTTCCTTGTCCTGGAACTTGTGCACATGCCCAATCACCGCACACGGCAGCTCCCCCACTCTTGGCCTCTGCCCCGGGGACCTGTGGGCCCAATCCACCTCCGGGGCCTTGTCCAGAACCTTCTTGTCCACCAACATGGCCGGCATCCTCGCGACATAGCCGATGTACCATCAATGACCACGAGACGAAAATGGTGAAACTATTGAGGCTTTACTGCAGAAGACGTTGAGCGTCCTGCAGCTGGAACCAGAAGGGGAGCAGCGCAGGAGAGCATACACTTTTATACTCCGCCTGCTGGGAGGAGCCAGCAGGCTGGGATTTACTGTGTTACCTGTAGTACAGTGGCAGTACCGTAATGCGCGTAGGGTGTTACCAGTGGTTTTTACCACATTCACCCCCTGTTTAAAATAAAGTCCAGTGGGGTGAAAAACAACATTACAGATTGAGTCTGTCGTTGGCCGTCCGCCGCGATTGCCTCAGTCCTGGTGGTGGTGTGGGCGCCGGTGTGGTCACCTGCGACTCCGGGAGCGTGTTGTCCTCTCCTTCTTCACCCAGTAGTGGATCCGGTGGGGGGACGGATGCTGCTGGCGTGGGGGCTGCGGTGAGGGTCGCTGGTGGGAGGGTGGGCAGCGCAGGGGCGAGGGAGGCAACCGGAGGGGGAGGGGATGGTGGTCGGGGGTGGTGACGGTTGTGGGTGGGGTCCCGGAGGGAGACTGTGCCCTGTCGCCTGTCGGGGTGCGCCACGTAGGCGTACTATGGGTTCGCATGGAGGAGGACTTTCTCGACCAGGGGATCCGATTTATGACTCCACACATGCTCCCGAAGGAGGACGGGCCCAGGAACTGTCAGCCAGGTTGGGAGCGAGACCCCGGAGGTGGACTTCCTCGGGAAGGCAAACACACGTTCGTGAGGGGTCTCATTAGTAGCAGTGCACAGAAGCGACTGGATGGAGTGGAGAGCATCGGAGAGGACCTCCTGCCAGCGGGAGGCCGGGAGATTCCTAGACCAAAGGGCCAGCAGGACGGCCTTCCAGACCGTCCCGTTCTCCCTCTCCACCTGTCCGTTTCCCCGGGGGTTGTAGCTGGTCCTCCTGCTCGAGGCGATGCCCTTGCTGAGCAGGAACTGACGCAGCTCATCGCTCATGAAAGAGCTCCTGATTGCTATGGATGTAGGTGGGGAAACCGAACAGGGTGAAGATGCTGTGCAGGGTTTTGATGATGTGGCAGAAGTCATGTCGGGGCATGGGATGGCGAATGGGAAATGGGAGACTCATCAATAACATTGAGAAAGTACACATTGCGGTCGGTGGAGGGGAAGGTCCCTTTGAAGTCCATGATGAGGCGCTCAAAGGGGAGGCAGACCTTCACCAGGTCAGCCCTATCTGGCCGGTAGAAGTGCGGCCTGCACTCCACGCAGATTGGGCAGTCCCTGGTCACGGTCCTGACCTCCTCGATGGAGTAGGGCAGGTTGCGGGCCTTGATAAAATGGAAGAACCGGGTGACCCCCGGGTGGCAGAGGTTATTGTGGAGGGCCCGGAGTCGGTCCACTTGTGCGCTCGAGAGCTCGATCCTCCACCTCAAGATCTTGTCATTCTTGATCTTGCCCCGCTGTGTACTGCCAAACATGAAGGCAACCGACCGTTGGTCAGTGAGGAGAGTGAATCTCCTGCCGGCCAGGTAACGCTGCCAATGTCGCACAGCTTCCACAATGGCTTGGGCCTCCTTTTCGACAGAGGAGTGCCGAATTTCGGAGGCATGGAGGGTGCGGGAAAAGAAAGCCACGGTCTGGTCGAGGGTGGCGGCCAGAGCCACGTCCGATGCATCGCTCTCCACCTGAAAGGGGAGGGACTCGTCGACTGCGTGCATCATGGCCTTGGCGATGTCCACCTTGATGCGGTTGAAGGCCCGGCGGGCCTCAGCCATCAGGGGAAAAACTGAGGACTTGATGAGTGGGCGGGCCTTGTCCGCATAATTAGGGATCCACTGGGCGTAATATGAGAAAAACCCCAGGCACCGTTTCAGAGCCTTGGGGCAGTGGGGGAAGGGGAGTTCCAGGAGGGGGCGCATATGGTCGGGGTCGGGCCCTAGGACTCCATTTTTCATAACGTAGCCAAGGATGGCTAAGCGGTTGGTGTGGAAAATGCATTTCTCCTTATTGTAGGTGAGGTTAAGGAGTTTGGCGGTATGGAGGAATTTTTGGAGGTTTGCGTCGTGGTCCTGCTGTTCGTGGCCGCAGGTGGTGACATTATCTAGGTACGGGAACGTGGCCCGCAGTCCGTACTGGTCAACCATTCGGTCCATTTCTCGTTGGAAGAGGCCACAAACTGTGAGGGGGGGGCAGGGGTCCGCCGAATTTCAGAATAAGGTGTTGGAGGTGACACTGAAAATCGAGACCTAGTAACAGGGCCGTGCAGAGATGGGGGAGGACGTAGAGTCTGAAGTTGCTGTACTCCACGCCCTGAACGGAGCGGGGTGCGACGCAGTACCCCCGGATATGCACGGAATGGGATCCGGAGGCCAGGGAGATTTTCTGGGTGACTGGGAGTACCGCGAGGGAGCAGCGCCTTACCGTAGTGGGGTGGATGAAAGTCTCTGTGCTCCCGGAGTCAAAGAGGCAGGTGGGCTCGTGCCCGTTGATCTTTACCGTTGTCGTGGCGGTCGCGAGGTTGCGGGGCCGAGACTGGTCCAGGGTGATGGAGGCGAGCTGCGGAAGATGTTGGGAGTCGCTGGGCTGGTGGCGGAGGCACCGGCGGGCCGCGAACGGCCGGGCGAGCAGGGGTCCTGAGGCGCGGTCCGAGATGGCGGCGCCCACGGGCCGCACGTGGCGGGTGGCGGAGAAGATGGCGGCGCCCCTGGATCGCATGTGGGGGGGTGTAGCGAGGCTGGGCCTGGAAACGGCAGCGACTGATCGGGCCTGGCAAACGGAGACGAAGTGGCCCTTCTTTCCACACCCGTTGCAGGTCACGCTCCGCGCCGGACAGCACTGCCTGGGATGTTTGCTCTGGCCACAAAAATAACGTTTGGACCCTTTGGAGTTGGCTGGCTGCTGCGCGGTGCAGGCTTGCGGTGTTCTCGAGTCGGCAGATGGTGGGGCCCACGATGCCCACGAGGGTGCCGCGCGGTCGGAGGTGTAGGCCTCCAAATTGCGGGAGGCCACTTCTACGATGTCTCGGATCGTGTTTTCGGGATCCTTAACGGGGAGGGGGAGCAGCCCCAAGTCGTGGTCCACATAGGTATCAACGACATAGGTACGAAAAGGGATAGGGATGTAAGACAGGAATTCAGGGAGCTAGGGTGGAAACTTAGATCTAGGACAAACAGAGTTATTATCTCTGGGTTGTTACCCGTGCCACGTGATAGCTAGTTGTAATAGATATAGGACAGAGGTCAGAGGTAGGTTCATTACGCAAAGAGCAGTGAGGCCGTGGAATGCCCTACCTGCTACAGTAGTGAACTCGCCAACATTGAGGGCATTTAAAAGTTTATTGGATAAACATATGGATGATAATGGCATAGTGTAGGTTAGATGGCTTTTGTTTCGGTGCGACATCGTGGGCCGAAGGGCCTGTACTGCGCTGTATTGTTCTATGTTCTATGTTCTATAGCGAGACGAGGAATAGGGAAAGAGAGGAGTTGAACACTTGGTCTACAGGGATGGTGCAGGAGGGAGGGTTTCAGATTTCTGGATAATTGGGGCTCATTCTAGGGTCGGTGGGTCCTCTACAAACGGGATGGTCTACGCCTGGACCAGGGGGGTACCAATACCCTAGGGGGGAAGTTTGCTAATGCTCTTCGGGAGGGTTTAAACTAGTTCAGCAGGGGCTTGGGAATCTGAATTGTAGCTCCAGTATACAGGAGGTTGAGAGTAGTGAGGTCATGAGTAAGGTTTCAAAGTTGCAGGAGTGTACCGGCAGGCAGGAAGGTGGTTTAAAGTGTGTCTTCTTCAATGCCAGGAGCATCCGGAATAAGGTGGGTTAACTTGCGGCATGTTTTGGTACCTGGGACTTCGATGTTGTGGCCATTTCGCAGACATGGATAGAGCAGGGACAAGAATAGTTGTTGCAGGTGCCGGGGTTTAGATATTTCAGTAAGCTCAGGGAAGGTGGTAAAAGAGGGGGAGGGGTGGCATTATTATTCAAGGACAGTATTACGGTGGCATCAGGGACTCGTCTACTGAGGTACTTTGGGCTGAGGTTAGAAACAGGAAAGGAGAGGTCACCTTGTTAGGAGTTTTCCATAGGCCTCTGAAAAATTCCAGAGATGTAGAGGAAAGGATTGCAAAGATGCTTCTGGATAGGAGCGAAATCAACAGGGTAGTTGTTATGGGGGACTTTAACTTTCCAAATATTGACTGGAAACGCGATAGTTCGAGTACTTTAGATGGGTCCGTTTTTGTCCAATGTGTGCAGGAGGGTTTCCTGACACAGTATGTAGATAGGCCAACGAGAGGCGAGGCCATTTTGGATTTGGTACTGGGTAATGAACCAGGACAGGTGTTAGACTTGGAGGTAGGTGAGCACTTTGGTGATAGTGACCACAATTCAATTACGTTTACTTTAGTGATGGAAAGGGATAGGTATATACCGCAGGGCAAGAGTTATATCTGGGGGAAAGGCAATTATGATGCGATGAGGCAAGACTTAGGATGCATCGGATGGAGAGGAAAACTGCAGGGGATGGGCACAATGGAAATGTGGAGCTTGTTCAAGGAACAGCCACTGCGTGTCCTTGATAAGTATGTACCTGTCAAGCAGGGAGGAAGTGGTCGAGCGAGGGAACCGTGGTTTACTAAAGCAGTCGAAGCACTTGTCAAGAGGAAGAAGGCGGCTTATGTAAAATGAGACATGAAGGTTCAGTTAGGGCGCTCGAGAGTTACAAGTTAGCTAGGAAGGACCTAAAGAGAGAGCTAAGAAGAGCCAGGAGGGGACATGAGAAGTCTTTGGCAGGTAGGATCAAGGATAACCCTAAAGCTTTCTATAGATACGTCAGGAATAAAAGAATGACTATGGTAAGAGTTGGGCCAGTCAAGGACAGTAACGGAAAGTTGTGCGTGGAGTCCGAGGAGATAGGAGAGGTGCTAAATGAATATTTTTCGTCAGTATTCACACAGGAAAAAGATAGTGTTGTCGAGGAGAATACTGAGATTCAGGCTATTAGACTAGAAGGGCTTGAGATTCATAAGGAGGAGGTGTTAGCAATTCTGGAAAGTGTGAAAATAGATAAGTCCCCTGGGCCGAATGGGATTTATCCTAGGATTCTCTGGGAAGCTAGGGAGGAGATTGCTGAGCCTTTGGCTTTGATCTTTAAGTCATCTTTGTCTACAGGAATAGTGCCAGAAGACTGGAGAATAGCAAATGTTGTCCCCTTGTTCAAGAAGGGAAGTAGAGACAACCCCGGTAACTATAGACCAGTGAGCCTTACTTTTGTTGTGGGCAAACTCTTGGAAAGGTTGATAAGAGATAGGATGTATAATCATCTGGAAAGGAATAATTTGATTAAAGATAGTCAACACGGTTTTGTGAATGGTAGGTCGTGCCTCACAAGCCTTATTGAGTTCTTTGAGAAGGTGACCAAACAGGTGGATGAGGGTAAAGCAGTTGATGTGGTGTATATGGATTTCAGTAAAGCATTTGATAAGGTTCCCCACGGTAAGCTACTACAGAAAATACGGAGGCATGGGATTCAGGGAGATTTAGCAGTTTGGATCAGAAATTGGCTAGCTGGAAGAAGACAAAGGGTGGTGGTTGATGGGAAATGTTCAGACTGGAGTCCAGTTACTAGTGGTGTACCACAAGGATCTGTTTTGGGGCCACTGCTGTTTGTCATTTTTATAAATGACCTGGAGAAGGGCGTAGAAGGATGGGTGAGTAAATTTGCAGACGGCACTAAAGTCGGTGGCGTTGTGGACAGTGCGGAAGGATGTTACAAGTTACAGAGGGACATAGATAAGCTGCAGCGCTGGGCTGAGAGGTGGCAAATGGAGTTTAATGCAGAAAAGTGTGAGGTGATTCATTTTGGAAGGAATAACAGGAATACAGAGTACTGGGCTAATGGTAAGATTCTTGATAGTGTGGATGAGCAGAGAGATCTTGGTGTCTATGTACATAGATACCTGAAAGTTTCCACCCAGGTTGATAGGGTTGTTAAGAAGGCGTACAGTGTGTTAGCTTTTATTGGTAGAGGGATTGAGTTTCGGAGCCATGAGGTCATGTTGCAGCTGTACAAAACTCTGGTGTGGCCGCATTTGGAGTATTGCGTGCAGTTCTGGTCGCCGTATTATAGGAAGGATGTGGAAGCATTGGAAAGGGTGCAGAGGAGATTTACCAGGATGTTGCCTGGTATGGAGAGAAGATCTTATGAGGAAAGGCTGAGGGACTTGAGGCTGTTTTCGTTAGAGAGAAGAAGGTTAAGAGGTGAATTAATAGAGGCATACAAGATGATCAGAGGATTAGATAGGGTGGTCAGCGAGAGCCTTTTTCCTCGGATGTTGATGTCTAGCACGAGGGGACATAGCTTTAAATTGAGGGGAGATCAGAGGTAGGTTCTTTACTCAGAGAGTAGTAAGGGCGTGGAATGACCTGCCTGCAACATAGTGGACTCGCCAACACTAAGGGCATTCAAATGGTCATTGGATAGACATATGGACGATAAGGGAATAGTGTAGATGGGCTTTAGTGTGGTTTCACAGGTCGGCGCAACATTGAGGGCTGAAGGGCCTGTACTGTGCTGTAATGTTCTATGTTCTAGGGAGTTCGCAAGCTGCACAGTCCCTGTAAGGTTGAGCGAACCCCATTCCAATAACCGCTGGCGAACGCAATTAGACTTAATGCCCGTAACATCAGCGTCTCTGATTAGCAGTTCTGTGTGTTGGACTGCCGGCACTGCCTGGCAATTACAGTTCCTACCAAGTATCCGCAGAGCATGCAAGAAATCGTTCAGAGACTCCCCCGGGAGTTGCCGTCTCGTGGCCAGGAGGTGCCTGGCGAACACTTGATTCACAGTCCTGATGTACTGTCCTTTTAATAGCGGCATCGCTTCCGTGTAAGTGGGCGCGTCCCGAATGCGGGGGAAAACCTGTGGGCTCACCCGTGAGTAGAGGATCTGGAGCTTCTGCGGGTCTGAGAGGGCTTCTGTGGATGCTCCGAGGTATCGTTCAAAGCCAGTGCTGGAAGGTGGCTGTGGCGTCGGCTGCGTGAGGGTTCCGCTCCAGGTGATCAGGCTTGATTAAGACGTTCATCTCTAAAAATCTTGTGCAATAAATTGATGTACCATCAATAACCACGAGACGAAAATGTTGAAACTATTGAGACTTTGTTGCACAAGATGTTGAGCCTCCTGCAGCTGGAACCAGAATGGGAGCAGCGCAGGACAGCATACACTTTTATACATCGCCGGCTGGGAGGAGCCAGCAGGTTGGGATTTACTGTGTTACCTGTAGCACAGTGGCAGTACCGTATACATGCAATATGTTACCAGTGGTGTTTACCACAATAGCCCATTGCAGTCGTTCCCTCCACTCTCTCCAGTAGGCCCGTGATCCTCAGATATTGCCGCCTGGACATGTTTTCCTGGTCCTCCTCTTTTGTTCACACTGTCTTGCACATGACCCCCAGGATCGTCATCTCCACTTTAGTGTCACACTCAGGTCACTTTGGTCAGATGCCATCTGCTCCACCTTGTGGATTGTCACCCCTGCACCTTTCGTTCCAGAGTCCTGCTGTGATGAACGGTTACTGTAACACTGTACCCATGTCATCATGTAAGGTGATGTCCTCTTTAAGACCGGGCTTGGAACCCTGGGGAACTCCGCCCATCTGGGAGCCATATATAAGGGGCTGCCTTGTGGGCGGCGTAGCTGTTAGCACCCGTCTCGGTACCAGTCTAGTTCTTAGTTTATTAAAGCCTTCTTTACCGTTTACACTCTAAGCGTCGTTATTGAGGGTACAACAACTTAATAAGCTAAACTACATCAGGATGGACGCAGGCCTAAAACCAGAGAAACTGAACGTGGAAGCACGGACACCGGAGGCAAAGGAAATTTTTTAATACTGGCTCCAATGCTTCGAGGCTTACCTGGACTCCTCAGAGACTCCCATCCTGGGGCCGCGCATGCTGCGTCTACTCCACGCCCGGGTGAGTCACGGAATCTCCGCCACGCTCGAAAAGGCGACGACTTATGAAGAGGCGGTCGAGCAGTTCGTCAAACCTATCAATGAGGTGCACACCAGGCATCTACTCTATAAGGGGCCACCTTGTGGGCAGTGCAGCTGTTAGCACACGTCTTGGCACTAGTCTAGTTCTTAGTTTATTAAAGCCTTCTTTACCGTTTACACTCTAAGCGTCGTTATTGAGGGTACCACACCCGCGAAGAGACGGCATTGCCCTCTCAATCGCCTTCGACCCGTCACTCTGCATTTCTTTACGTCACTGAGGATGCTAGTGTCCTGCTATCTCATATGGCCACCCCCCTCGTCCTGGTGTCGAGACACACTTGAAACGTTTGTCCCACCCAGACCTTTCTTACCCGCAGTCAGTGCTTCTCTTTCAGATGAGTCTCCAATAGGAAGGCTACATCCACCCTCAGTCTTTCGAAATGGGCTACATCCACCCTCAGTCTTTCGAGATGGGCGAGGACTCCGGATTTTTTCACCGGCCAGTCGAGGCCTTTCACGTTTCATGCAGCTATTCTGATGTGGGGGCCCACTCCCCTCAACAAGCCACACTCATGCTGTGGGCCTGGCCCTGTTTGTTCGAGCCTGCTCTCGCTCTCAGGCCATTCAAGATGGCCGCTGTCCGCTTCCTCTTTTTCATTGTCGCCATGTGCGAACTTTATGTCGCCAGTCTTCTACCTTCCCCCCTCTCCTCTTCCCTCACCTGCTCCTTGCCTTTCAGTCGTATGATCCCCCTCACTGTCCCTCCCTCCCTCCCTGCTTTTTCCTGCTCGCTACTGTCCCATTTCTTCTCTTCTTACTTTTTCTTTGCCCTGAACCTCTTCTCTCCCCCCCCTTGTCACCTTCAGCTCAGGGACGGTCAGAACCAGGTCGAGATTAAGAGGCTCGAGGTTGAGTGGAGTGGATTTTGATCTGAACTGTCACTCAGAGATCTGCCTCATTCCCGGTCCTGTCTCGCTTGAGTGTTTTCAGTCCACCGACTGGACCATTGGAGCAGTGCACTTGACGGTGATGTGTTGGGTGTTCTGGATCACATACAGGTCACCAACACTTGAAATAGTGCAACACTATTTTATTGAATCGTTAACTGTTTAAACATACTTAGATTGTGGATTAAGGCGATATTAGCTTGAACTAAAGACCTCTGCCTTGTCCTAACCAGTCGATGCACTCAGCACATGGTGAATGTCTGTGTTGCAGGCTGTGAGCTCTGTCCTACTAGGAAGCTGCAGCGCGAATGAGCGGGAACTCTGATGTCCCCTGTCTTTATAGTGCGTGTGCTCTCACTGGTGATTGGCTGCGGTGTTGTGTATGTTGATTGGTCTTGCTGTGTGTCCATCAGTGTGTGTGTCTGCACCACGATATACTGGTGTATATTATGATAGGAATCGATTGCGCGGCTGGAACTCAGACTGGATGCTCAAGGTAGGGCGATCCAGAAAGTGGAGAAGGCACTGACTGAGCAGGAGGAGCACCGAGCTGCAGTGGAGGTGGAGGTGGGGATGCTGAGAGACCAGCAGAAAAGGCTCCAGGAGAAGGTGGAGGACCTAGGGAATAGGTCCCGCCGGCAGAACCTGAGAATCGTGGGTCTCCCGGAGGGATCGGAAGGAACGGATGCAGGTACATACATAGCGGCTGTGTTTGAGAAGCTGCTGCGGGAGCGGACTGTTGTGTTAAGCTGCTACTTGGTGTAGGCTTTGCTGAAAGATGCTCCAGACTCTGAGATAAGTTCAACGTATTTATTGAACGATTAACAATGCTCTTAAATGAGTTCGACACTCTGCTAATCTGACTCTAGTAACTCAGTCTACTCTGCTAACTATACAAGCTTGCTCTCGACCACGTGCTAGGGTGTGATGTTGCTGTTAATCAACCATGTCCTGCTCTCTAGGTTTCTGCCGGTGGAAGAGGCAGAGCCTGTGTGCCTTGTCCTTTTTATAGTGGTCGTGTAGTGCCCCCTTGTGGTAATGCCACCTCTGGGTGTCCTGATTACCCATTGGTTGTGGCCTGTTCTGATGACCCATTGGTTGCATGTCTGCATAGCATGACAAGGACATTCACCCGACCCTTGGAGGTGGACAGGGCGCACAGAGCGCTAGCGAGGAAGCTGCATGTAGGTGACCCCCTGAGAGCAATGGTGTTGAGATTCCACAGGTACCTGGACAAGGAGTGCATTCTACGGTGGGCCAGGCAGACATGGAGCTGTAAATGGGCGAACGGCGTCCTGCGTATATATCAGGATCTGAGCGCGGCGTGGCCAGGAGAAGAGCAGGGTTCAATCAGATAAAATCGACCCTTTTTAAGAAGAAGGTAAAGTTTGGACTGCTGTATCCGGCCCGTCTTTGGGTCACTCACGAAGAGCAGCATTTCTACTTCGAGTCACCCGAGGAAGCGATGGACTTCGCGAGAAGGAAAGGGCTGGTAGCGGACTGAAGAGCTTGGACTGAACTTTGCTGCAGAGTTCATGTTTTTTCAAAAAAAAAGTTTTTGTTTTTCGGACGTTATGTGTAATGCCTTCTGTATTGATTTGGGGTCTGCGGACGAGCTGTGTGAGTTAAAATTTGCATTTGCACTGATGGGGGATTGGGGGAGGGGGAATGGTTGATGTTGGGTCTTCTTTTTTATTTTCTTCGTGTTTCTTTCGGGCAATTGGCTTGGGATTGTTTACGTTTGCATATGTGTGCCCGAGTGAGGGGGAGGGGGGGAACAATAGGTGGGAAAATGTTTGGCGCCATGGGCGGGGGCCACCAAGCTAGTTGGGCGGGCTAGCTCACTGAAGCGCAGTGGGGGGTGAGCAGATGTTATGCTTGCTGAAGGGGCTGTGTGTATAGTGCTGTTACTGGGGGGGGGGAGTGTTCTGCTGATGGGGGAGGGACTTCTACTGCGGGCCAACAGGGAGGTCGGCGACGGAGGTTGCCGGGGGGCGGGCCTGCGGATGCGTGGGGCACGGGCTGGAGAATGGCCCAAGAAAGGTGATGGCTGATCGGCGGGGGGGGCGAGAAGCCGCCCAACCAGGCTGATCACATGGAACGTGAGGGCTAAATGGGCCAGTAAGAGGGGTAAATGGGGACTGAAGGCGGACGTGGCAATGTTGCAGGAAACGCACCTTAGAGTAACTGACCTGGTCAGACTAAGGAAGGGATGGGTGGGACAGGATTTCCACTCGGGGCTGGACTCTATGACTACAGGGGTCTCAATCCTGATTAATAAGCGAGTGTCATTGGAGGCGGGAAGAATAGTTGCGGATGTGGGGGGCTGGTACATTATGGTCGGTGGGAAGCTTGAGGGGCTGCCGGTGGTACCTGTGAATGAGTACTCACCAAATTGGGATGATGTGGACTTCATAAGGAGGATGTTGGGGAAGATCCCGGACCTGGATTCGCATAAGCTGGTCATGGGGTGGGGGGGGAACTTCAACACAGTCATTAACCCAGAGCAAGACCGGTCTAGCTCAAGGACAGGCAGGGTGCCGGCAATGGCTAAAGGGGTTTTCCGAGTAGATGGGGGGGGGGGGGGGGGGGGGGGGGGCGGGGGGGACCCATGGAGATTCAGGCGGCCGAGAGTGAAGGAGTTTTCCTTCTATTCGCACATGCATAAAGCGTACTCCCGGATTGAATTTTTTATCCTGAATAGGGCTTTACTGACTGGGGTAGTGGACACTGAGTACTCAGCGATCACGATCTCGGATCATGCCCCGCACTGGGTTAACCTACAGGTGAGCAAGGAGTGTAGCAGCGCCCGCACTGGAGGCTAGACGTGGGAATTGTAGCTGATGAGGATGTGTGTGGGCGGCTGACGAGATGTATCCAGAACTATCTGGAAGTCAACGACATGGGGGAAGTTTCGGCTGCAGTGGTCTTGGAGGCACTGAAGGCAGTGGTTAGAGGGGAGCTGATCGCGATATGGGCCCACAGGGAGAAGGCAGACAGAGCAGAGACGGACCGACTGATAAAGGAAATACTACAGGTCGACAGGAGGTATGCGGAGACCCCAGAGGCAGGGCTTCTAAGAGAACGACGGAGGCTACAGGCAGAATTTGGCTTGTTAACTACAGGGAAGGCGATGGAGCAGCTGAGGAAGGCGAGGGGGGCGATCTATCAATATGGGGAGAAGGCCAGTAGAATGCTTGCGCAGCAGCTTAGAAAGCGGGAAGCGGCCAGGGAGATTGGGAAAGGCAGGGACAGGGATGGCAACCTGGTCGGAGATGCAGCTGGGGTCAATAAGGCATTCGGCATTCGAGGAATTCTACAGCAGGCGGTATGAGTCGGAACCCCCAGTCGGGCCGGATGGGAAGAGGCAATTCTTAAGGAGGCTGAAGTTCCCGAAGGTTGACAAAGACTTGGTTGAAGGGCTGGGGGCCCCGATCGGGTTGGAAGAGATAGCAGAAGGGCTGAAGGCCATGCAGCTGGGTAAAGCTGGGATACTGGAGTCGCTGCGGATGAGGGCATTTAATGAGGCAAGGGAGAGAGAGGGGTGCTTCCCCCGACGATGTCACAGGCCACTATCTCATTGATCCTGAAGCGGGATAAGGACCCGGAGCTATGCGGGTCCTACAGACCGATCTCACTACTAAATGTAGACGCCAAACGGTTGGCTAAGATCTTGTCCTCAAGGATTGAAGACTGCGTTCCAGACGTGATTGGGGAGGACCAGACGGGAATTGTTAAGGGGAGGCAGTTGGTGGCCAACGTAAGAAGGCTGTTGAATGTAAGTATGATCCCCCCAGAGGGTAGGGACGTAGAGGTAGTGATCGCAATGGACGCAGAGAAGGCATTTGACCGGGTGGAATGGGATTATTTGTGAGAGGTACTGGGCGGTTTGGATTTGGGCGAGGCTTCATTGACTGGGTCAGGCTGCTGAATCAGGCGCCCGAGGCAAACGTTTGGACGAACAGGCTGACATCGGGCTATTTTAGGCTGCACCGGGGGACGAGGCGGGGTTGCCCCCTCTCCCCACTGTTGTTTGCACTGGCTAGAGAGCCACTAGGGAGGCAATTGCGCTGAGAGCCTCAAGGGGCTGGTCCGGGGGGAGGGGGGGGGGGGGCGCGGATCTGGAACACAGAGTCTCACTATACGCGGACGACCTGCTCTTATATGTGTCGGATCCATTGGAAGGGATGGAAGAAATTATGGGGACTCTGGGGGATTTTGGACTGTTTTCGGGTTACAAATTGAACATGGGGAAAAGTGAGATGTTCACGATCCAGGCAAGGGGGCAGGAGAGGGGATTGGGGGAGCTGCCGTTTAGAGTGGTAGGGGGAAGCTTTCGGTACCTAGGCATCCAGGAGGCGTGGGAATGGGAACGGCTGCACAAGCTAAATCTATCCCGACTAGTAGACCAAATGAAGGAGGATTTTCGAAGGTGGGACGTGCTCCCGCTGTCACTGGCTGGGAGGGTACAGACAGTGAAAATGACGGTTCTCCCGAGATTTCTGTTTGTGTTTCAATGCCTCCCCATCTTTATTCCTCGGTCCTTTTTTGAACTGGTCATGTGATGCGACCATCAATTCACTCAAAGACACGAGTCGAAGTAAACCATGGTTTGAATCAGCTTAGAACAGTGCCTGCCTGTGACTGGTACAATACTGTGAACCGCCTACAGGTCAACTGCTCTTTATACTTCCTTTCAAGGGGAGGAGCCATGGGCGGAGCCCGTACATGTCCCAAAATATCCCCCTGTGGGTGAAGCCACACAATGGCCCATAGGTGGAGCCCACAAGGTCAACAACATAACATAGCTGTAACACAATGGCAGAACATGATACTAATACACTGGTGAATTACTAGTACTATACATTCACCACATTCACCCCCTGTTAAAAAAAATGAAGTCCGGCGGGGGTGACGGGCTCATAAGTTCAGCCAGTCCGGCGCACGGATTGTGCGCTGCGATCGCCGAAGCACAGGCGTTGCTGCTGGTCTGGGTGTCGGGCTCAGCCGTGCTGGCAGCGGCTGTGGGGCCGGTGCGGGCACAGGCGTGGACTCCGGGAGCGTCTCTTCTGGAGCTTCATTCCTGTGGACCGGTGTGGCGGGCGGGAGGGAGCGCGGGAGCCATATAGGGGCGGGGGCGCTGGACATGGTAGGTTGGGCGAGATATAGTGGGGGGGCTGCGGTGGTGGTGGGGGTGGTGGTGGTGGAGACTGCGGGTGCCAGGTCCCGGAGGGAGACGGTATCTTGTCGGCCATCGGGGTGTTCGACATAAGCATATTGTGGGTTGGAGTGTAGGAGCTGGACCCTCTCTACCAGAGGGTCGGTCTTATGGCTCCTGACGTGTTTTCTGAGGAGGACTGGTCCCGGTGTCTTCAGCCAGGATGGAAGCGAGGCCTCTGAGGTAGCTCCCCGAGGGAAAACAAACAAGCTGTCATGAGGAATCTCGTTTGTGGCCGTGCAAAGGAGGGACCTGATAGAGTGGAGCACATCGGGGAGGACCTCCTGCCAATGAGAAACTGGGAGATTCCTGGACCACAGGGTCAGTAGGACGGTCTTCCAGACTGTCGCGTTCTCCCTCTCCACCTGCCCGTTTCCCCTGGGGTTATAACTGGTAGTCCTGCTCGAGGCAATGCCCTTACTAAGCAGGTACTGACGCAGTTCATCGCTCATGAACGACGAGTCCCGGTCGCTGTGGACATAACTGGGGAAACCAAACAGGGTGAAGACACTATGCAGGGCTCTAATGACAGTGGACGTGGTCATATCAGGGCAGGGGATTGCAAATGGGAAGCAGGAGAACTCATCCATGATGTTGAGGAAATATGTATTGCGGTTATTGGAGGGGAGAGGCCCTTTGAAATCGATACTGAGGCGCTCAAAGGGCCCGGATGCCTTTACCAGGTGGGCCTTATCCGGTCGATAGAAGTGCGGTTTACACTCCGCACAGATTGGGCAGTCCCTGGTCATAGCTCTGACCTCCTTGGTGGAGTAGGTCAGGTTGCGGGCCTTGATATAATGGATGAGCCGGGTGACCCCTGGGTGGCAGAGGTCATCGTGGATAGCCCGTAGTCGGTCATCTTGCGCGCTGGCGCATGTGCCGCGGGACAGGGCATCTGGGGGCTCGTTGAGCTTCCCAGGACGATATACTATATCGTAGTTATAGGTGGAGAGTTCGATCCTCCACCTCAAGATCGAATCGTTCTTGATTTTGCCCCGCTGCGTATTGTCGAACATGAAGGCTACCGATCGTTGGTCGGTGACGAGGGTAAACCTCCTACCAGCGAGGTAGTGCCTTCAGTGCTGCACGGCTTCCACGATGGCTTGGGCCTCCTTTTTCGACCGAGGAGTGTCGAATATCAGAGGAGGTGAGGGTGCGCGAAAAGAACACTACCGGTCTGCCTGCTTGGTTGAGGGTGGCGGCGAGAGCGTCCTCTGATGCGTCGCTCTTCACCTGGAAGGGGACGGACTCGTCCACTGCGCGCATCGCGGCTTTGGCGATGTCCGCCTTCATGCAGCTGAAGGCCTGGCAGGCCTCAGTTGCCAGTGGAAAGATGGTGGCCTTGATTAGTGGACGGGCTTTGTCTGCATAATTGGGGACCCACTGGGCGTAATATGAAAAGAACCCATGGCACCTCTTCAGGGCCTTGGGACAGTGAGGGAGAGGGAGTTGTAGGCGGGGCACATAAGGTCAGGGTCGGGCCCTAGGACCCCATTCTACACGATGTAGCCGAGGATGGCTAGTCTGGTTGTGCGGAAAACGCATTTCTCCTTGTTGTAGGTGAGATTGAGGGTTTGGGCGGTTTGGAGAAATCTGTGGAGGTTGGCGTCGTGGTCCTGCTGATCATGGCCGCAGATGGTGACATTTTCCAAGTACGAAAATGTGGCCCGCAGCCCGTACTGGTCCACCATTCGGTCCATTGCACTTTGGAACATCAAAACCCATTCGTGACGGCAAAGGGGCCCCGGAGGAAATGGAAAAGGCGGCCGTCTGCCTCAAAAGCCGTGTAGTGATGGTCCTCCGGGCGGATTGGGAGCTGGTGGCATGCAGACTTCAGATCCACCGTGGAGAACACCCGGTAGTGTGCGATCTGGTTTACCATGTCTGCAATCCGGGGAAGGGGATACGCATCGAGTTGCATGTCATGATATTCAAACATACATCATAACACATAAATAATGATAGACAGACCAACGGACCAATTAGCACACATAACACGACAGCCAATCACAGACAAGAGCAGACACGGTATAAAACAAGAAACACAACACTTCCTGGCCAGTCCATCTGGAGACGGCACAGGGCCAGGACCTCATAACAAGACACTCACACAGTCACAACGTGCAGAGTACCAAGTCTGATGTATAAATAGTTTAATGGAATAAAACTGCGTTGTACCAATCGCAACCGTGTTGGTTCGTCTGTACCTCAGAGCACCCAACACTTCATGATACCAGGAGTGAATCGATACCTACCGGCAAATCTGCCATCCTGAGCCATGGACACCCTCAACAAACCGCAGCCGTTGCAAGTCGCTGGGAACCTGGGCACAAATTGGACGCTCTTCAAGCAGCGATTCGAACTCTTCTTGCAAGCCAATGAAAAACATGGCGCCTCGGACGAAATGAAGATTGCCATGCTCCTCACTACCGCAGGTCAGCACGCCATCGATGTATACAACTCCTTGGTGTTCGCAGAAGGCGAGAACAAATCTAAATATGATACGGTCCTCCTCAAGCTCGACCAGCACTTCAACGTTGAGGTCAACGAAAGCTTTGAGAGGTATGTCTTTCAGCAGCGCCTACAAGGTAAGGATGAGCTCTTTCAGTCCTTCCTGACGCACCTCCGCATACTCGCGCAGTCCTGCGGTTACGACACCACCTCAGAGTCCATGATCCGGGACCAGATCGTTTTTGGCGTTGCCTCCGGCAGCCTACGCCAGCAGCTTCTAAAAATTAAAGGCCTGACCTTAGCATCTGCAGTTGAATCCTGTGTCCTGCATGAAAATGCGACCAGCCGCTATGCCCAATTTCAGGCGACCGAATCGGCACGGAGGGGGTCCCACGCGAACGAATCGGCAAGCCAGGCCACCCACGAGGCCGAACGCGTCCAGGCAATCGAGTTTCTTCCAGCCCGCGGCCCGGACGAGGGCGGCCGTTTCGCGCGCTTTTCAAGGCCTCCTGCGTTTGTGCGCGCCAAAACATACGGCAACACTGAGGGACGTGCTGCGCAGGCGCGCCCGACGCAAGACCGAACTGCGCATATGCAGTGGCGTAACGAACGCCATGACGTCATGACATGCGGCAACTGTGGAGCTGCACATTTAAAAGGGCAATGTCCTGCAAAAACCCGACAATGCCTACGCTGTGACAAGATGGGCCACTACGCTGCCTACTGTCGAGCGGCTCAACCTGTTGATCTTCCACATCTTCGACAACCTCGCAGGAACGTGCGGACCATTCAGCCTCCACATTACGACATCCAAACCGATGACACAGATGACCAAGATGCCTTCCGGGTTGCGGTCATTGATGGGAACCGGGTCAACACCATCAATCCGGGAGATGAATGGAGTGCCACCCTAACGGTCAACCGATCGCCGATCCCTTTCCGCCTGGACACTGGCGCCTCCGCCAACCTCATAGCATGGTCAGCCTTCTACGCCATGAAGGTCAGACCACCAATCCGGCCATCCCGGTGCAAGATGGTCGACTACAACGGGAACGTTATCCCAGCCATGGGATCCTGCCAGCTCCAGGTGACACACAACACACACACGGCCACACTCTCGTTCGAGATAGTCGGCTCATCGAAAGACTCCCTGCTGGGCGCACAGGCATGCAAGGCTCTCCACCTTGTGCAACGAATCCACTCTCTCTCTCCAGGCGGCACGTCTGACTTCCCGGATGCAGAGTTCAACGCACAGCTCCAATCGCTCCTCGCCCACAACCAGGAGGCATTCGGAGGCATGGGAACGCTGCCATACACCTACCGAATTTGCCTCAAACCGGACGCCATCCCGGTCGTTTACGCACCTCGTAGGGTTCCTGCGCCACTTAAAGACCACCTCAAGCAGCAGCTGCAGGATCTCCAGTACCAAGGGGTCCTATCCAGGGTCACGGAGCCCACGCCATGGGTCAGCTCCATGGTGTGTGTCAAGAAGCCCTCCGGCGAGCTCCGGATCTGTATTGACCCCAAAGACCTCAATAATAATATTATGAGGGAACATTATCCCATCCCCAAACGGGAGGAGATCACCAGTGAAATGGCCCAGGCGAAGATATTCACGAAACTGGATGCTTCTAAAGGGTTTTGGCAGATCCAACTGGACCCGTCCAGGCGAAAGCTATGTACCTTCAACACCCCTTTCGGCGGGTTCTGCTACAACCGGATGCCATTTGGCATCATCTCGGCATCCGAGGTCTTCCATAGAATCATGGAGCAGATGATGGAAGGCATCGAAGGTGTCATCATCTGGTCCATCACACCGCAGGAGCACATATATCGTCTCCACGCGTTTTTGCCCGCATACGGGAAAACGGCCTGCGCCTCAACCGAGCCAAGTGCTCCTTTGGCCAGACCGAGTTGAAGTTCCTGGGGGACCATATTTCCCGGTCAGGGGTCCGTCCGGATGCAGACACGGTGAGCGCCATCACAGCCATGCCGCAGCCGGCCGACAAGAAAGCTGTCCTACGCTTCCTAGGCATGGTCAACTTCCTAGGGAAATTCACTCCCAACCTTGCCTCCCACACAACGACTCTGCGCCACCCCGTCAAAAAATCCACAGAGTTCCAGTGGCAACACACACACCAGCTGGAATGGGAGGAGCTCAAACGCAAACTCACCACGGCACCAGTGTTGGCGTTTTTTTACACGTCTCGTGCCACCAAAATCTCGACTGATGCCAGCCAATCCGGCATTGGAGCAGTGCTCCTGCAGAGGGATGACACGTCGTCATGGGCCCCAGTGGCCTATGCATTGCAGGCCATGATCCCCACAGAGCAGCGCTACGCGCAAATTGAAAAGGAGTGCCTGGGCTTGCTAACCGGTTTAGACAAGTTCCACGATTATGTATATGGTCTTCCACGATTCACAGTCGAAACTGACCACCGCCCCTTGGTCAGCATAATAAACAAGGACCTGAACGAGATGACCCCTCGCCTCCAGCGCATCCTACTTAAACTCAGGAGGTACGACTTCCAACTGGTCTACACTCCAGGGAAGGACCTCATCGTGGCGGATGCCCTATCCAGAGCAGTGAGCACGCCGCCAGATGCGGAGGGGTTCGTATGTCAAGTCGAGGCACAGGTGGCTTTCACAGCGGCAAATCTGCCGGCTGACGACTCCAGTCTGGCCCACATCTGCCGAGAGACAGCGGCCGACCCCCTTTTACAGCGAGTGATGCGCCACATGACGGGAGGATGGCTCAAAGGGCAGTGCCCGCAGTTCTACAATATACGAGACGACCTAGCCATCATTGATGGTGTCCTTCTGAAGCTGGACCGGATTGTGATTCCGCACAGCATGCGCCAGCTGGTTCTTGACCAACTACACGAAGGCCACTCGGGGGTCGAGAAGTGCAGACGGAGGGCCCGAGGGGCGGTGTACTGGCCGGGCATCAGTGACGATATTGCCAACATGGTGCTCAACTGTACAACCTGCCAAAGGTTTCAGCCGGCGCAACCTCCTGAGACGCTTCTGCCCCATGAGCTGGTGACGTCCCCCTGGCCGAAGGTGGGTGTCGACCTGTTTCACGCGCTCGGCATGGACTATGTCATCATAGTGGACTACTTCTCAAACTACCTTGAAGTCATATGCCTGCACGATTTGACGTTGTCTGCTGTCATCAGGGACTGCAAAGACACCTTCGCTCGCCACGGCATTCCGATGACTGTCATGTCGGACAATGGGCCCTGTTTTGCCAGCCAGGAATGGTCGTCCTTTGCTGCTTCGTATGGCTTCACACACGTGACGTCCAGCCCTCTGCATCCCCAGTCCAATGGAAAGGCGGAGAAGGGCGTTCACATTGCCAAGCGGCTCCTCTGCAAGGCTGCTGCTGCCGAGTCGGACTTCTACCTCGCCCTGCTGGCCTATCGCTCGGCCCCACTTGCCACTGGACTCTCACCAGCACAGCTGCTGATGGGTCGCGCCCTCAGAACCACAGTGCCTTCCATCCTGGCACCAACAATAGACCACGCTCCGGTACTGCATAGGATGCAACTGCAGCGCGGTCGCCAGAAGAGATCGTACGACACACGGGCAACTGATCTTCCCTCCCTGGCCCCTGGAGACAACGTCCGCATCCACCTGACGGTGGCTGGTCAGCACCTGCCAAAGTCCTCCGACGCGTGGCTCCCCGCTCGTTCCTGGTACGCATGCGGATGGATCCATGCATAGGCGCAATCGCCGAGCCCTTCGCTTACTTCCACGCTCGCAACGGAACCACACACAGACGCCGTGTCCTCCACTAGTTCCTGATAGCGACTTCGTGGAGCTGCCATATACCATGCCCCTTCTGTCGCCGCCCATGGCCAGGCTCGCACCTCAGCCGGTGGTTCTCGACCCACCCGTGAGGCGGTCAACCCGAATGCGTCGCCCACCTACTAGACTGGACTTATGAGACTGTTCACACGTCAAACTTTTGCAACCACTGTTTTATAACATGTCTCTGTTTTATCGTTACAGGCTCCGTTTGATTGTTCCAAATTCCCACGTTGTTCTTCTTTTTGTTATGGTACAACCTCGTTAGCATGTCACACCTGACATTGCCCCTTGTATATAGTTAAGCCCCATGTATATGATGTAAATATTGCGCACACACACACCTTTAGCTGCACTCAGGACACATTTATATATATATAACCACGTAGGCACATAATCTTGTAAAAAAAGGGGGAATGTCATGATATTCAAAATGATGTGGAGATGGAGGCGTTGGACTGGGGTGAGCACAGTACAAAGTCTTACAACACCAGGTTAAAGTCCAACAGGTTTGTTTCGATGTCACTAGCTTTCGGAGCGCTGCTCCTTCCTCAGGTGAATGAAGAGGTCTGTTCCAGAAACACATATATAGACAGATTCAAAGATGCCAAACAATGCTAGGAATGCGACCATTAGCAGGTGAATAAATCCTTACAGATCCAGAGATGGGGTAACCCCAGGTTAAAGAGGTGTGAATTGTATCAAGCCAGGACAGTTGGTAGGATTTTGCAGGCCAGATGGTGGGGGGGGGTGAATGTAATGCGACATGAATCCCAGGTCCCGGTTGAGGCCGCACTCATGTGTGCGGAACTTGGCTATAAGTTTCTGCTCGGCGATTCTGCGTTGTCGCGGGTCCTGAAGGCCGCATTGGAGAACGCTTACCCGGAGATCAGAGGCTGAATGCCCTTGACTGCTGAAGTGTTCCCCGATTGGAAGGGAACATTCCTGCCTGGTGATTGTTGCGCGATGTCCGTTCATTCGTTGTCGCAGCGTCTGCATAGTCTCGCCAATGTACCACGCTTCGGGACATCCTTTCCTGCAGACAACGCAGAATCGCCGAGCAGAAACTTATAGCCAAGTTCCGCACACATGAGTGCGGCCTCAACCGGGACCTGGGATTCATGTCGCATTACATTCATCCCCCACCATCTGGCCTGCGAAATCCTACCAACTGTCCTGGCTTGATACAATTCACACCTCTTTAACCTGGGGTTACCCCATCTCTGGATCTGTAAGGATTTAATCACCTGCTAATGCTCGCATTCCTAGCATTGTTTGGCATCTTTGAATTTGTCTATATATGTGTTTCTGGAACAGACCTCTTCATTCACCTGAGGAAGGAGCAGCGCTCCGAAAGCTAGTGACATCGAAACAAACCTGTTGGACTTTAACCTGGTGTTGTAAGACTTTGCACTATGACATTCAAACATACATCATAACACATACATAATGATAGACAGACCAACGGACCAATTAGCACACATAACACGACAGCCAATCACAGACAAGAGCAGACACAGTATAAAACAAGAAACACAACACTTCCTAGCCAGTCCACCTGGAGACGGCACAGGGCCAGGACCTCATAGCGAGACACTCACACAGTCACAACGTGCAGAGTGCCAAGTCTGATGTATAAGTAGTTTAATGAAATAAAACTGCGTTGTACCAATCGCAACTGTGTTGGTTCGTCTGTACCTCAGAGCACCCAACACTTCATTGCATATACCGGTTAATGGTTTGGCTGTAATCAACCACCATCCGGAACTTTTCCCCGGTCTTGACGACCACCACCTGAGCTCTTCAGGGGCTATTGTTGGCCTCGATGATAACCTCCCGCAAGAGACGCTGGACCTCGGACCTAATGAACGTCCTGTCCTGCAAGCTATACCGCCTGCTTCTGGTGGCGACTGGCTTGCAGTCGGCGGTGAGGTTTGCGAAGAGAGGGGTAGGGTTGACTTTTAGGGTTGCGAGGCTGCATATGGTGAGTGGGGGCAGGGGCCCGCCGAACTTCAGGGTTAGGCTCCTGAGGTTGCATTGGAAGTCGAGTCCCTATAGGGGAGGAGCGGTGAGGTCTGGGAGCACATATAATTTAAAGTTAGTGTACTCAGCGCCCTGTATTTCTAAGGTTGCAGTCGTGCACCCCTGGATTTGCACCGAGTGCGACCCAGAGGTGAGGGAGATGGTTTGTTGCGCCGGGAAAATTGGGAGCGAGCAGCGTCTTACCATGTCTGGGTAAATGAAGCTCTCTGTGCTCCCGGAGTCGAAGAGGCAAGGCAGCACGGTAGCATTGTGGATAGCACAATTGCTTCACAGCTCCAGGGTCCCAGGTTCGATTCCGGCTTGGGTCACTATCTGTGCGGAGTCTGCACATCCTCCCTGTGTCTGCGTGGGTTTCCTCCGGGTGCTCCGGTTTCCTCCCACAGTCCAAAGATATGCAGGTTAAGTGGATTGGCCATGATAAATTGCCGTTAGTGTCCAAAATTGCCCTTAGTGTTGGGTGGGGTTACTGGGTTATGGGGATAGGGTGGAGGTGTTGACCTTGGGTAGGGTGCTCTTTCCAAGAGCCGGTGCAGACCCGATGGGCCGAATGGCCTCCTTCTGCACTGTAAATTCTATGATAAAAGGCGTCTCGTGCCCGTTAACCCGGACGGCCATCATGGAGCTCCGGAGGTGCTTGGGTCGTGGCTGGTCCAAAGTGACAGCGCTGAGCTGCGGGTAGCCGGCGGCATGGTCGGAGGTGCAGGGGCGGCCCTGCGATGACAGTCCATTCTGATCATAAGCGTAGCAGATGGCGGCCCCCGTTGGTCGAGCGTGGCGGGCGGTGAGGAAGATGGCGTCCAAGATGGCAGCCCTCATGGATCGCACGTGGCCGGCCGCGTGGGGGAGGGTGGCCAAGATGGCGGCCCCTGTGAGTCGCACGTGCTGTGAGGGCTGGAAGTTGGCTGCCCCCATGGATAGCACGAGGCTGAGGCATCTGCAGGGGGCGGAGTCGGCAGACACGCTGCCACCCTGCAGGGCCTGCGCGTCTGAGGATCGGGCCTGTGAGTTAAGAGTCCTTAGACCTGGCCAGGCAGACTTTGGTGAGATGTCCTTTTCTCCCGCAGCTGCTGCCGGGCAGTGCTGTCGGGGGTGTTGAGACTGGCCGCAAAAATAGCAGGGCAGCCCCCCATGATGGGTGGGCGGCCGCGCGGCACAGGCCTGGGGTAGTCTTTGGTCGGTGGCCCATGAGGGGGTCACGTGGTGTAGCCATCTGGGATGGCCATGTCCCGATTACAAAATGGACACCTGCAAAGAATGCAGGGAAAAATGGACAATGCTAAGAAACAAGCCGGTGCAAGCTCTGTCTGTTGATTAGAACTTTAAACTCTCAGACAGGACAGAAACTACCAAACGATTTACATACTAATGAGCCATCTCCGGGGACAAAAGGGAAACATTTAGATACACAATGTTAGGACAGACTCCTGGCGCCAGAAGAAGCTAAGACAAAGCAGATTGACAGTCATCAGGACACGCCCAGCGATCAGGGAACCACCCCTCTATTGGAGGAAAATCAATACAGATGATTGGGAAAGACCCAATTAGTTGAGGCCAAGTTCAAGGTCTGCCCAAAAGAACGTGAAGCCCTTTGCAGTACAAGAGGTATAACCCAAGGGAGAATCTTCCTCCTTTGGCTTTGGTTCTCAGCGAAGAGAGAGACCAGCCTAGCAGCTACAGAAATCCAAGTAAGTTCCAAGTCAACGCACGCTACGAGATAGACGCTCCTAGTTGCTACCCTGGAAACAGCTCAACCCAGCAGCCTCAGAACCGAGCAACGGCCATTGTTCCTCTGACTGAGTGGGCGCCTGAAGCTAAGTATAGGCTTTAGTAATAGTGGTAGTTTAGTTTGTAGAGTTTATGCATGAGTAGATTTGACTGTGTGTAAATAAATGAGCATTGCTTTTGAATTTACTAACTGGTGTATCGCGTCATTGATCAGTATTCGGTTCTGAACCTTGTGGCGGTGTCGAAAGATACCTGGCGACTCTTGAGCAAACGTGATTAAATAGAGCCAAATTAAGAACCAACCAAAAGTTAGCAACAGTGGTCAGCCGGGAATGCAGTAAGGCTCTGAAACGCAACCGCCAGAGAGGTGGCTAACTTTACCGTGTCGTCCAGATCCTGGGCCCCCTTTTCAAGCAGGTGCTGTCTCACATAATTCGACCGGACACCCGCTACGTAGACGTCCTGGACGGCGAGTTCCATGTGCTGAGTGGCCGTAGCGGCCTGGTAATTAAAGTTGCGTGCGAGGGCTTTGAGGTCACGTAGGTAGTCATCTAGCGACTCCCCGGGGCGCTGGCGGCGAGTGGTGAAGATGGGTCGTGCGTAGACCTCGTTCACGGGCCATACGTAGAGGCGTTCGAGCATCACGAGGAGGCCTCGTCGAGCTGAACAGAAATGCGATGACTCACCCGTGCGTGGAGTGACGAATGTGATATAAAATAGTTACTTTAGAGATACTAGTTAATGTAATGTAGAAATAAGCCACTTTGATTCTGGCAGATAGAGACAAAGGGATTGAGACCGCATGGAAAAAGCAGGAAGAGGTGTGTCTATGAGAGTGATGCTGCATTGATAGGGGCCAGAGAAAGGGATTGGAAGTGAGCCAATCAGAATAGATCAAACAGGTCAGGAGGGATATAGGCTGACCTATGGGCGTCGAGTATGTGAAACTTGATACCATTTGCATTGATTTGCAGTGATCCCTTTGTCTCTTTGTTCATTCGCTTTCTGGAGTGTAGGAGACTGGATGTCTCTTATGTTTCTGTAAGATGAATCAAGCTTGCAAGCTAAATAAATAATTTCTTTTTACGTGCAAATCCATCTCAACTTTTATTGAGGCCAGACTGACGGAGAAAGAAATTTGGGAATCAACAGGAGGAGGCTCAGCTTCTGTTCATCGGTGATGGAAGGCGTGGAAGAGGCAGCGAGATAGGCCTTGAAGCATCGAAGCCAGTGCGAAAAAAATTATTTCGCCTCCGCAGCCTGCGGATTGAGTTCCAGTCGATCAGGTTTGAGGGCTGATTCCATAGTTGTGTTTAAGCTGATTAAATTGATGCGACCATCAATTCACTCAAAGACACGAGTAGAAGTAAACCGTGGTTTGAATCAGCTTAGAACAGTGCCTGCCTGTGACTGGTACAATACTGTGAATCACCCACAGGTCAACTGCTCTTTATACTTCCTTTCAAGGGGAGGAGCCATGGGCGGAGCCCGTACAGGCCCCAACATATCCCCCTGTGGGTGAAGCCACACAATGGCCCATAGGTGGAGCCCACAAGGTCAACAACATAACATAGCTGTAACACAATGGCAGAACATGATACTAATATACTGGTGAATTACTAGCACTATACATTCACCACAGTCAACAAGGCGATCTCGGGCTTTGTATGGGCGGGTAAGACCCCACGAGTTGAAAAGGGGATGTTGGAGCACTGCCGGGTGAGGGTGGGCTGACACTCCCGAACTTTAGTAATTATTACTGAGCGGCGAATATAGGATGATTAGGACGTGGGTGGTGGTAGAGGGCGGTCGATGTGGGAGCGAGTAGAGGTGGTATCATGTAACGGCACTAGTTTAGGGGCATTGGTAACAGCGCTTCTGCCGTTCCAGCATGCACGCTTCTCCAGCAGCCCCGTGGTGGTCGCAGTCTTGAGAGTCTGGGGGCAGTGGAGGAAACATGTGGGAGCAGAGGGAGCATCGGTCTGGTTCCAATCTGCAATAATCATCGGTTTGCTCCAGGGAGGTTAGATGGAGGGTTCCGGAGATGGCAGAGAGCAGGGATCGAGAGGGTGGGCGATATGTTTATAGAGGGGAGCTTTCCCAGCCTGAGGGAACTGGAGGAGAAATTTGAACTGACGGGAGGGAATGAATTCAGGTACCTGCAGGCGTGGGACTTCCTACACAGGCAGGTCTCAACCTTCCCGCTCCTACCACCAAGGGGGATACAGGACAGGGTAGTTTCCAGAGTGTGGGTGGGCGAAGGGAGGATTTCGGACATTTATAACGAACTCATGGAGTCAGAGGAGACACAGACCGAGGAGCTGAAACACAAATGGGAAGAGGAGTGAGGAAGAGAGATAGAGGATGGTCTCTGGGCGGATGCATTGAGTAGAGTCAACGCGTCCACAACATGTGCTAGGCTCAGCCTGATATAGTTTAAGGTTGTTCACCGGGCCCACATGACAGTGAACCGGATGAGCAGGTTCTTGGGGATAGAAGACAGGTGCGCAAGGTGTGCGGGAGGACCAGCGAACCATGTCCACATGTTCTGGGCATGTCCGAAGCTTAGGGGATTCTGGCAGGGGTTTGCGGACGTCATGACCACAGTGTTAAAATCAAGGGTGGCGCTGAGTCCAGAGGTGGCGGTTTTCGGGGTGTCGGAAGACCCGGGAATCCAGGAGGAGAAAGTGGCAGACATTCTGGCCTTTGCCTCCCTGGTAGCCCGGAGACGGATATTATTAGCTTGGAGGGACTCAAAGCCCCCGGAGTCGGAGACCTGGATAACTGACATGGCTAGCTTTCTCTGCCTGGAGAAAATCAAGTTCGCCTTGAGAAGGTATATTGTGCTTTTCACAACCTCAGAACATTTCCAACGCATTTAACGGCGAATGGAGTACTTTTGAACTGTAGCCACTCTGGCAATGTGGAAATACATGTGTGGTCCTGACAGAGTCCCTGGTCGTGCACTCAAATCCCATGCGGACGAACTGGTGGGTGTGTTCACGGATATCTTCAACCTCTCCCTACTCCGTTCCGAGGTTCCCACCTCCTTCAAGAAGACCACCATCATACGGCCAAAGAAGAACCAGGCAACGCCCCTCAATGACTGCCGTCCAGTGGCCTTGACATCTATCATCATGAACTGCTTCGCGAGGTTGGTCATGAAACACACCAACTCCATACTCCCAGAATGCCGAGATTTGCTGCAATTTGCGTACCGCCACAAACGGTCCACAGCAGACGCCATCTCCCTGGTCCTCTACTCATCCCTGGAGGATCTCGACAACAAGGACTTCTACATCAGACTTCTATTCTTTGTCTACAGTTGCGCCTTCAACACCATAATCCCAGCCAAGTTCATATCAAAACTCCAAAACCTAGGACTTGGCTCCTCCCTCTGCAACTGGATCCTTGACTTCTTGACACATAGCCCACAATCAGTAAGGATAAACAACAACACCCCCTCTACGATCGTCCTCAATACTGGGGCCCCACAAGGCTGTGTACTTAGCCCCCTACTCTACTCCCTGTACACACACGATTGAGTCGCAAAATTTGGCTCCAACTCCATCTACACGTTTGATGATGACACGACCGTAGTGGGTCTGATCTCAAACAATGATGAGACAGAGTACATGGAGAGCGAAGTGTCGTACATACTTCTGTCTGCATCAATGGTGCCGAGGTGGAGATGGTTGACAGCTTCAAATTCTTAGGTGTACACATCAACTACAATCTGTCCGGTCCACCCACATCAACGCTACGACCAAGAAAGCACAACAGCGCCTATACTTCCTCAGGAAACTAAGGAAATTTGGTATGTCCATAGCCCACAATCTGTCAATTTTTACAGATGCACCACAGAAAGTATCCAATCTGGCTGCATCACAGCCTGGTATGGCAACTGCTCAGCCCAAGACCGTAAGAAACTACAGAGAGTCGTGAACACAGCCCAGTCCATCACACAAACCTACCTCCCATCCATTGACTCTGTCTACATCTCCCGCTGCCTTGGGAAAGCGGGCAGCATAATCAAAGACCCCTCCCACCCATGTTATTCTCTCTTCCAACCTCTTCCATTGGGCAGAAGAGGCTAAAGTCTGAGAACACACACTAACAGGTTCAAAAGCAGCTTCTTCCCCGCTGTTACCAGACTCTTGAATGACCCTCATAGACTGAACTGAGTTCTATATGCACCTTCTCTTCTGCGTAGTACTACACTCCATATGCTTTACCCGATGTCTATGTATTTACATTGTGTGTTTATCGTACGTCCTATGTTTTTCATGTATGGAGCGAACTGCTGGACAGTACGCAGAACAATGCTTTTCACTGTACATCAGTACACGTGATAATAAATCTAAATCAAAACAGGCAATGCTGGAAAACTCAGCATGCCTGGCAGAATCTACGTGGAGAGATGTGCAGGTTAGGTGGGGTTACGGGGATTGGGCGGCGGAGTAGGCCTTGGTGGGGTGCTCTTTCAGAGGGTGGGTGCACTCAATGGGCTGAATGGCCTCCTTTTGCACTGTAGCGATTCTATGGAATAACACAGAGTTAACGTTTCAAGTTGAGTATGAAGGAACTCTTATGGGTCTAGAAGGTCGGAATGCACCTTCTCAGCCTGGACTGCAATTGTAGAGCAATAGTTAACATCAGAAGCACCTAATAGACACGCCCCAAAGGACCAGCTCTAGACCCAAAACACAGAGTGAAACAGTATCAGTGTGGGCTAACCAGCTGACAGACAGGCGTGGGGTTGGAATGGAGTTGATTGATGGGGGTTGGTGGGTAATTGGGTGGGGGTTGGGATTATGATTTGGATGAGGGTCGGGATTGGTGTGAGGCTGGCGCATGGGGAAGTGGGAGTTGGAGTGGAGGGGTGGGGGTCAGGGTGAGGGGTGGGGGTGCGGTTGCCAGGGTAACCCCGGGTTTGTGGCTCGGGCCCAATCACAGGCAGCGACCAGTGACCAAACAGCGCGTGCGCGGCCCCGCGGCCTCCTGGGAAGGGGAGCTCCGCCAGTGCGCAGGCGCAGAGACAGAGAGAATATTCCGGAAAGACAACGAAGACTCGGAGCGCGCAGCGAGAGAGGGTGAGAGGGATGGCGGTTAGGGTGAGGGTGAGGGGGGGAGGTGTGTCCACCCGGGGGGGGGGGAGGTGTGTCCACCGGGGGGGGGGGCGGGGGGGGGGGAGGTGTGTCCACCGGGGGGGGGGGGGGGGGAGGTGTGTCCACCGGGGGGGGGGGGGGGGGAGGTGTGTCCACCGGGGGGGGGGCGGGGGGAGGTGTGTCCACCGGGGGGGGGGCGGGGGGAGGTGTGTCCACCGGGGGGGGGGGGGAGGTGTGTCCACCGGGGGGGGCGGGGAGGTGTGTCCACCGGGGGGGGTGGGGGAGGCGTGTCCACCCGGGGGGAGGTGTGTCCACCCGGGGGGAGGTGTGTCCACCCGGGGGGGAGGTGTGTCCACCCGGGGGGGGGGCGGGGGGGAGGTGTGTCCAGGCGGGGGGAGGTGTGTCCACACACGGGACGGGGAGGTGTGTCCACCCGGGGGGGAGGTGTTTCCACCCGGGGGGGGGTGTCCACCTGGGGGGGGGGGGGGCGGGGGGGAGGTGTGTCCACCTGGGGGGGGGGGGGGAGGTGTGTCCACCCGGGGGTTGGGGGGGGGGGAGGAGGAGGTGTGGCCACCCTGGGGGGCGGGTGTCTGTCTGACTGCCCCCACCCTGGGTGGGGTGTGTGAGTGTTGGTACCCCCTGTGGGAGTGTGTATGTGTGTGAACCCTTCTGCACATGAGGAATGGTCTCTGAGGCGATGCCGCTTTGCATGAATCACAACCACATCTGCCCTGATCCGCTGTCCCCAGGTCTGAAACTGGACCTTTGCTGCAGAATCCCTCCAAAACAGAAGAAGGCTAATTGGCCCAGCAAGTCTGCACTGACCTTCCGAAAGGCCACTCTACCCTATGCCCGCACATTGATCACGGCTAATCCACCTAACCTGCATATCTTTGGACTGTGGGAGGAAACCGGAGCACCCGGAGGAATCCCACGCAGACACGGGGAGAACGTGCAGACTCTGCACTGACAGTCACCCAAGGCTGGAATCGAACCCGGGTCCCTGGTGCAGTGAGGTGGCAGTGCTAACCACTGTGCCACGCTCCCCCTGCTTGCCCGCCAGCACTTCTCATTTTGATGAATACTGCGCAGTTTTCATTCTCAGCCTCTGTTCCTCTTTGTCACTGTGCTGAAGGAGGCCATTCCGCCCATTACGTCTGCGCTCGCCCTCTGAGAAGCTCAGCTAGTCCAGTTCCCCCCGTAATCCTGCACATTCTTCCTTGTATGTGTGTGCACTCTTTTAATACTCTCATGGCCCATTAATATTTACTCCGTATCTGTTAAGACAATAGAATTGTGTGTATGTGTGTACTCCTGTACTTTCTGGACTGGCAGGATTGTTGATATGCGAAGTGGCTGACTGTGACACTGTGTTGCATCATGTGTTTGTCAGACCTCAGCACCAGGCACTTCTCTCCTAATGCAGAATCAAGCTAAATGTCTCTTGCATCAATTTGTTTGTTGACTTGAATTTGGAAGCTGAAAAACCTTAACTGTCTCCTCCTGATAGTCCCATCCGATTTATTTGCCAGTAACTAGAAGCAAATGTTTTGTAAGGTTGATTCTTTTTTATATATTTGCATCAATATCTAATTTTCACATTTAGAAAAGCCAAGACTTTGCTGCGTTGTTTACTTGAGGCCAGTAGGCATTGCGGCCATTCTGTGCAAAAAGTGACATTGCACGAGCAGCAATGAAATTAATAAGATTCGAGGGATCTCTGGTCAGGATTCAGTACTGGGAGAATTTCCAGTTGTTGTTTGTATATCACCCTGGGATGGTGAACATCCGGGTGAATCACTAAACTCATTGCAAATACCTTGTTTAATGTCCCTTACATACAACACCAACCACTTGAGGAAATACAACAGACCCACTGTGACCTAGAGTTCTCCCAAGTTTATCTAGCTGCGAGACAGCTGAGCCACACTGACAGTTTTACTGGAACAATTGAATACCTTGTAAATCTGCTTTCCAGAGTGTGTTATTCCTTGACGGATAATGCACTTAAATTATTCTCACTGCTTTGTTTTTCATCTATCCGTGAAGCTAGAAAGCTCCCGATTATCCCCTGTGTCCTTCCTTTTGTACAGCAGCTGCAAGCTTTTAAAACTCGAGTTTGGCATTATTGCCTTCTGATTTTTCTCTACCTTTCTTTCTGACCTCAGTTGTGTTTTGCAGTAAAGGCCGTATCTCTGACTTTCGCAATTTAACAAAATATCTGTTTTGTAATTGCCTGTCTTACAAAACTATGATATATCGGTTTGAGTTTGTAACTGTACAACAGGGAGAAATAGGTAGAGATGACCTGTAATTAAACCTGATTACTAAACAAGCTATGGTCACAGATTTATTTGGACTGTCGAACTACGTATTATTAAGCAATATCCTTCTCATAGAAATAAAAATCTTGAGTTACAAGCTGGTTGGTGATCTGAGTTGACCAGAATTGAGAGAAGCACAAATTACTTTCGATGAAAATATTAATTTTAATAATAAATTGCCGAACTCTCAATAGTTTTCATTGTACTCATCATAGATTCTGTAACATAGGCTTTGTCAGCGAAGACCGCCATTGTAAGGCGAGTACAATCTCTGTCGGGTCCTAACAAAGTCCCTCTGCCTTTTACTTGTTGCAGTTACCATAAAGATTTTGATGCTGTGACATCATGTTGGTGGCGAGGATCACTTGTCTGAGGAATTTACCAGCCCTGAGCCTGCGGCCTGTTCTCACTCAGGGGAGCCCAGCATGGAGGAGCTGCAACCTGAAAACCACTCAATGGCTTCTGCAGCCCAAACAGGTGAGTCACAGTTGTCACTAGCTTTAAAGTAATGTGATTTAATAATAACTAATATGCTGTGTCCTCTTTAATAGGTGTCCAAATCAGGACAATGTGTGCTTTTAAGGGAAATTGCAGAAGGCTGTTCCTTGACATCACAGAATTTACAGTGCAGAAGGAGGCCATTTGTCCCATTGAGTCTGCACTGGCCCTTACAAAGAGCACCCTACTCAAGCCCATGTCTCTACCCTATCTCTGTAACCCAGTGACCCCCACTTAACCTTTTTGGGACACAAAGGGCAATTTAGCATGGCCAATCCACCTAACCCGCACATCTTTGTGGACTGTGGGAGAAAACCGGATAACCTGGAGGAAACCCACACAGATACGGGGAGAACGTGCAGACCCCGCACAGACAGAGACCCAAGCCGCGAATCGAACCTAGGACCCTGGAGCTGTGAAGCAACTGTGCTAACCACTGTGCTACCGTGCTGCCCACAATGTCCAGTCTGTTGTCCAGTCTTATCTATCCTGTCATTGCCAGAGATTCCCCTGCAGTGACATCCCATCCCATCCCCTGAGGCTCTCCAACCCCTTTGGTCCCTTTTGTTTTTCTCTTGCATGATCACAACACCGAGCTCTAACCTCACTATCACTTGTCTCAGCTCTTCCACTGCTCCGTGTTGTAAGACTAAAGCCACTAATTTCAGCCCCTTCTGCAAATTCTGTTCTCTTGCTAGCCATGCAGCCCACCTCCCTGGCCGGTGCCTCAAGCTACATTAGTTTGTTCCCAGTCTTGGCATCCTACTTGACACCCATGTTTTCTCATTCACAAAGACTGTCTACGTATTATATGTCTGTTGCAGTAATGTTATTAAAGTAATTTGGGTAAAGGTATCCAGATTATATGTCTGCTAAAGCTGTGCTTTAAGGGGTTAACAGCTAGGCAGCCTGTGGTGTCACTCATTGCAGGGGCTGGGTCTGTTTTTTCGTTTCGTTTTCAACCCTGCCCCGTGTGTGTTTTTAGTTTCGTTTTTAGAGTTCTACTCTGGGTTCTGAGGAAAGGAGATGTGTTTTCTCAGACTGACTTCTGAAAGCTTCTCTTCTAAGGACTTTGTGAATAAATCTGGAAGCCACTAAGTTAACTTTATTAATAAGTGGCATGTGACCTCTTGTGTGGATTTTGCTTCATTGAAAGTAGATGGGAAAGTAAGCTTAAAGACCTTTCTTTTTTTTTAGAACGGTTTAATTGAAAAGTTGTTTTTTCTTTGTATGTTAATGGAGTAAATTCTGTGTTGGTAATAAAGTTTGGTTTAATATAAAAGATCTCTAGTTGTCAGTGGAATCACTCCTGGATAACCGTGTCCTTTCCTCGCAGTTTACAAATCATCATGCTTCTGTAACCTCCTGACTCGACTGCTCCTCTGACTGGCCTCCCATTTTCCACCCTCCGCAACTGTCAGCTCATTAAAACTCTGCTGCCTCTCTCATACCTGTGCACTCTCTCATACCTGCACTAAGTTCAATTCCCCCCTCATGCTTGTGCTTGCTGACGGACATAACTTGGCTCCCTGCTCCATGAGCCCCTCCGTTAAACAATTCTTAACCACATGCTGAAGTCCCTCTCCGTGGCCTTGTCTTTCCCTATCTCACCCTACAGCTTTCATACATCTCTATTCGTCCAGCTCTGACCCTTGGCCATTCTTCAACCCAATCATTAGCACCACTGCCTTTAGCCTTCTGACACTAAGTTCTAAAATTCCCTGCCTAAACATTAGTAAATGTCAGGTTGGCTGGCACGACTGAGGTACCATAAGAATCAGTGCGTGGACCTCAACTTTGTTGACAATCTTTAGGCTAAGAGGAGATGACCTAGTGTGATTACGTGGGGAAAATAATTTTGTGGGGAAGAATCTCGACCAATTAAGCAAGAATGTGGCATATGAAATATAGCGTGGGGAAGTGTGATATCCACTTTGATAGGAAAGCGGATTTCTTTACCAATATCCAGACAGAAATGTTAATATTCACAAGGAGCTTGGGTGCCTTTGAGTCACTAAGTTGGAAATCATATTGTTGGTTGCCTTTTATTGCCAAATTGCACAGGACCTTGATGAAACCAAATCAGGGGCCAAGGGCACAGGTCTTGTGGTCTCATCTAAGGCAGGATATACTTGCATTGGAAGGCATGCAACGAAGGTTGACTGGGTGGTTAGGCCCATGTTCCTTGGAGTTTAGAAGGATAAGAGATGGTTTAATTGTAAAATTCTTGGGAGACATTTAAGGGTCGCAGGTGAAGCATTTTCCTGGCTAGAGGATCTGGAGCTATGGATCACGGCCTCAACGAGGAGTCATCCATTAAGAACTGAGCTCTTAAATTTCTTCATTCAAATTTTGTGAACCTTGAATGGCAGAGCAGGCATGAAGGGCCGAACGGCCTCCTCCTGCCTTTATTTCTTATGTCTTGTAATCTTTCTACGGTAGAGTGCAAGAGAAGTATTGGGGTGGGCGGGCAACATCACTTTGCAGACGTCTGATACAAATGGTTTCAGTGGGGTTGCAATACGATTGTATTGTGTGCAGTTCTGGTCACCTCACTATAGGAAGGATGTGGAAGCATTGGAAAGGGATAGGATGGAGGTGTTGACCTTGGGTAGGGTGCTCTCTCCAAGAGCCGGTGCAGACTCGATGGGCCGAATGGCCTCCTTCTGCACTGTAAATTCTATGAGGAGCTGAAGAGTTCCTGGCAGGGACTAAACAGGATGGCTTAGGCCTTGTCAGTGTTGATTTGCAAACCGTGTTGGCCTATTAATACTTGAACATGCAGGTAGACAGCTCATTGGCTGCCTTGGAGCATGGAAGATGGATATTGTCAGTAATCTATAATTACTGATCTTGTGTTGTGGATAATGTTGCTGAAGGACAACCACTCCTGCGGAATACAAATGAGCAAAGATGACTGGGAGTCATCTTTGATGGAGTTCAGTCACAAGTGGAGTACCACAAGGATCTGTTCTGGGGCCGTTGCTGTTTGTCATTTTTATCAATGACCTAGAGGAAGGCGCAGAAGGGTGGGTGAGTAAATTTGCAGACGATACTAAAGTCGGTGGTGTTGTCGATAGTGTGGAAGGAAGTAGCAGGTTACAGGGGGATAAAGATAAGCTGCAGAGCTGGGCTGAGAGGTGGCAAATGGAGTTTAATGTAGAGAAGTGTGAGGTGATTCACTTTGGAAGGAATAACAGGAATGCGGAATATTTGGCTAATGGTAAAGTTCTTGGAAGTGTGGATGAGCAGAGGGATCTAGGTGTCCAGGTACATAGATCCCTGAAAGTTGCCACCCAGGTTGATAGGGTGGTGAAGAAGGCCTATGGAGTGTTGGCCTTTATTGGTAGAGGGATTGAGTTCCGGAGTCAGGAGGTCATGTTGCAGCTGTACAGAACTCTGGTACGGCCGCATTTGGAGTATTGCGTACAGTTCTGGTCACCGCATTATAGGAAGGACGTGGAGGCTTTGGAGCGGGTGCAGAGGAGATTTACCAGGATGTTGCCTGGTATGGAGGGAAAATTTTATGAGGAAAGGCTGATGGACTTGAGGTTGTTTTCGTTGGAGAGAAGAAGATTAAGAGGAGACTTAATAGAGGCATACAAAATGATCAGGGGGTTGGATAGGGTGGACAGTGAGAGCCTTCTCCCGCGGATGGAAATGGCTGGCACGAGGGGACACAACTTTAAACTGAGGGGTAATAGATATAGGACAGAGGTCAGAGGTAGGTTCTTTACGCAAAGAGTAGTGAGGCCGTGGAATGCCCTACCTGCTACAGTAGTGAACTCGCCAACATTGAGGGCATTTAAAAGTTTATTGGATAAACATATGGATGATAATGGTATAGTGTAGGTTAGATGGCTTTTGTTTCGGTGCAACATCGTGGGCCGAAGGGCCTGTACTGCGCTGTATTCTATGTTCTATGACTGCTCCTCTTCAATGAGATTGAACTCTTAGGAATGCAAATACCAGAATGCAATATTGTCTGTAATGTGTCCCAGTGCAGTGAGAGCTAACTAGAGTGGCTTTCCAGAGGCTGATGGTCGACAAGCTTCACAGAGATGCAGCGCAGAAGTGGACACTTGTGTTAGTTATCCGCTGAATTCATGCTGGGTGTAAAACTAAGGATTGCAAGTCCAGAAAAGGCAGTTACTAATTTTGAATTGGTTGTCTATGTGATGGAGTTGGGGTGTGTTGGGAGGTGGGCCCCCCCTCCACTTTTGTTCGGCTGTGTCTCCCACTTTCACTTGACAATGCATCGCTACTGAAGTGCTAATGGCAACCACCTTTCCTGTTCCAGAATTACGCCAGCAAGACTCGGATTGGCGTTCGACGGGCAAAAACAATGCGTGAAAAGATGAAGGAAGCAGTGATGGGCCCTTCGTTGGAAACTGCAGCCAAAAGTAAGACCATGACTCGAGATTATCCTTGTGGGAGAGTATCTATGGGTTTATAAGTGAGAGTGTTTGGTATAATTGAACGTTGGCTTATTGCCAAGAAATGTACTTCAGACTGCTTGGCACTAAAATGCGCAATGATATCGGACACTGAGAAATGGAACACCTATTGCCCGCTCTGTGCTGTGTTTAATTCTGATTCCCTCACTACCCCAGTATTTCTCAGCTCCTTGTTATTTCTCTTACACTCTTGCATGCCTGTGATAAGAATAAATATTATAAGAAGTAGAAGCATGGGTAGGCCCTTCCAAACCTGTCATGCCGTTCATCAATATGTGTGGAGTTTGAGTTTGCACTTTCTCCCCGTGTCTGCATGGGTTTGCTAAAATTTCCTCCCACAGTTCAAAAATGTGCAGGTTAGGTTGATTGACTGTGCTAAATTGCCCTTAGTGTCCAAAATGTTAAGTGGGGTTACGGGGATCAGTTGGGGGATAAACCTAGGTAAAGTGCGGCGGCACGGTAGCAGTGGTTAGCACTGTTGCTTCACAGCGTCAGGGTCCCAGGTTTGATTCCTGGCTTGGGTCACTGTCTGTGCGGAGTCTGCATGTTCACCCTGTGTCTGCGTGGGTTTCCTCCGGGTGCTCCAGTTTCCTCCCACAAGTCCCGAAAGACGTGCTTGTTAGGTGAATTGGACATTCTGAATTCTCCCTCTGTGTACCCGAACAGGCGCCGGAATGTGGTGACTAGGGGATTTTCACAGTAACTTCATTGCAGTGTTAATGTAAGCCTACTTGTGACAATAAAGATTATTATTAAGGTACTCTTTCAGAGGGTTGGCACATACTCGATGAGCTGAATGCCCGCTTTTGCACTAGTTATTCTATGATTCTATTACCGTATCTAACTTGCGATCTTAACTCCACTATCCTCATAACACTTAATTTTCAAAAATCTGAAACCATCTCTTGAATATACTCGCTGACTGAGAATCCATGGCTCGTTGGGGCAAAGAATTCTAAAGATTTATAATTCTTTGAGGAAAGAAATTCCTCCTTATCTCAGTCATAAATGGCTGGCCTCTTGTCCTGAAAACGTACCACCAGGAATGGGAAACGTCTTGTCAAGTTAAGAATTTGATGTTTCACCTCATTCTTAACACCAGGGATCTCCTCCATGATCCAATACTATGTTTGTTTACTTTCTTCAGAGCACAGCGCCTTCATTTTTTCTGAGCGCAATGAATTACTTTATCTCGCTGTCCATGCATCAGGGGAACTCCTATTTCTTACAAATTGTTTTTCTTCATTCCGGTTTCCCATTAAGTGACCACCCATATCCTTAATGCTCATGTCGAGTTTCTTGGTTTGCCTCTTATTATCAGTGGAGCCATTACAACACTCCCTATAATATGATAGCATACCCTACATGTAGATTGGTTTCCCTATTCCTGCCAAAAAAAAAATGTTCTCTTCAGCTTAAAACTTGCTGAGCTCATCCCGATGTTGGCCGCTGTTCCAGCACCAAGCCTGCGTTCCTGGACAGGATCAACAAACCAAGCTCGTCAGCAGCTAAATAATACTCTCACTCCAATCTCTCTCATCCGTTGTAATCTTCTCTATACTTATTCTTTACGACTGACTGTGACCATTGCTCCTCGTCAATTTTCTTCTCCCCTCCTTCCTTGTAAATAAAACTCATTTGTCACTCCTGTCTCACTCTTCTCCCAGATGTCAAAATTGTAAGCTCCTTACTTTGTTCAGATACCTCTAAGTCTGCAGTCTTAAAGAGTCAGACTTTAACTGATCACCAATCGGTTCTTCCTGGTTCACCTAATCGCCCTCATCTTGACATGCTTGTCAAGCCAGTCATTTAGTTTTTTAAAATTTAGATATCTCCGTTTTCTTTTCAAAAAGTGTCAGTATGGAGAACATGCAGGTCAGACAGAGCATGGATTAAATGAAGGTCCAAATTCTGTCTACTGTATGAGGCGCACTCGGGTTAGATGCACAGAAAAATTTCATCTGACATTCCTGTAATGCGCTTTAGCTAATCTGACTTCAGTAACATTCACTGTCTTGGTGACCCTTGTAAAGCATTGTGCTGTTATGTACCGTGCCTCAGTATCCATAGGGGCCAGGCGGCCTAGTTATCAGGCTAGTCTCAAATCTACATTTACTGTGTGTGGACAACACTGTGTTGCCTGCTGTGCCTGCCAGACTGTTTGATTTTACCAGTATCCCGTTAGCTTTACGCAGTACATTCTGACAAACCTGAACTATTGTTTTTCAGTTGAAACCACCGGAAGATTGTTTGTGGCTGGAGGAGCAGCAGTTGGTCTTGGGGCACTTTGTTACTATGGATTGGGAATGTCCAGTGAGATCGGAGCCATTGAGAAAGCTGTGTACGTATGTAACCCTCGGCCAGCAGCCATGAGTAGCAGAACAAACTCAGAAATTTAGATTGAGCTTCTCAAGGATGTTAACTTTAAACCATTGAATTGTTTACCTACATGTAATGTACAGCATTCACTTGTTGCCATAAGGTAAAGATCTCATGCCCTCCTCTCTTTCACCGCCACATGCCTCACGCTGCTACGTTCATGGGGCGTGGGCATCGCAGACTGCCAGCATTTATTACCCATCCCTAATTGTCCTTGAGGGGGGCAGTTAAGAGTCGTCCACATTGCTGTGGGTCTGGAGTCACGTGTAGGCCAGACCCATCGTCTACCTTGAGACATTGGAAATTAAAGTTTGAGCATGATGTTGATTGTTAGGCTATTTGATTGCTCCTTGCAGTAGGGATCACTGGTTGGGTCATGAACAGTGGAACACTTAGCTTTTGCACTCCAAGCCTGCACCACTCAAGCCAGAGGCCAAACAGAAGGGGTCCACTGCTCCCTAGCTGTGATCAGCATGGGAATCCAATGTGGGTCATTTCAGAGTGTATGGCTCAGTAGCATTTAGCTTACAGACTCCCTGAGTTCCTTGTATTTTCTAAAATAAATGTAATATCCTCCCACCATTACTGCAGCGTTTAAGCCTTAGTCTGCACGACAAGCTTTGTGCTCTTCTAAAATTAATTAAATTTAGGGAAAATAAATATTAATATTTTGCCCACACTAATGCTGCAAGAGGACACAACTTCAATAATCGAGGGAGTTTGAAAAGACAGTTTAGCTTCAACTACTTTGTGCAAAATTGTTTGGAGTGTATTGTCGAACGATTTTATTAGCAAGTTCAAAGGAGTTGGGAACAAAGTTCCGAGCTGAGTATCAAGTGCAAAATGTAGGTGTGGGGAATTTTTAGTTGATACCCATTTGATTCGGGGATCAGACAGAGGGAACAAAATGGTCTCTTCCAGTTGAGTAAATTCCTATGTAAGCATCATGACTTACTACAGGCAAAGTTGACCAATCATGTTTGAAGAGTTTTGTGCAGCGGGAGGTAGCAATCTAAATCCGTTTACTAAGTAGCAAGGTTACCATTTCAAGATCAGTATAGTGATTGTGATTTTTAAGACGCTGTTCACACAGAAAAACAACAGAGTTCAACTCCTTTGCCAGGATCATTACAGGCTGGAGAGCAGAGGAAAGCATGTACTCCCAAGATCAGAGAAACTAGGTGATATCTGATCACCCCATTCCATTTATCAGTGGATGTTTGCCAGGGCTTTTTGTTGTGCCTGATAACTGGTCTCAGAGGACAGACTTGTATTTAGGAGCAGGATTCGACCATCCGGCCCCCCGGGCCTGCTCCGCCATTCAATAAGGTCATGGCTGATCTGATTGTGGCCTCAACCCCACATTCCCTCTACCCCTGATAACCTTTCACTCCCTTATTAGTCAAGAATCTACCTACCTCTGCCTTTAAAATATTAATCGACTGCCTTCACCGCTCTGGGGAAGAGAGCTCCAAAGATTCACAACCCTCTCTGGAGGAAAAATTCTCATCTGTCTACAATGGGAGACCCCTTATTTTTTTAAACTGTGATTCTTATTTCTGCTCTCTCCCACAAGGGGATACATCCTCTCAGCATCCATCCTGTCAAGTCTCCTCAGGATCTTTTATGTTTCACATAAGATCACCACAATGTTCTAAACTCCAGTGGATTCAGGTCCAGTCCGTCCAACCTTTCCTCGTAAGATAACCCCGCCCCCCTCTCAAATGCATTTATATCCTTTCTTAAATAAAGATCCTGAAATTGGACACGGTACTCCAGATGGGGTCTCACCAATGCCTTGTACAACTGTAGCAAAACATCCCTGTTTTTTACATTCTATTCCCCTTGCAAAACCGAACTTTCCATTTTGTGTTGTTAAACACCAGCTGCCAGGAGGCATGGGGAAGAGTTGAGAGAACTTGTTCCTGCCACAGCCTCGTCTTTCTGGATCAGGTCTTTCACTGCATTCAGCCTGACTGGAGCCTTTGCCTCTTGTCTTTCTGGTTCAGGTATGGGGTGAGTGAAAATAGGGAGTGAAAAATGTTCCAACGTTACTCCCAATACCCAGACTCCTGGCTATTCCTCATCGGTGACTCCAGTCATTGATATCAGTGTGACAGGAATAGAAGGCATTCTAAACAGGCTTGATGCTACTCTTGCCTAAGATCTACAAAGTGTGACATTTCTTATGTTTACAGCAAAGATGACCATTCGTTAATTCTATCACTGAGAATGGTCTTTGGAGTAAAGGCTTAAATTAATGATTTCTATTACTAAAGCAGAGCTCGGTGGTTGCCAACCTTTGGAGCAGAAAGTTGCAACCTGAAGCAGATGAGTAAAGTTTATTGTTTAAACTGGAGGTTTTTCACCTGGTCCTGGGCTGTCTGAGATGAACCAGAAAAAATGACCTTTTCAGAAAAAGAAAATTCTTGAAAAGACTGGAATAAAAACATGAAATCCAAAATTAAATCTGCATTTTCTTTTTAAAATTAAAAACCAGGGAACCAGAGCGAAATTAGCACCATGTTTCCCGTCCAAATCAAACTAGAATTTGATCAAAATCCACAATAGCGATTAATTTAAAACTAAAACTGTGATTATTGCTGTAGTTACACAATGCTTCTATATCATTGGCCACTTGGTAACCATTAGTTTTATGGATCATGGTTAGTAGTTTTCTCCTCGCTAACCAGTGACATTTGCAGTACAAATACGACGGTGATTAAAATTGGCTGATTTTTCAAAAATCGGCTTTGAAACAGGAACCTTTTGCTTTGTTTGATCAAGTGGTGATTCTTTACTCATTGTAGATGTATTGGAGGGGAGGATGGGAAATATGCGTATCTAAAGAATGTGACCGTATGAAATGCCACTAACTTGATGATGTATCTTGCAGCATCTGGCCAGAGTATGTGAAGGAGCGGATCCGTTCCACCTACATGTACTTTTCAGGAAGTATAGGGTTGACTGCATTGTCTGCCGCAGCAATCAGCAGATCACCAGCCATCATGAACCTCATGATGAAGAATTCCCTCCTGGTAAGTTGTTGAGAGTAATCAAACATTTGCTTCCTATTTCTTAATAATGAAGTCACATAACAAAGCCTCAGTGAAAATGTGCTGGCGTTTGATGCCTGAGTGCTTTTAAGGGTGGTTTGTTAAACCATCTTGAAGATGTTAAGAAACATCTTCCCTCTTAAGAAAAGCATACCAATGTTTTAATATTGTTGAATATTTGGGTGTCATTCATTATCATAGAATTTACAGTGCAGAAGTGCCATTTGGCCCATTAAGGTCTACACCTTGGAAAGAGCACCCTACTTAAGCCCACCCTATCCCCATAACCCAGTAACCCCTTTTGGATTCTAAGGGGCAATTTATCATGGCCTGCACATCTTTGGACTGGAGGAAACCCATGCAGACAGGGGAAGAAAGTGCAAACTCCACACAGACAGTCACCCGAGACACAGGTCACTGGAGCAGTGAGACAGCAGTGCTAACCACTGTGCCACCCCAAAATCCACATGTTACACAGGATTTTATTGAGCCAGACAATTCTGATTAGCTGGTAAATACTTCGCTAGCTTCGCTTCTTGCTATATTTTTTTAAATTGGGAAGTGCTTTAACTTGTAGCCATTCATTTAGATGTTAAGCTCTTTATTGGCATTTTGCATTGTATTTTTGTTGAATAAGTTTAGAGTACCCAATTCATTTATTCCAATTGGACAATTTAGCGTGGTCAATCCACCTACCCTGCACATCTATGGGTTGTGGGGGTGAAACCCACGCAAACACGGGGAGAATGTGCAAACCCCACGAACAGTGACCCAGGGCCAGGAGCGAACCTGGGACGTCGGCGCCGTGATGCTTCTTGCTACATTTACCCCGACTGTGTAACCTATCCTGGAACCCAAGAGAACCCTTCTTACACTGGAAAGTGTCCTGAGTTTATCAAGTTTCTGATATCCAACATGTATTTAAAAATAAAAGCAGTTGACTGCGGATGCTGTAATCAGAAACAAAAGCAGAAAATGCTGGAACATCTCAGCAGATCCGTGGAGAGAGAACAGCACTAATGTTTCGAGTCTGGATGAGCTGACAGAGACATCCAGACTCGAAACGTTTGCCCTGTTCTCTCTCCACAGATGCTGACAGACCCGCTAAGATTGTCCAGCATTTTCTGTTTTTGCTGTGATGTTTTTGACACTACTTGATCTTGCTGGTATCTGCTGGCCCAAATTTGAAGCACTTTGACCTGAACTGCCCAAATAGACGTCACAGCACGGACGTGTAACACATGACCGCCACCTGCATATATGCATATTGGTGGCAACAGAGCTAACAGTTAAAGAGGCATAGCAGTACTAACCTACATTGTATTGTTTGAGCCAATTATCTTGCTCAGGCTGCAGGTTGTGCTTGCTGCTACGTAGAGACTCTTAAGACAGTGTTTAAATTCCTCACATTGGGTGTGGTTGACATAATTGAAATCTAATTTACCAGATCACCATTTTCTTTTTAATTATTTTTATTGATTTCCAGAAGAGGGAAGGAGCAGGTAAACCAAGTACCACACAGTATCATAATGCAACTTCCATAGAATTCCAACAGACCATAGAATTCCAACAGTGCAGAAGGAGGCCCATCGAGTCTTTGCCGACCCTCTGAGAAAGCACCCCACCTATGCCCCCCGCCCTGTCCCCATTACCCCAAATAAGCTGCACATTCTTCGACACGGCCATTAAGAATTTAGCATACACGATCAAGATGAACGTGCTGCCCAGGTTTCTTTTCTTGTCCAGATTCATCCCCAAGGCCTTCTCCACCGAGTTTACAAAGTAATCATTGTGTGCGTGCGCGCGTGTGTACACGCGCGCGCGTGTGTGTGTGTAACGTGCGCGCGTGCGTGTGTGTAGCGCGCGCGTGCGTGTGTGTAACACACGCGTGTGTGTATACGTGTGTGTATACATGTGTGTGTGTATACATGTGTGTGTGTATACACGTGTGTGTATACACGTGTGTATACGTGTGTGTGTGTGTGTACACGTGTGTGTGTACACGTGTGTGTGTACACGTGTGTGTGTACACGTGTGTGTGTACACGTGTGTGTGTACACGTGTGTGTGTACACGTGTGTGTGTGTACACGTGTGTGTGTGTACACGTGTGTGTGTGTACACGTGTGTGTGTACACGTGTGTGTGTATACATGTGTGTCTATACGTGTGTATACACGTGTGTATACGCGTATACACGTGTCTGTGTATACACGTGTGTGTGTATACACGTGTGTGTGTGTATACACGTGTGTGTGTGTGTGTACATGTGTGTGTATACACGTGTGTGTGTGTATACACGTGTGTGTGTATACACGTGTGTGTGTATACACGTGTGTGTGTGTATACACGTGTGTGTGTGTACATGTGTATGTGTACACGCGTGTGCGTGTGTACACGCGTGTGCGTGTGTACGCGTGTGTACGCGTGTGCACGCGTGTGTGTGTGCACGCGTGTGTGTGTGCACGCGTGTGTGTGTGCACGCGTGTGTGTGTGCACGCGTGTGTGTGTGCACGCGTGTGTGTGTGCACGCGTGTGTGTGTGCATGCGTGTGTGTGTGCATGCGTGTGTGTGTGCATGCGTGTGTGTGTGCACGCGCGTGTGTGTGCACGCGCGTGTGTGTGCACGCGCGTGTGTGTGCACGCGCGTGTGTGTGCACGCGCGTGTGTGTGCACGCGCGTGTGTGTGCACGCGCGTGTGTGTGCACGCGCGTGTGTGTGCACGCGCGTGTGTGTGCACGCGCGTGTGTGTGCACGCGCGTGTGTGTGCACGCGCGTGTGTGTGCACGCGCGTGTGTGTGCACGCGCGTGTGTGTGCACGCGCGTGTGTGTGCGCGCGCGCGTGTGTGCGCGCGCGCGTGTGTGCGCGCGCGCGTGTGTGCGCGCGCGCGTGTGCGCGCGCGCGTGTGTGCGCGCGCGCGTGTGTGTGCGCGCGCGTGTGTGTGCGCGCACACGTGTGTGTGCACACGTGTGTGTGCACACGTGTGTGTGCGCACGTGTGTGTGTGTGCGCGCACGTGTTTGTGTGCGCGCACGTGTTTGTGTGCGCGCACGTGTGTGTGTGTGCGCGCACGTGTTTGTGTGCGCGCACGTGTGTGTGCGTGCGCGCACGTGTGTGTGCGTGCGCGCACGTGTGTGTGCGTGCGCGCACGTGTGCGTGTGTGTGCGCGCGCGTGTGTGTGCGCGCGCGTGTGTGTGTGCACACGTGTGTGTGCACACGTGTGTGTGCGCACGTGTGTGTGTGTGTGCGCGCACGTGTTTGTGTGCGCGCACGTGTTTGTGTGCGCGCACGTGTGTGTGTGTGCGCGCACGTGTTTGTGTGCGCGCACGTGTGTGTGCGTGCGCGCACGTGTGTGTGCGTGCGCGCACGTGTGTGTGCGTGCGCGCACGTGTGTGTGCGTGCGCGCACGTGTGTGTGCGTGCGCGCACGTGTGTGTGTGTGTGCGCGCACGTGTGTGTGTGTGCGCGCGCACGTGTGTGTGTGTGCGCGCGCACGTGTGTGTGTGTGCGCGCGCACGTGTGTGTGCGCGCGCACGTGTGTGTGCGCGCGCACGTGTGTGTGTGCGCGCGCACGTGTGTGTGTGCGCGCGCACGTGTGTGTGTGTGCGCGCGCACGTGTGTGTGTGTGCGCGCGCACGTGTGTGTGTGTGCGCGCGCACGTGTGTGTGCGCGCGCGCACGTGTGTGTGTGTGCGCGCGCGCACGTGTGTGTGTGTGCGCGCGCGCACGTGTGTGTACACACGTGTGTGTGTGTGCACACGTGTGTGTACACTGCGTGTGCATGTGCGGAATGAGTCTGCCTCATCTGGTTCGTTAAAGAAGTGATTCCGTTAAAATTGATGCAAAGCTGGGCACAGGTGGGGGGAATCAACCTGAAGCTCATTCCTTTCTTGTACAGCGTGTACTTATTGTTGTTGAATGCTGCACGCCTCCTTGCCAGGTCTGCGCTGAAGTCTCGATGGATTCGCCATCGACTTTACCCCACAATGGCATGCACTCCTTCATCGCCACAGTCAGCCTGGACTCCAGTGTAGCCCTGTCACCGTAGTCCAGAAGGCCGTCTCGATATCTAAGGGTGCTGGCGTGAGATTTGGCAGCTAAATGAATGGTGTCAAGGGAGGAATGAATAGAACCCAGCGATTCTTGCGATGAATCTTTGAGCTCCAGTGCCAAACATAGTTGGGATATGTTGAGCTCAGTAACTAGAATTTCGCTCAGTTTTGATTGAAGGAAGCGCGGGGGAGCCGGCCGCCATCTCAGCTGTAGCTGCCTCGGCAGGGGTATCTTTATCATTTAATATTTTCCGGCCTGTATATTTTAAAAACTTGTTCTTTGAGTGTTTAAATTAATTTTGACAGTGGTAAGTTACAGTGTATCGCCGCGTTAAGAAAGAAGTTGTAAACAGAATCGTCGGGGAAAACACCATGTGTGCTTGCCTTACAACACATAGCGAGAAGTCTCCCAGATCAGCACTTTCAATTAGTATCTCATTGGTTGATCTTAATGAATTGATCTCAATACCCCATTTGTCACTGGAGCAGTGTAAATCCAATAATTCAGACTAACAATTGTTGAAATATGAAAGTTGGTTACCCTGTACAGCATGCTCGCAAACTTCTGTCATTGAGAAATGTTTTGAGAAATTGTGGCTGAAGTAATTTAAGCTCAAAGCCTCATCTAATTTTTGATTCGCCAGTAGCTCCGAGTAAGACCTAAACTGCCTACCATCCAACATTATGCTAGCTTGTTAAGGATCATATCTGAGAGATTATTATCCGCTTCCCAGATCTGGTTAGTGTGTGGCATTCTGCAGATGATTTGTGTTCTTGTTGTCATTCCCTGAAATTCATTGGGTTCTTTTTCTCACAGGCAATAGGGGCGACGTTTGCAGCAATGATTGGAGCAGGTATTTTGGTGAGATCTATACCCTATGAGGAAGGGATAAATGCTAAGCACCTTGCCTGGATGTTGCATGCCGGTGAGAAATGTTTTAAAATTGTTTAGTTTAAAGTAAACCGGTTAAAATGTCAAAGAATTATCATCGCAAAGCGATATGAATATTCACACAATGTGCTTTCTTGTTCATTTAGATGTTTGAGCATTCGAGTCTTAATTATGAAGGGAAAAGGGGGGAGGTTTCTGTGTTAGCTGAATTTCAGTGGGATCGGGATTTGTCAAGTCATGTTTTTGTTTTTATTCAGGTGTGATGGGTGCTGTGGTGGCCCCGCTGACCCTTCTCGGCGGCCCCATCCTGATGAGAGCCGCGTGGTACACGGTGGGGATTGTGGGTGGTCTCTCCACCGTGGCTATGTGTGCCCCAAGCGAGAAGTTCCTGAATATGGGTGGACCGCTGGCAATTGGCCTGGGATTGGTTTTCGCTTCCTCTGTAGGTGGGTGACTTTGAGAAATATGTGCATCTTTGAGGGTTTGATTCACCTGTGAGCCCATTGGTAAATTCATGCATTCTTTCAGGCTCCATGTTCCTGCCTCCCACCTCTGTCTTCGGAGCTGGTCTGTATTCTGTGGCTATCTATGGAGGCCTGGTGCTTTTTGGCATGTTCCTGCTGTATGATAGCCAAACAGTGATTAAACGAGCTGAAAACTACCCAGTGTATGGCGTTCGGAAATTTGATCCCATTAATGCGTAAGTACTAAATTTCTTTCTCTTTAGCTTTTCATGTAAGGAATAAAAAAAGAACTTGCAATTAAATGGTGCCTTGCCTATCTTCGGGAAGTGCTTTACGGCAATAAAGTACTTGTGAAGTGTTGTCATTGGAGTATGAGCATAACAAGGGTTCACAAGCTACAATGAGATTGATGACCAGATCGTCCGTATTATAATAATATTTATTATTGTCACAAGTGCAGACTCAAGGGGCCGAATGGCCTCCTTCTGCACTGTAAATTCAATGATAATCTATGATTAATCTAGGACAAAGGTTCGGCACAACATCGTGGGCCGAAGGGCCTGTTCTGTGCTGTATTTTCTATGTTCTATGTTCTAAGTAGGCTTACATTAACACTGCAATGAAGTTACTGTGAAAAGCCCCGAGTCGCCACATTCCGGCGCCTGTTCGGGTACACTGAGGGAGAATTCAAAATGTCCAATTCACCTAACAAGCACGTCTTTTAGTGATGTTTGAGAGATAACTGTTGATCAGGACATCAGGAACACCCCCTGCCCCGCCCTGCACTTTCAATAGTGTTTCAGGAGGGTAGGTGGTTAGTCTTGCTTTCACTTATCATTACCCAAATGACATTTCCTGAGTCTTATTCCATAGTAATCTCATAATCAAAGAGCCATGCATGAGGCTCCGTTTTCTCTTCTCTATATCTATGTTGACTCTACCTCACACCACCTTTCTTGACCTCACCAATGGCTTTGCGTTAGACTGCGTGTCCAACATTTAGTCCGGTTGAGTGGAAACTCCTTGCTGTTAAACACCGGAAAGACTGACGCTGCCACTGTCAACCCTGGCACGCAAACTCCATATCCTCATCACTGACACCATCCCCACACGTGGCCAGTTTTCAGGCTGAGACAGACTACACAATCTTGGCATCCTGGTAAATCCGTATCCTCTTTGCCCTTTCAGCTATGTAACTTTGACCCTCCCTCAGTTCACCTGCTTATGCAAACCTCGTCTGTGCTATTGTTGGTTCCAGATTAACTAATTCCACCATTATCTTAGCGGACTCCCATCTGCAACCTTCACCTCCAAAAACTTGAGCTCATCCAAAACTTTCACATATCCTAAATTGCACCAAATCCTGTTCGTCCTCTCCCATGTGCTCACTGACCCACAGTGGCTTCTGTTCCCCCAACATCATGACTTAAAACTCTCCTTCCCATATTTAAGTACCTCAATGGCTTTGCCTTTCTCAATCTCTGTAGCCTCCAGCCCTACAACCATCCAAGCATTCTCCTCAACTCTGGACTGTTACGCATCACTTATCCCCCTTTTCCCAAATTGCCAGCTGTGTGTTCAGCTGCCTGGGTCCTGAGCACTAGAATTCCCCCCCCAACACCTTTCCGCCTCACCTCCTGTCTCTCCTGAAGATTCGTTGCCACCTTTTGTCACCTCCTCTACTATCTTTGATTTTTGTCTCCATTTGTCTGATTCCCATGAAGCGCTTTTGTGACATTTTACTCCCTTAAGGGCACAAATTGTTGAAGGGAAATATCTATTCGGTATCTGGTATTCAGTTGACCCCTAACCAAAGCTTATCTAAAAAATGATATTTCCAGAAGATTAGTTAACATATTCAATTCTTTTCCCTCTTGCGCTTGGATTCATACCTTGAGATATGACTGTTTCTTTACACTGGCCAGTAGGATCCTAAGCACAGAGAAGCTTTGGTACTTTCAATAACTTGTTAATCCAGGAGGTTGCCAGTTAAATCAATAGACCCGAGGAACCATGTTGACTACAATTCACGACTAGCATTAGCAGTGGTGATATCGCTTTTGTGGATCCCGGCGGCATAATCTACCTTCTCAGCAACTGCAGTATTCCAGTTGGATACCAAGTACTGCTTTAAAGATCCTCTTTTTACCTAAAAGCATTTCACCGTTTTGGTAGTTAACCTTAGATGAGTAACCATCAGCTTGATTTTTTTTTTTCAAATTTAGAATACCCAATTATTTTTTTTTCCAATTAAGGGGCAATTTAGCGTGGCCAATCTACCTACCCTGCACAGCTTTGGGTTGTGGGGGTGAGACCCACGCAGACATGGGGAGAATGTGCAAACTCCACACGGACTGTGACCCAGGGCCGGGATTCGAACCCGGGCCCTTAGCGCCGCAGTCCCAGTGCTAATCATCAGCTTGATTTTCTGATGAATGATTGGCCACATCATTTGGTGGCCATTCTTTACTGTTAACACCCACACATCCCAAGTTTCATGGACACCTATATGCTAAGGGCTGAACAACCTGTCCCAAATACGAGTCACACACAGACAACCAGCTACTCTTGACAGTTTCACCTTGGAGGAGGCAGTGGCATTGTTGCTCTGGGGTTTGAATCCACCACAACAGATAAATTCAATAAAAATCTGGAATTAAAGGTCTTAACGGTGACCATGACACCATCGTTGATTGTCGTCAAAACCATTTGGTTTGCTAATGTCCTTTAGGGAAGGAAATCTGCCGTCCTTACCTGGCCTGGCCTACAGCAATGTGGTTGACTCTTGAAATGGTCAAACAAGCCATTCAGTTCAAGGGCAGTTATGGGTGGGAAAGAAATGCTGGTACGCCGTCTCCACAACCCACAGTCTAGGGGATTTGAAAGAGCATCTTTACTGTGCAAACCAATTTACTCGATGCCCCAAACTCGATGTCCCAGGCTAATTGTGTATATTTCAGATATTGGCACTTTCAGTTACTTGGCAATCATGGATCCTTGGGTGACGATCAATCCCGATATCAGACTGTGGTTTCCTGGAGAGCCATTTCCGGAAGGGAGTGACCTTGCAGCCAAGCCAAGTATATTGATGCATGTATTAGCCAACTGAGTACATGTACCATCCATGATGCTCATCACTGACCGTAACAACATTGAGCAATGGAACTTTATGCCATAGTACCTGTCACACATACACACTCGTACAGCACAGAGGAGGCATTCAGCCCATTGTATCCATGTCAGCTGGCAAATAGCCATCTATGCTAATCCCACTTTCCAGCTCTTGGTCCGTAGCCTTGTAGCATACAGCACTTCAGGTGTATTTCCACATATGTTTTAAATGTTCTGAGAGTTTCTGTCTCTATTGCCCTTTCAGGTAGTAAGTTCCAGATCTCTTCCTCCACCTTGGTGCAGTCATTTCCCCTTGATTCCCCTCTACATCTATTTTTACCCTCAGTTATGAACCCCTCAACAAGGACCTTCCTATCTACGCTATCTAAACTCCTATCTTTCTATACGTCAATTAAGTCTCCCTTCAGCCCATATTGTTCAAAAGCAAGCAACCCTACCTATGCAATCTTTCCCCGAGACTAAAATTCTCCAGCCCAGGTAATTCCCTGGTAAATCTCCATACTCGCTCTTTACATACATGTGATGATCAGAGTACACCCAGAACTCGCACTGTGACACTTCCAGTATCCTGCCATTTATTGTGTATTGTTAGCCTTCCCCAAACCCTTCACATCACTGGATTCAACTTCATTTGCCACTGACTAGCCCATTGAAAGCTTCTTGCAGTCTTTAGCTTTCATCTTCATTATCAACCGTGCAGCCAACTCTGTGTCGGCCACAGACTTCTTAGATCAGTGAGTCTCTGGCTGAAAGCTTTTTCCTTTTCAGTGTTTGGACCAGTGTTTGAGTTGTGGCTGAAAACATTTAAGCCAAGCTTGGCCATGCCACTGGGTCAACCTAATGGTTTGTTTAGGCTGATGTTTGATGCTCCACCTGCTCGCCAGCTATCTTATTTTGTGAATTTCTCCCCCCACCAGGCTGCTAAAAATTAATCGTGTGTTGAGTATTTTCTTCCTTTTCCATTTTGCGTATTCGCAGCCGCTAGTTATCTCAATTCTCCCATCTTGTTCACTAAAGAGACTTGCTCCATTCGCTAACCTTTTCTGACCTTTAGCTCTGAGGCAAACTCTCCTGTATTATTGCCCCTTTGGTGCAGAAACCCTCCTGAGCACGAGTGTTATTAGTTAGAGTCAGGGTGTGTGAAACCCAGTTACGCTCGCTCCTAACTTGGGCCTGTTTTTGTCCCAGTATTGATGCCTCCAGCTCCTCCATGATCAAGATAATACCAGGTTTCTTGCAAGAATTGAATATGGTCTTGCCAATATTTAGTTGAAGGATGTTCTGTCCCATCCAGTTCAGGCAGCCAGATATTTGTTGAGGGAAGTGCTGCAGAGGTGTTGGGAGGTGTTGGGAGCAAATACATTTGCCAAAATATCACCGAGCAGACTTAGTCTCTGAGCACATAGCATGTCACCAGTGGGTGTGAGGAGTGTGCCACCAAGTGCAGGTCGACCTCAGGACCCTATCCAAGTGACGTCCTTTACATGCAAAGCTTAAACAGCTGGGTTATCATAGAATTTACAGTGCAGAAGGAGGCCATTCGGCCCATTGTGTCTGCAGCGGATCTTTGAAAGAGCACCTTACCCAAGGTCAACACCTCCACCCTATCCCCATAACCCAGTAACCCCACCCAACACTAAGGGCAATTTATCGTGGCCAATCCACCTAACCTGCACATCTTTGGACTGTGGGAGGAAACCGGAGCACCCGGAGGAAACCCACGCGCACACGGGGAGGATGTGCAGACTCCGCACAGACAGTGACCCAAGCCGGAATCGAACCTGGGACCCTGGAGCTGTGAAGCAATTATGCTAACCACTATGCTACCGTGCTGCCCCTGCGGTTCTGCAACGACCTGTGCAGGCTTTGAGTGCGGCACCATTCCCAGCTTGAGTCACTGTGCAGAGTCTACACATTCATGATAAATTGCCCTTAGTGTCCAAAATTGCCCTTGGTGTTGGGTGGAGGTGTTGAGTTTGGGTAGGGTGCTCTTTCCAAGAGCCGGTGCAGACTCAGGGGGCCGAATGGCCTCCTTCTGCACTGTAAATTCAATGATAATCTGTGATTAATCTAGGACAAAGGTTCGGCACAACATCGTGGGCCGAAGGGCCTGTTCTGTGCTGTATTTTCTATGTTATTCTCCCCGTGTCAGCGTGGCTTTCCTCCGGGTGATCCGGTTTCCTCCCACAGTCCAAAGATGTGCAGGTTAGGTGGATTGGCCATGTTAAATTGCCCCTTCGTGTCCTAAAGAGGTTAGGAGGGGTTACGGGGATAGGATGGAGATATGGGCTTAATTAGGGTGCCCTTTCCAAGGGCCGGTGCAGTCTCGATGGGCCGAATGGTATCCTTCTGCACTGTAAATTCTATGATTAGAGGGCATCCCGGTTAACTTTGTCCCCTTGACTGACACACTGCTAATGACAGACATCGAGACCCCAATTGGAGAGACACACATCTGTACTCGCCCCATTTTTGGTTTGTCAGTGTTAATCTTAATTTGCTTCCTTGTAGATGTATGGGGATTTATATGGATACGTTGAACATCTTCATTCGAGTAGCCGCCATACTGTCGAACAGTAACCCCACCAGGAGGAAGTGACGGGAAAACTGACGTGAGAGATTTCTGTGAATTTGTTTTCCGAAGTGTATCGTCACTGGGCTGTACCTGCTAATCAGAGCCAAGCATAACACCTCTGACAAAACAACAAACAATAAAGGGGCAATGGATTAACCTGGGGCTTCTCTGCATTTCCTTTGTTTTCTGTGAAGAATAAAATAAAAGTTATAATCAGGTACATCGTGTTCTATGTGCAACAGATGTTTCTAAATGCACAGGAAGAGGCAATATTAATATATTTTATTAAAGATTACAAAGTCATTTTCCTGCAATTTCAAAAATAACATGTTTGCGATACTTTTATTTAATAAAGTCTTATCACATGAAACTGGGTTTAATAGTTGTAACGTTGCACCAGGGTGAAAATGATTTCAAAATTCCTGAAAGTTTATTTCGTGCTCCCAATGTGATGGGAGTTGACTTGAGCTGCAAAATGTGCAACCAATCTGCAATGTGGTTAACTGGCCAAAGGCCCGAAACTTAGACATAGAACATAGAAAATACAGCACAGAACAGGCCCTTCGGCCCACGATGTTGTGCCGAACCTTTGTCCTAGATTAATCATAGATTATCATTGAATTTACAGTGCCGAAGGAGGCCATTCGGCCCTTTGAGTCTGCACCGGCTCTTGGAAAGAGCACCCTACCCAAGGTCAACACCTCCACCCAACACTAAGGGCAATCTTAGACACTAAGGGCAATTTATCATTGGCCAATTCACCTAACCCGCACAACTTTGGATTGTGGGAGGAAACCGGAGCACCCGGAGGAGACCCACGCAGACACTGGGAGGACGTGCAGACTCCGCACAGTCAGTGACCCAAGCCGGAATCGAACCTGGGACCCTGGAGCTGTGAAGCAATTGTGCTATCCACAATGCTCCGTGCTGCCCTTGAGAACAAATAAATCTACACTATATCATTTAACCGTAATCCATGTACCTATCCAGTAGCTGCTTGAAGGTCCCTAATGTTTCCGACTCAACTACTTCCACAGGCAGTGCATTCCATGCCCCCACTTCTCTCTGGGTAAAGAACCTACCTCTGATATCCCTCCTATATCTTCCACCTTTCACCTTAAATTTATGTCCCCTTATAATGGTTTGTTCCACCCGGGGAAAAAGTCTCTGACTGTCTACTCTATCTATTCCCCTGATCATCTTATAAACCTCTATCAAGGCCCGAAACAGAATTGGACACTTTAAAAGCCACAGTCAGAACCATAGACAGGCCTAATGGGAAGTCAAACAGCCCGACTCGAACACACTGGGCAGCGAGAGACAGCCGGGCAAGTCTGTGCTTGCCCTGTAAACCAGACATCAGGAGATAATCGGTCCCATTCAAATGGATCGAGGATTGCCCAGCTGAAGCCAGACTTTCTGGCACCTAGATCACCTTGTATGGGATAAGGTTACGTGCGGACAATGCACCAGTGGATGGACCTCTGGGGGAGTTCCTGGTTGCGAGCCCTGCCCAACGACCTGATTGGCTGAGGGGCCAAGAAGCTTCCAGAAAGGTGCCAAGAAGGGTCCAATGAGGAGGCAGACACCAGACACCCTCTCCAGCGAAGACCCAACGCAGAGGCAGCCGAGAAGACTCGATGGCAAGCCAGAGGACAGAAGGAAGCAGCGAGCAAGGCCCACCTACTCAGACGAAGGCCCTGAGATGACCCGAGTCTGAGGGTTGGTTCCAGTTCATCGGCATAGGCAGTATTAATAATCTTAGGCATATTCTAGTTGTGATAATATTGTGGGGAGGGGGGGGGGTGACTGTTTTAGTGTTTGAAAATAAACTTGGGTTGAATTTAAGGGCGGCACGGTAGCGCAGTGGTTAGCACTGTTGCTTCACAGCGCCAGGGACCGGGAAAACCCTCGAGAAGGAGCAAATTAGAAATGGTCAAATGGGGAGAAACACTCGGGTGATATTTGAACAAGAAATGGCCCAGGTCGGTCGAATTGGGAAACATCCCGATATCAGATCTGGGATTCAGAGGAAATATTTGTTGGGACCAAGGCCATAACGAGTTGGGCAGACAGCTTCCATGTTAAGCAAGGCGGTTGCGATCGCTAGTTCTTTGGAGCAGATCCGCGTGAGAGTGGCGGAGAGTTTGAAATGTAACCAACAATTACAACCAACAGAAGCTTCAGGTGAGGAAGCAGATCGAGAAACTGCGAAGCAAGTTAGAGGGATGAGAGCAGAGGGACCAGGCCTGCCGTTTAGCCGCCAGTTTCGGGTTCAATGCTAGCAGGCGTATCCCAAAGAGCAGTGTGCAATCCTGGATTGCAATGCAGCGCAGCAAGTAGTGGAGGAGCTAAACGAGAAATATAGCAACCTGCAGGCTGCAATAAAGGTCCTGCCCCCGGCAGGGAGATTCGTGGACTTTCACGACAGCAAAACTGATGCCGCACCTGGACCGATTCAGCGACTGGAGGGGCTAGCACTGGCGCCACATGGAACACATTCCATTCTAATGAGAATCGGTGCAGGATTGGCCGGGTCGGTGACTGACACACGGGAGGCTGACAAGCTGCAGCCGCACATACACATTACACTCCCCACACACATCCCAGCCAACAAGACGGCACGTTGCATTGGAGCGTGCCCATGGCTGGGGCCAGAGGGCACCTAGGGGAGTGCCCTGTGGGGGGGCACCCATACGACCCGTGGTCTAGCGGCGTGCGCAGCGACTTAAGCCCACACTGCCACCCTATCCCCGTAACCCAATAACCCTAACCGTTTTGGACGCTAAGGGCAATTTATCATGGCAAATCCACCTAACCTGCATGTCTTTGGACTGTGGGAGGAAACCGGAGCACCCGGAGGAAACCCATGTAGACATGGGGAGAACATGCAGACTCCGCACAGTCAGTGACCCAGCAGGGAATCGAACCTGGGACCCTGGCGCTGTGAAGCCACTGTGCTACCGTGCTGCCCTGTTCTGTGCCCGTCCACCCCAACCCCACAGCCTACCTCCTGGCCACCCGCTGTTACGACCTAGGCCCGGGCAGAAGCCTCCCGAACAGAGGCACAACTGTCAGCAAACTCTGGCGATGTTGGACACTTTCCTTCCTCCTCTCAGCAGCCATAGCGGCGGTTTCACGATTTTTAAAAGCACAAGTGAACCGTGCCATCGGGAATCCGGCCCATCGGAGGAGGAGAATCGTGGGTCAGGCCCGCTAATGATATGCAAAGAGTGTTTATGTGCGATCTGGACCACATTGACGCTGCTGTCGAGACACTGGAGAAATGCAATTTGGTGTCAAATCGGCACCCGCCGTGAATTTGGTGTCGGAGCCCATTCTCCGCCCAATCCTATTTCCCGATTTTGACGTCTGCCAATGGAAAATCCTGCCCACTGTGTTTAAACTAGGAATTGAAGTCTCATAAGTGGTGTGTTTGACATCGATAACCGGAACCAAGGCTCCAGGAACACCTGAACATTTATGAACTACATTCAGCGACGTACAGGGCACCATCTCTCACTGACTTCCAATGACACGTTAGCTGAAATCAATCTGTTCGCTATTACCATTAACCTTTCACACTACGAGAATCATACAATCCCTACAGTGCAGAAGGAGGCCATTCAGCCCATCGAGTCTGCACCCACCCTCTGAAAGAGCACCCTATCTAGGCCCACTCCCCCGCCCTAACCCCATTACCCCACATCACCTGCACATTTTTGAACACTAAGGGGCAATTTTTAGCATAGCCAATCCACATAACCTGCACATTTTTGGACTGTGGGAGGAAACCGGAGCACCCGGAGGAAATCCACGCAGACACGGGGAGAACCCAATTATTTTTTTATTTTCCAATTAAGGGGCAATTTAGCGTGACCAATCCACCTAACCTGCACATCTTTGGGTTGTGTAGGTGAAACCCACGCAGACACGGGGAGAACGTGCAAACTCCACATGAACTGTCACCCGAGGCCGGGGTTGACCCTGAGTCCCTGGAGCTGTGAGGCAGCCGTGCTAACCAGTGTGCTACCGTGCCACCCGTACAGTTCTCCCTTGAACACAACAATGCTGAGCGGGCCAGAACTGGGTGCAGTATTCCAGATGTGGTCCACCCGAGGACCTGCAAAAGGACAGAATGGTGTCCTTGGACCTGTACTGAATGGCTCTCGAAACAGAATCAAATATCCTGTTTCTTATTAAATGAAAATTGTTTATCGTCACAAGTAGGCTTCAAATGAAGTTACTGTGAAAAGCCCCTAGTCGCCACATTCCAGCACCTGTTCAGGGAGGCTGGTACAGGAATTGAACCGTGCTGCTGGCCTGCCTTCAAAGCCAGGGATTTAGCCCTGTGCTAAACCGGCCCCTGGTTATGGCTTCCCTTCATTGATGATGAACCTTGGATAGTCTGTGCACAATGACACCTCGATCATTTTATCCGTCAGCCACTTTCAGCATTGCTCCCGGTGTCCATCTTCCCCACATGCGTCACACTGCATTTCTCTGGGTTAAATGCTATCGACCAATTTTTGGCGTGCTTAAAACCTGCTCTGTCGTTAAACAAAATGGTGTGCTATGCGAGTTAATGTGTTGAATCTCTTTCTGGACCCCCTGAATTATATAAGGTTTTTTAAAAAAAATTTAGAGTACCCAATTCTTTTTTTTTCCCAATTCAGCATGGCCAACCCACCTACCCTGCACATCTTTTTGGGTTGTGGGGGTGAGACCCACACAGACACAGGGAGAATGTGCAAACTCCACACGGACAGTGACCTAGGGCCGGGATTCAAACCCGGGTCCTTGGCGCCATGAGGCAGCAGGGCTAACCACTGCGCCACCGTGCCGCACTTCAAGTTGCAGAAGGTTCTAAACGTGCATATTGCTGCTGCCTCTGGCTGCTCGACATTTTCAACAATTACTCCCTCAGTCCACAAGATGGCGAAAGGACGTAGCAATGTGCAGAAGTTCCGATCGCTGGTTAGGTAGAATTCTTTCTGCATTTTGCTGCTTCCTCTAATTCCTGGGTCGATAAAAATATGTGAATGTCGGCGACAGCAGCTGTATCCCTTCTTTAACTGAGAAAGACTGTTTCTGATAATGGAAACAGCCCTGTCCAGACTGCCATTCTGGCAATTCGAACGTATCGGCATTCTGTATTTGTGATGTTTCTATTTCCCTGTTCACTGAGACCAGGAGTGCATTGCCTCCCAGGGAATATTTAGCAGTTTTCCAAGCTTGGGAAAGGAAAGTGAAAAATAAACCCTTGTGTCATAGACTGAAAGAGTTTTAAAGCACAGAAAGAGGCCATTCGGCCCATCGTGTCAAGCACCTATCTATCCCAATCCCATTTTCCAGCACTTGCTCCGTACCCTTGTATTGCTACGGTGTTTCAAGTGCTCATCTAAACACTTCTGTTGTGAGAATTCCCACCTTTGCCACCCTGTCAGGCAGCGACGTCCAGATTCCCAAAACCCTCTGGGTGAAAGGTTTTTTTCCTCAAATCCCCTCTGAATCTCCTGCCCTTGACTGGGGCAGCACGGTAGCATAGTGGTCAGCATTGTTGCTTCACAGCGCCAGGGTCCCAGGTTCGATTCCTGGCTTGTATCACTGTCTGTGCGGAATCTGCATGTTCTCCCCGTGTCTGTGTGGGTTTCCTCCCACAAGTCCTGAAAGACGTGTTATTAGGTAACTTGGGCATTCTGAATTCTCCCGCTGTGTACCTGAACAGGTGCCGGAATGTGGCATCTAGGGGATTCTCACAGTAACTTCATTATGGTGTTAATGTAAGCCTACTTGTGATGATAAAGAGTATTATAAATCTATACCCCCTGGTTATTGACCCCTCTGCTAAGGGGAAAGGTTTCTTCCTACCTACCCTATCCATGTCCCTCAATTTTATACACCTCAATCCTTCCTTCCTAGCTACGTCCCTCATAATCTGTACACCTCAGTCAGGCTCCCCTTCAGCCTCCTCTGCTCTAAGGAGGACAACACTCGCCTAACCAGCCCCACTTCATAGCTCTATATCAGTAACTGCCTGAGATCTGGTTCTTATACATCGCATAAGTTCTGACCTGATTCCTACCTGAGATTTGAGGTGGCTCAGTGGCACATTGGTTATCACTGCTGCCTCACAGCACCAGGGAACAGGGTTCAACACCGGCCTTGGACGATTGTGTGGAGTTTACACTTTCTCCCCATGTGTGCGTGGGTTTCCTCCGGGTGCTCCGGTTCCCTCCCACAGTCCAAAGGTGTGCAGGTTAGGTGGATTGGCCACGATAAATTGCCCCTTAGTGTCCAAAGGTTAGGTGGGGTTACTGGGTTGTGGGGAAGTGGGTCTAGGTAGGGGGCTCTTTCAGAGGGTCAGTGCAGGCCCGATGGGCCAAATGGCCTCCTTCTGCACCGTAGGGATTCTATGATAATCTGTCTGCAACTTAGTTCCACTACATTATTCTCAACACCCTCGTCTGACAAAAACATTTAGTCAGATATCAGTTTGGAAATATTCAACTCGGCCCCAGCCCGATGATGTACAGTTCAGGTGCAGGCTTTTCCCTGGGTGAACGCAGTCCCCCCGGACACAGGAGGATATCGCTGAGCCCGAGTCCACTGCAAGGAAGTGACGGGGCAACCCAGAGACGGACTAACAGATGCAGCCCGCTCAAGTTACCACGCTCAGCCAAGGTTATGTTACTGAGCAGCTGGTGAAAGTCACATTTTTGTTTTTGTTGTGAGTTTAATTCTCATCATGTTACGGGATGGTAGTGTTGAAAAATGGAACAGAAGCCGTTTCGCGCACAAAGCGGACGGAATCTTGACGCCTTAGCCATTGGCGAAATGTCAGGACCGTTCCCAGGGCCCGGAACCCCACTCCCTGAACAATCCACCCGGGAGATGCTCTGTTGTCAGGCCAACGCTAATTGTTATCTTGCCTTTTGGTCTACCAGAGAGAGCAGAGGGGGAATGGATGGGACGACGCACCCATTCGTCAAAGCAAGGATTTCTGTTTGAAGGGACCATGGCATTGGGTAAGAGGCTTCAGTCCAGACCCCAGCTTCACCGACCACGACCATTTATCAGATTCTTTGATTACTCTGAGGAAATCAACAATTTAGAAAGATTTTTCTTTTAAATTTTCTTGAAAGATTTTCATTTTTTGACAAACAGACGTATCGCACACACACGCACACACACACACGCACACACACACGCACGCACATGCACACACACACGCACGCACACACACACACATGCACACACACATGCACGCACATGCACACACACACGCACGCACACACACACGCACGCACATGCACACACACACGCACGCACACACACACGCACGCACATGCACACACACGCACGCACACACACACGCACACACATGCACACACACACGCACGCACATGCACACACACACGCACGCACACACACACGCACGCACACACACACGCACGCACATGCACACACACACGCACGCACACACACACGCACACACATGCACACACACACGCACGCACACACACACACACACACATGCACACACACACGCATGCACATGCACACACACACGCACGCACACACGCGCACACACACACATGCACACACATGCACACACGCACATGCACACACGCACATGCACACACGCACACACACGCTCGCACACACATGCATGCACACACACACGCACGCGCACGCACACGCACGCACGCACACACACACACACACGCGCGCACGCGCACGCACACACACGCACACACACACGCACACACATGCACACACACACACACACACATGCACGCACGCACACACACACACACACACGCGCGCGCACACACACACTCACGCACACACACAAACACACGCACGCACGCCTCTCCCCCCCTCCCCCCCCACCTCCCCCCATACACACACACACTGCTGTTGTCACCTGTGGGGGAACGGATGGTCCCAGTGCGCTATACCCTAGGCCAATGCTCGTGAAGCCTCATCGGGAGAACATGCCCTTCTTCTGGGGCCTTGCTTCTGTAACACACCCCGTAGGCCCCCCCCTCCCCCCCCCATTGTTTTATACATTTCCCCTGTGTTTTACATAAGAACTAGGAGCAGGAGTAGGCCATCTGGCCCCTCGAGCCTGCTCCACCATTCAATGAGATCATGGCTGATCTTTTGTGGACTCAGCTCCACTTTCCGGCCCAAACACCATAACCCTTAATCCCTTTATTCTTTAAAAAAACTATCTATCTTTATCTTAAAAACATTTAATGAAGGAGCCTCTACTGCTTCACTGGACAAGAAATTCCATAGATTCACAACCCTTTAGGTGAAGAAGTTCCTCCTAAACTCAGTCCTAAATCTACATCCCCCTATTTTGAGGCTATGTCCCCTAGTTCTGCTTTCACCCGCCAGTGGAAACAACCTGCCCGCATCTATCCTATCTATTCCCTTCATAATTTTATATGTTTCTATAAGATCCCCCCTCATCCTTCTAAATTCCAACGAGTACAATCCCAGTCTACTCAACCTCTCCTTGTAATCCAACCCCTTCAGCTCTGGGATTAATCTAGTGAATCTCCTCTGCATACCCTCCAGTGCCAGTGCGTCCTTTCTCAAGTAAGGAGACCAAAACTGAACACAATACTCCAGGTGTGGCCTCACTGACACCATATACAATTGCAGCATAACCTCCCTAGTCTTAAACTCCATCCCTCTGGCAATGAAGGACAAAATTCCATTTGCCTTCTTAATCACCTGTTGCACCTGTAAACCAACTTCATGCACTAGCACACCCAGGTCTCTCTGCACAGCAGCATGTTTTAATATTTTATCATTTAAATAATAATCCCTTTTGCTGTTATTCCTACCAAAATGGATAACCTCACATTTGTCAACATTGTAGTCCATCTGCCAGACCCTAGCCCATTCACTTAGCCTATCCAAATCCCTCTGCAGACTTCCAGTATCCTCTGCACTTTTTGCTTTACCACTTATCTTAGTGTCGTCTTCAAACTTGGACACATTGCCCTTGGTCCCCAACTCCAAATCATCTATGTAAATTCTGAACAATTGTGGGCCCAACACTGATCCCTGAGTGACACCACGAGCTACTGATTGCCAACCAGAGAAACACCCATTAATCCCCACTCTTTGCTTTCTATTAATTAACCAATCCTCTATCCATGCTACTACTTTCCCCTTAATGCCAGGCATCTTTATCTTATGCAGCAACCTTTTGTGTAGCACCTTGTCAAAGGCTTTCTGGAAATCCAGATATACCACATCCATTGGCCCCCCGTTATCTACCGCACTGGTAATGTCCTCAAAAAATCCCACTAAATTAGTTAGGCACGACCTGCCCTTTATGAACCCATGCTGCATCTGCCCAATGGGACAATTTCCATCCAGATGCCTTGCTATTTCTTCCTTGATGATAGATTCCAGCATCTTCCCTACTACCGAAGTTAAGCTCACTGGCCTATAATTACCCGCTTTCTGCCTATCTCCTTTTTTAATCAGTGGTTTTGGGTGTTACCTCCTCCCCCCTCCCCCAAAAAGGTTAGGAGGGGTTATTGAGTTACGGGGATAGGGTGGAAGTGAGGGCTAAAGTGGGTCGGTGCTGACTCGATGGGCCGAATGGCCTCCTTCTGCACTGTATGGTCTATGTTCTGTGCTCACGAATTGGTGTAAATCTTTAAAGAAGGAATCAATAGATTCGCCCGTTGTCTGGTTCCTCTGACTGGATTGAATTGGTTCTTCCACCAGATTTTTCTTTGGGAAGAAATATTTATCATAATCCCCATTTCCTCATTGAACAATGCTGAAGCTTCCTCAACGTCTTGCCATATCAGGACAGCATCTGCTGTGGTCCCTACTACATACAAAGGTGTACTGACCTGGTGCCAACCCAAAGCTATTTAATACTGCCTCCTCCAGAGCACTGTCCGTGCTGTGGACCCTCAATGTGTTGGAACGATTGTGGAAGGAATAGTGAGTGCTCAGTAGCTGTAAGCATTCTGCATTTATCACAGTCCCCTTTTTGGCTTTGATCTTGGGTCACTGATCTGTAGCCACAGTTCCTTAAGGCTGTGGCTCTCAGCGCTGCCACCATGTTTTGTGTTGTTGCTGGGCCTTAATGAGGTTTGACTGTTACCAAATGTTCTTGTCTTACCAATCCTTGATGAGACGTTTTCTCTCCTTGGGTGTGAAATTAGCAGCGCAAGGACTGAGAAGGAAATGTGAGTTTGAGTGGGTGAATTCAGTTGCAGAAAAGGAAATAAAGGGAGGGAAAATAGGGCTTGATTTGGAGCGAGAGTGAAAAGTAGAAAAGTGAAACAAAGTTAATAAAATAAAATGCGATCGCCAATAACAATTCAAATTTGAAGGAATGAGACTCTACACTTGTAATATTTAGTTTTCAGTGTCTGATTGACAGTAAGTAACTCTTACCATGCCGTTGCATCGAAATATAGAAAATAGGAGCAGGAGGAGGCCATTCGATCCTTCGAGCCTGCCCCGCCGTTCACAATGCTCATGGCTGATCATTCAACTCAACAACCTAAACCTGTCTTCCTCCCATATCCCTTGATCCCCTTTGTCCCAAGTGTTAAATCTAACTGCCTCTTAAAAACTTTCAATGTTTTGGCCTCAACTACTTTCTGTGCTCGTGAATTCCACAGGCCGACCACTCTCTGGGTGAAGAAATTTCTCCTCATCTCTGTCCTCAATGGTCTCCCCCGTTTCCTCAGACTGTGACCCCTGGTTCTGGACGCCCCCCCCCCCCCCCCCCCCCAATCGGGAACATCCTTCCTGCACCTTCCCTGTCCAGTCCTGTTCGAATTTTACAGCTTTCTATGAGACTCCCTGTCGTTCTTCTGAACTCCAGCGAATACAATCTTAACCGACTCAATCTCTCTTCGTACGTCAGTCCCGCCACCCCTGGAATCAGGAATCAGTGGCAAACACAGCCAGCATACCCAGACTTGAAATGGTTGAATGACTTTCTGCAATGAGTAGATTTTGCGTCTGCCGCACAAATAAAGCAAGTCCAGACCTTTCAAGGATTTCACCGATAAACCAGATGGTGCGATTTAATTTCCATGAAGCTAACAGTAGAGCAGCACAACACGAGCAGGCATCTTTGAGCTTTTGTGTTTAACTGCCGTCTCGTCCACCGGTTAAAGTTGCTGTACTCTCTCGCATAAGTAACGGAGAGTGACATCAGCCTCACCATTATTTTGACAACAGAATGTGGCCCGCTATATAATATGCAATATGACAGGGATATCCATATCATGTTAGCCTACAGTACAGATGGTTGATATTTTCGTCAGCCACTGCCGTGATATAATGCGCATTTTAAAAATAACCAGACAGACTTAGCAGTCGGTACATACTGTCTCCTCACTCACACGTTTGCTCAATTTTGACTTTTCTACCTTCAACCACACAAAGGCATCTTTTGTTCTAGCACATCTTCACTCTTTGCCTCGTCCCAGTGAACCATGGCTCTTCCCCTTGTTCCAGTGAACCTTGGCTCTTCACCTTGTTCCAGTGAACCTTGGCTCTTCACCTTGTCCAAACACACCTTGGCTCTTCACCTCGTCCCTGCACACCTTGACTCTTCACCATTTCCCAGCGCACCTTGGCTCTTCACCTTGACAAAGCGCACCTTGCCTCAGCGTCTTGTCCCAGCGCACCTTGGCTCTTCACCTTGTCCCAGCGCACCTTGGCTCTTCACCTTGTCCCAGCGCACCTTGGATTTCACCATGTCGCAGCACACCTTGAGTCATCACCTTGTCCCAGTGAACCTTGTCTCCTCACCTTGTCCCAGCGCACCTTGGCTTTTCACCTTGTCCCAGCGACCCTTGGCGCTTCACCTTGACCCAGCGCACCTTGGCTCTTCACCTTGTCGCAGCACACCTTGGCTCTTCACCTTGACCCAGCGCACCTTGGCTCTTCATCCTGTCCCAGTGCACCTTGGGTCTTCACCTTGTTCCAGTCAACTTTGGCTCTTCACCTTTTTCCAGTGCACCTTGGGTCGTCACCTTGTTCCAGTGAAGCTTGGCTCTTCACCTTGTTCCAGTGAACCTTGGCTCTTCACATTGTTCCAGTGCACCTTGGGTCTTCACCTTGTTCCAGTGAACCTTGGCTCTTCACCTTGTTCCAGCACACCTTGGCTCTTCACCTTTTTCCAGTGCACCTTGGGTCTTCACCTTGTTCCAGTGAACCTTGGCTCTTCACCTTGTTCCAGTGAACCTTGGCTCTTCTCCTTGTCCCAGTGAACCTTGGCTCTTCACATTGTTCCAGTGCACCTTGGGTCTTCACCTTGTTCCAGTGAACCTTGGCTCTTCACCTTGTTCCAGCACACCTTGGCTCTTCACCTTTTTCCAGTGCACCTTGGGTCTTCACCTTGTTCCAGTGAACCTTGGCTCTTCACCTTGTTCCAGTGAACCTTGGCTCTTCTCCTTGTCCCAGTGAACATTGGCTCTTTACGTTGTTCCAGCGCACCTTGACTCTTCACCTTGTCCCAGCACACCTTGGCTCTTCACCTTGTCCCAGTGAACCTTGGCTCTTCTCCTTGTCCCAGTGAACATTGGTTCTTCACGTTGTTCCAGCGCACCTTGACTCTTCACCTTGTCCAAGCGCACCTTGGCCCTTCACCTTGACCCAGCACACCTTGGCTCTTCACCTTGTCCAGCGCACCTTGGCTCTTCACCTTGACAAAGCGCACCTTGGATTTCACCTTGTCCCAGCACACCTTGGATTTCACCTTGTCCCAGCACACCTTGACTCATCACCTTCTCCCAGTGAACCTTGTCTCTTCACCTTGTCCCAGCGCACCTTGGCTTTTCACCTTGTCTCAGCGCACCTTGGCTCTTCAGCTTGACCCAGCGCAACTTGGCGCTTCACCTTGTCCCAGCACACCTTAGCTCTTCACCTTGTCCCAGCACACCTTGACTATTCACCTAGCCCCAGCGCATCTTGGCTCTTCACCTTGACCCAGCGCACCTTGGCTCTTCACCTTGTCCCAGCACACCTTGACTCTTCACCTTGACCCAGCGCACCTTGGCTCTTCATCCTGTCCCAGTGCACCTTGGCTCTTCACCTTATCCCAGCACACCTTGGCTCTTCACCTTGTCCCAGCACACCTTGGCTCTTCATCCAGTCCCAGTACACCTTGGCTCATCGCCTTATCCCAGCACACCTTGACTCTTCAACTTGTCCGGGAACACTTGGCTCTTCACCTTGTCCCAGTGAACATTGACTCTTCACCTTGTCCCAGTGAACCTTGGCTCTTCACCTTGTCACAGCACACCTTGGCTCTTCATCCTGTCCCAGCACACCTTAGCTCTTCACCTTGTCCCAGCACACCTTGGTTCTTCACCTTGTCTCAGCACACCTTGGCTCTTCATCCTGTCCCAGCACACCTTGGCTCTTCATCCTGTCCCAGCACACCTTGGCTCTTCACCTTGTCCCAGTGAACCTTGGCTCTTCACCTTGTCTCAGCACACCTTGTCTCTTCATCCTGTCCCGGCACACCTTGGCTCTTCACTTGTCCCAGCACACATTGGCTCTTCATCCTGTCCCAGCACACCTTGGCTCTTCACCTTATCCCAGCGCACTTTGGCTCTTCACCTTGTCACAGAACACCTTGGTTATTCACCTTGTCCAAGTGAACCTTGGCTCTTCACCTTAGCCCAGCACACCTTGGCTCTTCACCTAAACCCAGTGCACCATGGCTCCTCACCTTGTCCTGCACACCTTGGCTCTTCATCCTGTCCCAGCACACCTTGGCCCTTCACCTTCTCCGGGCACACCTTGGCTCCTTACCTTACCCCAGTGCACCTTGGCTCTTTATGCTGTCCCAGCACACCTTGGCTCTTCATCTTATCCCAGCAGACCTTGACTCTTCACCTTGTCCCAGTATACCTTGACGTTTCACCTTGTCCCAGTGAACCTTGACTCTTCACCATGTTCAAACACACCTTGGCTCTTCACCTTGTCCCAGCACACCTTGACTCTTCACCTTGTCTCAGCACACCTTGGTCCTTCACCTTGTCCCAGCACACCTTGACTCTTCCCCTTGTCCCAACACAACTTGACTCTTCACCTTGTCCCAACACATCTTGACTCTTCACCTTGCCCCAGTGAACCTTGACTCTTCACCTTGTCCAAACACACCTTGGCTCTTCACCTCGTCCCTGCACACCTTGACTCTTCACCTTTTCCCAGCGCACCTTGGCTCTTCACCTTGACAAAGCGCACCTTGCCTCAGCGCCTTGTCCCAGCGCACCTTGGCTCTTCACCTTGTCCCAGCGCACCTTGGCTCTTCACCTTGTCCCAGCGCACCTTGGATTTCACCATGTCGCAGCACACATTGAGTCATCACCTTGTCCCAGTGAACCTTGTCTCCTCACCTTGTCCCAGCGCACCTTGGCTTTTCACCTTGTCCCAGCGCACCTTGGCGCTTCACCTTGTCCCAGCACACCTTGACTCTTCACCTAGCCCCAGCGCACCTTGGCTCTTCACCTTGACCCAGCGCACTTTGCCTCTTCACCTTGTCCCAGCACACCTTGGCTATTCACCTTGTCCCAGCACACCTTGACTCTTCACCTAGCCTCAGTGCACTTTGGCTCTTCACCTTGACCCACCGCACCTTGGCTCTTCACCTTGTCCCAGCACACCTTGACTCTTCACCTAGCCCCAGCGCACCTTGGCTCTTCACCTTGTCCCAGCACACCTTGGCTCTTCACCTCGTCCCTGCACACCTTGACTCTTCACCTTTTCCCAGTGCACCTTGGCTCTTCACCTTGACAAAGCGCACCTTACCTCAGCGCCTTGTCCCAGCGCACCTTGGCTCTTCACCTTGTCCCACCGCACCTTGGCTCTTCACCTTGTCCCAGCACACCTTGACTTTTCACCTAGGCCGAGCGCACCTTGGCTCTTCACCTTGTCCCAGCACACCTTGGCTCTTCATCCTGTCCCAGCACACCTTGGCTCTTCACCTTGTCCCAGTGAACCTTGGCTCCTCACCTTGTCTCAGCACACCTTGTCTCTTCATCCTGTCCCGGCACACCTTGGCTCTTCACCTTGTCCCAGCACACATTGGCTCTTCATCCTGTCCCAGCACACCTTGGCTCTTCACCTTATCCCAGCGCACTTTGGCTCTTCACCTTGTCACAGAACACCTTGGTTATTCACCTTGTCCAAGTGAACCTTGGCTCTTCACCATGTCCCAGCACACCTTGGTCCTTCATCTTGTCCCAGCACAACTTGGCTCTTCACCTTAGCCCAGCACACCTTGGCTCTTCACCTTAACCCAGTGCACGTTGGCTCCTCACCTTGTCCTGCACACCTTGGCTCTTCATCCTGTCCCAGCACACCTTGGCCCTTCACGTTCTCCGGGCACACCTTGGCTCCTTACCTTACCCCAGTGCACCTTGGCTCTTAATGCTGTCCCAGCACACCTTGGCTCTTCATCTTATCCCAGCAAACCTTGGCTCTTCACCTTGTCGCAACACACCTTGACTCTTCACCTTGTCCCAGTATACCTTGACGTTTCACCTTGTCCCAGTGAACCTTGACTCTTCACCATGTTCAAACACACCTTGGCTCTTCACCTTGTCCCAGCACACCTTGACTCTTCACCTTGTCTCAGCACACCTTGGTCCTTCACCTTGTCCCAGCACACCTTGACTCTTCCCCTTGTCCCAACACAACTTGACTCTTCACCTTGTCCCAACACATCTTGACTCTTCACCTTGCCCCAGTGAACCTTGACTCTTCACCTTGTCCAAACACACCTTGGCTCTTCACCTCGTCCCTGCACACCTTGACTCTTCACCTTTTCCCAGCGCACCTTGGCTCTTCACCTTGACAAAGCGCACCTTGCCTCAGCGCCTTGTCCCAGCGCACCTTGGCTCTTCACCTTGTCCCAGCGCACCTTGGCTCTTCACCTTGTCCCAGCGCACCTTGGATTTCACCATGTCGCAGCACACCTTGAGTCATCACCTTGTCCCAGTGAACCTTGTCTCCTCACCTTGTCCCAGCGCACCTTGGCTTTTCACCTTGTCCCAGCGCACCTTGGCGCTTCACCTTGTCCCAGCACACCTTGACTCTTCACCTAGCCCCAGCGCACCTTGGCTCTTCACCTTGACCCAGCGTACTTTGCCTCTTCACCTTGTCCCAGCACACCTTGGCTATTCACCTTGTCCCAGCACACCTTGACTCTTCACCTAGCCCCAGCGCACCTTGGCTCTTCACCTTGTCCCAGCACACCTTGACTCTTCACCTAGCCTCAGTGCACTTTGGCTCTTCACCTTGACCCACCGCACCTTGGCTCTTCACCTTGTCCCAGCACACCTTGACTCTTCACCTAGCCCCAGCGCACCTTGTCTCTTCACCTTGTCCCAGCACACCTTGGCTCTTCACCTCGTCCCTGCACACCTTGACTCTTCACCTTTTCCGAGTGCACCTTGGCTCTTCACCTTGACAAAGCGCACCTTGCCTCAGCGCCTTGTCCCAGTGCACCTTGGCTCTTCACCTTGTCCCACCGCACCTTGGCTCTTCACCTTGTCCCAGCACACCTTGACTTTTCACCTAGGCCGAGCGCACCTTGGCTCTTCACCTTGTCCCAGCACACCTTGGCTCTTCACCTCGTCCCTGCACACCTTGACTCTTCACCTTTTCCCAGCGCACCTTGGCTCTTCACCTTGTCCCAGCGCACCTTGGATTTCACCATGTCGCAGCACACCTTGAGTCATCACCTTGTCCCAGTGAACCTTGTCTCTTCACCTTGTCCCAGCGCACCTTGGCTTTTCACCTTGTCCCAGCGCAACTTGGCGCTTCACCTTGACCCAGCACACCTTGACTCTTCACCTAGCCCCAGCGCACCTTGGCTCTTCAGCTTGTCCCAGCACACCTTGACTCTTCACCTAGCCCCAGCGCACCTTGGCTCTTCAGCTTGTCCCAGCACACCTTGATTCTTCACCTTTTCCCAGTGCACCTTGGCTCTTCACCTTGACAAGGCGCACCTTGCCTCAGCACCTTGTCCCAGCGCACCTTGGCTCTTCACCTTGTCCCACCGCACCTTGGCTCTTCACCTTGTCCCAGCACACCTTGACTCTTCACCTAGGCCCAGCGCACCTTGGCTCTTCACCTTGTCCCAGCACACCTTGGCTCTTCACCTCGTCCCTGCACACCTTGACTCTTCACCTTTTCCCAGCGCACCTTGGCTCTTCACCTTGACAAAGCGCACCTTGCCTCAGTGCCTTGTCCCAGCGCACCTTGGCTCTTCACCTTGTCCCAGCGCACCTTGGCTCTTCACCTTGTCCCAGCGCACCTTGGATTTCACCATGTCGCAGCACACCTTGAGTCATCACCTTGTCCCAGTGAACCTTGTCTCTTCACCTTGTCCCAGCGCACCTTGGCTTTTCACCTTGTCCATGCGCACCTTGGCGCTTCACCTTGTCCCAGCACACCTTGACTCTTCACCTAGCCCCAGCGCACCTTGGCACTTCAGCTTGTCCCAGCACACCTTGACTCTTCACCTAGCCCCAGCGCACCTTGTTTCTTCACCTTGTCCCAGCACACCTTGGCTCTTCACCTTGACCCAGCGCACCTTGGCTCTTCATCCTGTCCCAGTGCACCTTGGGTCTTCACCTTGTTCCAGTGAACCTTGGCTCTTCACCTTGTTCCAGTGCACCTTGGGTCTTCACCTTGTTCCAGTGCACCTTGTCTCTTCACCTTGTCCCAGCGCACCTTGGCTTTTCACCTTGTCCCAGCGCACCTTGGCTCTTCACCTTGACCCAGCGCAACTTGGCGCTTCACCTTGTCCCAGCACACCTTAGCTCTTCACCTTGTCCCAGCACACCTTGACTATTCACCTAGCCCCAGCGCATCTTGGCTCTTCACCTTGACCCAGCGCACCTTGGCCCTTCACCTTGTCCCAGCACACCTTGGCTCTTCACCTTGACCCAGCGCACCTTGGCTCTTCATCCTGTCCCAGTGCACCTTGGCTCTTCACCTTATCCCAGCACACCTTGGCTCTTCACCTTGTCCCAGCACACCTTGGCTCTTCATCCTGTCCCAGTACACCTTGGCTCTTCGCCTTATCCCAGCACTCCTTGACTCTTCAACTTGTCCGGGAACACTTGGCTCTTCACCTTGTCCCAGCGCACCTTGGCTCTTCACCTTGTCCCAGTGAAACTTGACTCTCCACCTTGTCCCAGTGAACCTTGGCTCTTCACCTTGTCTCAGCACACCTTGGCTCTTCATCCTGTCCCAGCACACCTTAGCTCTTCACCTTGTCCCAGCACACCTTGGTTCTTCACCTTGTCTCAGCACACCTTGGCTCTTCATCCTGTCCCAGCACACCTTGGCTCTTCATCCTGTCCCAGCACACCTTGGCTCTTCACCTTGTCCCAGTGAACCTTAGCTCTTCATCTTGTCTCAGCACACCTTGTCTCTTCATCCTGTCCCAGCCCACCTTGGCTCTTCACCTTGTCCCAGCACACATTGGCTCTTCATCCTGTCCCAGCACACCTTGGCTCTTCACCTTATCCCAGCGCACTTTGGCTCTTCACCTTGTCACAGAACACCTTGGTTATTCACCTTGTCCAAGTGAACCTTGGCTCTTCACCTTGTCCCAGCACACCTTGGTCCTTCATCTTGTCCCAGCACAACTTGGCTCGTCACCTTGGCCCAGCACATCTTGACTCTTCACCTTAACCCAGCGCACCTTGGCTCCTCACCTTGTCCCAGAACACCTTGGCTCTTCATCCTGTCCCAGCACACCTTGGCCCTTCACCTTCTCCGGGCACACCTTGGCTCCTCACCTTACCCCAGTGCACCTTGGCTCTTAATGCTGTCCCAGCACACCTTGGCTCTTCATCTTATCCCAGCACACCTTGGCTCTTCACCTTATCGCAACACACCTTGACTCTTCACCTTGTCCCAGTATACCTTGACGTTTCACCTTGTCCCAGTGAACCTTGACTCTTCACCATGTACAAACACACCTTGGCTCTTCACCTTGTCCCAGCACACCTTGACTCTTCACCTTGTCCCAACACATCTTGACTCTTCACCTTGCCCCAGTGAACCTTGACTCTTCACCTTGTCCAAACACACCTTGGCTCTTCACCTCGTCCCTGCACACCTTGACTCTTCACCTTGCCCCAGTGAACCTTGACTCTTCACCTTGTCCAAACACACCTTGGCTCTTCACCTCGTCCCTGCACACCTTGACTCTTCACCTTTTCCCAGCGCACCTTGGCTCTTCACCTTGACAAAGCGCACCTTGCCTCAGCGCCTTGTCCCAGCGCACCTTGGCTCTTCACCTTGTCCCAGCGCACCTTGGCTCTTCACCTTGTCCCAGCGCACCTTGGATTTCACCATGTCGCAGCACACCTTGAGTCATCACCTTGTCCCAGTGAACCTTGTCTCCTCACCTTGTCCCAGCGCACCTTGGTTTTCACCTTGTCCCTGCGCACCTTGGCGCTTCACCTTGACCCAGCACACCTTGACTCTTCACCTAGCCCCAGCGCACCTTGGCTCTTCAGCTTGTCCCAGCACACCTTGACTCTTCACCTAGCCCCAGCGCACCTTGGCTCTTCAGCTTGTCCCAGCACACCTTGACTCTTCACCTTTTCCCAGTGCACCTTGGCTCTTCACCTTGACAAGGCGCACCTTGCCTCAGCACCTTGTCCCAGCGCACCTTGGCTCTTCACCTTGTCCCACCGCACCTTGGCTCTTCACCTTGTCCCAGCACACCTTGACTCTTCACCTAGGCCCAGCGCACCTTGGCTCTTCACCTTGTCCCAGCACACCTTGGCTCTTCACCTCGTCCCTGCACACCTTGACTCTTCACCTTTTCCCAGCGCACCTTGGCTCTTCATCTTGACAAAGCGCACCTTGCCTCAGTGCCTTGTCCCAGCGCACCTTGGCTCTTCACCTTGTCCCAGCGCACCTTGGCTCTTCACCTTGTCGCAGCGCACCTTGGATTTCACCATGTCGCAGCACACCTTGAGTCATCACCTTGTCCCAGTGAACCTTGTCTCTTCACCTTGTCCCAGCGCACCTTGGCTTTTCACCTTGTCCATGCGCACCTTGGCGCTTCACCTTGTCCCAGCACACCTTGACTCTTCACCTAGCCCCAGCGCACCTTGGCACTTCAGCTTGTCCCAGCACACCTTGACTCTTCACCTAGCCCCAGCGCACCTTGTTTCTTCACCTTGTCCCAGCACACCTTGGCTCTTCACCTTGACCCAGCGCACCTTGGCTCTTCATCCTGTCCCAGTGCACCTTGGGTCTTCACCTTGTTCCAGTGAACCTTGGCTCTTCACCTTGTTCCAGTGCACCTTGGGTCTTCACCTTGTTCCAGTGCACCTTGTCTCTTCACCTTGTCCCAGCGCACCTTGGCTTTTCACCTTGTCCCAGCGCACCTTGGCTCTTCACCTTGACCCAGCGCAACTTGGCGCTTCACCTTGTCCCAGCACACCTTAGCTCTTCACCTTGTCCCAGCACACCTTGACGATTCACCTAGCCCCAGCGCATCTTGGCTCTTCACCTTGACCCAGCGCACCTTGGCCCTTCACCTTGTCCCAGCACACCTTGGCTCTTCACCTTGACCCAGCGCACCTTGGCTCTTCATCCTGTCCCAGTGCACCTTGGCTCTTCACCTTATCCCAGCACACCTTGGCTCTTCACCTTGTCCCAGCACACCTTGGCTCTTCGTCCTGTCCCAGTACACCTTGGCTCTTCGCCTTATCCCAGCACTCCTTGACTCTTCAACTTGTCCGGGAACACTTGGCTCTTCACCTTGTCCCAGCGCACCTTGGCTCTTCACCTTGTCCCAGTGAAACTTGACTCTCCACCTTGTCCCAGTGAACCTTGGCTCTTCACCTTGTCTCAGCACACCTTGGCTCTTCATCCTGTCCCAGCACACCTTAGCTCTTCACCTTGTCCCAGCACACCTTGGTTCTTCACCTTGTCTCAGCACACCTTGGCTCTTCATCCTGTCCCAGCACACCTTGGCTCTTCATCCTGTCCCAGCACACCTTGGCTCTTCACCTTGTCCCAGTGAACCTTAGCTCTTCATCTTGTCTCAGCACACCTTGTCTCTTCATCCTGTCCCAGCCCACCTTGGCTCTTCACCTTGTCCCAGCACACATTGGCTCTTCATCCTGTCCCAGCACACCTTGGCTCTTCACCTTATCCCAGCGCACTTTGGCTCTTCACCTTGTCACAGAACACCTTGGTTATTCACCTTGTCCAAGTGAACCTTGGCTCTTCACCTTGTCCCAGCACACCTTGGTCCTTCATCTTGTCCCAGCACAACTTGGCTCGTCACCTTGGCCCAGCACATCTTGACTCTTCACCTTAACCCAGCGCACCTTGGCTCCTCACCTTGTCCCAGAACACCTTGGCTCTTCATCCTGTCCCAGCACACCTTGGCCCTTCACCTTCTCCGGGCACACCTTGGCTCCTCACCTTACCCCAGTGCACCTTGGCTCTTAATGCTGTCCCAGCACACCTTGGCTCTTCATCTTATCCCAGCACACCTTGGCTCTTCACCTTATCGCAACACACCTTGACTCTTCACCTTGTCCCAGTATACCTTGACGTTTCACCTTGTCCCAGTGAACCTTGACTCTTCACCATGTACAAACACACCTTGGCTCTTCACCTTGTCCCAGCACACCTTGACTCTTCACCTTGTCTCAGCACACCTTGGTCCTTCACCTTGTCCCAGCACACCTTGACTCTTCCCCTTGTCCCAACACAACTTGACTCTTCACCTTGTCCCAACACATCTTGACTCTTCACCTTGCCCCAGTGAACCTTGACTCTTCACCTTGTCCAAACACACCTTGGCTCTTCACCTCGTCCCTGCACACCTTGACTCTTCACCTTTTCCCAGCGCACCTTGGCTCTTCACCTTGACAAAGCGCACCTTGCCTCAGCGCCTTGTCCCAGCGCACCTTGGCTCTTCACCTTGTCCCAGCGCACCTTGGCTCTTCACCTTGTCCCAGCGCACCTTGGATTTCACCATGTCGCAGCACACCTTGAGTCATCACCTTGTCCCAGTGAACCTTGTCTCCTCACCTTGTCCCAGCGCACCTTGGTTTTCACCTTGTCCCTGCGCACCTTGGCGCTTCACCTTGTCCCAGCACACCTTGACTCTTCACCTAGCCTCAGTGCACCTTGGCTCTTCACCTTGACCCACCGCACCTTGGCTCTTCACCTTGTCCCAGCACACCTTGACTCTTCACCTAGCCCTAGCGCACCTTGGCTCTTCACCTTGTCCCAGCACACCTTGGCTCTTCACCTCGTCCCTGCACACCATGACTCTTCACCTTTTTCCAGTGCACCTTGGCTCTTCACCTTGACAAGGCGCACCTTGCCTCAGCACCTTGTCCCAGCGCACCTTGGCTCTTCACCTTGTCCCACCGCACCTTGGCTCTTCACCTTGTCCCAGCACACCTTGACTCTTCACCTAGGCCCAGCGCACCTTGGCTCTTCACCTTGTCCCAGCACACCTTGGCTCTTCACCTCGTCCCTGCACACCTTGACTCTTCACCTTTTCCCAGCGCACCTTGGCTCTTCACCTTGACAAAGCGCACCTTGCCTCAGCGCCTTGTCCCAGCGCACCTTGGCTCTTCACCTTGTCCCAGCGCACCTTGGCTCTTCACCTTGTCCCAGCGCACCTTGGATTTCACCATGTCGCAGCACACCTTGAGTCATCACCTTGTCCCAGTGAACCTTGTCTCTTCACCTTGTCCCAGCGCACCTTGGCTTTTCACCTTGTCCATGCGCACCTTGGCGCTTCACCTTGTCCCAGCACACCTTGACTCTTCACCTAGCCCCAGCGCACCTTGGCTCTTCAGCTTGTCCCAGCACACCTTGACTCTTCACCTAGCCCCAGCGCACCTTGTTTCTTCACCTTGTCCCAGCACACCTTGGCTCTTCACCTTGACCCAGCGCACCTTGGCTCTTCATCCTGTCCCAGTGCACCTTGGGTCTTCACCTTGTTCCAGTGAACCTTGGCTCTTCACCTTGTTCCAGTGCACCTTGGGTCTTCACCTTGTTCCAGTGAACCTTGGCTCTTCACCATGTTCCAGTGAACCTAGGCTTTCACCTTGTTCCAGTGCACCTTGGGTCTTCACCTTGTTCCAGTGAACCTTGGCTCTTCACCTTGTTCCAGCACACCTTGGCTCTTCACCTTGTTCCAGTGCACCTTGGGTCTTCACCTTGTTCCAGTGAACCTTGGCTCTTCACCTTGTTCCAGTGTACGTTGGCTCTTCACCTTGTTCCAGTGTACGTTGGCTCTTCGCCTTCTCCCAGTGAACATTGGCTCTTCACCTTGTCCCAGTGAACCTTGGCTCTTCTCCTTGTCCCAGTGAACATTGGCTCTTCACGTTGTTCCAGCGCACCTTGACTCTTCACCTTGTTCCAGTGAACCTTGGCTCTTCACCTTATCCCAGCACACCTTGGCTCTTCACCTTGACCCAGCGCACCTTGGCTCTTCATCCTGTCCCAGTGCTCCTTGGCTCTTCACCTTGTTCCAGTGAACCTTGTCTCTTCACCTTGTTCCAGTGCACCTTGGCTCTTCACCTTGTTCCAGTGAACCTTGGGTCTTCACCTTGTTCCAGTGAACCTTGGCTCTTCACCTTGTTCCAGTGAACCTTGGCTCTTCACCTTGTTCCAGTGCACCTTGGGTCTTCACCTTGTTCCCGTGAACCTTGGCTCTTCACCTTGTCCCAGCGCACCTTGGCTCTTCACCTTGTTCCAGCGCACCTTGACTCTTCATCTTGACCCAGCACACATTGGCTCTTCACCTTGTCCCAGCACACCTTGGCTCTTCATCCTGTCCCAGCACACCTTGGCTCTTCACCTTACCCCAGCTCACCTTGGCTCTTCACCTTGGCCAAGCTCACCTTGGCTCTTGACCTTATCCCAGCACACCTTGTCTCTTCACCTTGTCTCAGCACACCTTGGCTCTTCATCCTTTCCCAGCACACCTTGACTCTTCACCTTATCCCAGCACACCTTGGCTCTTCACCTTGTCCCAGCACACCTTGGCTCTTCATCCTGTCCCAGCGCACCTTGGCTCTTCACCTTGTCCCAGCACACCTTGGCTCTTCACCTTGACCCAGCGCACCTTGGCTCTTTATCCTGTCCCAGTGCACCTTGGGTCTTCACATTGTTCCAGTGAACCTTGGCTCTTCACCTTGTTCCAGTGCACCTTGGGTCTTCACCTTGTTCCAGTGAACCTTGGCTCTTCACCTTGTTCCAGTGAACCTTGGCTCTTCACCTTGTTCCAGCACAACGTGGCTCTTCACCTTGTTCCAGTGAACCTTGGCTCTTCTCCTTGTCCCAGTGAACATTGGCTCTTCACGTTGTTCCAGCGCACCTTGACTCTTCACCTTGTTCCAGTGAACCTTGGCTCTTCACCTTATCCCAGCACACCTTGGCTCTTCATCCTGTCCCAGTACACCTTGGCTCTTCGCCTTATCCCAGCACTCCTTGACTCTTCAACTTGTCCGGGAACACTTGGCTCTTCACCTTGTCCCAGCGCACCTTGGCTCTTCACCTTGTCCCAGTGAAACTTGACTCTCCACCTTGTCCCAGTGAACCTTGGCTCTTCACCTTGTCTCAGCACACCTTGGCTCTTCATCCTGTCCCAGCACACCTTAGCTCTTCACCTTGTCCCAGCACACCTTGGTTCTTCACCTTGTCTCAGCACACCTTGGCTCTTCATCCTGTCCCAGCACACCTTGGCTCTTCATCCTGTCCCAGCACACCTTGGCTCTTCACCTTGTCCCAGTGAACCTTAGCTCTTCATCTTGTCTCAGCACACCTTGTCTCTTCATCCTGTCCCAGCCCACCTTGGCTCTTCACCTTGTCCCAGCACACATTGGCTCTTCATCCTGTCCCAGCACACCTTGGCTCTTCACCTTATCCCAGCGCACTTTGGCTCTTCACCTTGTCACAGAACACCTTGGTTATTCACCTTGTCCAAGTGAACCTTGGCTCTTCACCTTGTCCCAGCACACCTTGGTCCTTCATCTTGTCCCAGCACAACTTGGCTCGTCACCTTGGCCCAGCACATCTTGACTCTTCACCTTAACCCAGCGCACCTTGGCTCCTCACCTTGTCCCAGAACACCTTGGCTCTTCATCCTGTCCCAGCACACCTTGGCCCTTCACCTTCTCCGGGCACACCTTGGCTCCTCACCTTACCCCAGTGCACCTTGGCTCTTAATGCTGTCCCAGCACACCTTGGCTCTTCATCTTATCCCAGCACACCTTGGCTCTTCACCTTATCGCAACACACCTTGACTCTTCACCTTGTCCCAGTATACCTTGACGTTTCACCTTGTCCCAGTGAACCTTGACTCTTCACCATGTACAAACACACCTTGGCTCTTCACCTTGTCCCAGCACACCTTGACTCTTCACCTTGTCTCAGCACACCTTGGTCCTTCACCTTGTCCCAGCACACCTTGACTCTTCCCCTTGTCCCAACACAACTTGACTCTTCACCTTGTCCCAACACATCTTGACTCTTCACCTTGCCCCAGTGAACCTTGACTCTTCACCTTGTCCAAACACACCTTGGCTCTTCACCTCGTCCCTGCACACCTTGACTCTTCACCTTTTCCCAGCGCACCTTGGCTCTTCACCTTGACAAAGCGCACCTTGCCTCAGCGCCTTGTCCCAGCGCACCTTGGCTCTTCACCTTGTCCCAGCGCACCTTGGCTCTTCACCTTGTCCCAGCGCACCTTGGATTTCACCATGTCGCAGCACACCTTGAGTCATCACCTTGTCCCAGTGAACCTTGTCTCCTCACCTTGTCCCAGCGCACCTTGGTTTTCACCTTGTCCCTGCGCACCTTGGCGCTTCACCTTGTCCCAGCACACCTTGACTCTTCACCTAGCCTCAGTGCACCTTGGCTCTTCACCTTGACCCACCGCACCTTGGCTCTTCACCTTGTCCCAGCACACCTTGACTCTTCACCTAGCCCTAGCGCACCTTGGCTCTTCACCTTGTCCCAGCACACCTTGGCTCTTCACCTCGTCCCTGCACACCATGACTCTTCACCTTTTCCCAGTGCACCTTGGCTCTTCACCTTGACAAGGCGCACCTTGCCTCAGCACCTTGTCCCAGCGCACCTTGGCTCTTCACCTTGTCCCACCGCACCTTGGCTCTTCACCTTGTCCCAGCACACCTTGACTCTTCACCTAGGCCCAGCGCACCTTGGCTCTTCACCTTGTCCCAGCACACCTTGGCTCTTCACCTCGTCCCTGCACACCTTGACTCTTCACCTTTTCCCAGCGCACCTTGGCTCTTCACCTTGACAAAGCGCACCTTGCCTCAGTGCCTTGTCCCAGCGCACCTTGGCTCTTCACCTTGTCCCAGCGCACCTTGGCTCTTCACCTTGTCCCAGCGCACCTTGGATTTCACCATGTCGCAGCACACCTTGAGTCATCACCTTGTCCCAGTGAACCTTGTCTCTTCACCTTGTCCCAGCGCACCTTGGCTTTTCACCTTGTCCATGCGCACCTTGGCGCTTCACCTTGTCCCAGCACACCTTGACTCTTCACCTAGCCCCAGCGCACCTTGGCTCTTCAGCTTGTCCCAGCACACCTTGACTCTTCACCTAGCCCCAGCGCACCTTGTTTCTTCACCTTGTCCCAGCACACCTTGGCTCTTCACCTTGACCCAGCGCACCTTGGCTCTTCATCCTGTCCCAGTGCACCTTGGGTCTTCACCTTGTTCCAGTGAACCTTGGCTCTTCACCTTGTTCCAGTGCACCTTGGGTCTTCACCTTGTTCCAGTGAACCTTGGCTCTTCACCATGTTCCAGTGAACCTAGGCTTTCACCTTGTTCCAGTGCACCTTGGGTCTTCACCTTGTTCCAGTGAACCTTGGCTCTTCACCTTGTTCCAGCACACCTTGGCTCTTCACCTTGTTCCAGTGCACCTTGGGTCTTCACCTTGTTCCAGTGAACCTTGGCTCTTCACCTTGTTCCAGTGTACGTTGGCTCTTCACCTTGTTCCAGTGTACGTTGGCTCTTCGCCTTCTCCCAGTGAACATTGGCTCTTCACCTTGTCCCAGTGAACCTTGGCTCTTCTCCTTGTCCCAGTGAACATTGGCTCTTCACGTTGTTCCAGCGCACCTTGACTCTTCACCTTGTTCCAGTGAACCTTGGCTCTTCACCTTATCCCAGCACACCTTGGCTCTTCACCTTGACCCAGCGCACCTTGGCTCTTCATCCTGTCCCAGTGCTCCTTGGCTCTTCACCTTGTTCCAGTGAACCTTGTCTCTTCACCTTGTTCCAGTGCACCTTGGCTCTTCACCTTGTTCCAGTGAACCTTGGGTCTTCACCTTGTTCCAGTGAACCTTGGCTCTTCACCTTGTTCCAGTGAACCTTGGCTCTTCACCTTGTTCCAGTGCACCTTGGGTCTTCACCTTGTTCCCGTGAACCTTGGCTCTTCACCTTGTCCCAGCGCACCTTGGCTCTTCACCTTGTTCCAGCGCACCTTGACTCTTCATCTTGACCCAGCACACATTGGCTCTTCACCTTGTCCCAGCACACCTTGGCTCTTCATCCTGTCCCAGCACACCTTGGCTCTTCACCTTACCCCAGCTCACCTTGGCTCTTCACCTTGGCCAAGCTCACCTTGGCTCTTGACCTTATCCCAGCACACCTTGTCTCTTCACCTTGTCTCAGCACACCTTGGCTCTTCATCCTTTCCCAGCACACCTTGACTCTTCACCTTATCCCAGCACACCTTGGCTCTTCACCTTGTCCCAGCACACCTTGGCTCTTCATCCTGTCCCAGCGCACCTTGGCTCTTCACCTTGTCCCAGCACACCTTGGCTCTTCACCTTGACCCAGCGCACCTTGGCTCTTTATCCTGTCCCAGTGCACCTTGGGTCTTCACATTGTTCCAGTGAACCTTGGCTCTTCACCTTGTTCCAGTGCACCTTGGGTCTTCACCTTGTTCCAGTGAACCTTGGCTCTTCACCTTGTTCCAGTGAACCTTGGCTCTTCACCTTGTTCCAGCACAACGTGGCTCTTCACCTTGTTCCAGTGAACCTTGGCTCTTCTCCTTGTCCCAGTGAACATTGGCTCTTCACGTTGTTCCAGCGCACCTTGACTCTTCACCTTGTTCCAGTGAACCTTGGCTCTTCACCTTATCCCAGCACACCTTGGCTCTTCACCTTGACCCAGCGCACCTTGGCTCTTCATCCCGTCCCAGTGCACCTTGGGTCTTCACCTTGTTCCAGTGAACCTTGGCTCTTCACCTTGTTCCAGAGCACCTTGGGTCTTCACCTTGTTCCAGTGAACCTTGGCTCTTCACCTTGTTCCAGCACACCTTGGCTCTTCACCTTGTTCCAGTGCACCTTGTGTCTTCATCTTGTTCCACTGAACCTAGGCTCTTCACCTTGTTCCAGTGTACGTTGGCTCTTCACCTTGTTCCAGTGTACGTTGGCTCTTCTCCTTCTCCCAGTGAACGTTGGCTCTTCACCTTGTCCCAGTGAAACTTGGCTCTTCTCCTTGTCCCAGTGAACATTGCCTCTTCACGTTGTTCCAGCGCACCTTGACTCTTCACCTTGTTCCAGTGAACCTTGGCTCTTCACCTTATCCCAGCACACCTTGGCTCTTCACCTTGACCCAGCGCACCTTGGCTCTTCATCCTGTCCCAGTGCACCTTGGGTCTTCACCTTGTTCCAGTGAACCTTGGCTCTTCACCTTGTTCCAGTGCACCTTGGCTCTTCACCTTGTTCCAGTGCAGCTTGGGACTTCACCTTGTTCCAGTGAACCTTGGCTCTTCACCTTGTCCCAGTGAACCTTGGCTCTTCACCTTGTTCCAGCGCACCTTGACTCTCCATCTTGACCCAGCATACATTGGCTCTTCACCTTTTCCCAGCACACCTTGGCTCTTCATCCTGTCCCAGCACACCTTGGCTCTTCACGTTACCCCAGCTCACCTTGGCTCTTCACCTTGGCCAAGCTCACCTTGGCTCTTGACCTTATCCCAGCGCACCTTGGCTCTTCAACTTGTCTCAGCACACCTTAGCTCTTCACCTTGTCCCAGCGCACCTTGGCTCTTCACCTTATCCCAGCGCACCTTGGCTCTTCATCCTGTCCCAGCACACCTTGGCTCTTCACATTGTCCCAGTGAACCTTGGCTCTTCACCTTATCCCAGCGCACCTTGGCTCTTCATCCTGTCCCAGCAGACCTTGGCTCTTCACATTGTCCCAGTGAACCTTGGCTCTTCACCTTATTCCTGCACACCTTGGCTCTTCATCCTGTCCCAGCGCACTTTGATTCTTCGTCTTGCCCCAGCTTGTGAGAGAAGGAGTACGGAAAGAGCTGGAGCACAGAGAGAGCAGGAGCATGGAGAGAGCTGGAGTACAGCGAGAGCAGAAACACGGAGAGAGCATGAACATGGAGAGAGCAGGAGCACGGAGAGAGCAGGAGGACGGAAAGAGCATGAGCACGGAGAGAGCAGCACCACAGAGAGAGTGCAGGAACACAGAGAGAGCAGGAGCACAGAGAGAGCAGGACCACAGGGAGAGCAGGAGCACAGAGGGAGCAGGACCACAGAGAGAGCAGGAGCACAGAGAGAGCAGGAGAACAGGGAGTGCAGGAGCACAGAGAGAGCAGGACCACAAGGAGAGCAGGAGCACAGAGGGAGCAGGACCACAGAGAGAGCAGGAGCACATAGAGAGGAGGAACACAGAGAGAGCAGGAGCACAGAGAGAGCAGGAAAACAGAGAGAGCAGGAGCACAGAGAGAGCAGGAGAACAGGGAATGCAGGAGCACAGAGAGAGCAGGAGCACAGAGAGAGCAGGAGAACAGGGAGTGCAGGAGCACAGAGAGAGCAGGAGCACAGAGAGAGCAGGAGGACAGGGAGTGCAGGAGCACAGAGAGAGCAGGAGCACAGAGAGAGAGCAGGAACACAGAGAGCAGGAGCACAGAGAGAGCAGGACCACAAGGGGAGCAGGAGCACAGAGGGAGCAGGACCACAGAGAGAGAAGGAACACAGAGAGAGCAGGAACACAGAGAGAGCAGGAGCACAGAGAGAGCAGGAACACAGAGAGAGCAGGACCACAGAGAGAGCCTGAACACGGAGAGAGCAGGAACACGGAGAGAGCAGGAACACAGAGAGAGCAGGACCACAGAGAGAGCCTGAACACGGAGAGAGCAGGAACACGGAGAGAGCAGGAACACAGAGAGAGAGCAGGAACACAGAGAGAGAGCAGGAGCACAGAGAGAGCAAGAGCACGGAGTGAGCAGGAGAACAGAGAGAGCAGGAACACAGAGAGATCAGAAGCACAGAGAGAGCAGGAGCACAGAGAGAGAGAGCAGGAGCACAGAGAGAGCAGGACCACAAGGAGAGCAGGAGCACAGAGGGAGCAGGCCCACAGAGAGAGAAGGAGCACAGAGAGAGCAGGAACATAGAGAGAGAGAGCAGGAGCACAGAGAGCGCAGGAGCACGGAGTGAGCAGGAACACAGGGAGAGCAGGAGCACGGAGAGAGCAGGACCACAGAGAGAGCAGGAACACAGAGAGAGCAGGAGCACGGAGAGAGCAGGAGCACGGAGAGAGCAGGAGCCTTTAGAGAGCAGGAGACTGGAGAGAGCAGGAGCACAGGGAGAGCAGAGGCCCAGAGAGAGCAGGAGCACAGAGAGAGAGAGAGCACAGAGAGAGCAGGAGCATAGAGATAGCAGGGGCCTCGAGAGAGAAGGAGCACGGAGAGAGCAGTAACAGGGAGAGAGCAGGAACACAGAGGCAGAGAGAGCACAGAGGGAGCAGGAGCACAGAGAGAGTGAGAGCACAGAGAGAGAGAGAGCACAGAGAGAGGAGGAGGACAGAGAGAGCAGGAGGACAGAGAGAGTGAGAGCACAGAGAGAGAGAGAGAGCACAGAGAGAGGAGGAGGACAGAGAGAGCAGGAGGACAGAGAGAGCAGGAGCACAGAGAGATCAGGAGCACAGAGAGAGCAGGAGCACAGAGAGAGCAGGAGCACAGATAGAGCAGGAACATAGAGAGAGAGAGAGCAGGTGCACGGAGAGAGCAGGAACACAGAGAGAGCAGGAGCACAGATAGAGCAGGAGCACAGAGAGAGAGAGAGCACAGAGAGAGCAGGAGCATAGAGATAGCAGGGGCCTGGAGAGAGAAGGAGCACGGAGAGAGCAGTAACAGGGAGAGAGCAGGAGCACAGAGGCAGAGAGAGCACAGAGGGAGCAGGAGCACAGAGAGAGCCAGAGCACAGAGAGAGAGGGAGCACAGAGAGTGGAGGAGGACAGAGAGAGCAGGAGGACAGAGAGAGTGAGAGCACAGAGAGAGAGAGAGCACAGAGAGAGGAGGAGGACAGAGAGAGCAGGAGGACAGAGAGAGCAGGAGCACAGAGAGATCAGGAGCACAGAGAGAGCAGGAGCACAGAGAGAGCAGGAGCACAGATAGAGCAGGAACACAGAGAGAGAGAGAGCAGGTGCACGGAGAGAGCAGGAACACAGAGAGAGCAGGAACACAGAGAGAGAGAGCAGGAGCACGGAGAGAGCAGGAGCACGGAGAGAGAGAGCAGGTGCACGGAGAGAGCAGGAACACAGAGAGAGCAGGAACACAGAGAGAGAGAGAGCAGGAGCAGGTTGCGAGCAGGAGCAAGGAGAGAGAGAGCAGGTGCACGGAGAGAGCAGGAACACAGAGAGAGCAGGAACACAGAGAGAGCAGGAGAACAGGTAGTGCAGGAGCACAGAGAGAGCAGGAGCACAGAGAGAGCAGGAGAACAGGGAGTGCAGGAGCACAGAGAGAGCAGGAGCACAGAGAGAGAGCAGGAACACAGAGAGCAGGAGCACAGAGAGAGCAGGACCACAAGGGGAGCAGGAGCACAGAGGGAGCAGGACCACAGAGAGAGAAGGAACACAGAGAGAGCAGGAACACAGAGAGAGCAGGAGCACAGAGAGAGCAGGAACACAGAGAGAGCAGGACCACAGAGAGAGCCTGAACACGGAGAGAGCAGGAACACGGAGAGAGCAGGAACACAGAGAGAGAGCAGGAACACAGAGAGAGAGCAGGAGCACAGAGAGAGCAAGAGCACAGAGTGAGCAGGAGAACAGAGAGAGCAGGAACACAGAGAGATCAGAAGCACAGAGAGAGCAGGAGCACAGAGAGAGAGAGCAGGAGCACAGAGAGAGCAGGACCACAAGGAGAGCAGGAGCACAGAGGGAGCAGGCCCACAGAGAGAGAAGGAGCACAGAGAGAGCAGGAACATAGAGAGAGAGAGCAGGAGCACAGAGAGCGCAGGAGCACGGAGTGAGCAGGAACACAGGGAGAGCAGGAGCACGGAGAGAGCAGGACGACAGAGAGAGCAGGAACACAGAGAGAGCAGGAGCACGGAGAGAGCAGGAGCACGGAGAGAGCAGGAGCCTTTAGAGAGCAGGAGACTGGAGAGAGCAGGAGCACAGGGAGAGCAGAGGCCCAGAGAGAGCAGGAACACAGAGAGAGCAGGAGCACAGAGAGAGCAGGAGCACAGAGAGAGAGAGAGCACAGAGAGAGCAGGAGCATAGAGATAGCAGGGGCCTCGAGAGAGAAGGAGCACGGAGAGAGCAGTAACAGGGAGAGAGCAGGAACACAGAGGCAGAGAGAGCACAGAGGGAGCAGGAGCACAGAGAGAGTGAGAGCACAGAGAGAGAGAGAGCACAGAGAGAGGAGGAGGACAGAGAGAGCAGGAGGACAGAGAGAGTGAGAGCACAGAGAGAGAGAGAGCACAGAGAGAGGAGGAGGACAGAGAGAGCAGGAGGACAGAGAGAGCAGGAGCACAGAGAGATCAGGAGCACAGAGAGAGCAGGAGCACAGAGAGAGCAGGAGCACAGATAGAGCAGGAACATAGAGAGAGAGAGAGCAGGTGCACGGAGAGAGCAGGAACACAGAGAGAGCAGGAGCACAGATAGAGCAGGAGCACAGAGAGAGAGAGAGCACAGAGAGAGCAGGAGCATAGAGATAGCAGGGGCCTGGAGAGAGAAGGAGCACGGAGAGAGCAGTAACAGGGAGAGAGCAGGAGCACAGAGGCAGAGAGAGCACAGAGGGAGCAGGAGCACAGAGAGAGCCAGAGCACAGAGAGAGAGGGAGCACAGAGAGTGGAGGAGGACAGAGAGAGCAGGAGGACAGAGCGAGTGAGAGCACAGAGAGAGAGAGAGCACAGAGAGAGGAGGAGGACAGAGAGAGCAGGAGGACAGAGAGAGCAGGAGCACAGAGAGATCAGGAGCACAGAGAGAGCAGGAGCACAGAGAGAGCAGGAGCACAGATAGAGCAGGAACACAGAGAGAGAGAGAGCAGGTGCACGGAGAGAGCAGGAACACAGAGAGAGCAGGAACACAGAGAGAGAGAGCAGGAGCACGGAGAGAGCAGGAGCACGGAGAGAGAGAGCAGGTGCACGGAGAGAGCAGGAACACAGAGAGAGCAGGAACACAGAGAGAGAGAGAGCAGGAGCAGGTTGCGAGCAGGAGCAAGGAGAGAGAGAGCAGGAGCATGGAGTGAGCAGGAGCACAGAGAGAGCAGGAACACAGAGAGAGCAGGACCACAAGGGGAGCAGGAGCACAGAGGGAGCAGGACCACAGAGAGAGAAGGAACACAGAGAGAGCAGGAACACAGAGAGAGCAGGAGCACAGAGAGAGCAGGAACACAGAGAGAGCAGGACCACAGAGAGAGCCTGAACACGGAGAGAGCAGGAACACGGAGAGAGCAGGAGCACAGAGAGAGAGACAGCAGGAGCACAGAGAGAGCAGGACCACAAGGAGAGCAGGAGCACAGAGGGAGCAGGCCCACAGAGAGAGAAGGAGCACAGAGAGAGCAGGAACATAGAGAGAGAGAGCAGGAGCACAGAGAGCGCAGGAGCACGGAGTGAGCAGGAACACAGGGAGAGCAGGAGCACGGAGAGAGCAGGACCACAGAGAGAGCAGGAACACAGAGAGAGCAGGAGCACGGAGAGAGCAGGAGCACGGAATGAGCAGGAGCCTTTAGAGAGCAGGAGCCTGGAGAGAGCAGGAGCACAGGGAGAGCAGAGGCCCAGAGAGAGCAGGAACACAGAGAGAGCAGGAGCACAGAGAGAGCAGGAGCACAGAGAGAGAGAGAGCACAGAGAGAGCAGGAGCATAGAGATAGCAGGGGCCTCGAGAGAGAAGGAGCACGGAGAGAGCAGTAACAGGGAGAGAGCAGGAACACAGAGGCAGAGAGAGCACAGAGGGAGCAGGAGCACAGAGAGAGTGAGAGCACAGAGAGAGAGAGAGCACAGAGAGAGGAGGAGGACAGAGAGAGCAGGAGGACAGAGGGAGTGAGAGCACAGAGAGAGAGAGAGCACAGAGAGAGGAGGAGGACAGAGAGAGCAGGAGGACAGTGAGAGCAGGAGCACAGAGAGATCAGGAGCACAGAGAGAGCAGGAGCACAGAGAGAGCAGGAGCACAGATAGAGCAGGAACATAGAGAGAGAGAGAGCAGGTGCACGGAGAGAGCAGGAACACAGAGAGAGCAGGAGCACAGAGAGAGCAGGAGCACAGAGAGAGAGAGAGCACAGAGAGAGCAGGAGCATAGAGATAGCAGGGGCCTGGAGAGAGAAGGAACACGGAGAGAGCAGTAACAGGGAGAGAGCAGGAGCACAGAGGCAGAGAGAGCACAGAGGGAGCAGGAGCACAGAGAGAGCGAGAGCACAGAGAGAGAGAGAGCACAGAGAGAGGAGGAGGACAGAGAGAGCAGGAGGACAGAGAGAGTGAGAGCACAGAGAGAGAGAGAGCACAGAGAGAGGAGGAGGACAGAGAGAGCAGGAGGACAGAGAGAGCAGGAGCACAGAGAGATCAGGAGCACAGAGAGAGCAGGAGCACAGAGAGAGCAGGAGCACAGATAGAGCAGGAACACAGAGAGAGAGAGAGCAGGTGCACGGAGAGAGCAGGAACACAGAGAGAGCAGGAACACAAAGAGAGAGAGCAGGAGCACGGAGAGAGCAGGAGCACAGATAGAGCAGGAACATAGAGAGAGAGAGAGCAGGTGCACAGAGAGAGCAGGAACACAGAGAGAGCAGGAACACAGAGAGAGAGAGAGCAGGAGCACGGTGCGAGCAGGAGCAAGGAGAGAGAGAGCAGGAGCATGGAGTGAGCAGGAGCACAGAGAGAGCAGGAACACAGAGAGAGCAGGAACACGAAGAGAGAAGGAGCACAGAGAGAGCAGGATCACAGAGAGAGCAGGAACACGGAGAGAGCAGGAGCACAGAGAGAGCGAGCAGGAGCACGGAGTGAGCAGTAGCACGGAGAGAGCAGGAACACAGAGAAAGCAGCAACACAGATAGAGCAGGAGTACAGAGAGAGCAGGATCACGGAGAGAGCAGGAGCACGGAGTGAGCAGGAGCATAGAGAGAGCAGGAACACAATGTAACGCCCAATGACTTACGCGCGACGAGAAGTGATGAAGTCGATCGAGGCTTTATTAAGCGAGACTTGTCCACAGCAGCTCAGCAACAGGATGAGGCTGCGGGGAGAAGCTTGAGCTCTTATACTCTGCCTTCAGGGCGGAGCCAGAAGTCGGCAGATCCAACCAGGACCCGGGACCTGTCAGCCAATAGCCTCTCGGCTTCACAGGTACCACATTACCCCTAATACATACCACCACATTCACCCCTTGTTAAAAAGGAACCCGGCGGGGTGGTGGTTCGCATGGTGGTAAGGGTTTACAAGGCTGGCCCTGGAACAAATTTCAGACTGTGTTAATACAGCTTTAGCCCTACACTGGGCTATGTACAAGTTTGTGAGAACCATTTACAATACGAGCAAAAAAAATTTTTGTTACAACAACATTCTTGCTTTTCTTGGTGTCATGCGGATTCCACGAGACGAGCGGGCGGTCTGGTCTTTCTCGTCGATCGCCTCAGCCCCGGTGGTGGTGCAGGTGCTTGCTCGGGCGTTGTCGTCTCCGGCAGTGTTTCGCTGTTTGTTCCTGTTTTACTCCTGGGCGGGCACGGGAGGAGGACCGATCCCCCCGGGAAGGGGGCGGATGCGGGGTGCGCCGGTGGCAGGGAGAGGGTGATCGGTGTCGGGGGGGGTGTGTGTGTTGCTGGCGGGCGCCAGGTCGCGCAGGGAGACCGTGGCCTGACAGCCGTCGGGGTACGCCACATAGGCGTACTGCGGGTTCGCGTGGAGAAGGTGGACCCTCTCGACCAACGGGTCCGATTTGTGCGCCCGCACCTGTTTCCGGAACAAGGTGGGTCCTGGGGCCGCCAGCCAGGCCGGCAGCGACGTTCCGGAGGAGGACTTCCTGGGGAAGACAAGGAGGCGCTCATGAGGCGTTTGGTTAGTGGTGGTACACAGCAGCGACCGGATGGAGTGGAGAGCGTCCGGGAGGACCTCCTGCCACCGGGAAACTGGGAGATCCCTGGACCGTAGGACCAGTAGGATGGTCTTCCAGACCGTGCCGTTCTCCCTCTCTACTTGCCCGTTCCTCCGGTGGTTGTAGCTGGTTGTCCTGCTCGAGGCTATGCCCTTGCTGAGCAGGAACTGGCGCAGCTCGTCACTCATGAAGGAGGACCCCCTGTCTTTATAGATATACGTGGGGAAACCGAACAGTGTGAATATGGTGCCAAGGGCTTTAATGACTGTGGCCGCTGTCATGTCGGGGCAGGGGATGGCGAAGGGGAAACGGGAGTACTCGTCCACCACGTTCAGGAATTATGCGTTGCGGTCGGTGGAGGGGAGGGGCCCTTTGAAATCCAAACTGAGGCGTTCAAAGGGGCGGGAAGCCTTGATCAGGTGCGCTCTATCCGGCCTGAAAAAGTGCGGTTTGCACTCTGCGCAGATGTGGCAGTTCCTGGTGACTGTACGGACCTCCTCCACAGAGTAGAGGAGGCTGTGGGACTTTACGAAATGGTAGAATCGAGTGACCCCCGGGTGGCAGAGGTCCTCGTGGAGGGCTTGGAGGCGGTCTATTTGTGCGTTGGCACATGTGCCGCGGGATAGGGCATCGGACGGCTCGTTCAGCATTCCGGGACGATACAAGATCTCATAATTGTAGTTGGAGAGCTCGATCTTCCACCTTAAGATCTTGTCATTCTTAATTTTGCCCCGCTGTGCATTATCGGACTTAAAGGCTACCAACCGTTGGTCGGTGAGGAGAGTGAATCTCCTGCCGGCCAGGTAATGCCTCCAACGTCGCACGGCTTCCACTATGGCTTGGGCTTCCTTTTCCACTGAGGAATGGCGGATTTCTGAGGCGTGGAAGGTCCGGGAGAAAAAGGCCACGGGTCTGCCCGCTTGGTTAAGGGTGGCCGCCAGAGCTACATCGGATGCGTCGCTCTCGACCTGGAAGGGGAGGGACTCGGCGATGGCGCGCATCGTGGCCTTTGCGATATCCGCTTTGATGCGGCTGAAGGCCTGGCAAGCCTCTGTCGACAGGGGGAAGGTAGTGGACTGTAGTAGCGGGCGGGCCATGTCTGCGTACTGGGGGACCCACTGGGCGTAATATGAAAAGAAGCCCAGGCAACGTTTCAGGGCTTTGGAGCAGTGGGGGAGGGGAAATTCCATAAGGGGGCGAATGCGTTCGGGGTCGGGGCCTATTACTCCATTGCGCACTACGTATCCCAGGATGGCCAAACGGTTTGTTCTAAAAACGCATTTTTCCTCATTATATGTGAGGTTCAGGGCGTTAGCGGTCTGGAGGAATTTTTGGAGGTTGGCGTCGTGGTCCTGCTGATTGTGGCCGCAGATGGTTACGTTGTCGAGATACGGGAAAGTGGCCTGCAACCCATGCTGGTCAACCATTCGGTCCATCTCCCGTTGGAAGACCGAGACCCCGTTTGTGACGCCAAATGGGACCCTTAGGAAGTGGTATAGCCGCCCGTCTGCCTCGATGGCGGTGTACTTGCGGTCACCTGGGCAGATGGGGAGCTGGTGGTAGGCGGACTTGAGGTCCACGGTGGAAAAGACCTTATACTGAGCAATCCGATTGACCATGTCGAATATGTGGGGGAGAGGGTATGCATCTAGCTGCGTGTACCTGTTGATGGTGTGACTATAGTCAACGACCATCCTTTGCTTCTCCCCGGTCTTTGCGACTACCACCTGGGCTCTCCAGGGACTATTGCTGGCCTGGATTATGCCTTCCAGCAACTGCTGGAATTCAGACCGAATTGCTGAAAGCTGCTGGGGACAAGTCTCGCTTAATAAATTGTAGCGCACAATGACTTACGCGAGACGAGAAGTGATGAAGTCAATCTCGGCTTTATTAAGCGAGACTTGTCCCCAGCAGCTCAGCAACAGAATCAGGCTGCGGGGAGAAGCTCGAGCTCTTATATTCTGCCTTCAGGGCGGAGCCAGAAGTCGGCAGATCCAACCAGGATCCGGGACCTGTCAGCCAATAGCCCCTCGGCTTCACAGGTACCACATGACCCCTAATACATACCACCACACACAGAGAGAAGAGGAGCACAGAGAGAGCAGGAGCACGGAGAGAGCAGGAGCACAGAGAGAGCAGGAACACCTGGAGAGCAGAAGTACATAGAAAGCAGGAACACAGAGAGAGCAGGAGTACAGAGAGAGCAGGAACACAGAGAGAGCAGGAGTACGGAGACAGCAGTAACACTGAGAGAGCAGGAGCCCAGAGAGAGCAGGAGCACAGAGAGAGCAGGAATATGGAGAGAGCAGTACCACGGAGAGAGCAGGAACACGGAGAGAGCAGGAGCACAGAGAGAGCAGGAACAAAGGGAGAGTAGGAGCACGGTGAGAGCAGGAGCGCAGAGAGAGCAGGAGCACGGAGAGAGCAGGAGCACGGAGAGAGCAGGAGCACGGAGAGAGCAGGAACACGGCGAGAGCAGGAGCACGAAGCGAGCAGGAGCATAGAGAGAGCAGGAGCACGGAGAGAGCAGGAACACGGAGAGAGCAGGAGCACGGAGAGAGCAGGAGCACGGAGCGAGCAGGAGAACAGAGAGAGCAGGAGCAGAGAGAGAGCAGGAACACAGAGAGAGCAGGTGCACAGAGAGAGCAGGAGCACATAGAGAGCAGGAGCACGGAGAGAGCAGGAGCACAGAGAGAGCAGGAGCACAGAGAGAGCAGGAGCTCGGAGAGAGCAGGAGCACGGAGAGAGCAGGAGCACGGAGTCAGCAGGATGATAGAGAGAGCAGGAGCACAGAGAGATCAGGAACACAGAGAGAGCAGGAGCACAGAGAGAGCAGGAGCACAGAGTGAGCAGGAGCACAGAGAGAGCAGGAGCACAGAGAGAGCAGGAGCACAGAGAGAGCAGGAAGACTGAGAGAGCAGAAACACGGAGAGAGCAGGAGCACAGGGAGAGCAGGAACACGGAGAGAGCAGGAACATGGAGAGAGCAGGAGGACGGAGAGAGCAGGAGCACGGAGACAGCAGGAGCACGGAGAGAGCAGGAGCACGGAGCGAGCAGGAACACTGAGAGAGTACGAGCACACAGAGAGCAGGAAAACGGAGAGAGCAGGAGCACGGAGAGAGCAGGGGCATGGGAGAGAGTAGGAGCACGGATAGAGCAGGATCACAGAGACACCAGGAGAATGGAGAGAGCAGGAACAGACAGAGCAGGAGCACGGAGAGAGCAGGACCACAGTGATAGCAGGATCACAGAGAGAGCAGGAGCACAAAGAGAGCAGGCGCACAAAGAGAGCAGGAACACAGAGAGAGCAAGAGCACAGAGAGAGCAGGAGCACATGGAGAGCAGGAACACTGAGAGAGCAGGAGCACAGAGAGCAGGAGCACAGAGAGTGCAGGAACACTGACAGAGCAGGAGCACAGAGAGAGCAGGAGCACGGAGAGAGCAGGGACACGGAGAGAGCAGGAACACAGAGAGAGCAGGAACACACAGAGCGGAGGAATACAGAGAAAGCAGGAGCACAGAGAGAGCAGGAGCACAGAGAGAGCAGGAATACAGAGAGAGCAGGCGCACAGAGAGAGCAGGAACACAGAGAGAGCAGGAGCACAGAGAGAGCAGGAGCACGGAGAGAGCAGGAACACGGCGAGAGCAGGAACACGGCGAGAGCAGGAATACAGAGAAAGCAGGACCAGAGAGAGAGCAGGAACACAGAGAGAGCAGGAATACAGAGAAAGCAGGAGCACAGTGAGAGCAGGAGCACAGAGAGATCAGGAGGACAGAGAGAGCAGGAAACCAGAGAGAGCAGGAGCATAGAGAGAGCAGGATCATGGAGAGAGCAGGAGCATAGATAGAGCAGGAGCACGGAGAGAGCAGGAGCACAGAGAGAACAGGAGCACGGAGATACCAGGAGCACGGAGAGAGCTGGAAGACGGCGAGAGCAGGAGCACGGAGAGTGCAGGAGCACGGAGAGGGCAGGAGCACATAGAGATCAGGAGGACAGAGAGGGCAGGAGCACAGAGAGAGCAGGAGCACGGAGAGATCAGGATCAAAAAGAGAGCAGGAACATAGAGTGCAGGAGCACGGAGAGAGCAGGTGCACAGATAGAGCAGGAGCACGGAGAGAGTAGGAGCACGGAGAGAGCAGGAGCACGGAGAGAGCAGGACCAGAGAGAGAGAAGGAGCACAGAGAGAGCAGGAGTACAGAGAGAGCAGGAGCACAGAGAGAGCAGGAGCACAGAGAGAGTAGGAGCACAGAGAGAGAGAGAGCACAGAGAGAGAGCGAGCACAGAGAGAATTGGAGCACAGAGAGAGCAGGAGCACAGAGAGAGCAGGAGCAGAGAGAGAGCAGGAGCACGGAGAGAGCAGGATCACAGAGAGAGCAGGAGCACAGAGAGAGCAGGAGCACAGAGAGAGCAGGAGCACAGAGAGAGCAGGAGCACAGCGAGAGCAGGAGCACGGAGGGAGCAGGAGCACGGCGAGAGCAGGAGCAAGGAGAGAGCAGGAGCACGGAGAGAGCACGAGCATGGAGAGAGCAGGATCACAGAGAGAGCAGGAGCACAGAGAGAGCAGGAGCACGGAGAGAGCAGGAGCCCAGAGAAAGCAGGAGGACAGAGAGAGCAGGAGCACGGAGAGTGCAGGAGCATGGAGCGAGCAGTAGCACAGAGAGAGCACGAGCAGAGAGAGAGCAGGAGCACAGAGAGAGCAGGAGCACGGAGAGAGCAGGAGCACATAGAGATCAAGAGGACAGAGAGAGTAGGAGCACAGAGAGAGCAGGAGCACGGAGAGATCAGGAGCACGGACAGAGCAGGAGCACGGAGAGAGCAGGATCACTGAGGGAGCAGGAGCACAGAGAGAGCAGGAGCAGAGAGAGAGCAGGAACACAGAGAGAGCAGGTGCACAGAGAGAGCAGGAGCACAGAGAGAGCAGGAGCAGGGAGAGAGCAGGAGCACGGAGCGAGCAGGAGCACAGAGAGAGCACGAGCAGAGAGAGAGCAGGAACACACAGAGAGCAGGCGCACAGAGAGAGCAGGAGCTCGGAGAGAGCAGGAACACGGAGAGAGCAGGAGCACGGAGTGAGCAGGAGCACAGAGAGATCAGGAGCACAGAGGGAGCAGGACCACCGAGAGAGCAGGAGCACAGAGAGAGTGAACATCTGCACATAGAGAGAGAGCAGGAGCACGGATTGAGCAGGAGCATAGAGAGAGCAGGAGCACGGAGACAGTAGGAGCATGGAGTGTGTAGGAACACTGAGAGAGTACGAGCACACAGAGAGCAGGAAAACGGAGAGAGCAGGAGCACGGAGAGTGCAGGGGCATGGGAGAGAGTAGGAGCACGGATAGAGCAGGATCACAGAGACACCAGGAGAATGGAGAGAGCAGGAACAGACAGAGCAGGAGCACGGAGAGAGCAGGAGCACAGTGAGAGCAGGATCACAGAGAGAGCAGGAGCACAAAGAGAGCAGGCGCACAAAGAGAGCAGGAACACAGAGAGAGCAGGAGCACAGAGAGTGCAGGAGCACAGAGAGATCAGGAACACTCGGAGAGCAGGAGCACAGAGAGTGGGACCACAGAGAGAGCAGGAACACTGACAGAGCAGGAGCACTGAGAGAGCAGTAGCACGGAGAGAGCAGGAACACGGAGAGAGCAGGAGCACAGAGAGAGCAGGAACACAGAGAGAGCAGGAGCACAGAGAGAGCAGGAGCACGGAGTGAGCAGGAACACGGCGAGAGCAGGAACACAGAGAGAGCAGGAACACAGAGAGAGCAGGAATACAGAGAAAGCAGGAACACAGAGAGAGCAGGAACACAGAGAGAGCAGGAATACAGAGAAAGCAGGAGCACAGCGAGAGCAGAAGCACAGAGAGATCAGGAGGACAGAGAGAGCAGGAAAACAGAGAGAGCAGGAGCATAGAGAGAGCAGGATCATGGAGAGAGCAGGAGCATAGAGAGAGCACGAGGACGGAGAGAGAGCAGGAGCACAGAGAGAGCAGGAGCACGGAGAGAGCAGGAACACGGAGAGAGCAGGAGCACGGAGAGAGCAGGAGCACGGAACGAGCAGGAGAACAGAGAGAGCAGGAGCAGAGAGAGAGCAGGAACACAGAGAGAGCAGGCGTACAGAGAGAGCAGGAGCACAGAGAGAGCAGGAGCACTGAGAGAGCAGGAGCACGGAGAGAGCAGGAGCACAGAGAGAGCAGGAGCACAGAGAGAGCAGGAGCACAGAGAGAGCAGGAGCACGGAGTGAGCAGGAACACGGCGAGAGCAGGAACACAGAGAGAGCAGGAACACAGAGAGAGCAGGAATACAGAGAAAGCAGGAACACAGAGAGAGCAGGAACACAGAGAGAGCAGGAATACAGAGAAAGCAGGAGCACAGCGAGAGCAGAAGCACAGAGAGATCAGGAGGACAGAGAGAGCAGGAAAACAGAGAGAGCAGGAGCATAGAGAGAGCAGGATCATGGAGAGAGCAGGAGCATAGAGAGAGCACGAGGACGGAGAGACAGCAGGAGCACAGAGAGAGCAGGAGCACGGAGAGAGCAGGAGCACGGAGAGAGCAGGAACACGGAGAGAGCAGGAGCACGGAGAGAGCAGGAGCACGGAGCGAGCAGGAGAACAGAGAGAGCAGGAGCAGAGAGAGAGCAGGAACACAGAGAGAGCAGGCGCACAGAGAGAGCAGGAGCACGGAGAGAGCAGGAGCACGGAGTGAGCAGGAGCACAGAGAGAGCAGGAACACAGAGAGAGCAGGTGCACAGAGAGAGCAGGAGCACGGAGAGAGCAGGAACACGGAGCGAGCAGGAGCACAGAGAGAGCACGAGCAGAAAGAGAGCAGGAACACACAGAGAGCAGGCGCACAGAGAGAGCAGGAGCTCAGAGAGAGCAGGAGCACAGAGAGAGCAGGAGCACAGAGAGAGCAGGAGCACAGCGAGAGCTGGAGCACGGAGGGAGCAGAAGCACAGAGACAGCAGGAGCACGGAGAGAGCAGGAGCATAGAGAGAGCAGGAGCACGGAGACAGTAGGAGCATGGAGTGTGTAGGAACACTGAGAGAGTACGAGCACACAGAGAGCAGGAAAACGGAGAGAGCAGGAGCACGGAGAGTGCAGGGGCATGGGAGAGAGTAGGAGCACGGATAGAGCAGGATCACAGAGACACCAGGAGAATGGAGAGAGCAGGAACAGACAGAGCAGGAGCACGGAGAGAGCAGGAGCACAGTGAGAGCAGGATCACAGAGAGAGCAGGAGCACAAAGAGAGCAGGCGCACAAAGAGAGCAGGAACACAGAGAGAGCAGGAGCACAGAGAGTGCAGGAGCACAGAGAGATCAGGAACACTCGGAGAGCAGGAGCACAGAGAGTGGGACCACAGAGAGAGCAGGAACACTGACAGAGCAGGAGCACTGAGAGAGCAGTAGCACGGAGAGAGCAGGAACACGGAGAGAGCAGGAGCACAGAGAGAGCAGGAGCACAGAGAGAGCAGGAATACAGAGAGAGCAGGCGCACAGAGTGAGCAGGAACACAGAGAGAGCAGGAGCACAGAGAGAGCAGGAACACGGCGAGAGCAGGAACACAGAGAGAGCAGGAACACAGAGAGAGCAGGAATACAGAGAAAGCAGGAACACAGAGAGAGCAGGAACACAGAGAGAGCAGGAATACAGAGAAAGCAGGAGCACAGCGAGAGCAGAAGCACAGAGAGATCAGGAGGACAGAGAGAGCAGGAAAACAGAGAGAGCAGGAGCATAGAGAGAGCAGGATCATGGAGAGAGCAGGAGCATAGAGAGAGCACGAGGACGGAGAGAGAGCAGGAGCACAGAGAGAGCAGGAGCACGGAGAGAGCAGGAACACGGAGAGAGCAGGAGCACGGAGAGAGCAGGAGCACGGAACGAGCAGGAGAACAGAGAGAGCAGGAGCAGAGAGAGAGCAGGAACACAGAGAGAGCAGGCGTACAGAGAGAGCAGGAGCACAGAGAGAGCAGGAGCACTGAGAGAGCAGGAGCACGGAGAGAGCAGGAGCACAGAGAGAGCAGGAGCACAGAGAGAGCAGGAGCACAGAGAGAGCAGGAGCACGGAGTGAGCAGGAACACGGCGAGAGCAGGAACACAGAGAGAGCAGGAACACAGAGAGAGCAGGAATACAGAGAAAGCAGGAACACAGAGAGAGCAGGAACACAGAGAGAGCAGGAATACAGAGAAAGCAGGAGCCCAGCGAGAGCAGAAGCACAGAGAGATCAGGAGGACAGAGAGAGCAGGAAAACAGAGAGAGCAGGAGCATAGAGAGAGCAGGATCATGGAGAGAGCAGGAGCATAGAGAGAGCACGAGGACGGAGAGAGAGCAGGAGCACAGAGAGAGCAGGAGCACGGAGAGAGCAGGAACACGGAGAGAGCAGGAGCACGGAGAGAGCAGGAGCACGGAGCGAGCAGGAGAACAGAGAGAGCAGGAGCAGAGAGAGAGCAGGAACACAGAGAGAGCAGGCGCACAGAGAGAGCAGGAGCACGGAGAGAGCAGGAGCACGGAGTGAGCAGGAGCACAGAGAGAGCAGGAACACAGAGAGAGCAGGTGCACAGAGAGAGCAGGAGCACGGAGAGAGCAGGAACACGGAGCGAGCAGGAGCACAGAGAGAGCACGAGCAGAAAGAGAGCAGGAACACACAGAGAGCAGGCGCACAGAGAGAGCAGGAGCTCAGAGAGAGCAGGAGCACAGAGAGAGCAGGAGCACAGAGAGAGCAGGAGCACAGCGAGAGCTGGAGCACGGAGGGAGCAGAAGCACAGAGAGAGCAGGAGCACGGAGAGAGAAGGAGCACGGAGAGAGCAGGAGCACGGAGAGAGCAGGAGCACGGAGAGAGCAGCAGCACGGAGAGAGCAGGAACACTGAGAGAGCAGGAGCACGGAGAGAACAGGAGCACGGAGCGAGCAGGAGCACGGAAAGAGTAGGAACACTGAGAGAGTACGAGCACCCAGAGAGCAGGAAAACGGAGAGAGCAGGAGCCCGGAAAGTGCACGGGCTTGGGAGAGAGTAGGAGCACGTATAGAGCAGGATCACAGAGACACCAGGAGAATGGAGAGAGCAGGAACAGACAGAGCAGGAGCACGGAGAGAGCAGGAGCACAGTGAGAGCAGGATCACAGAGAGAGCAGGAGCACAGAGAGCAGTATCACGGAGAGAGCAGGAGCACAGAGAGAGCAGGAGCACGGAGAGAGCAGGAGCACGGAGAGAGCAGGAGCACGGAGAGAGCAGGAGCACAGAGAGAGCAGGAGCACAGAGAGAGCAGGAGCACAGCGAGAGCGGGAGTACAGAGAGAGCAGGAGCACAGAGAGAGCAGGAGCACAGAGAGAGTTGGAGCACAGAGAGTGAGAGAGAGCAAAGAGAGAGAGAGAGCACAGAGTGAGTTGGAGCACAGAGAGAGCAGGAGCACAGAGAGAGCAGGAGCACAGAGAGAGAGCAGGAACACAGAGAGAGCAGGTGCACAGAGAGAGCAGGAGCCCAGAGAGAGCAGGAACGCAGAGAGAGCAGGAGCGCAGAGAGAGCAGGAGCACAGAGAGAGTAGGAGCACAGAGAGAGAGAGAGCACAGAGAGAGAGAGAGAGCACAGAGAGAGTTGGAGAACAGAGCGAGCAGGAGCACAGAGGGAGCAGGAACACAGAGAGTGCAGGAACGCAGAGAGAGTACGAGCACACAGAGAGCAGGAAAATGGAGAAAGCAGGAGCAAGGAGTGAGCAGGGGCATGGAGAGAGTAGGTGCACAGGGAGAGCAGGAGCACAGAGAGAGCATGAGCACGGAGAGAGCAGGAGCACAGAGAGAGCAGAAGCACAGAGAGAGCATGAGCACGGAGAGAGCAGGAACACAGTGAGAGCAGGAGCACAGAAAGAGCAGGAGCACGTAGAGAGCAGGAGCACGTAGAGAGCAGGAGCACAGAGAGTGCAGGAGCACAGAGATAGCAGGAGCACTTAGAGAGCAGGAGCACAGAGAGAGCAGGAGCACAGAGAGAGCAGGAGCACAGAGAGAGCAGGAGCACAGAAACAGCAGGAGCACGGAGAGAGCAGGAGCATAGAGAGAGCAGGAGCACAGAGAGAGCAGGAGCAGGTAGAGAGCAGGAGCACGTAGAGAGCAGGAGCACGTAGAGAGCAGGAGAACACAGATAGCAGGAGCACGTAGAGAGCAGGAGCACAGAGAGAGCAGGAACACAGAGAGACCAGGTGGCCGGAGAGAGCACACAGGGAGAGCACGAGCACGGAGAGAGAAGGAACACAGAAAGAGCAGTTTCGCAGAAAGAGCAGGAACACAGAGAGAGCAGGAACACAGAGAGAGTAGGAGCACACAGAAAGAGAGAGCACAGAGAGAGAGTGAGCACAGAGAGAGTTGGAGCACAGAGCGAGCAGGAGCACAGAGGGAGCAGGAACACAGAGAGTGCAGGAACACAGAGAGAGTACGAGCACAGAGAAAGAGAGAGCACAGAGAGAGAAGGATCTCGGAGAGAGCAGGAGCACAGAGAGAGCAGGAGCACAGAGAGAGCAGGAGCACAGATAGAGCAGGAGCACGGAGAGAGCAGGAGCACAGAGAGAGCGGGAGCACGGAGAGAGCAGGAGCACACAGAGAGCAGGAGCACACAGAGAGCAGGAGCACAGAGAGAGCAGGAACACGGAGAGAGCAGGAGCACAGAGAGCAGGATCACGGAGAGAGCAGGAGCACAGAGCGCGCAGGTGCACAGAGAGAGCAGGAGCACAGATATGGCAGGAGCACGGAGAGAGCAGGAGCACGGAGAGAGCAGGAGCACAGAGAGAGCAGGAGCACAGAGAGAGCAGGAGCACAGGGAGAGCAGGGGTACAGAGAGAGCAGGAGCACAGAGAGAGCTGCAGCACAGAGAGAGAGTAGGAGCACAGAGAGAGCAGGAGCACAGAGAGAGTAGGAGCACAGAGAGAGAGAGAGCACAGAGAGAGAGAGAGCACAGAGAGAGTTGGAGAACAGAGCGAGCTGGAGCACAGAGGGAGCAGGAACACAGAGAGTGCAGGAACGCAGAGAGAGTATGAGCACACAGAGAGCAGGAAAACGGAGAAAGCAGGAGCACGGAGTGAGCAGGGGCACGGAGAGAGCAGGAGCACAGAGAGAGCAGGAGCACAGAGAGAGCATGAGCACGGAGAGAGCAGGAGCACAGTGAGAGCAGGAGCACAGAGAGAGCAGGAGCACGTAGAGAGCAGGAGCACGTAGAGAGCAGGAGCACAGAGAGATCAGGAGCACAGAGATAGCAGGAGCACGTAGAGAGCAGGAGCACAGAGAGAGCAGGAGCACAGAGAGAGCAGGAGCACAGAGAGAGCAGGAGCACAGAGAGAGCAGGAGCACGGAGAGAGCAGGAGCACAGAGAGAGCAGGAGCACAGAGAGAGCAGGAGCACGTAGAGAGCAGGAGCACATAGAGAGCAGGAGCACAGAGAGAGAGAGAGCACAGAGAGAGAGAGAGCACAGAGTGAGTTGAAGCACAGAGCGAGCAGGAGCACAGAGGGAGCAGGAAAATGGAGAAAGCAGAAGCACGGAGTGAGCAGAGGCATGGAGAGAGTAGGAGCACAGAGAGAGCAGGAGCACAGAGAGAGCATGAGGACGGAGAGAGCAGCAGCACAGAGAGAGCAGGAGCACAGAGAGAGCATGAGCACTGAGAGAGCAGGAGCACAATGAGAGCAGGAGCACAGAGAGAGCAGGAGCACGTAGACCGCAGGAGCACATAGAGAGCAGGAGCACAGTGAGAGCAGGAGCACAGAGATAGCAGGAGCACGTAGAGAGCAGGAGGACAGAGTGAGCAGGAGCACAGAGAGAGCAGAAGCACAGAGAGAGCAGGAGCACAGAGAGAGCAGGAGCGCGGAGAGAACAGGAGCACAGATAGAGCAGGAGCACAGAGAGAGCAGGAGCACATAGAGAGCAGGAGCACGTAGAGAGCAGGAGCGCAGAAAGAGCAGGAGCACAGAGATAGCAGGAGCACAGAGAGAGCAGGAGCACAGATAGAGCAGGAGCACGGAGAGAGCAGGAGCACGGAGAGAGCAGGAGCACGGCGAGAGCAGGAGCACACAAAGAGCAGGAGCACACAGAGAGCAGGAGCACAGAGAGAGCAGGAACACGGAGAGAGCAGGAGCACAGAGAGCAGGATCGCGGAGAGAGCAGGAGCACAGAGCGTGCAGGTGCACTGAGAGAGCAGGAGCACAGATAGAGCAGGAGCACGGAGAGAGCAGGAGCACGGAGAGAGCAGGAGCACAGAGGGAGCAGGAGCACAGAGAGAGCAGGAGCACAGAGAGAGCAGGAGCACAGAGAGAGCAAGAGTACAGAGAGAGCAGGAGCACAGAGAGAGCTGCAGCACAGAGAGAGTAGGAGCACAGAGAGAGCAGGAGCACAGAGAGAGTAGGAGCACAGAGAGAGAGAGAGCACAGAGAGAGAGAGAGCACAGAGAGAGTTGGAGAACAGAGCGAGCAGGAGCACAGAGAGAGCAGGAGCACGGAGAGAGCAGGAGCACAGAGGGAGCAGGAGCACAGAGAGAGCAGGAGCACAGAGAGAGCAGGAGCACAGAGAGAGCAAGAGTACAGAGAGAGCAGGAGCACAGAGAGAGCTGCAGCACAGAGAGAGTAGGAGCACAGAGAGAGCAGGAGCACAGAGAGAGTAGGAGCACAGAGAGAGAGAGAGCACAGAGAGAGAGAGAGCACAGAGAGAGTTGGAGAACAGAGCGAGCTGGAGCACAGAGGGAGCAGGAACACAGAGAGTGCAGGAACGCAGAGAGAGTATGAGCACACAGAGAGCAGGAAAACGGAGAAAGCAGGAGCACGGAGTGAGCAGGGGCACGGAGAGAGCAGGAGCACAGAGAGAGCAGGAGCACAGAGAGAGCATGAGCACGGAGAGAGCAGGAGCACAGTGAGAGCAGGAGCACAGAGAGAGCAGGAGCACGTAGAGAGCAGGAGCACGTAGAGAGCAGGAGCACAGAGAGATCAGGAGCACAGAGATAGCAGGAGCACGTAGAGAGCAGGAGCACAGAGAGAGCAGGAGCATAGAGAGAGCAGGAGCACAGAGAGAGCAGGAGCACAGCGAGAGCAGGAGCACGGAGAGAGCAGGAGCACAGAGAGAGCAGGAGCACAGAGAGAGCAGGAGCAGGTAGAGAGCAGGAGCACATAGAGAGCAGGAGCACAGAGAGAGAGAGAGAGCACAGAGAGAGAGAGAGCACAGAGTGAGTTGAAGCACAGAGCGAGCAGGAGCACAGAGGGAGCAGGATAATGGAGAAAGCAGAAGCACGGAGTGAGCAGAGGCATGGAGAGAGTAGGAGCACAGAGAGAGCAGGAGCACAGAGAGAGCATGAGTACGGAGAGAGCAGCAGCACAGAGAGAGCAGGAGCACAGAGAAAGCATGAGCACTGAGAGAGCAGGAGCACAATGAGAGCAGGAGCACAGAGAGAGCAGGAGCACGTAGACCGCAGGAGCACATAGAGAGCAGGAGCACAGTGAGAGCAGGAGCACAGAGATAGCAGGAGCACGTAGAGAGCAGGAGCACAGAGTGAGCAGGAGCACAGAGAGAGCAGGAGCACAGAGAGAGCAGGAGCACAGAGAGAGCAGGAGCGCGGAGAGAACAGGAGCACAGAGAGAGCAGGAGCACAGAGAGAGCAGGAGCACATAGAGAGCAGGAGCACGTAGAGAGCAGGAGCGCAGAAAGAGCAGGAGCACAGAGATAGCAGGAGCACAGAGAGAGCAGGAGCACAGATAGAGCAGGAGCACGTAGACCGCAGGAGCACATAGAGAGCAGGAGCACAGTGAGAGCAGGAGCACAGAGATAGCAGGAGCACGTAGAGAGCAGGAGCACAGAGTGAGCAGGAGCACAGAGAGAGCAGGAGCACAGAGAGAGCAGGAGCACAGAGAGAGCAGGAGCGCGGAGAGAACAGGAGCACAGAGAGAGCAGGAGCACAGAGAGAGCAGGAGCACATAGAGAGCAGGAGCACGTAGAGAGCAGGAGCGCAGAAAGAGCAGGAGCACAGAGATAGCAGGAGCACAGAGAGAGCAGGAGCACAGATAGAGCAGGAGCACGGAGAGAGCAGGAGCACGGAGAGAGCAGGAGCACGGCGAGAGCAGGAGCACACAAAGAGCAGGAGCACACAGAGAGCAGGAGCACAGAGAGAGCAGGAACACGGAGAGAGCAGGAGCACAGAGAGCAGGATCGCGGAGAGAGCAGGAGCACAGAGCGTGCAGGTGCACTGAGAGAGCAGGAGCACAGATAGAGCAGGAGCACGGAGAGAGCAGGAGCACTGAGAGAGCAGGAGCACAGAGGGAGCAGGAGCACAGAGAGCGCAGGAGCACAGAGAGAGCAGGAGCACAGAGAGAGCAAGAGTACAGAGAGAGCAGGAGCACAGAGAGAGCTGCAGCACAGAGAGAGTAGGAGCACAGAGAGAGCAGGAGCACAGAGAGAGTAGGAGCACAGAGAGAGAGAGAGCACAGAGAGAGAGAGAGCACAGAGAGAGTTGGAGAACAGAGCGAGCAGGAGCACAGAGAGAGCAGGAGCACGGAGAGAGCAGGAGCACAGAGGGAGCAGGAGCACAGAGAGAGCAGGAGCACAGAGAGAGCAGGAGCACAGAGAGAGAAAGAGTACAGAGAGAGCAGGAGCACAGAGAGAGCTGCAGCACAGAGAGAGTAGGAGCACAGAGAGAGCAGGAGCACAGAGAGAGGATGAGCACACAGAGAGCAGGAAAACGGAGAAAGCAGGAGCACGGAGTGAGCAGGGGCACGGAGAGAGCAGGAGCACAGAGAGAGCAGGAGCACAGAGAGAGCATGAGCACGGAGAGAGCAGGAGCACAGTGAGAGCAGGAGCACAGAGAGAGCAGGAGCACGTAGAGAGCAGGATCACGTAGAGAGCAGGAGCACAGAGAGAGCAGGAGCACAGAGATAGCAGGAGCACGTAGAGAGCAGGAGCACAGAGAGAGCAGGAGCACAGAGAGAGCAGGAGCACAGAGAGAGCAGGAGCACAGAGAGAGCAGGAGTGCGGAGTGAGCAGGAGCACAGAGTGAGCAGGAGCACAGAGAGAGCAGGAGCACGTAGAGAGCAGGAGCACATAGAGAGCAGGAGCACAGAGAGAGAGAGAGCACAGAGAGAGAGAGAGCACAGAGAGAGTTGGAGCACAGAGCGAGCAGGAGCACAGAGGGAGCAGGAAAATGGAGAAAGCAGGAGCACGGAGTGAGCAGGGGCATGGAGAGAGTATGAGCACAGGGAGAGCAGGAGCACAGAGAGAGCATTAGCACGGAGAGAGCAGCAGCACAGAGAGAGCAGGAGCACAGAGAGAGCATGAGCACTGAGAGAGCAGGAGCACAATGAGAGCAGGAGCACAGAGAGAGCAGGAGCACGTAGATAGCAGGAGCACATAGAGAGCAGGAGCACAGTGAGAGCAGGAGCACAGAGATAGCAGGAGCACGTAGAGAGCAGGAGCACAGAGAGAGCAGGAGCACAGAGAGAGCAGGAGCACAGAGAGAGCAGGAGCACAGGGTGAGCAGGAGCACGGAGAGAACAGGAGCACAGAGAGAGCAGGAGCACAGAGAGAGCAGGAGCACATAGAGAGCAGGAGCACGTAGAGAGCAGGAGCGCAGAGAGAGCAGGAGCACAGAGATAGCAGGAGCACATAGAGAGCAGGAGCACAGAGAGAGAGAGAGTACAGAGAGAGAGAGAGCACAGAGAGAGCAGGAGCACAGAGAGAGCAGGAGCACGTAGAGAGCAGGAGCACAGAGAGAGCAGGAGCACAGAGAGAGCAGGAGCACAGAGAGAGCAGGAGCACATGGTGAGCAGGAGCACGGAGAGAACAGGAGCACAGAGAGAGCAGGAGCACAGAGAGAGCAGGAGCACATAGAGAGCAGGAGCACGTAGAGAGCAGGAGCGCAGAGAGAGCAGGAGCACAGAGATAGCAGGAGCACGTAGACAGCAGGAGCACAGAGAGAGAGAGAGCACAGAGAGAGAGAGAGCACAGAGAGAGCAGGAGCACAGAGAGAGCAGGAACACAGAGAGAGCAGGAGCACAGAGAGAGCAGGAACACAGAGAGAGCAGAAGCACAGAGAGACCAGGAGGCCGGAGAGAGCACACAGGGAGAGCACGAGCATGGAGAGAGAAGGAACACAGAAAGAGCAGTTTCGCAGGAAGAGCAGGAACACAGAGAGAGCAGGAACACAGAGAGAGCAGGAGCACAGAGAGTGCAGGTGCACGGAGAGAGCAGGAGCATAGAGAGAGCAGATGCACGGAGAAAGCAGGAGCACGGAGAGAGCATCGGTGGTGATCATTCACCGGAAGGGGGGCTGGCCTCCAGCATGGCTATCGATCGGGGGCCACCGATCTGCGGGTGCGTGCGATCTGGGGGAGGGGGCCTATCTTCTTGGTGCCGGTTTGCGGTGTGCGTCCGCACATGCTGCCGCCTTGCGCATGGGATTGACCCCCGACCGGAAGTGCAGGGCCCGGAATTGGCAGCCGGAACTGCGAGGTGCACTTCGGGGCCCTTCTCGCCCCCTCAAGGTAGGAGAATCACTCTGGACTTTCTCCAGGTAAGTCCAGATTGATTCACGCGTATTATTTCGTGGGCGTGCGGACATAGCCTCATTATTGGAGAATCCCGCCAAGAGCCAGGGGCCAATGTTCCAGCAGCCTTGCTGAGTTTCCACTTCGGTTTTGATTCCGTTCAAAAGTTGAGCAGCGCACACACTTTGTCGATAGGGGTAGGAAATCGAGATAAACTGCCCAGTGTGAGAACGCCGTTAAAGACTCCGTTACACCTTTTCCACAAACTTTCGTTGAAATTCTAACCATCCTTCGTTAAATCTCCTCCATTCCCTGAGCAGTTGTTGAGCACAAAGTGTTAAAGTGATGCTGTTGATGTAAAAAAAAAAGCGACTGGCTTGAGTTATTTACCTTCTTGTAATCTCACCATATGGGAAAGATTCCTGTGAAATGCAGATCTAACTCTTGAGTCATTAAGTCAAGGGGGTGTGTTTGTGACACAGCCAATCCAGTCCACAGCATGGTATCCACCCCCTAACTCCAAGGAACAGAATTTGTCCCAACCACTGATTGTATCGCACAAAACTGCACCAATTAATTTATTTTACACCACACATGAATCCAAACATGGCCTTTCTTCTGGGGAGCACCCACATTAAAGTTGTCCGCACAATTTCCCTTATTTCCGATGTGCAGGTTAGGTGGGTTGGCCATGATCAATGCAGGGGGCAACGGGGATAGGGTGGGGGGGGGGGTCGGCCAAGGTGGGGTGCTCAGTGTAGATGCGATGGGCCGAATGGCCTCCTTCTGCACTGTAGGGAGATCTATGCCTGCACTGTCACCGTCCCTCGATCAGCTTAAATGCAAAGTAATGCTCTCCATATAAAATCAAAGCCTGATAACATTTCCACTTCTCTATTCATGCCCCCCGATGCGTGCGGTTGCGACCGAGGGGCAGTTTGGATCTGCGCTGCCCAAACCCATTGGGAACTGGATTGTTGTTGGCAGATGGAAACTGGTGCCTTCCAAGGGTGCAGGTAGAGGAGAATTTCCACTGATGAGTCTGGCACTGGACTTGCATCAATTAAGACCATAAGATGCAGGAGCAGAAGGAGGCCATTCGAGAGCACCCATGGACCAGTTGAACCAGGGACATTCCTCGTCACAATGGACGTCTCGGCACTCTACACCAGCATCCCCCATGCGACGGCATTGCTGCAACAACCTCAGTACTCAACACCGCCAACTGCCAATCTCCAGGTGCAATTCTGCAACTCATTCGCTTCATTCTGGATCACAACGTCTTCACCTTCGACAGCAAGTTCTTCATCCAGACGCACGGAACAGCCATGGGGACGCAATTCGCACCTCAATATGCCAACATCTTCATGCACAAGTTTGAACAAGACCTCCTCACCGCACGGGACCTTCAACCGACGTTATACACCAGATACATCGATGACATTTTTTTCCTTTGGACCCACGGCGAAGAATCACTGAAATGACTACACTATGACATCAATAAGTTCCATCCCACTACCAGACTCACCATAGACTACTCTCAAAATCGGTTGCATTCTTGGACACACTCGTCTCCATCAAGGATGGCCACCTCAGCACTTCGCTTTACTGCAAACCCACGGATAACCTCACGATGCGCTACTTCTCCAGCTTCCACCCTAAACACATTAAAGAAGCCATCCCCTAAGGACAAGCCCTCCGTATACACAGGATCTGCTCAGACAAGGAGGAGCGTAACAGACATCTACAGATGCTGAAAGATCCCCTTGTACGAACGGGATATGGCGTTCGGCTCATCGATTGACAGTTCCAACACGCCCCAGCAAAAAAACGCACCGACCGCATCAGAAGATAAACACGGGACACAACCGACAGGATACCCTTCGTCGTCCAGTACTTACCCGGAGCAGAGAAACTACGTCATCTTCTTCACAGCCTCCAACACGTCATTGATGAAGGTGAACATCTTGCCAAGGTCATCCCCACACCCCCACTACTTGCCTTCAAACAACCGCGCAATCTCAAACAAACCATTGTTTGCAGCAAACTACCCTGCCTTCAGAACAGCGACCACGACACTGCATAACCCTGCCATGGCAATCTCTGCAAGACATGCCAGATCATCGACATGGATACCACCATTACACGCGAGAACACCACCCACCAGGTACGTGGTACATACTCGTGCGACTCGGCCAATGTTGTCTACCTCATACGCTGCAGGAAAGGATGTCCCGAAGCGTGGTACATTGGCGAGACCATGCAGACGCTGCGACAACGAATGAACGGACATCGCGCGACAATCGCCAGGCAGGAATGTTCCCTTCAGTCGGGCAACACTTCAGCAGTCGAGGGCATTCAGCCTCTGATCTCCGGGTAAGCGTTCTCCAAGGCGGCCTTCAGGACGCGCGTCAACGCAAAATCGCTGAGCAGAAACGTATCGCCAAGTTCCGCACACGTGAGTGCGGCCTCAACCGGGACCTGGGATTCATGTCACATTACATTCATCCCCCACCATCTGGCCTGCGAAATCCTACCAACTGCCCTGCCTTGAGACAATTCACACCTCTTTAACCTGGGGTTACCCCATCTCTGGATCTGTAAAGACTTAATTACCTGCTAATGCTCACATTCCAAGCATTGTCTGGCATCTTTGACTTTGTTTTTCTATATGTTTCTGGAACATACCTCTTCATTCACCTCAGGAAGGAGCAGCGCTCCGAAAGCTAGTGTTTGAAACAAACCTGTTGGACTTTAACCTGGTGTTGTAAGACTTCTTACTGAGCTTGCAAAACAGACATTGACCACTTACTAGATCTTCACCAGATGCTCACCAACAGCTCACCTCCCCCGCCCTCCCCCCCCCCCCCCCCCCCCCCCGGTAGAACAGCAGAATCCAATTTCTACAGGGTGAAAAAGTTTGAAAAGCAAAGGAGTAACCCTCCTCCCATCCTCACTGAAATCCTTCTTCACGCCAAATGTCCACACTCTGTCCAAAGCCACACTCAGTGCCTCTTCTGCTGTGTCCAAAGCCGCACTCAGTGCCTCTTCTGCTGTGTCCAAAGCCGCACTCTGTGCCTCTTCTGCTGTGTCCAAAGCCGCACTCAGTGCCTCTTCTGCTGTGCCCAAAGCCGCACTCAGTGCCTCTTCTGCTGTGCCCAAAGCCGCACTCAGTGCCTCTTCTGCTGTGCCCAAAGCCGCACTCAGTGCCTCTTCTGCTGTGCCCAAAGCCGCACTCCGTGCCTCTTCTGCTGTGCCCAAAGCCGCACTCAGTGCCTCTTCTGCTGTGTCCAAAGCCTCACTCAGTGCCTCTTCTGCTGTATCTCAGTGGTTAACCCTCTTTCCTCCCCATCACTAGGTGTTGGGTGAAGATTCCACTTAAGGGGGTGGGCATTTAATCGGGTGGGAGGGTAGCGGGTGAGCCATCTCCCTGCCTCCCGCCTGGATTAAGTGCACAGTTGGAAGGTCAGTGGTTGCCTTTCCCGAAACTCCACCAATTGAGACACTTATGCAGACCAATAATGACCATTTAGGGGTTGGACCCTTCCACCGCTGGTATTAACCCATTGAGTATGTGAGGGGCACAACAAGCAGAGCGAAGGTGGGGGGTCCCTCCATTAATGGTACTCCGTACCTGGTTGGGGGCCCAGCTTCGGGAAGGATGGTTGAGAGTGGGAGGGAATTGGCGTGGTTGGGAACGGGCGGGGATTGGGTGGTCCCATTGAGACCCCAAGCCTTGGGTGGGTGTCTGCTCTCCAACAGCCACCCCAACTGCGCTGCCGATGTAGGACCTGCCAGCCTCTGATTGGCTGGCAGCCGAGATTACCCAGGCCCACTCCCACCTCATCACCTTCACAAGAGTGTGATGCTAATTCTAGGCTGGCACTTCGATACAATCATGAGGGATTGTTGGAGGTACTGCCTCTTGAGGTAAAACTGAGGCCCTTGTCTGCCCTCTCCTGTGAACGATCCCACGGTGCGTTGAGAAGTAAAAACAGGGGAGACCTTCCCAGTGTCAAAGCTCATTCCAATCCCTCAACCAGCTCTCAGTTTTCATGAACCCAGCATGGCGGCTGCGGACAGTGGCAGGGGGGAGTCAGGGGGGAGCTGTGTTGCTAGCCGGTGGGGGCGAGATTCTCCATTGCTCGACGCTGATATCGTAATCGTCGATTGGGCGGAGAATCCCTGTTTATGACGGAATCGGGGGCAGTGCCTGTTTTACGGAGGCCCCTCCCCCTGCGAAACGGCATCATTGAGGAGTACGCCAAACGCCGTTGGGTGGGCCTCAGGACATTACATGAAGGCCCTTCCCCGAAGCTCTGCCCCCGATGTGCCGAGTTCCCGACGGCATGGGGCATGTAGGGCGAGATTTTCCGACCCTCGGCGCCAAAATCGCCCCCGGCGCGGGGGCAAAGAATACCCGTTCAAGCCGGAAATCCGGCGCGACGGTGCTCCCTCGATTCTCAGCGGACCCGGCAGTCGCGCGCGCTGTCGACGCGGCGCCGGTCGGGGGCCATTGGAAGAGGCCCCCGCGGCAATTCTCCGCAGTCGACCGGCCGAGCTGGGACCTGTGGCCGCGGTGGTGGCCCTGGTTGGGGGGGAGGGGGGGCGGGGGGAATCTGACTCCTAGAGGGGGCGCCTCAGCGGTGGCCAGGCCTGCGATCGGGGGCCACCGATTGGCGGGCCATCGCGATCTGGGGGTGACCTATCTTCCTCCACGCAGGCCCGCTGTGTGTCGGCGGCGCCCACGCCGAAGTGGGCCGCTGCGCGTATGCGTGGTCTGGACAGCAGGGCCCCGCCGGCAGCCAGAGCTGCGGGACGCACGCCGGGGCCCTGCTAGCCCCCTGGAAAATGGGGAATCACCCTGGACTTTCGAGGAAAAAGTCCGGAGCGATTCTCGCCCGTTTTCCGGCGGGAATTAGTCCCCAAAAGTGAGAATCCCGCTCGTGTGCTCTCAGTTGTCATGAACCCGGCATGGCGGCTGCGGACTGTGGCAGGGGGAGCTGTGTTGCTAGCCGGTGGGGGCTTCTACGAGGACTGGGGGGACTGGTGGGGGAACGGGGTGGCCAGGGTGTGGCCAGGGGGTGTCCAGAGGGGCAATATCTGGCATGTCGGGTCCGCGAGCGTCTGGCGCCATGTTGCACAGTGCGACCGCTGCAGGTCGCCGCCGTGCCCCTGCGCGGCCACGGCCCGCCTATTCTCCAGGCGTTTATATCAGGAAGGCCGTGCGTTTTACGTGGCGCGGCTGCTAACCCCTCAACGGTCGGAGGATCGGTCCTGGGGCCTCGTCGATGTTTCGGCGCAAAACTAGCCACTTCCTCCGGACATAGCCTCAAAATCAGCGAATCCAACCCCCTGACTGTCACCAACTTCAAAGGGTAAAAACAAGAGGAATATTTACACTTTGGAAGCAGAGGGAGTGCACGGCTCTCACAGTCAAGGTTGTGAGCAAGTAACCCACTGCACGGTTTACACGCGAATCACTTCACTCAAACCGGTCAGGAAAAAACTACGCGGGTGGAAATCAGCGGAACCTGGCAACGGTCAACAAAATGTCTCGTGGGGTCGCAAGTAAATTACCCAACCACTGTGACCAACAAATGCAATTGTGCTAAATCCTTTTCACAAATAAACAGATCTTGGGCAGGGGGATTTCATAACTTGGACATCTCCAATAGTAATTCCTTCTCTTGAATTCTTTTCACCTTCCGTAGAAGAATTCAGAACAGAAACAGTGTGCATTTATATAGCGCCTATATTAAGATGTCTCAATATGTTGCGCTGTAACATTATCAAAATGTTTTAAAAATTAGCACATCGGGCAATATTAGGACAGGTGGCAAAAAGCCTGGTCAAAGAGGAAGGTTTCTTTTTGAATTTTAGAGTACCCAATTAATTTTTCCAATTGAGGGGCAATTTTAGTGTGGCCAATCCACCTACCCTGCACATCTTTGGGTTGTGGGGGCGAAACCCACGCAGACACGGGGAGAATGTGCAAACTCCACACGGACAGTGACCCAGAGCCGGGATCGAACCTGGGACGTCATCGACATGAGGCAGCAGTGCTATCCACTTCCCCAAAGAGGAAGGTTTTGACCAATGTCTTAATAGCAATGGAAGGCGGTGAGATTTAGTGAAGGGCTGGCCCCGAGCTTAGATACCAGGCAGCTGAAGGCAAATCCAGCAACGATGGGGTGATGACAACCAGGCATGTACAAGCGGCCAGGATTGAAAAAGTTAAAGGGTCTTGGAGGGTTTGTCTGCGAGAGGGGTTTACAGAGTCACAGAGGGATGCGACACGGAAATAATTAGCCCCTTTGTCACAAACCCAGTTCCAGGTAAACACTCTAACTGTGCCTCGTCTGGGGCATGTTAATTCCAGTTGGACAGAGCTGACGCAGAGTTTTGTTCAGCTTGGCCTGAAGTCGGAACCTTGGCTTCATTGGGCCGACTGACAAATCAAACAAACAGAGCAGAGGCAAATATTTTCAACGGGAGGAGGGATGTCACTGTGCTGAGGGTCAGATCGATGAACTGAAGGCAGGTGAAAACAAATGCCTGGTCAGCATGTGTTTCCAATCAACAGGCTGGAGAATGTAACTGATCCGTGAACATCCCTGAACTATGGAACATTCCGGGCTGTGGTCACCTTAAGAGGCACGGGGGGGGGGGGGGGGGTATGCGCACTGTTCCAGCAACCAGAGGGGGAAATCAGGGAAACTTGGAAATAGCTGCTACTGGTCTTAACTGGAGATCCATTTGAATGTATACAAGACCAGCTCAGGCCAGTACCAGTCTTTCCCCAAGCTTTGCTGTATTTTTGTCCCTTCTGGGTGACTCTAGATGGTACTTTGCCCTTGTGGGTATTTGATACCAGAGCTGGTGTGCCCTGCAGCTGTCTACCCTCTGTACCCAGTCAACAAGTTGAGACCCAGCTTGTTCTGAACATTGTCCAATGTGGCGGCACGGTGGCACAGTGGTTAGCACTGCTGCCTCACAGCGCCAGGGACCCGGGTTCAATTCCGGCCTCGGGCGACTGTCTGTGCGGAGTTTGCACCTTCTCCCCGTGTTTTCGTGGGTTTCCTCCGGGTGCTCCGGTTTCCGCCCACAGTCCGAAGATGCGCAGGTTAGGTGGATTGGCCGTGCTAAAATTGCCCCTCAGCTTCCAAAGGTTAGGTGGGGTTACGGGGCGGGGGAGTGGGTCTAGATAGGGTGCTCTTTCAGAGGGTCGGTGCAGACCCCATGGGCCTAATGGCCTCTTTCTGCCCTGCAGGAATCCTATGGTTCCTTTGCAATGCTGCCTTGACCTCAGTGGAAGAGAGGTGAGGGAGTTTAGGAAAGCAACAGGTAAGATTTAATTAGACTTAATAATAGTTAAATTATACATCTGTCCCAATGAGTAGGAGTATTATTCTAACACACACACAACAATTGCCGCCAATGTTCCTGTTCTGTTCCCCGGGTGTGGCCAGCTTACGGCAATTCCCAATCGGTGATCCGATACTAGTTGGAGCTAGTAAGGGAGAATTGTTTCGATTGTCCGCTTCCTTAAGAGAATTGTTGACAAACCCATTTTTCTGGCCTCCTCGAGCCCAGGCTACCCTTGTACATGGAAAGCATTTAACTTGCTGTGACCAGTTAGGACAACACCAGTTTTGGGTATCTGGTACATATTTGCTTGCTCCCATGCCGGTAACCTTGTGCTGCTCAACTCGCTGCCAGTAATAACCAGTCAGAGAGTGGCCTGCAATCTGACCCCTCTGCCGGATCAGCTGACATTCAACACTGACTCCAAAACAAGTCCTCAGGTTCGACAAGTCTCTGAGCATATGGGGCGGGATTCTCCGTTCCCGCAGCCAGCCAATCGGGGAACCCACGGGCGTGAGCACGCTGCCGGCGAAGCGGAGGATCCTGCCAACGGAAAATCCCGCCCTCACACTCGTCACTGGCTGAAACCCTTACCTGATATTGTTTTGTGCCCATTTCACAGCCACCTCTTATTCAGTCACTGGTTCAGATGCAGTGGCTTCAGGAGTAGCGTGACCTGTATCCAATCCAGTGCCCAACAAATATGCGTTCCTGCTCAAAGACACGTCCTTCTAGATTACCCATACCGTGTACACAGCAATTCATGTCTGAGCAACCAAATTCTTGACTTGAAGGAACGGTCATTGTTCTCGATATATCATTTGAAAGAAAGAATATAGAACATAGAACATAGAAAAATACAGCACAGAACAGGCCCTTCGGCCCACGATGTTGTGCCGATCTTTTGTCCTAAATTAAGAACAAATTAATCTACACCCCATCATTCTACCGTAAGCCATGTACCTATCCAATAGCCGCTTGAAGATCCCTAATGTTCCCGACTCAACTACTTCCACAGGCAGTGCATTCCATGCCCCCACTACTCTCTGGGTAAAGAACCTACCTCTGACATCCCCCCTATATCTTCCACCATTCACCTTAAATTTATGTCCCCTTGAAATGGTTTGTTCCATCCGGGGAAAAAGTCTCTGACTGTCTACTCTATCTATTCCCCTGATCATCTTATAAACCTCTATCAAGTCGGCCCACACCCTTCTCTGTTCTAATGAGAAAAGGCCTAGCACCCTCAGCCTTTCCTCTAAGACCTACTCCCCATTCCAGGCAACATTCTGGTAAATCTCCTTTGCACCTTTTCCAAAGCTTCCACGTCCTTCCTAAAATGAGGCGACCAGAGCTGCACACAGTACTCCAAATGTGGCCTTACCAAAGTTCTGTACAGCTGCATCATCACCTCACGGCTCTTAAATTCAATCCCTCTGTTAATGAACGCGAGCACACCATAGGCCTTCTTCACAGCTCTATCCACTTGAGTGGCAACTTTCAAAGATCTATGAACATAGACCCCAAGATCTCTCTGCGCCTCCACATTGCCAAGAACTCTACCGTTAATCCTGTATTCCGCATTCATATTTGTCCTTGATGAAGTTGAAGCTGAAGAATGAAGCTCTAGCAGTTAGATTGCAAGACCTTGGAGCAGAAGCTGGCAATTCAGCCCCTCGAGCCCACTTCACCATTATTACATGGCTGATCCCATCTCGGCCTCAACTCCACTTTCCCGCCCATTCTCCGAAACCCTTCCTCCCATTACTAATTCAAAATCTGTCTATCGCCTCCTTAGGTTTCAGGACTTCAGGATGTCTGGTGGGGAACATAGAAAAACCCAGCATCCACCCTGTCTGAGTAACTTGTTTCTGTGCTATGAGTTCATTGTAATTCAACGTGAAAGCGATAGTCCTCAAGGGGCAGAATGGCCTCATTCTGCACTGGAAAGGTTATGTGATTCTGCCCTCAATTCCCCAACCTCCAAAGTCCCAATTCCTGTTAGACGTTCATGATGGATGAACAATATACTACATTACATCCAATAGATTGGAAATATATGATCCAAATTTCCAACGTTTTCTGTTGAAAAGTCTACAAACAGGTTTTCTCCTTCCCTTTAAATCTAATGCACTTTGGACATCTGGGATGGTACCTCCCAATTGTGTCACAGATTCATAAGATACCTGTATTCAGCCCAAATCTTACTCCTCCTCCTGCAGGTACCAGGCCCTTAGAGGGGGTTGGCGATCATGGACTTCTGCACAGGAACTCGGAATCAGAGCGATGCAGGGAATTGGAGGGCTGGAGCAGGTTACATACATAGGGAGGAGCAAGGCCAATGGAGGGATATGAAGACAAGACTACACAATGGAGGCTAGAATGCAAGACCAGGGATGTACTTCTGAGGCTGTATAAGGCTCTGGTCAACCCCATTTGGAGTATTGTGAGCAGTTTTGGGCCCCATATCTAAGGAAGGATGTGCTGGCGTTGGAAAGTGTCCAGAGGAGGTTGAAATGAAATGAAATGAAAATTGCTTATTGTCACAAGTAGGCTTCAAATGAAGTTACTGTGAAAAGCCCCTAGTCGCCACATTCCGGCACCTGTTCGGAGAGGCTGGTACGGGAATTGAACCGTGCTGCTGGCCTGCCTTGGTCTGCTTTCAAAGCCAGCAATTTAGCCCTGTGCTAAACCAGCCCACACAAAGTTCACAAGAATGATCCCTGGAATGAAGAATTTGTCGTATGAGGAACATTTGAGGACTCTGGGTCTGTACTCAGGATGAGAGGGGATCTTATTGAAACTTACATGATACTACGAGGCCTGGATAGAGTGGACGTGGAGAGGATGTTTCCACTTGTAGGAGAAACTAGAACCAGAGGACACCATCTCAGACTAAAGGGACGATCCTTTAAAACAGCGATGAGGAGGAATTTCTACAGCCAGAGGGTGGTGAATCTGTGGAACTCTTTGCCGCAGAAGGCTGTGGAGGCCAAATCACTGAGTATCTTTAAGACAGAGATAGATAGGTTCTTGATTAATAAGGGGGTCAGGGGTTATGGGGAGAAGGCAGGAGAATGGGGATGAGAAAATATCAGCCATGATTGAATGGCGGAGCAGACTCGACGGGCCGAGTGGCCTAATTCTGCTCCTATATCTTATGGTCTTAACACAGGATGAGAATTTTAAAATGGAGGAGACAGTTTAAGTCAACAAAGCAGATCTGTAATTGAACATTAAACTAAGCTGCAGTTTGTGGACAAGGAGGGGTGTAATGTGTCAAAGACCAAATTGAGGATTTGCAATAAAAACCCCTGCGTTCAAAATGCTAGCAAGCAGGAGTCAATTCTTGGAGCGCACATGATGAATGGGAACGCATTGTCATAGAATTTACAATGCAGAAGAAGGCCATTCGGCCCATCGAGTCTGCAACAGCCCTTGGAAAGAGCTCCCTACCCAAGCCCACACCTCCACCCTATCCCGCCACCTCCACCCTATCCCCGTAACCCCACCTGAGTTTTTTGGACACTCAGGGCAATTTAGCACGGCCAATCCACCCAACCTGCACATCTTTGGACTGTGGGAGGAAACCGGAGCACCCGGAGGAAACCCACGCACACACGGGGAGAATGTGCAGACTCCGCACAGACAGTGACCCAAGCCGGGAATCAAACCTGGGACCCTGGAGCTGTGACGCAACTGTGCTAACCACTGTGCTACCGTGCTGCCTGTGATTTACCAGAACGTTGCGTACCAGAACGTTATAAGTGCACTGCCAATAGGTTAGCATTTGTACTGTCTTAGAGCATTCAGAAGACCTATTTCAATGGAGTCGAATATCGGGCGGATAAGATTAGCACAATTTAAGAATCAAGATGCCATGTTTGGACGGATGACCGAACGAGCGTCAAACAGTTTTCTTCATGTGTGTCTACACTATGAACGATCCCTTTCCATGTCCTTAATGCTGCTTAAACCTCCAGACCCTCAAAGTTTGGAAGTGAATCAATGTGTCACTAACAGATTGAAGGTGTATCGTGAACTGCAAAAAGCAGAGTTCTAGTTCTCTTCTAGTGAAAATGAACAAGTGTGCGTTATCTACTGAAGCCTTTAGCCTTGAGCTTGGAATTTGAATGTACGCCAACAGTCTGTTTACCCATCTGCAGTGTTGGGTAACAAGTACATTTGTTGCATGTTGTGTACTGTGGAGGAAAAATAAGTTGATCACCTTGTTATGGTTCAGGCTTCATAAGTAGAGTTTCCCCTTCAGAATAGTAAGTAAACCCTTAAACGTCAGGGGCGCAAGTCTTAAGCTCCATTGGCCATGAGTAGTATTTACATCTTTTTGTTCCCCCACACCATTCCAAATCAAGTAGCATTCCTCTAATTGCTCCTACCTATCAAAAGATAGAAAAACACCTCACGTGAGACCAAATTTCTACAGGCTAAGATCACGAATTAAGTTTATTTGGAATTAAGTGCTTACAAAAATAAGAGAATTAGACAAATTATACAGCAGAATGCATAAAAGATGGAGAAAGAGTCCACAATGGGCGGGGGTCGCTGGTCCCACCAGCAGTGCGTCCCCGCCTGTTTGTTTCCCGTTGGCGCGGGGTGGTTTCAATGGGAATTCCCAGCGAACGGCACCCAGAAATCCTCAGTCCTCACTAGCAGCTGTAGCGGAGCGGACTCGCAACAGAGAATCCCGCCCACTATCTTAATTTACCTTTTCCCAAGCTTCAGGATAGAATTAGCTCGTCTTGGTCAGACATTTTACACTGGACAGCATAATTCTAACTTTCAGAGTGTGCATTTCTGCGTTGAACCAGTTCCTCTTGCTACTCCTTCATTATTAGCACGAACGCAAGAGTAAAGAGGTATGGCCGCTTTGTACCTCAACATTTAACCTTGTTTTGGGCCCAGTATCTAAGGAAGGATGTGTTGTCCTTGGAAAGGGTTCAGAGGAGGTTCACGAGAATGATCCCTGGATTGAAGAGCTTTTCATACGAGGAACGGTTGAGGACTCTGGGTCTGTACTCGTTGGAGTTTAGAAGGGTGAGGGGGGATCTTATTGAAACTTACAGAACACTGAGAGGCCTGGATAGAGCGGACGTGGAGAGAATGTTTCCACTTGTAGCAAAAACTAGAACCAGACGACACAGCCTCAGACTAAAGGGACGATCCTTTAAAACAGAGACGAGGAGGAATTTCTACAGCCAGAGGGTGGTGAATCTGTGGAACTCTTTGCCGCAGAAGGCTGTGGAGGCCAAATCACTGAGTGTCTTTAACACAGAGATAGATAGGTTCTTGATTAATAAGAGGATCAGGGGTTATGGGGAGAAGGCAGGAGAATGCGGATGAGAAAATATCAGCCATGATTGAATGGCGGAGCAGACTTGGTGGGCCGAGTGGCCTAATTCTGCTCCTATGTCTTATGGTCTTAGCTCCATTTAAAACCCTTATCAATTAAAAGTCTATCCATCTCAGCCACGGAAACATGAAGTGCTGGATAAACACAGCAGGCTGTGCAGCATCTGTGGAGAGAGAAAGAGGATTGATGTTCAGGGCTCTGAAGAAGAGGCTGGAAACGTTAACTCTATTTCTCTCTCCACAGATGCTGCCAGACCTGCTGAGTTTATCCAGCATTTTCAGTTTCTGTTTCAGATTGCCGGCACCTGCAATATTTTGCTTTTATCCATCTCGGTTTTGTACTCTCCCAGTTTTTTGGAGAGACAGTTTGAGGTTTCTTCTACTATCTTGGTGGATTCAACCTGAGTACATATTCTTGCAACTCACCACTGTCACCGTGGTTCCTCCTGATCAAACCTCAGCGCTTCTAGACTCTCCAATTGACTCCTGAGATATCCAATCCATGAGGGAATAAGAAATATGTTTCTTGAATATGCTTAACAAAGCCTCCAATATGTCCATTACTTGCATTTGGCACGTTTACCAAAGTGGCTATACTTACTGTCATGTGGGAGTACCTTTAAGTAATGGGTGTTTACTACTGCAGTGATGTCAGAGAGTGGGTGGAGTTCGGCTGTCGGCTTTTTACTTTCGCTTTAGGCTTTTTGCTGCAGGGTGGGTTTGGTTTCATTTTAGTTTTGGAGAAGCTGCAATCACAGCAGGATGTGTGTGAATCTCTGCAAGCTTCTGAGTGTCCATTTGCTGATTTCAATGTGGTAACTGTTCTCAGTAGTGAATTTAAACCTGAGGTGCGTCTGTTAAAGGTTTTGTTTTAAGTCTTATGGGTGTTAAAAGGAAAGCGTAAAGGATTACTTGGTGTTGTAGTCTTTGGGGGTTGTATTTGAATTAATGGTTGCTAGGTTGTTCACTGTATGTTTTAAAAAGGTTAACTAGAGTTCATAGAATAAACATTGTTTTGCTTTAAAAAATACTTTTCCATTTCTGCTGTCCCACACCTGTAGAGTGGGCCGTGTGCTCCCCATTCCACAATCTATTATAAGTTGTGGGTCAGGTGAACTCCATGATACACTTTGGGGTTCTCTAAACCCTGGCCCATAACATTTCTGACATCACTAAGACAAGGAGAATGTGTGGATAAGGCATCGGTTCACAGTGGAGTGTATATAATCCCCAGTTCCCAACCACCTTGATGTCAGAGCTATGAAAATGATAGGATACCCTCAGCTGAGATGCTGAAGAGTATAAGGAGCAACTTCCTTCGCCCGAGGTTGGTCCCATGTGCATGATGCCAGCTCACAAAAGTCTGAGATTCCTTGATCTAGATACCCACTCAGTGAGATTGTAGCATCATGACTCCTGAAACTAGATTCAGTGAAATGGAATCACTTAGAGTCTACTGCACTGCAACAGGCCATTGGCCCAACAGTGCCTGCGCTTCACATGTCACGGTAGCACAGTGTTTAGCACTGCTGCCACACAGCACTAGGGACCTGGGTTCGAGTCCAGTCTTGGGTGACTGGCTGTGTGGAGTTTGCACGTTCTCCCCGTGTCTGCGTGGGTTTCCTCCGGGTGCTCCAGTTTCCTCCCACAGTCCAAAGATGTGCAGGTTAGAGGGATTGGCTGTGATCAAATGTCCCTTAGAGTCCAGAGATGTGCAGGTTAGGTTACGGGGATAGGGCGGGGTGGCTGCGGAGGCAAAGCGAGTTAGACTGCTCTTTTGCACTATGATTCCAACCCTCTCTGTTACCACTTCAAAACAGTCCAGCAAATTAGTTTCACACAATTTTCCCTTCAGTAATCTGAATGTAGGAGGGTTGATCAGTAAGTTTGCGGATGATACGAAAATTGGTGGGGTGGTAAATGGTGAGGAGGATAGCCTTCGATTACAGGAGGATATAAATGGGCTGGTCAGATGGGCTGATCAGTAGCAGATGGAATTAAATCTGGGAAAGTGCAAGTGATGCACTTGGGCAGGACAAACGGCAGGACCCTGGGAAGCACCGAGGATCAGAGGGACCTTGGTGTGCATGTACACCCGTCCCTTAAGGTAGCAGAGCAGGTGGATACAGTGGTTAAGAAGGCATATGGTATACTTGCCTTTACAAGTTGAAGCCTAGAGTTTAAGAGCAGGAAGGTTATGCAGGTACAAAACGTTGATTGGACCACAGCTAGAGTATTGTGTGCAATTCTGGAATCCACATTATCGGAGGGATGTGATAGCACTGGAAAATGCAGAGGATATTTACCAGGATGTTGCCTGGGCTGGAGAGTTTTAGTTATGAAGAGAGATTGGATAGACTGGGGTTTTTTCCTTGGAGCAGAGGAGACTGAGGCGGGACATGATTGAGATGTATAAAATTATGAGGGGCATTGATAGAGTAGACAGGAAGAAACCTTTCCCCTTGGTGGAGGGAATATAGGAACATAGGAACAGGAGTAATAATAATAATAAGAAGAAGAATCTTTATAATAGAACATAGAACATACAGTGCAGAAGGATGCCATTCGGCCCATCGAGTCTGCACCGACCCACTTAAGCCCTCACTTCCAACCTATCCCCGTAACTCAATAACCCCTCCTAACCATTTTGGTCACTAAGGGCAATTTATCATGGCCAATCCACCTAACCTGCACGTCTTTGGACTGTGGGAGGAAACCGGAGCACCCGGAGGAAACCTACTCAGACACGGGGAGAACGTGCAGACCCCGCACAGACAGTGACCCAAGCCGGGAATCGAACCTGGGACCCTGGCGCTGTGAAGCCACAGTGCTAGCCACTTGTGCTACTGTGCCGCCCGAATAATCTTTATTATTGTCATAAGTAGGCTTACATTAACACTGTGCTACCATAGACCCTTCAGTCCCTCGAGCCTGTCCCACCATTCAATGAGATCATGGCTGATCTGTGACCTAACTCCATATACCTGCCTTTGGTCCATACCCCTTAATAGCTTTGCTTAATAAAAATCTATTTATATCAGATTTAAAATTAACAACTGTTCCAGCTTCAGCTGCTGTGTGTGGGAGAGGATTCCAAACCTCTACCCACCCTTTGAGTGAAGAAGTTCTTCTCAACATCTCTCCTAAACAGCCTGGCCCTAATTTTTAGACTATGCCCCCTAGTTTTAGAATCTCCAACCAGTTGGATGGGATTGGATTTGTTGATTGTCACGTGTACCGAGGTACAGTGAAAAGTATTTTTCTGCGAGCAGCTCAACAGATCATTAAGTACATGAAAAGAAAAGGAAATAAAAGAAAATATATAATAGGGCAACACAAGGTATACAATGTAACTACATAACACCAGCATCAGGTGAAGCACACAGGGGTGTAGTGTTAATCAGTTCAGTCCTAAGAGGGTCGTTTAGGAGTCTGGTAACAGCGGGGAAGAAGCTGTTTTTGAATCTGTTCGTGCGTGTTCTCAGACTTCTGTATCTCCTGCCCGATGGAAGAAACCCACGCAGACATGGGGAGAACGTGCAGACTCCGCACAGACAGTGACCCAAGCCAGGAATCGAACCTGGGACCCTGGCACTGTGAAGCAACAGTACTAACCACTGTACTACAAACACACAGCAAAGGACCACGTTCTCCAAGGATTGTTGCCAACAGATTTCAGATGGCCCGCCTCGCGAGCATTGCCGGTGGAACCTGGGGCGCGATTCTCCGACCCCCCAGCGGGTCGGAGAATCGCCGGGGGCTGGCATGAATCCCGCCCCCGCTGTGTCCCGAATTCTCCGCCACCAGAGATTCAGCGGGGGCGGGAATCGTGCCGTGCCGGTCGGCGGGCCCACCCCTGGCGATTCTCCGGCCGCGATGGGCCGAAGTCCCGCCGCTGTCAACCCTCTCCCGCCGGCGTGGATTAAACCACCTTTTGAACGGCGGGACAAGGCGGCGCGGGCGGGCTCCGGGGTCCTGGGGGGGGGGGGCGCGGGGCGATCTGGCCCCCGGTGGCCTGGCCCGCGATCAGGGCCCACCGATCCGTGGGTGGGCCTGTGCCGGGGGGGCACTCTTTTTCTTCCGCCTTCGCCATGGTCTTGACTATGGCGCAGGCGGAAGAGACCCCCTCCCCTGCGCATGCGCGGGGATGACGTCAGCAGCCGCTGACGCTCCCGCGCATGCGTCGCCCGGCGAAGACCTTTCGGCGCCGGCTGTGTGGCACCAAAGGCCTTTCCCGCCAGACGGCGGAGCGGAAACCACTCCGGCGCGGGCCTAGCCCCTCAAGGTGAGGGCTTGGCCCCTAAAGGTGCGGAGACTGCAGATAAGCTGCAGAGCTGGGCTGAGAGGTGGCAAATGGAGTTTAATGTAGAGAAGTGTGAGGTGATTCACTTTGGAAGGAATAACAGGAATGCGGAATATTTGGCTAATGGTAAAGTTCTTGAAAGTGTGGCTGAGCAGAGGGATCTAGGTGTCCATGTACATAGATCCCTGAAAGTTGCCACCCAGGTTGATAGGGTTGTGAAGAAGGCCTATGGAGTGTTGGCCTTTATTGGTAGAGGGATTGAGTTCCGGAGTCGGGAGGTCATGTTGCAGCTGTACAGAACTCTGGTCCGGCCGCATTTGGAGTATTGCGTACAGTTCTGGTCACCGCATTATAGGAAGGACGTGGAGGCTTTGGAGCGGGTGCAGAGGAGATTTACCAGGATGTTGCCTGGTATGGAGGGAAAATCTTATGAGGAAAGGCTGACGGACTTGAGGTTGTTTTCGTTGGAGAGAAGAAGGTTAAGAGGAGACTTAATAGAGGCATACAAAATGATCAGGGGGTTGGATAGGGTGGACAGTGAGAGCCTTCTCCCGCGGATGGATATGGCTGGCACGAGGGGACATAACTTTAAACTGAGGGGTAATAGATATAGGACAGAGGTCAGAGGTAGGTTCTTTACGCAAAGAGTAGTGAGGCCGTGGAATGCCCTACCTGCTACAGTAGTGAACTCGCCAACATTGAGGGCATTTAAAAGTTTATTGGATAAACATATGGATGATAATGGCATAGTGTAGGTTAGATGGCTTTTGTTTCGGTGCAACATCGTGGGCCGAAGGGCCTGTACTGCGCTGTATTGTTCTATGTTCTATGTTCTATGTTCTAAAGCCCTCTTCAATGCCTCGATTGAACCTAAGACCATAAGACATAGGAGCAGAATCAGGCCAGTCGGCCCATCGAGTCTGCTCCGCCATTCAATCATGGCTGATATTTTTCTCATCCCCATTCTCCTGCCTTCTCCCCATAACCCCTGATCCCCTTATTGAACCTGCCTCCACCACACTTCCAGGCAGCACACTCAAGACCCCGACCATTCGCTGCGTGAAAAAGCTTTTTCTCTCATCACATTTGCTTCTTTTGCAAATCACTTTAAATCTGCGCCCTCTCGTTCTTCATCCTTTTACGAGCGGGAACAGTTTCTCCCCGTCTACTCTGTCCAGCCCCCTCATGATTTTGAACATCTCTATCAAATCTTCTGTTTGCCATCTCCTCTCCAAGGAGAGCACAACCACCCTCTCCAATCTATCCTCACAACTGAAGTTTCCCATCCCTGGAACCATTCTTGTGAACCTCTTCCGCCATGAAGGCCAGCTCATCCTCTATCTCAACGCCATACTCCTGCACTCCCCGCACTGAAGGTAAAAGGCAGGTGCAGCAGACAGTCCAGAAGGCAAATGTTATGCTGGCCTTCATTGCGAGAAGTTTCCAATATAGAAGCAGCGATGTGTTGCTGCGATTGTACAGGGCCTTGGTGAGGCCACACCTGGGGTATTGTGGGCAGTTTTGGTCTCCTTCTCTGAGGAAGGATGTTCTTGCTCTAGAGGGACTGCAGAGTAGGTTTACCAGACTGATTCCTGGGACGGTGGGACTGACGTATGAGGTGAGATTGAGTCGGTTCGGATTGTATTCGCTGGAGTTTAGAAGAATGAGGAGGAATCTCATAGAAACCTAAAAAATTCTAACAAGGCTGGACAGGGTAGATGCAGGAAGGATGTTCCCGATGGTGGGGGGTGTCCAGAACCAGGGGTCACAGTCTGAGGATACGGGGTAGACCATTTAGGACAGAGATGAGGAGACATTTCTCACCGAGAGTGGTGGGCCTGTGGAATTCGTTACCACAGGAAGTAGTTGAGGCCAAAACATTGCATGTTTTCAAGAAGCAGTTAGATATAGCACTTAGGGCGAAGGGGATCAAAGGATATGGGGGAAAGCGGGATGAGGGTATTGAACTTGATGATCACCCATGATCATAATGAATGGTGGAACAGGCTTGAAGGGTCGAATGGCCTCCTCCTGCTCCTATTTTCTATATTTCTATGCCCTGAGACACCTTTGGAATCTAGAAATCTATCTCCTCCATAAATATATTCAGTGACTTGGCCTCCGCAGCCTTCTGTGGTGGAGAATTCCCCAGGCTCACCATCATCTGAGTGAAGCAGTTTCTCCTCATCTCAGTCCTAAATGACCTACCCCGTGTCGTGAGACTGTGACCCCCTTGTCCGAGACATCCCGCTGTGCTGGAAGCATGATGGAAAACACAATGATTCATAAATTAATGGTGGCGGAACAGGAGTGTTTCCAAAGAATTACTGAAACGTTGTTCAGTAAAAATCTGATCAAGTTGGCCCAGAGTTTTGACATCGTTACATCCAGAGATCGTAGATTATCATAGAATTTACAGTGCAGAAGGAGGCCATTCGGCCGATCAAGTCTGCACCGGCTCTTGGAAAGAGCACCCTACCCAAGGTCAACACCTCCACCCTATCCCCATAACCCAGTAACCCCACCCAACACTAAGGGCAATTTTGGACACTAAGGGCAATTTATCATGGCCAATCCACCTAACCTGCACAACTTTGGACTGTGGGAGGAAACCGGAGCACCCGGAGGAAACCCACGCACACACGGGGAGGATGTGCAGACTCCACACAGATAGTGACCCAAACCGGAATCGAACCTGGGACCCTGGAGCTGTGAAGCAATTGTGCTATCCACAATGCTACCGTGATACCCACTATTCAGCCACAGACCAATCACGCGGCTTAAAATGGCACAGAATTTTGGGCGTAGTTGAGTTGCCTGCATAAATAAAATACATCCAGTTCTCCTCAACCGTGAACATCAAAACCTTCCATCGAAACGAATCTCTGACAGAAAACTCGTCACGCACTTGGAATATTGCGTACAATTCTGGTCGCCACATTACCAGAAGGATGTGGAGGTTTTGGAGAGGGTACAGAAGAGGTTTAGCAGGATGTTGCCTGGTCTGGAGGGGATTAGCTATGAGGGGAGGTTGGATAAAATCGGATTGTTTACACTGGAACGACGGAGGTTGAGGGGTGACCTGATAGAGGTCTACAATATTATGAGTGGCATAGACAGAGTGGAGAGTCAGAAGGTTTTTCCCAGGGTGGAAGAGTCAATTATTAGGGGACATAGGTTTAAGGTACGAGGGGCAAGGTTTAGAGTAGATGTGCGAGGGAAATCTTTTACACAGAGGATAGTGGGTGCCTGGAACCCGCTGCCGGAGGAGGTGGTGGAAGCAGGGACGATAGTGACGTTTAAGGGGCATCTTGACAAATACATGAATAGGATGGGAATAGAGGGATACGGACCCCGGAAGTGCAGAAGATTGTAGTTTAGTCGGGCAGCATGGTCGGCACGGGCTTGGAGGGCCGAAGGGCCTGTTCCTGTGCTGTACTTTTCTTTGTTCTTTTGTTTTGAATCAAATTCTCCTCCCTCTGCCCTGCGCTGTATCCTCTGTTTATTTGAAGCCACTTCTACGTCAAAGGAAAAGCCATGTTAAAAATTAAACATCTCTCAGCCAACACTGTCACATTGCTGTTCCTGTGGGATCTTGCAGTGTGCAAATTGGCTTCTGCAATTCCTGCGTTACAACAATGACCACACTCCAACTAAAGTACTTGGTCACTGTAAGATATCCTGAGATTGTGAAAGGTGCTCGAGAAAAAGTAAGATAGTGAACGGATGTCTCGTCCATAATTAAGAGGGAGGATAGTCATTAACATTGGTGACGGAAAAATGATGGAATCCCTCCAAAAGGAGAGGATAGAAGAGCATCCAGAAATGAAAACTATAGGCACGGATTCCCCGATCCGAGTTGGAATTTGGCGGTCAGGTGAAGCTCCATTCGCTGCAACAGGACTGGAGAATCCCGCTGGCGTGAACGGTTGGAGATTTCCGGCCATAATAATGAATAGTCGGCATTGGGTTTTGAATGGAAAAGCCTGGCTTGACCAAGCCTATTTAATTTTATGGGACAGTAATAGAGAGGGTAGACAAGGGTAACCGAGTAGATGTAATTTATCTGGATTTTCAAAAGGCCTCTGATAAGGTGCCCCATAACAGACTAATGAAAAAGGTCAATAAAGGGGGCAAGAGGCAGAATGGATTGTGAGCCAGCTTCAAGGCAGAAAGCAGGGAATGAGAATACAGGGTAGTTGTCCGGAGTGGATAAAGGTGGGAACTGATGTTCCGCAAGGATCGGTGCTGGGACCACTGCTGTTCACAATTTGCATTATTGATATTGGAATCAAAAGCACGGGGCTGGGTTCTCTGATTTTGAGCCTAAATACGGAGGATCTGTGGCGTTTTACGTGAAAAAAAATCGGCGAAGCCCCCCCACCGATTCTGCAACCCATGAGGGGCTAGCAGCCCCAGCTCCCACGATATAAATGGCCAGATAATGGCCTTGCATGCGGACGGCGACGATCTGCAGCCGTCGCGCCATAAAACGTCCTGCCAGATAGTGCCCCCCTGGCCACCCCCACCAGTCCCCTCAGCCCTCCCGGAAGTACCCCCCCCCGGCCAGCCAGCAGCACGGCTCCCGCCCAACTGTGGCGGTGCTGGACGCAGTCCGCAGCCGTCACGCCGGGTTCCCGACCGCTGAGACCGCACGTCAACCGCGTGATTGGGAACTTGGCCCATCGGGGGCGGAGCATCGGGGGAGGGCCTTCAGGTAACACGCTAAGGCCGTCCCAACGGCGCACGACGCGATGATGCCATTTCAGAGGGGGCGGGGCATACAAAACCTGCGTCAAACAAGCGCCGCCCCCGAATTCAGCATCAAAAGGGATTCTCCGCCCAATCGGCGATTGCGAAATCGGAGTCGGGGAACGGAGAATCTTGCCCACTACTTCTAAATTTGCAGGTGGACCGTAATTTGGAGGAGGGAGAGATGGTCAATGCTGAGGCGGACTGCAACAAATCACAGGAGGACATCAATAAACCTGCAGAACAGGCAAATAATTGGCAAATGACATTCAGCGGAGATCAACATGAGATGGTAAAGTTTGGCAGGAAGAACAGGGAGGCCATTTATCACACAGAAGCCTCAAGTCGAGGTGAGGTAGATGAACCACCGCATCTTGGAGTACGAATACACCAATCACTAAAGGTTGAGCCACAGGAGATAAAAAAGCAAACCGAGCTCTATTTCTAGAGGGACAGAATTGTAAAGCAGGGAAATAATGCTGGATCAAAATTTAATTAGGCCACACTTGGGCTTGAATTTTACAGTGAGTCCCCGGTGGGCTCGCCCCACAACCATTAAATGCTCGACCTTCATTAGCCTCAGAGATCCGCCAGCCAATCTGAGGGCTGGCAACCTCCATGCCTCAGCAGCGCCCCCAGGAGAGGTGGCCGCTGTTGGGATTGTGGTGATGCCGAATGGGAGGGACGGAGCAATGGAGTCAGGACGCAAGGTGGGCCAGGGACTTTGCCAGGTTCTGGCCAGGGGGTGTGGAGGATTAAGATATGCCATCAAGGGTATCTCACTACACTGTCCCATCCTGTAAACAAGGCTCGCCAGGCTTCACCTGCCAGGCGTGGGATCACACGTAAACAGCAGTGGTGTCCAGGCGACTGTTCTTGCTGTGAGTAACATCCCAGTGGCAGCACAAGTCGAAACTTAAGTGGCCTCACCCACTCCTGGGATGGGTAGGTGCCAGGAACAACAGGCATAGTGCTCAATTATTGATGGTTCTAAGTCACAGCTCCTGCCCCAACATGAAAATGACAATGAAAATCGCTTATTGTCACAAGTAGGCTTCAATGAAGTTAGTCGCCACATTCCGGCACCTGTTCGGGGAGGCTGGTGCGGGAATTGAACTGTGCTGCTGGCCTGCCTTGGTCTGCTTTAAAAGCCAGCTATTTAGCCCAGTGTGCTAAACCAGCATCAGCTCTAACTCTTGATTAATAAGGGGATCAGAGGTTATGGGGAGAAGACAGGAGAATGGGGATGAGAAAATATCAGCCATGATTGAATGGCGGAGCAGACTCGATGGGCCGAGTGGCCTAATTCTGCTCCTATATCTTATGGTCTTATGATTGTACCTGTACTCATTGGAGTTTAGAAGAATGAGAGGTGTCCTTATTGAGACATACAGGACTCTCAGGGGGCTTAACAGGGTAGATGCTGAGAGAGTGGATGGGATTCTCTGATCCTGAGGCCAAGTGTTGACGTCGTCGTAAACGCCATCACGTTTTACGACGGCATCAAGAGGTCCGCAGGAGCAGCGATTCTGACCCCTACAGGAGGCCTGCACGGCACTGGAGCAGCACACGCCTCTCCAGCTGCCGATACCGGCCTCAAATGGGCGTCGCGGGTCTGCGCATGTGCGCTGCGACCGGCGCGAATGCGCGCATATGCAGTGGCTTTCTTCTCCACACCGGCCCCGATGCAACATTGCGTAGGGCTACAGGGGCCAGTGCGGAGCAAAAGAGGCGTCCAGCCCGAGAGGCCGGCACTCTGATCGGTAGGTCCCGATCGCAGGCCAGGCCACAGCGGAAGCTCCCCCCTGGGGTGGGACCCCTGCCCGCAAAAGGACACACGCCGAGGTCCCGCCAGGTAAAACCACACGCGGACGGCGTCGGCAGGACTAGGATTTTTCTTGCGGCCACTCGGCCCATCCAGGGCAGAGAATCGGCGGGGGGGGCTGCATAGAGCGGCTGCCGACTGGCGCAGCGCCGACGCCAATGGCGCCCATTCTCCGCTCACTGGAGAATCGGCAGATCGGCGTGGTGCGATTCGCGCCCGGCCCGGTGATTCTCCGGCCCGTCGTGGGCTGACAGATTCCCGCCCACTGTTTCCTCTTGTGGGAGAGTCTAGGACCAGAGGGCATCATCTCAGAGTAAGGGGATGGCCCATTTAAGGCAGAGATGAGGAGGAATTTCTTCTCTCAAGAGGGGAGTGAATCTGTGGAATTGTTTACCGCGGTGTGCTGTAGAGGCTGGGTCGTTCAGCTCAAGGCTGAGATTGACAGATGTGGTAGCGTGGCCTGTTTAAGGGGCAAAACTTTGTGGGCCACGTGACGGGCCCTGAACCAATGGGAATAGAGTGTGTGCATGTTAGCCTATCAGCTGTTTATCTGGCCGTTGCTGTTTGGTCAGAGTTAGCCTGGGAATCGTCCAAACAATACATGTATGGTAGTCGTACCGTTTAGTGTACAGAGTTCTTAGTTAAAGAAACCACCGTTATGATTAAACATTGCCTCGTCGATTGCCTTATAAATTAACATTGGCGACGAGAATAAATCAAGGCAGTTGAAGGGAGCTCCTAAAAAATGGCATAGTGGGGGGGGGGGAAATTGACTCTTAGAATCCTAAAAAGGTAAAAGTTCATCAGCAGTCGATGCCACTATTCATTGATCAAATCCCTGGCATCAGGCATGGTCGCAGGGTACGCAGATGGGAGATGGGTGTCAGAATATTGGGATTCCGGAACGGAGGGATAATCCTTCCTCTGATGGGAGCAAGTGTGCACGCCCTCACTCCCAGTGGGAAATGACCTATGCAGCCCTCGGGGGCGAAAACAGAGATTTCCTCCCCCCCCCGCCCCACCCCCCACCATCGAATGACGCGCCTCCGAGAAGCACGCGGCTGGGGGAGGGGGGAAGGGAGAATCAATGCCCGATCTGATCCCTTTGCAAGTAAACTGCCGTGCCCTATATTCATTACACGGTGCGTTGGAGAGTTTCAGAGGCACTGAGCAGCTGTTCCTCGACTGTGTGTGTGACCCCTGTTCCTTAACCGAATGTTCAAGGTCACCAGAATCATGTAGGGACAATTACAGATAAGAAAAATCTACACAACACACTGCGCAGAACATACTGGCACCATGACAAAAAAAGGAACGAGTTGGCGATATGAAGTTCCGCGTATTTGAAATGCCCCGAAACATTGCGTGCTCAAATATCTCTGCGTGCAACTGTGGAGGTAAACATGCTCGCCATTTAGTACACAGTGAAATTTCCCTCAGACCATTCAGATGGGCCCCTAAACCAGAATTAATTCTCTCCAACCCCTGCATCTCCCTCTCCAATTTAAAGTGCTCCGTAAAATCAGGCTCCTGGTTTTTGGTCATCCTTCCTCAGATTTCTTCCTTTGTCCCACATTGATTATTATTTGACAACCTCTTGCCTCTTCAGACAACTTTCAATCTGAAAGAAAGTTCTCGTCGCCTGGTCAATATTTTGCTGTTTTATTTGGAAGACCTGTTGTGGCCAAGGCGCTGAGAGATCTTCCTGTTCCTCCTTAAAACCAGAATCCCGATATCATTCGCATCCAACTGAACATGAAGGGGGGGCTTAATGTTTCCTCCAAAGGGCGGCACCTCAGAGTGTGCAGCACGCCCTCAGTGACTCCCAACACTTTCTGACTCCGAAGGAACTGAGGCAAGCTAACAGGGTTTGGCCAATGGCTGATTCTGAAAGATCAGAAGGAAACATAGAGGCTAGGAGTAGGAGCCGGCCACTCGGGCCTTTGAGCCAGCTCCATGGTGACAGTACCAAGGTGGCATTGAGAATGCTATGATTGCTGGATCTCAACTTGTTACAATTTATATAAATGGCTTGGATGAAGGAACCAAAGATATTGGCCGGGATTCTCCGGTACCCGACGGGCGGGCCATACCAGCGCCAAAGAATGGTGAGAACCACTCCGGCCTCGGGCCGCCCGGAAGGTGAGGAATCCTCCGCACCTCCGGGGGCTAGGCTGGCGCTGGAGTAATTGGCGCCACGCCAACCGGCGCCGAAGGGCCTCCGCCAGCCAGCGCGGGTTGGCGCATGCGCAGGAGCGCCAGCGTGTCCCCAGACCGCTGGCGTGATCCCTGCGCATGCGCAGGGGGTTTCTTCTCCGCGCCGGCCATGGCGGAGCTTTACAGCGGCCGGCACGGAGGGAAAGAGTGCCCCCGCGGCACAGGCCCGTCCGCAGTGCGGTGGGCCCCGATCGCGATCCAGGCCACCGTGGGGGCACCCCCCCCCACCCCCGGGGCCAGATCCCCCCGCGCCCCCTCGAGGACTCCGCAGAGCCAGATCCCGCCGGTAAGAACCTTGTGTAATTTATGCGGGACTGGCCGAAAACGGGCGGCCGCTCGGCCTATCGCGGAGCGGAGAATCGCCGGGTGGGCCGCTGCCAATGGCCCCCGACCGGCGCGATTCCCGCCCCGCCAATGGCCCCCGACCGGCGCGATTCCCGCCCCGCCAAAAAAAACGGCGCTGGAGAATTCGGCAGCCGCCATCGGGGCGGCGGGGCGCGATTCACGCCGCACCTCCCTCGGCGATTCTCCGGCCCGGCGGGGGGTCAGATTTGCTGATGGCACAGAGGTGGACAGGAAAGTAAGTTGTGAAGAGGACATAAGGGATAAGTTAAGTGAGTGTAAAAAAACTCTGGGAAATGGAGTATTATGTGGGAAAGTGGGAAATTATCCATCTTGGCAGTGTGGCAGCTCATCCCCTTTCGGGGTGGGGCTGGTGAACCATGTGACTGGCTCGGGGCCAAACCCCAGCCAATAGCGAGTAAACGCGGGCCTGGGCCGTGTGGACCCCAGAGCTGGAGAGCGAAGACCAACCTTTTATTGTTCTGTGTCTGTATATATACCAGCCCCTCCCTTTCGCTGATACACCCTTTGTCACTTCTGAAGGCTCCAGAGTGCTGCCTCAAACCACTACAGGCAGGAAGAATTAAAGATAAGCTTATTATCTAAAAAGTGAGAGATTGCTGAGCTCTGAGATGCAGAGGGATCTGGGTGTCCTAGAGAATGACTCATAAAAGTCCACTGTGCAGTTACAGCGGGTAATTAGGCAAGCTAATGAAATGTTATCGTTTATTGTGAGAGGTATTGAGTACAAAAGTAGGGAGGTTATGCTTTGGGCATTGGTGAGACCACATCTCGGGTATTGTGTACAATATTGGTCTCCTTAATTAAGGACAGATGTGGCAACACGGTGTTTAGTTCGGTTGGCTGGGGAGCTGATTTGTGATGCCAACAGGGTGGGTTCCCGTAAAAAAAGCTGAGATCATGAAGTCCCCATTTTCTCAACCTCAAAGAGGAAAGCAGCCTATGGTCATCTGGGACTAGGGTGACTTTGCTTTTCTTGATTTCACAACAAATTCCTCTTGATTACCCCCCCCATCAACTGCTTGAAATATTCATTCCCTCCACCACCAACACACAGTGGCAGCCGTGTGTACCATCTACAAGATGCACAGCAGCAACTCTCCAAAGATCCTTAAGCAGCGCCTTCCAAATCCCGGTCACTACCATCGAAAGGGACAAGGGAAATCGAGACCTGGGAACACCACCCAAGTTCCCCTCCAAGCCACACACTATAATAATAATAATCTTTATTAGTGTCACAAGTAGACTTGCATTAACACTGCAGTGAAGTTACTGTGAAAAGCCCCTGGTCGCCACATTCCGGCGCCTGTTTGGGTACACAGAGGGAGAATTCAGAATGTCCAATTCACCTAACAGCACGTCTTTCGGGACTTGTGGGTGGAAACCGGAGCACCCGGAGGAAACCCACGCAGACACGGGGAGAACGTGCAGACTCCGCACAGACAGTGACCCAAGCCGGGAATCGAAGCTGGCGCTGTGAAGCAATGGTGCTAACCACTGTGCTACATTGCCACCATCCTGACTTGGAAATATATCAAATTTCCTTCACTATCACAGGGTCAACCTGGCTCTTCCTCTCTAAGAACACTGTGGGTGCACCGGGCAGCAAGGTGACATGGCAGTTTGCACTGCTGCCTCACAGCGCCAGTGGCCCGGGTTCAATTCCGGCCTCGGGTCACTGTCTGTGCGGAGTCTGCACGCTCTCCCCATGTCTGCGTGGGTTCCCTCCGGGTGCTCCGGTTTCCTCCCACAGTCCAAAGATGTGCAAGTTAGGTGGATTGGCCGCGATAAATTGTCCCTTCGTATTCAAAAGGTTAGGTGGGGTATGGGGATAGGGTTGGGCATTGGTAGGGTGCTCTTTCGGAGGGTCAGTGCAGACTCGATGGGCCAAATACACCACATGGACGGTATCGATTCAAGAAGGGAGCTTAGCTCCACCCTCTCAAGGACAATTAGGGATGGGCAATGAATGCTGACCTAGCCAACGACGCCCAGATCCTGGGAAAGAATGAGTCAAAATAAGATGGCTGTTCCATACTGATTCACTTGTGATACTGAAGCCAGGACCTGACATTTATAGCTCATTCTGGGGATTTGGACAATGTGGGATTGGCTGTATTTATCATCTGTTTCCAATGGCACCGAAGAAGATGATGGTGAACACTCTTCCTGACGCACTGTCATCCCTGTGATGATGAGACTAGTGCAATGGAATTAGGAAGGGAATTGCACAATAAAGACCTGTTAATAGATCCATTCATTGGTATGGTATGTATTGACTTTCTTTTGTGACAGGTCTGTTCACACAGATGCCCCGGGAAGCAAATATTTCCCTGATTTTGAAAGCAGGCAAGAACCCGGAGAAGTGCGTCCCCTATTGACCAATCACCCTTTTGAATGTTGATTTGAAATTGTTGTCTAAGGTGTTGACAGGTCGGTTAGAGGGAATTCTCCTGTTGATCAGTGGGGAGGACCAGACTGTGTTCATAAGGGGTCTGTTTTCTAGTAATGTCAGGAGGTTACTGAATGTGATCCAAGTGTTCCCGAAGCAGGCGTTGGGTGGGTTAGTGATCTCCTTGGTGCAGAGAAAGCTTTTGATGGCGTGGAGTGGAATTACTTAGTCTATGCGTTGCGGAGATGTGGGCTGGGTGAGGACTACGTTAAGTGGTGTCAGGTGTTGTCCCATGAGCCTCATAAATGAAATTAAGAAATTAAGAAATTAAGAACTAGGAGCAGGAGTAGGCCATCTGGCCCCTCGAGCCTGCTCCACCATTCAATGAGATCATGGCTGATGTTTTGTGGACTCAGTTCCACTATCCGGCCCGAACACCATAACCCTTAATCCCTTTATTCTTCAAAAAACTATCTATCTTTATCTTAAAAACATTTAATGAAGGAGCCTCATCTGCTTCACTGGGCAAGGAATTCCATCAATCCACAACCCTTTGGGTGAAGAAGTTCCTCCTAAGCTCAGTCCTAAATCTACTTCCCCTTATTTTGAGGCTACGTCCCCTAGTTCTGCTTTCACCCGCCAGTGGAAACAACCTGCCCGCTTCTATCCTATCTATTCCCTTCATAATTTTATATGTTTCTATAAGATCCTCCCGCATCCTTCTAAATTCCAACGAGTACAGTCCCAGTCTACTCAACTTCTCCTCGTAATCCAACCCCTTCAGCTCTGGGATTAACCTAGTGAATCTCCTCTGCACACCCTCCAGTGCCAGTACGTCCTTTCTCAGGTAAGGAGACCAAAACTGAACATAATACTCCAGGTGTGGCCTCACTAACACCTTATACAATTGCAGCATAACCTCCCTAGCCTTAAACTCCATCCCTCTAGCAATGAAGGACAAAACTCGATTTGCCTTCTTAATCGCCTGTTGCACCTGTAAACCAACTTTTTGCGACTCATGCACTAGCACACCCAGGTCTCTCTGCACAGCAGCATGTTTTAATATTTTATCATTTAAATAATAATCCCTTTTACTGTTATTCCTACCAAAATGGATAACCTCACATTTGTCAACATTGTATTCCATCTGCCAGACCCTAGTCCATTCACTTAACCTATCCAAATCCCTCTGCAGACTTCCGGTATCCTCTGCACTTTTTGCTTTACCACTCATCTTAGTGTCGTCTGCAAACCTGGACACATTGCACTTGGTCCCCAGCTCCAAATCACCTATGTAAATTGTGAACCTGAGGAACACCACTAGCTACTGATTGCCAACCAGAGAAACAGCCATTAATCCCCACTCTTTGCTTTCTATTAATTAACCAATCCTCTATCCATGCTAGTACTTTATCCTTAATGCCATACATCTTTATCTTATGCAGCAACCTTTTGTGTGGCACCTTGTCAAAAGCTTTCTGGAAATTTAGATATACCACATCCATTGGCTCCCCATTATCTACCGCACTGGTAATGTCCTCAAAAAATTCCACTAAATTAGTTAGGCACGACCTGCCCTTTATGAACCCATGCTGCGTCTGCCCAATGGGACAATTTCCATCCAGATGCCTCGCTATTTCTTCCTTGATGATAGATTCCAGCATCTTCCCTACTACCGAAGTTAAGCTAACTGGCCTATAATTACCCGCTTTCTGCCTACCTCCTTTTTTAAACAGTGATATCACGTTTGCTAATTTCCAATCCGCCGGGACCACTCCAGAGTCTAGTGAATTTTGGTAAATTATCACTCGTGCATTCGGAATTTCCCTAGCCATCTCATTTAGTACTCTGGGATGCATTCCATCAGGGCCAGGAAATTTGTCTACCTTTAGCCCTATTAGCTTGCCCATCACTACCTCCTTAGTGATAACAATCATCTCAAGGTCCTCACCTGTCGTAGCCTTATTTCCATCAGTCACTGGCATGTTATTTGTGTCTTCCACTGTGAAGACCGACCCAAAAAAACATTCAGTTCCTCAGCCATGTCCTCATCTTCCATTATTAAATCTCCTTTCTCATCCTCTAAAGGACCAATATTTACCATAGCCACTCTTTTTTGCTTTATATATTTGTAGAAACTTTTACTATCTGTTTTTATATTCTGAGCATGTTTACTCTCATAATCTATCTTACTCTTCTTTATAGTTTTTTTAGTAGCTTTCTGTTGCCCCCTAAAGATTTCCCAGTCTTCTAGTCTCCCACTAATCTTTGCCACTTTGTATGCTTTTCCTTCAATTTGATACTCTCCCTTATTTCCTTAGATATCCACAATCGATTTTCCCTCTTTCTACCGTCCTTCCTTTTTGCTGGTGTAAACCTTTGCTGAGCACTGTGAAAAATTGCTTGGAACGTTCTCCACTGTTCCTCAACTGTTTCACCATAACGCCTTTGCTCCCAGTCTACCTTAGCTAGCTCTTCTCTCATCCCATTGTAATCTCCTTTGTTTAAGCACAAAACACTCGTGTTTGATTTTACCTTCTCACCCTCCATCTGTATTTTAAATTCCACCATATTGTGATCGCTCCTTCCGAGAGGATCCGTAACTATGAGATCATTAATCAATCCTGTCTCATTACACTGGACCAGATCTAGGACCGCTTGTTCCCTTGTAGGTTCATTACATACTGTTCTAGGAAACTATCGCGGATAAATTCTATAAACTCCTCCTCAAGGCTGCCTTGACCGACCTGGTTAAACCAATTGACATGTAGATTAAAATCCTCCATGATAACTGCTGTACCATTTCTACATGCATCATTTATTTCTTTGTTTATTGCCTGCCCCACCATAATGTTACCATTTGGTGGCCTATAGGCTACTTCTATCAGTGACTTTTTCACCTTACTATTCCTGATTTCCACCCAAATGGATTCAACCTTATCCTCCATAGCACCGATGTCATCCGTTACTATTGCCCGGATGTCATCCTTAAATAACAGAGCTACACCACCTCCCTTACCATCCACTCTGTCCTTCCGAATAGTTTGATACCCTCGGATATTTAACTCCCAGTCGTGACCATCCTTTAACCACGTTTCAGTAATGGCCACTAAATCATAGTCATTCACAATGATTTGCGCCATCAACTCATTTACCTTATTCCGAATACTACGAGCATTCAGGTAAAGTACACTTGAAATGAAAAAATGAAAATCGCTTATTGTCACAAGTAGGCTTTAAATGAAGTTACTGTGAAAAGCCCCTAGTCGCCACATTCCGGTGCCTGTTCGGGGAGGCTGGTACGGGAATTGAACCGTGCTGCTGGCCTGCCTGGTCTGCTTTCAAAGCCAGCGATTTTGCCCAGTGTGCTAAACCAGCCCCATCAATAAACAACCTATATTGTTACAAGTCGGCTTACATTGCCGACCAAGGAACACATCCGCCAACTTAACAGACTGATCAAGACCTTGGATCCAGATCTTCAGAGCACCCTACGTGCTCTCATCCCACGTACTCCCCGCATTGGAGATCTCTACTGCCTCCCGAAAATACATAAGGCCAACACACCAGGCCGCCCTATCGTTTCAGGCAATGGGACCCTGTGTGAGAACCTCTCTGGCTACATCGAGGGCATCTTGAAACCCATCGTACAAGGTACACCCAGCTTCTGTCGCGACACGACGGAATTCCTACAGAAACTCAGCACCCATGGACCAGTTGAACCAGGAACATTCCTCGTCACAATGGACGTCTCGGCACTCTACACCAGCATCCCCCATGACGACGACATTGCTGCAACAGCCTCAGTACTTAACACTGACAACTGCCAATCTCCAGACGCAATTCTGCAACTCATCCGCTTCATTCTGGATCACAACGTCTTCACCTTCGACAACAAGTTCTTCATCCAGACGCACGGAACAGCCATGGGGACCAAATTCGCACCCCAATACGCCAACATCTTCATGCACAAGTTTGAACAGGACCTACTCACCGCACAGGACCTTCAACCGACGTTATACACCAGATACATCGATGACATTTTTTTCCTTTGGACCCACGGCGAAGAATCACTGAAACGACTACACGATGACATTAATAAGTTCCATCCAACCATCAGACTCACCATGGACTACTCTCCAAAATCAGTTGCATTCTTGGACACACTCGTCTCCATCAAGGACGGTCACCTCAGCACGTCGCTTTACCGCAAACCCACGGATAACCTCATGATGCTCCACTTCTCCAGCTTCCACCCTAAACACATTAAAGAAGCCATCCCCTATGGACAAGCGCTCCGTATACACAGGATCTGCTCAGACGAGGAGGAGCGTAACAGACATCTACAGACGTTGAAAGATGCCCTCGTACGAACGGGATATGGCACTCGACTCATCGATCGACAGTTCCAACGCGCCACAGCGAAAAACCGGACCGACCTCCTCAGAAGACAAACATGGGACACAACCGACAGAATACCCTTCGTCGTCCAGTACTTCCCCGGAGCGGAGAAACTACGTCATCTTCTTCACAGCCTTCAACACGTCATTGATGACGATGAACATCTTGCCAAGGTCATCCCCACACCCCCACTACTTGCCTTTAAACAACCGCGCAATCTCAAACGAACCATTGTTTGCAGCAAACTACCCAGTCTTCAGAACAGTGACCACGACACCACACAACCCTGTCATGGCAATCTCTGCAAGACGTGCCAGATCATTGACATGGATACCACTATTACACGTGAGAACACCACCCACCAGGTACGCGGTACATACTCGTGTGACTCGGCCAACGTTGTCTACCTCATACGCTGCAGGAAAGGATGTCCCGAAGCGTGGTACATTGGCGAGACCATGCAGACACTGCGACAACGAATGAACGGACATCGCGCAACAATCACCAGGCAGGAATGTTCCCTTCCAGTCGGGGAACACTTCAGCAGTCAAGGGCATTCAGCCTCTGATCTCCGGGTAAGCGTTCTCCAAGGCGGCCTTCAGGACCCGCGACAATGCAGAATCGCCGAGCCGAAACTTATAGCCAAGTTCCGCACACATGAGTGCGGCCTCAACCGGGACCTGGGATTCATGTCGCATTACATTCATCCCCCACCATCTGGCCTGCAAAATCCTACCAACTGTCCTGGCTTGATACAATTCACACCTCTTTAACCTGGGGTTACCCCATCTCTGGATCTGTAAAGATTTAATCACCTGCTAATGCTCGCATTCCTAGCATTGTTTGGCATCTTTGAATTTGTCTATATATGTGTTTCTGGAACAGACCTCTTCATTCACCTGAGGAAGGAGCAGCGCTCCGAAAGCTAGTGACATCGAAACAAACCTGTTGGACTTTAACCTGGTGTTGTAAGACTTCGTACTGGGCTTACATTAAGACTGCAATTAGGTTACTGTGAAAAGCCCCTAGTCGCCACATTCCGGTGCCTGTTCGGGTACACGGAGGGAGAATTCAGAATTCTCAGCTGGTACGGGAATTGAACCCGCGCTGCTGGCCTTGTTCTGCATCACAAACCAGCTGTCTAGCCCACTGAGCTAAACCAGCCCTATGTTGGCTTTTATTCCTCTGTTTCGAATCTCAACACCTTGATCAGTAACCTCTCCTAAGTTATTTTTCCTCTTAACTTTTCTCCTAATTTTCCTTGTCGTGGAACCCATAGCTTCATGTAACAACCTGCCGCGTCGCTTACCATTTATGTTTTTACTTCCTGTTTTATTCCTTTTAGTATTACTGGGCCTACTCACTGAGCTCCCCTCCGTCATTGTACCGTGTACTGTCGCCCTTTTTGATTTTTGACTATGGCTTCTCTGCCTTACACTTTCCCCCTTACTGCCTTTTGTTTCTGTCCCTGTTTTACTACCTTCCGACTTCCGGCATCGGTTCCCATCCCCCTGCCACATTAGTTTAAACACTCCCCAACCGCTCTAGAAAATTGCCCCTCGGACATCAGTTCCAGTCCTGCCCAGGTGTAACCTGTCCAGTTTGTACAGGTCCCTCCTCCCCCAGAACCAGTCCCAATGCCCCAGGAATCTGAACCCCCCCCTCCGACACCATCCCTTCAGCCACGTATTCATCCTATATATCCTGTCGTTTCTACTCTGTCTAGCACGTGGCACCGGTAGTAATCCTGAGATCACTCTCTTCGAGGTCCGATTTCTTAACTTCCTTCCTAGCTCCCTGTATTCTGCTTTGAGGACCTCATCCCTTTTTTTTACCTATGTCGTTTGTACCGATGTGCACCACGCCCACTGGCTGTTCACCCTCCCCCTCCAGAATGTCCTGTACCCGCTCCAAGACATCCTTGACCCTAGCACCAGGGAGGCAACACACCATCCTGGAGTCTCGTTTGCGGCCACAGAAACGCCTGTCTATTCCCCTTACAAATGAATCCCCTATAACTATTACACTGTCACACCTATCACCCCTCCCTCTGCTGCAGAACAAACTGTGGTGCCACGAGCTGTTGCTGTTTTCCCCGGAGGGGCCATTCCCCATAACAGTATCCAAAGCGGGATATCTGTTCTGCAGGGGAATGGCCACAGGAGATTCCTGCACTACCTGGCTCGCTCTCTTGCTCTGTCTGGTGGTCACCCATTCCCTTCCTGCCTGCGGAGCCTGAGCCTGCGGTGTGACCGCCTCTCCATACGTGCTATCCACGATACTCTCCGACTCGCGGATGCTCCAGTGTCTCCAGCCGCCGCTCCAGCTGTGATACTCGAGTTTCCAGGAGCTGTAACTGGAGACACTTCCTGCACACATGCTGAATGGTTATAGATCTGAGAATCCTGATCTTCCGAGAGAGACGGGGCAGGACTGCCCCCTGTCCCCCTCGCTGCACTGGCCGTAGAGCTTCTGTCGGAGGCTATGAGACAACATCCCGGGATATCTGGCTGTGCTGTGGCTTTGCTGAAGGTGTGCTGCTATTTGTGTTGAACCCTGAGGTTTCAATTCCCGCTACCATTGACGGGGTAGATAGCTTTAGCGCCTTTTCCGGTTATAAGGTTAATTTTACAAAGTTGGAAGCTTTGTTGGTTGGAGAGCTGAGGGGTAAGCCAGCTAATAATTAACAAACCCTTAATCCATGAGGATTCACTCATGAAAAAAAAATGAAAATTGCTTATTGTCACAAGTAGGTTTCAATTAAGTTACTGTGAAAAGCCCCTAGTCGCCACATTCCCGCGCCTGTTCGAGGGGGCTGTTACGGGAATTGAACTGTGTTGCTGGTCTGCCTTGGTCTGCTTTCAAAGCCAGTGATTTAGCCCTGTGCTAAACAGCCCCTGGGTGTTTATCTGGGTGTTGCAATTACCCCCTTTTCCAAACAACTCTATTGGCCAATTTCCCTCAGTTAATTGCATCTATTCAATGGGACTTGACTTGTTGGTCCTCCCTGTCAGTATCGTGCCGGGGTAGGACAGCTTTGATTAAGGTGAATGTGTTGCCCAGGCAGATGTTACCAAACTTGTTGTTTGCTCGAGCCTCAAAGGAAACTAATGGAATGATCAGCGCATTTATTTGGAATAAAAATACATCTTGTCTAAAGTTCACGATACACGATCCAGGGACCTCGGTATATCATAGAATTTACAGTACAGAAGGAGGTAATTCGGCCCATCGAGTCTGTACCGGCTCTTGGAAAGAGCACCCTACCCAAGGTCAACACCTCCACCCTATCCCCATAACCCAGTAACCCCACCCAACACTAAGGGCAATTTTGGACACAAAGGGCAATTTATCATGGCCAATCCACCTACCCTGCACATCTGTGGACTGTGGGAGGAAACCGGAGTACCCGGAGGAAACCCACGCACACACGGAGAGAACGTGCAGACTCCGCACAGACAGTGACCCAAGACGGAATCGAACCTGGGACCCTGGAGCTGTGAAGCAATTGTGCTATCCACAATGCTACCGTGCTGCCAAGTTCACCAAGCTGGGGCTCCTGATTCCAAAGGAGGTTTGGGGGTAACGAATATCAGACTGTACCAATTAGCCTCACATCTTAGGTTTATAAGGGACTGGGTTAGGAAGGTGCCCTGCTCCATTTAGCTCCAGATTGAAGCAGTCCAGTCCAGTCTGCTTTCTCTTTGCAGGTCTTGGTATTTTATGAGGACATTAGGTCGGGTTCTTCTCCATGCAAAAATCCTATTATTATTAATACTCTGAGAGTGTGGAAGATGACCCACCAACTGGAAGGGAGGTCTACACTGTCTTTCGCTCTTTCTCCCATTCAGGGTAGCCTGGCCTTCCTACCAGGTCTCACGGACCATGGATTCGATACTTGGAGAAATAGAGGCATTTGTAGGGTAGGAGATATGGTGGCACGGTAACACATAGAACATAGAACAATACAGCGCAGTACAGGCCCTTCGGCCCACGATGTTGCACTGAAACAAAAGCCATCTAACCTACACTATGCCATTATCATCCATATGTTTATCCAATAAACTTTTAAATGCCCTCAATGTTGGCGAGTTCACTACTGTAGCAGGTAGGGCATTCCACGGCCTCACTACTCTTTGCGTAAAGAACCTACCTCTGACCTCTGTCCTATATCTATTACCCCTCAGTTTAAAGTTATGTCCCCTCGTGCCAGCCATATCCATCCGCGGGAGAAGGCTCTCACTGTCCACCCTATCCAACCCCCTGATCATTTTGTATGCCTCTATTAAGTCTCCTCTTAACCTTCTTCTCTCCAACGAAAACAACCTCAAGTCCGTCAGCCTTTCCTCATAAGATTTTCCCTCCATACCAGGCAACATCCTGGTAAATCTCCTCTGCACCCACTCCAAAGCCTCCACGTCCTTCCTATAATGCGGTGACCAGAACTGTACGCAATACTCCAAATGCGGCCGGACCAGAGTTCTGTACAGCTGCAACATGACCTCCCGACTCCGGAACTCAATCCCTCTACCAATAAAGGCCAACACTCCATAGGCCTTCTTCACAACCCTATCAACCTGGGTGGCAACTTTCAGGGATCTATGTACATGGACACCTAGATCCCTCTGCTCAGCCACACTTTCAAGAACTTTACCATTAGCCAAATATTCCGCATTCCTGTTATTCCTTCCAAAGTGAATCACCTCACACTTCTCTACATTAAACTCCATTTGCCACCTCTCAGCCCAGCTCTGCAGCTTATCTATATCCCTCTGTAACCTGCTACATCCTTCCACACTATCGACAACACCACCGACTTTAGTATCGTCTGCAAATTTACTCACCCACACTTCTGCGCCTTCCTCTAGGTCATTGATAAAAATGACAAACAGCAACGGCCCCAGAACAGATCCTTGTGGTACTCCACTTGTGACTGTACTCCATTCTGAACATTTCCCATCAACCACCACCCTCTGTCTTCTTTCAGCTAGCCAATTTCTGATCCACATCTCTAAATCACCCTCAATCCCCAGCCTCCGTATTTTTTGCAATAGCATACCGTGGGAAACCTTATCAAACGCTTTGCTGAAATCCATATACACCACATCAACTGCTCTACCCTCGTCTACCTGTTCAGTCACCTTCTCAAAGAACTCAATAAGGTTTGTGAGGCATGACCTACCCTTCACAAAGCCATGCTGACTATCCCTGATCATATTATTCCTATCTAGATGATTATAAATCTTGTCCCTTATAATCCCCTCCAAGACTTTACCCACTACAGACGTGAGGCTCACCGGTCTATAGTTGCCGGGGTTGTCTCTGCTCCCCTTTTTGAACAAAGGGACCACATTTGCTGTCCTCCAGTCCTCTGGCACTATTCCTGTAGCCAATGATGACATAAAAATCAAAGCCAAAGGTCCAGCAATCTCTTCCCTGGCCTCCCATAGAATCCTAGGATAAATCCCATCAGGTCCCGGGGACTTATCTATTTTCAGCCTGTCCAGAATTGCCAACACCTCTTCCCTACGTACCTCAATGCCATCTAATCTATTAGCCTGGGGCTCAGCATTCTCCTCCACAACATTATCTTTTTCCTGAGTGAATACTGACGAAAAATATTCATTTAGTATCTCGCCTATCTCTTCAGACTCCACACACAATTTCCCATCCCTGTCCTTGACTGGTCCTACTCTTTCCCTAGTCATTCGCTTATTCCTGACATACCTATAGAAAGCTTTTGGGTTTTCCTTGATCCTTCCTGCCAAATACTTCTCATGTCCCCTCCTTGCTCGTCTTAGCTCTCTCTTTAGATCCTTCCTCGCTACCTTGTAACTATCCATCGCCCCAACCGAAACTTCACACTTCATCTTCACATAGGCCTTCTTCTTCCTCTTAACAAGAGATTCCACTTCCTTGGTAAACCACGGTTCCCTCGCTCAACGCCTTCCTCCCTGTCTGACCGGTACATACTTATCAAGAACACGCAGTAGCTGATCCTTGAACAAGCCCCACTTATCCAGTGTGCCCAACACTTGCAGCCTACTTCTCCACCTTATCCCCCCCAAGTCACGTCTAATGGCATCATAATTGCCCTTCCCCCAGCTATAACTCTTGCCCTGCGGTGTATACTTATCCCTTTCCATCATTAACGTAAACGTCACCGAATTGTGGTCACTGTCCCCAAAGTGCTCTCCTACCTCCAAATCCAACACCTGGCCTGGTTCATTACCCAAAACCAATTCCAACGTGGCCTCGCCTCTTGTTGGCCTGTCAACATATTGTTTCAGGAAACCCTCCTGCACACACTGTACAAAAAACGACCCATCTATTGTACTCGAACTATATATTTTCCAGTCAATATTTGGAAAGTTAAAGTCTCCCATAATAACTACCCTGTTACTTTCGCTCATATCCAAAATCATCTTCGCCATCCTTTCCTCTACATCCCTAGAACTATTAGGAGGCCTATAAAAAACTCCCAACAGGGTGACCTCTCCTTTCCTGTTTCTAACTTCAGCCAATACTACCTCGGAAGAAGAGTCCCCATCTAGCATCCTCTCCGCCACCGTAATACTGCTCTTGACTAGCAGCGCCACACCTCCCCCTCTTTTGCCTCCTTCTCTGAGCTTACTAAAACACCTAAACCCCGGAACCTGCAACATCCATTCCTGTCCCTGCTCTATCCATGTCTCCGAAATGGCCACAACATCGAAGTCCCAGGTACCAACCCACGCTGCCAGTTCCCCTACCTTGTTTCGTATACTCCTGGCATTGAAGTAGACACACTTCAAACCACCTACCTGAACGCTGGCCCCCTCCTGCGACGTCAAATCTGTGCTCCTGACCTCTATACTCTCATTCTCCCTTACCCTAAAACTACAATCCAGGTTCCCATGCCCCTGCTGCATTAGTTTAAACCCCCCCAAAGAGCACTAACAAATCTCCCCCCCAGTGGTTAGCACTGTTGCTTCACAGCGCCAGGGTCCCAGAATCGATTCCCGGCTTGGGTCACTGTCTGTGTAAAGTCTGCACATTCTCCCTGTGACTGCGTGAGTTTCCTCCGGGTGCTCCATTTCCTCCCACAAGTCCCAAAAGACGTGCTGTTAGGTAATTTGGACATTCTGAATTCTCCCTCTGAGTACCCGAATAGGTGCCGGAGTGTGGCGACTAGGAGCTTTTCACAGTAACTTCATTGCAGCCTACTTGTGACAATAAAGATTATTATTATGTTCAGTGGCGCCTCCTTGCCATACTTTGAGCAGCTGTGCCAATAATGTGTCATCCCACTCCACTCCATATTTAAATGTCTGCTACTCAGAGACTTTATCGTTAACAAGACAACTTTGTGACTTAACTCTTCTATTTCCCCGGTGGAAAAAGACCCTGATTTCTGAGGAGCCTAAACAGTTAATTAGCAGAGTTTATGATTCCTTGTGTTCTAGATCCTATGTTAGTACATTGGGTACCTTGCAGTCTTGAGAAGATCCTTGGTAAGTAATAGTGATGAGGAGACACAGGGTAGAATATGGCATATGCCAATAACATTTTGGTATGCAACAGAATGAAGGACACTGCACCGTTTGCATATCACACGGAGTTTGAGGCACCGGCTTGATCCCGCTATATCCCTGATGTGCCCAAAGTGTTTGGTAGTTGAGGTTGATTGTATAAACTTCTAAAAAAATATATATTTATTCAAATTTTTCAACAAATTTTCAACAAACCCCCCCCCACCAACAAGAAAAGAGAAACAAAAACACAACAATCAGAAATTATATCTTGGATTTCCCCCATATACAATAACCCCCCATATAACATTTAAAAGCACAAATAGGGGAAAAAAAACACCTTCACCCAAACGCCACCCCAAAAGAACCCCCCCCCCCCCCCCCCCCCCCCGGGCCGCTGCTGCTGCTGACCTCCTCCTAACGCTCCGCGAGATAGCCTAGGAACGGTTGCCACCGCCTGGAGAACCCTTGCACAGACCCTCACAAGGCAAACTTTATCCTCTCCAGCTTGATGAACCCTGCCATGTCATCGATCCAAGCTTCCACACTAGGGGGCTTCACATCTTTCCATAGTAGCAAAATCCTCCGCCGGGCTACCAGGGACGCAAAGGCCAGAATACCGGCCTCTTTCGCCTCCTGCACTCCCGGCTCGTCCGATACCCCAAATACTGCCAATCCCCAGCTCGGCTTGACCCGGGCATTCACCACTTTGGACATAGTCCTCGCAAAACCCCTCCAAAACCCATCCAGCGCCGGGCACGACCAGAACATATCGACTGGTTCGCCGTGCTCCCCGAGCACCTCCCACATCTGTCCTCCACCCCAAAGAACCTACTCAACCTCGCCCCTGTCATATGCGCTCTGTGAGTAACTTTGAACTGTATTAGGCTGAGCCTGGCGCAAGAGGAGGAAGAATAAACCCTACTCAGGGCATCAGCCCACAGGCCCTCATCTATCTCCTCCCCAAGCTCCTCCTTCCACTTACCCTTTAACTCCTCCACCGAGGCCTCCTCCTCTTCCTTCAGCTCCTGGTAAATCGCCGAAACCTTGCCTTCTCCAACCCACACCCAAAATCACCCTGTCCCAAATCCCACGTGCCAGAAGCAGCGCCTCACCTGCCACCTCACAAATGCCCTCGCTTGCATGTACCTGAAAGCGTTTCCCGGGGGTAGCCCAAACTTCTCCTCCAGCGCCCCTAGGCTCGCAAACGTCCCATCGATGAACAGGTCCCCCATTCTTCTAATCCTTGCCCAATGCCAGCTCCAAAACCCCCCATCCATTCTTCCCGGGACGAACCGATGATTCTCCCGAATCGGTGACCAAACCGAGGGTCCCACCTCGCCCCTGCGTCGCCGCCACCACCGGACCCGTGGTGTACCTTGTCGTCGAGAGCGGCAACGGTGCTGTCACCAGCGCCCTCAGGCTCGTGCCCACACAGGACGCCATCTCTAGCCTCTTCCACGCCGCCCCCTCTCCCTCCATTACCCACTTACGGATCATCGCCACATTGGCTGCCCAATAATAGCCGCACAAATTCGGCAGCGCCAGCCCCCCCCCCCCCGTCCCTGCTACGCTCCAGAAACACTCTCTTCACCCTCGGGGTCTTATTCACCCACACACATCCCATGATGCTCCTGCTTACCCTTTTGAAAAAGGCCTTGGGGATCAAAATGGGAAGGCACTGGAACACAAAGAGAAACCTCGGGAGGACCGTCATTTTGACCGACTGCACCCTACCCGCTAGTGAGAGTGGCAGCACATCCCATCTTTTAAAATCCTCCTCCATCTGTTCCACCAACCGCGTCAAATTGAGCTTGTGCTGAGCCCCCCAACTCCTAGCTACTTGGATCCCTATGTACCGAAAGCTCCTTTCCGCCCTCTTCAGTGGTAGCTCGTCTATCCCCCTTCCCTGGTCCCCTGAATGCACCACAAAGAGCTCACTCTTCCCTACGTTGAGTTTATACCCCGAAAAGTCCCCAAACTCCCTAAGGATCCGCATGACCTCTGCTATCCCCTCCACTGGATCTGCAACATACAACAACAGGTCATCGGCATACAGCGACACCCGGTGTTCCTCTCCCCCCCGGACCAATCCCCTCCATTTCCTGGACTCCCTCAGTGCATGGCCAGTGGCTCAATTGCCAGTGCAAACAACAAGGGGATAAGGGGCACCCCTGCCTTGTCCCCCGATACAGCCAAAAGTACTCCGACCTCCGCTGGTTCGTCGCCACCGGGGCTCTATATAACAGCCTGACCCAACTGATGAACCCCTCCCCGAAGGGTGATTGTATACACTGCGTACGGACCTGTATTATGATTCAATCTTATTGGTTAAGGAGAATGAGAGGATATTTGACAGCTTAGAATTTGATCCTTTGTCCCTAATTCTGGGTCTTCTAGATAGGATAATTATTGGTGCTGATGAAAAAAGGCTGTATAGCATCCTAACTTATGCAGCTCGTAAAAATATCCTCTGCTCCTGGATCAATGTCAAGTGTCCCTCAATTCAAAACTGGCAGAAAATAGTCATGGAATGTATCCCTATGGAATTCCAGACATCTGTGATCCATTCTAAGTCTGGGGGGGGGGGAGGGGGGGGCGGGGGGAGGGGTGGCCCTATCTCAAATTCATAAGCCCCACCTGGTCTGACCTGCACCTGCAAGGTTTCCCACGAGTCTTATTACGAGTCGCGATCTTGCTGTACGTGAAGGTGCGCATCTTGATGTGTTATCTTATCTTGTTCATCTGGCCTTATCCTCTTTCTCCCCCCACTTTCCGATTGGTCCGATGTTAAAATTGGAGGTACTGGGCCTCAAGGGTCCTTGTTACTCTGTCGCGCTTGTTCTCGCTTTACCAGTTTTGAAAATGATGTTGTGTGACTTGTAAAAAAGTGATAAAACTCAAATCAAAATTGATATTAAAAAAACTGAAGTAAGAATATGCTCCCTTTTTTGAAGCACCAATCCACTGTTAAAATAATTAGGATTTTTAATTTATTTTCCTTGAAAGCACGACTGAAATTAAAACAGATTTTACTGATGTTCACCGAATTAACCCTGTTTTTTTAAAACCTATTTTCTCTTTTGATTTATAATAATAATAATCTTTATTGTCACAAGTAGGCTTACATTAACACTGCAATGAAGTTACTGTGAAAAGGCCCTAGTCGCCACATTCCGGCGACTGTTCGAGTACACAGAGAGAGAATTCAGAATGTCCAAATTACCTAACAGCACGTCTTTCAGGACTTGTGGGAGGAAACCGGAGCACCCGGAGGAAACCCACACAGACACGGGGAGAACATGCAGACTCCGCACAGACAGTGACCCAAGCCGGGAATTGAACCTGGGACCCTGGAGCTGTGAAGCAACAGTGCTAACCACTGTGCTACTGGATCTCCCCTTCATTTTTGAAGTTAAAAGCTGGAATGCGCCCTCACAATTCGCGTCTCTTAAATCAGGAAAAAGGAAAATTGACATTTCTCATTGCTGGAACCCGAAACCTAGCTGACTGCGCGACAGGAATAGCTCAGAGGGAAGAGACAGGAAAGCTGAAGATCCTTTCGTTACATTCATGAGTTCATGTTCGGTGGTGGGGGGGGATAAAAGAGAGTTAAAGGGTGCGACAGGTGTATGGTTAAATTTACACCCACAGTTTGGAGTAGATTGTGGCTCCAACCCGAAAAGAAAAAGAAAAGTTTCCACAGAGACAGCGAAAGTGTGTTTCTTCGACATTCTTGTCCATTTGTGATCTGAAGGGAGCCATCATGTGGAAAATGGCTTTGCAGTCCAAACACACTTTGCACAATCACTATTTGTCCATTGCATCATCTTGCCAAGCCTGCTTGCAAAAAAAACCTCTCTGGCTGGGCCCTCCCCTTGCATCCTCCCCTCTGTGTCCATCAATCAGATCCAGTTCTCCGACCGGACGTTCCAAATGCAAAATAGTGAGGGGGGAGGTCCAGCCTGAAATATCGCAAACAATTAGCAATAATTAAGAAACACGCACTGCTTGTTAAGTAGTGTTGGATCGGGCATAGCCGGGTGGATGCCAGCGGACGCGTACTGCCTGTGTCGACGACAGTAACTGGTTCCCCTGTCATGTTGTAGATCTACCTCTGCCCCCCCCCCCCTCCACGATACCTCCCCGCTCACTTAGAATCTCACATGATTTTAGTAACATTCCCTTCGCCTTATATAGGAGCTTAAGGAATACATCCAGCTATAGCTCTGGATTCAGGAGGTCAGGGAATTCTCATCCACCATCACAACCCCCCCCCCCCCCCCCCCCCCAACCGCTCACCTCCTGACTGAAGGAACAAGCAACAGGGGATCTCACTGAACTTGGAACACCTACTACACTAAATATGAATCGTCCGGCGAATGGTAACCTTGGCAACATGGTACACGATGAAGGGACCTTCATGTTCACATCGGAATCGGTGGGAGAGGGACATCCTGGTATGTAAAAAAAAAAAGCTTTGCATTTCTGTAGCACGATTTTAGGACGTCCCAAATTGCTTTCCAAGTTGTCAGGTAGGAAGCGTGGTGGCCAATTTGTGCACAGCAAGACTCCTCTGAATAACCATGACTAAATCATCTGGGTTTTTTTTTGCGCGGCTGGTTGTTGGGTGGATATTGACCCAGAGTTAACATTTCGTGTCTGACAATATTCAAATAATTCTTAGTGGGGAGAGTGTTTCTTTGACAGCGTTTGTCAGTTTAATGGTCAGGGCAGGAACGGTGCATTCCAGTGACTGCACAGTGTCTTTACGGGCGGCATGGTGGCACAGCAGGTTAGCACTGCTGCCTCACAGTGCCAGGGCCCCAGGTTCGATTCCGGATTCAGGTGACTGCGCAGAGTCTGCACATTGTCCCCGTGTCTGCGCGGGTTTCCTCCCACATTCCAAAGACGTGCAGGTTAGGTGGATTGGCCACGATCAATGTGCGGCGATAGGGCAGAGGTGTTGGCCAAGGTAGGGTGCTCTTTCGGAGGGTCGGTGCAAACTTGATGGGCCGAACGGCCTCCTTCTGCACTGCAGGGATTCCATGGAGAAGTATCTGGCATGGGTGTTATTTTATCTGGCAGCGGGCAGATAAAGAAAGCAAGAATCAATATTTATCCAGTGGCCTTCACACCATCAGTAACTCTCAGGATGTGACCACAAAACAATTGGCGGTTTGTCAGCGTAGATTTGTAAGAAAATATGACAATCAATTTGTACAATGCAGGGAGCCAGAAATCATAGGTCAAACGATAGTAGTAGTTTGTCCACTCTGATGGTGCAGATTGAGGGTTAAATGTCTTGACGCAGCCGAAGAGAACTCTTCCTCACAAGGTATGGTTCTTCCAGACACCTGGATGATCAGGTGGGACTTCAGCCTATCAGCAGCCCTACAGCAACTGCACACGGCTTGTCAACTCTGGGTGGAATCATCCCTGGAGGTTTTTGGGCAGCACGGTAGCACCGTGGCTAGCACTGTGGCTTCACCGCGCCAGAGTCCCAGGTTCGATTCCCGGCTTGGGTCGCTGTCTGCGTGGGTTTCCTCCGGGTGCTCCGGTTTCCTCCTGTCATGTGAGTGTAGCTTTAAGAAATGGGTGTTTATTACTGCAGTGATGTCAGAGAGTGGGTGGAGCTGGGCTGCCTGTCAGCTTTTTACTTTCGTTTTAGGCTATTTGCTGCAAGGTGTGTTTTAGTTTCGTTTTCAGAGCTGGATAGCTGCAGTCACAGCCTGAAGGTGTATCAGAGTCTCTCTCTGTAATCTAAAGACTATAAATCGATCCTGGTGATTTAAAACTAATAACAGTAGTGACTTTAACCTGATGTGCTTCTGGTAAAAGGTCTTTTAAGTCTTATGGATGTTAAAAGGTGAGCTTAAAGGTTTATTTAGTGTTGTATTCTTTGCGGGTTGTATTTGAATTGATGGTTGCTAAGATGTTCACTGTATGTTTTAAAAAGTTGAACTTGAGTTCATAGAATAATCATTGTTTTGTTTTACAAAATACTTTTCCATTTCTGCTGTCCCACACCTGTAGAGTGGGCCGTGTGCTCCCCATACCGCAATCTATTAATAGTTGTGGGTCAGCTGAACTCCATGATACACTTTGGGGTTCTCTAAACCCTGGTCCATAACACCTCCCACAGTCCAAAGACGTGCAGGTTAGATGGATTGGCCACAATAATTTGCCCTTAGTGTCCAAAAAAAGGTTAGGAGGGGTTATTGGGTTACGGGGATAGGGTGGAAGTGAGGGCTTAAGTGGGTCGGTGCAGTCTCGATGGGCCGAATAGCCTCCTTCTGCACTGTATGTTCGGTGTTATGTTATGTTTAATCACCTGACGTTCTGAGCATGTGACATTCGACGCCCACAGCTGTCCTATTCGAAGTTCCAAAATTCAGGAGGTCCATCCCAAACTCCCTACAACCGCTCCCAGCTGCATCCAAATGGCTGTGACTTTGCAGGTGGTGTCATCCAACTAGATGTAAAAGGAACTAAACTTGCTGATCGCCCAGGTAGGAGGCAGAACTGGGCGGGGGGAATCTCCCTGTCTCCAGGCCAGTTGGGACTGCACTGCAGTCCCAGCTGAGAGTGCATGCTCTGATACTGGAGCAGGACTTGTACCCAAGGCCTTCTGACCCAGATGTATGCGATATAGAAGCACAGGAATTAGGAGCAGAAGGCACTGGTTAGCACTGTTGCTTCACAGCTCCAGTGTCCCAGGTTCGATTCCTACATTGGATGACTGTGAGGAGCCTGCACGTTGTCCCTGTGCCTGCAATGGGTTTCTTCCGGGAGGTTTGGTTTCCTCCCAAAATCCAAAGATATGCAGCATAGGTGGATTCGCCATAATAAATTGTCCCTTAGGGTACAAAGATTGGGTGGGCTTGTGGGGATAGGGCGGGTGCTCTTTCAAAGTGTCAGTGCTTGATGGACCGAATGGTCCCCTTCTGCAGTGTAAGGATTCTATGATAAGGGACAGGAAGTGAAGCCATCTATATAGGGGACAGGAAGTGACAACATCTATTTAGGGACAGGAAGTGGCAACATCTATATAGGGACAGGAAGAGACAACATCTCTATAGAGACAGGAAGTGACAGCATTTATATAGGGACAGGAAGTGGTAACAGCTATACAGGGACAGGAAGTAACAACGTCTATATAGGGACAAGAAGTAGCAACATCTCTACACGGACAGGAAGTGACAACGTCTATATAGGTGATGGGAAGTGGCAACATCTGTATAGGGGACAGGAAGTAGCAACATCTATATAGGGACAGGAAGTGGCAATATCTATATAGGGACAGGAAGTAGCAACATCTTTTTAGGGACAGGAAGTGACAACATCAATATAGGGACAGGAAGTGGCAACATTTATATAGGGACAGGAAGTGGCAACATCTATATAGGGACAGGAAGTGGCAATATTTATAGAGGGACAGGAAGTGGCAACATCTATATAGGGACAGCAAGTGGCAACATTTATATAAGGTCAGGAAGTGGCAACATTTAAATAGGGACAGGAAGTGGAAACATCAATATAGGGACAGGAAGTGGCAACATTTATATAGGGACAGGAAGTGGAACATCTATATAGGGACAGGAAGTGGCAACATTTATAGAGGGACAGGAAGTGGCAACATCTATATAGGGACAGGAAGTGGCAACATCTATACAGGGGACAGGAATGATAGCATCAGCGTGTCTGTGCAGACTTGATGGGCCGATGGCCTCCTTCCGCACTGTAGGGATTCTGTGGTCTTATGATACTCAGCCTCTCCTCAGAAGAAAACCCCTCCACCCCGGGGATCAACCCAGTGAACATTCCCTGGACTGCCTAATCTTCCTGATGAGTCATGATGTGGAGATGCTACAGAGAGTTACCCGCAGATCCGACAAAGGAACACATTCGCCAACTCAACAGACTGATCAAGACCTTCAGAGCACCCTACGTGCTCTCATCCCACGTACTCCCCGCATTGGAGATCTCTACTGCCTCCCGAAAATACACAAGGCCAACACACCAGGCCGTCCTATCGTTTCAGGCAATGGGACTCTGTGTGAGAACCTCTCTGGCTACATCGAGGGCATCTTGAAACCCATTGTACAAGGTACGCGGCTGTCGTGACACGACGGACTTCCTACAGAAACTCAGACCCCATGGACCAGTTGAACCAGGAACATTCCTCGTCACAATGGACGTCTCGGCACTCTACACCAGCATCCCCCATGACGACGGCATTGCTGCAACAGCCTCAGTACTCAACACCGCCAACTGCCAACCTCCAGACGCAATTCTGCAACTCATCCGCTTCATTCTGGATCACAACGTCTTCACCTTCGACAACAAGTTCTTCATCCAGAAGCACGGAACACCCATGGGGACCGAATTCGCACCTCAATATGCCAATATCTTCATGCACAAGTTGGAACAAGACCTCCTCACCGCACAGGACCTTCAACCGACGTTATAACACCAGATACATCGATGACATTTTTTTCCTTTGGACCCACAGCGAAGAATCACTGAAGTGACTACACGATGACATCAATAAGTTCCACCCCACCATCAGACTCACCATGGACTACTCTCCAAAATCAGTTGCATTCTTGGACACACTCATTTCCATCAAGGACGGTCACCTGAGCTCTTCCCTTTACCCCAAGCCCACGGATAACCTCACGATGCTCCACTTCTCCAGCTTCCACCCTAAACACATTAAAGAAACCGTCCCCTACGGACAAGCCTCCGTATACACAGGATCTGCTCAGACGAGGAGGAGCATAACAGACATCTACAGACGCTGAAAGGTGCCCTCGTACGAATGGGATATGGCGCTCGACTCATCGATCGACAGTTCCAACGTGCCACAGCAAAAAACCGCACCGACCTCCTCAGAAGACAAACACGGGACACAACCGACAGAGTACCCTTCGTCGTCCAGTACCTTCCCGGAGCGGAGAAACTATGACAGCTTCTTTGCAGCCTTCAACACGTTATCGATGAAGATGAACATCTTGCCAAGGTCATCAGCACACCCCTACTACTTGCCTTCAAACAACCGCGCAACCTCAAACAAACCATTGTTGGAAGCAAACTGCCCAGCCTTCAGAACAGTGACCACGACACCACACAACCCTGCCATGGCAATCTCTGCAAGATGTGCCAGATCATCGACATGGATACCACCATTACACGTGAGAACACCACCCACCAGGTACGCGGTACATACTCGTGCGACTCGGCCAACAGTGTCTACCTCATGTGCTGCAGGAAAGGATGTCCCGAAGCGTGGTACATTGGCGAGACCCTGCAGGCGCTGCAACAACGAATGAACGGACATCGCACGACAATCACCAGGCAGGAATGTTCCCTTCCAGTTGGGGAACACTTCAGCAGTCAAGGGCATTCAGCCTCTGATCTCCGGGTAAGCGTTCTCCCAGGCGGCCTTCAGGACACGTGACAACACAGAATCGGCGAGCAGAAACTTATAGCCAAGTTCCGCACACATGAGTGTGGCCTCAACCGGGACCTGGGATTTATGTCACATTTCATTCATCCCCCACCATCTGGCCTGCGAAATCCTACCAACCGTCCTGGCTTGAGACAATTCACACCTCTTTAACCTGGGGTTACCCCTATCTCTGAATCTGTAAAGACTTAATTACCTACAAATGCTCGCATTCTAAGCATTGTCTTGCATCTTTGAATTTGTCTATATATATGTTTCTGGAACATACCTCTTCATTCACCTGAGGAAGGAGCAGTGCTCCGAAAGCTAGTGTTTGAAACAAACCTGTTGGACTTTAACCTGGTGTTGTAAGACTTCTTACTGTTCCTGATGAGTATTCTTGAACAGATAGCTTATGTCTGAGAATAATAAGGAATGTGTCCTTTGAGGCGGCACGGTGGCACAGTGGTTAGCACTGCTGTCTCACGGCTCCAGGCACCCGGGTTCGATTCCGGCATCGGGTGACTGTGCGGAGTCTGCACGTTCCCCCCGGGTCTGCATGGATTTCCTCTGGGAGCTTTGGTTTCCTCCCACAATCTAAAGATATTCAGCGTAGGTGGATTGTCCACGCTAAATTGTCCCTTACGGTCCAAACATTGGGTGGGGTTGCGGGGATAGGTCAGGAGATTTGCCTCGGTAAGGTGCTCTTTCAAAGGGTCAGTGCAGACTCGATGGGCTGAATGGTATCATTCTGCATTGAAAGGATTCTATGATAATAGACAGGAAGTGGAGACACCTATAGAGGGACAGGAAATAGCAACATCAAAAGGGACAGGAAATGACAACTTCTATATAGGGACAGGAAGAAGCTACGTCTGTGTAGGGACAGGAAGTGGCAACAAATATATACAGACAGGAAATGGCAATATCTATATAGGGACAGGAAGTGACATATCTATATAGGGACATGAAGTAGCAACATCTGTATCGGGACAGGAAGTGGCAACATCTACATACAGACAAGAAATGGCAATATCTATGAACGGACAGGAAGTGACACATCTATATAGAGACAGGAAGTAGCAATGCTATTATAGGGACAGGAAGTAGCAACATCTATACAGGGACAGGAAGTGACAACATCTATATACAGACAGGGAATGGCAATATCTATGAAGGGACAGGAAGTGCCACATCTATATAGAGACCGGAAGTAGCAATATTATTATAGGGACAGGAAGTAGCAACATCTATATAGGAACAGGAAGTGACAACATCTATATAGGGACAGGAAGTAGCAACATTTATATAGGGACACAAGTAGCAGCATCTATATAGGGACAGGAAGTGGTAACATTTATATAGGGACAGAAAGTGGTAACATTATATAGGAACAGGAGGTAGCAACATCTACGTAGGGACAGGAAGTGACAATCATAGAATCATAGAATTTACAGTGCAGAAGGAGACCACTCGGCCCATCGAGACTGCCCGGCCCTTGGAAAGAGCGTGCTACCTAAGCCCACACCTCCACCCTATCCCCCTAACCCACTAACCCCACCCAAACTTTTTTGTACACGAAGGGGCAATTTAGCATGGCCAATCCACCTAACCTGCACATCTTTGGACTGTGGGAGGAAACTGGAACATCCAGAGGAAACCCAAACAGTCATGGGGAGAACATGCATACTCCGCACAGACAGTGACCCAAGCCAGGAATCGAAGCTGAGATGCTGAAGCTGTGAGGCAACTGTGCTAACCACTGTGCTACTGTGCTGCCCTATACAAACAACATCTGTATAGGAACTGGACATGACAACATCTATATAGGGACAGGAAGTAGCAACATCTGTATAGGAACAGGAAGTGGCAACATCTATATAGGGACTGGAAGCGGTAACATCTCTATAGGAACAGGATGTAGCAACATCTATACAGGGACAGGAAGTGGCAAAATCTATTTTGAGACAGGAGTTAGCAATACCAATATGGGGACAGGAAGTGGCAACATCTCTATAGGGATTGGAAGTGGCAACATCTAAATAGGGACAGGAAGTGACAACATTTATACAGGGACAGGAAGTGGCAACATCTATATAGGGACCAAAAGTGACAATATCTGTATTGCGGCAGGAACTGGCAACATCTATATAGAGGCAGGAAATTACAGCATCTATATAGCGACAGGACGTGGCAACATCTATATAGGGACAGGAAGTGACAACATTTCTAAAGGGACAGGAAGTGGCAACATCTATATAGGGACGAAAAATGGCAGTATCTGTATCGGGGCAGGAACTGGCAACATCTATATAGGGGCAGGAAATTACAACATCTATATAGCGACGGGAAGTGGCAAAGTCTAGATAGAGACAGGAAGTGACAATATTTCTATAGGGCCACGAAGTGGCAGCATCCCGCTATGGGCTTGCTGAAGGCTCAAGCCCCAATAGGTTGCACCCAGCTCTACAATAACCCCTATTCAGGCTGACCCCCCCTCCCCCCGACATGCCCCCTATTCAGGCCGACAACAATCATGCCCCCCATTCGGGCCGCCGCCCCCCAAGCCCCTCATTAAGAGGAATGCCATTGAAACAAAGGGAGTTATGTCATTGACACAAAGGAAGTTACGTCATTGAAACAAAGAGAGTTATGTCATTGAGTTAAGCAGTGTTATGTAATTGAAATAAAGGGAGTTATGTCTTGAACAAGGGCAAGAATGTCATTGAAACAAGGGTAGCATGTCATTTAAAAAATGGGAGTAATATCATTGAGACCAGGGCAGTTGTATCATTGAAACAAAGGGAGATACGACTTTGAAACATGGGGAGTTATGTCATTGACACAAGGGGAGTTTTGTCATTGAAACAAGGAGACTAAGGACATTGAAACAAGGAGAGCTTTGACATTGAAACAAGGAGAGTTATGACATTGTAACAATGAGAGTTATGACATTGAAACAAGGAGAGTAATGACATTGAAACAAGGGGAGTTATGACATTGAAACAAGAGGAGTTATGACATTGAAACAAGGAGAGTTATGACATTGAAATAAGGGGAGTTATGTCATTGAAACAAGGGGAGTTATGACATTGAATCAAGGGGAGTTATGACATTGAAACAAGGGGAGTTATGACATTGAAACAAGGGGAGTTATGACATTGAAACAAGGGGAGTTATGACATTGAAACAAGGGGAGTTATGACATTGAAACAAGAGGAGTTATGACATTGAAACAAGGAGAGTTATGACATTGAAATAAGGGGAGTTATGTCATTGATATTCGGGAGTTATGACAATTATACAAGGAGAGTTATGTCAATGGACAAGGAGAGTTATGTAAGTGAAACAAGGCGGGTTATGACATTGAAACAAGGGGAGTTATGTCATTGAATCAAGGGGAGTTATGACATTGAAACAAGGGGAGTTATGTCATTGAACAAGGAGAGTTATGACATTGAAACATGTGAGTTATGTCATTGAAACAAGCGGAGTTATGTCATTAAAGCAAAGGGAGGTATGACATTGAAATACGGAGAGCTATGACATTGAAACAAGCAGACTTATGTCATTGAACAAAGGGAGTTATGTCATTGAAACAAGGGAAGTTATGACATTGAATCAAGGGGAGTTATGACATTGAAACAAGGGGAGTTATGACATTGAAACAAGGGGAGTTATGACATTGAAACAAGGGGAGTTATGACATTGAAACAAGGGGAGTTATGACATTGAAACAAGAGGAGTTATGACATTGAAACAAGGGGAGTTATGACATTGAAACAAGGGGAGTTATGACATTGAAACAAGGGGAGTTATGACATTGAAACAAGAGGAGTTATGACATTGAAACAAGGAGAGTTATGACATTGAAATAAGGGGAGTTATGACATTGAAACAAGGAGAGTTGTGTCATTGAAACAAGGGGAGTTATGACATTGAAACAAGTGGAGTTATGTCACTGAAGCAAGGGGAGTTATGACATTGATACTCGGGGAGTTATGACAATTATACAAGGAGAGTTATGTCAATGGACAAGGAGAGTTATGTAAGTGAATCAAGGCGAGTTATGACATTGAAACAAGGGGAGTTATGTCATTGAATCAAGGGGAGTTATCACATTGAAAGAAGGGGAGTTATGACATTGAAAGAAGGTGGCTTATGACATTGAAACAAGGGGAGTTATGTCATTGAAACAAGGGGCATTATGACATTCAAACAAGGGGAGTTATGTCATTGAACAAGGAGAGTTATGACATTGAAACATGTGAGTTATGTCATTGAAACAAGCGGAGTTATGTCAATAAAGCAAAGGGAGGTATGACATTGAAATACGGAGAGCTATGACATTGAAATAAGCAGACTTATGTCATCGAACAAAGGGAGTTATGTCATTGAAACAAGGGGTGCTATGTCATTGTAACAAGGGGAGTTATGACATTGAAACAAGGGGAGTTATGTCATTGAAACAAGTGGAGTTTTGACATTGAAACAAGGGGAGTTATGTCATTGAAACAAGGGGAGTTTTGACATTGAAGCAAGGGGAGTTTTGACATTGAAACAAGGGGAGTTATGTCATTGAAACAAGTGGAGTTTTGACATTGAAACAAGGGGAGTTATGTCATTGAAACAAGTGGAGTTATGTCATTAAAACAAGTGGAGTTTTGACATTGAAACAAGGGGAGTTATGTCATTGAAAGAAGTGGAGTTATGTCATTGAAACTAGGGGAGTTATGTCATTGGACAAGGAGAGTTATGTAATTGAAACAAAGAGAGTTATGACATTGAAACAAGGAGAGTTGTGACAATAAAATATGGAGAGTTATGTCATTGAAACAAGGGGTGTTATGACATTGAGACAAGGGGAGTTATGACATTGAAACACGGGGAGTTATATAATTGAACAAGGAGAGTTATGACATTGAAACAAGGGAGTTATGACATTGAAATTGGGGAGTTATGTCATTGAAACAAGTGGAATTGTGTTGTTGAAACAAGGAGAGTTATGTCATTGAAACAAGGAGAGTTATATCATTGAAACAAGGGCAGTTATGTCATTGAAACAAGGGGATGATGACCTTGAAGCAAGGGGAGATCTGTCATTGAAGCAAGGGGAGTTATGACATTGAAATTGGTGGAGATATGTCATTTTCCAAGGGGAATTATGTCTTTGAAACAAGGAGAGGTATGTCAATGAAAAAGGGGAGTTATGACATTGAAATAAGGAGAGTTATGACATTGAAACAAGGAGAGTTATGTCATTCAAACAAACTAGTTATGTCATTGAAGCAAGGGGAGTCATGTCATTGAAACAATGGAGTTATGTCATTGAAACAAGGAGAATTATGTCATTGAAATAAGGGGAGTTATGTCATTGAAACAAGGCAGTTATGTCATAGAAACAAGGGAGTTATGTCATTGAAACAAGGAGAGATATGTCATTGAACAAGGGGAGTTATGTCATTGAAGCAATGGAATTATTTCATTGAAACAAGGAGAGTTATGTCATTGAAACAAGCTATTTACGTCTTTGAAACAAGGCGAGGTATGACATCGAAACGAGGGGAGTTATGTCATTGAAATAAGGGGAGTTATGTCATTGAAACAAGGCAGTTATGTCATTGAAACAAGGGAGTTATGTGATTGAAACAAGGAGACATATGTCATTGAAATAAGGGGCGTTATGTCATTGAAGCAATGGAATTATTTCATTGAAACAAGGAGAGTTATGTCATTGAAACAAGCTATTTACGTCTTAGAAACAAGGCGAGGTATGACATCGAAACGAGGGGAGTTATGTCATCGAAACAAGTGGAGTTATGTCATTAAAACAAGTGGAGTTTTGACATTGAAACAAGGGGAGTTATGTCATTGAAACAAGGGGAGTTTTGACATTGAAACAAGGGCAGCTTTGACATTGAAACAAGTGGAGTTATGTCATTGAAACAAGGTGAGTTATGGCTTTGAAACAAGGAGAGGTATGTCATTGAAACAAGGGGAGTTATGACATTGAATCAAGGGGAGATATGACATTGAAACAAGGGGAGTTATGACATTGAAACAAGGGGAGTTATGACATTGAAACAAGGGGAGTTATGACATTGAAACAAGAGGAGTTATGACATTGAAACAAGGAGAGTTATGACATTGAAATAAGGGGAGTTATGACATTGAAACAAGGAGAGTTGTGTCATTGAAACAAGGGGAGTTATGACATTGAAACAAGTGGAGTTATGTCATTGAAGCAAGGGGAGTTATGACATTGATACTCGGGGAGTTATGACAATTATACAAGGAGAGTTATGTCAATGGACAAGGAGAGTTATGTAAGTGAATCAAGGCGAGTTATGACATTGAAACAAGGGGAGTTATGTCATTGAATCAAGGGGAGTTATGACATTGAAAGAAGGGGAGTTATGACATTGAAAGAAGGTGGCTTATGACATTGAAACAAGGGGAGTTATGTCATTGAAACAAGGGGCATTATGACATTCAAACAAGGGGAGTTATGTCATTGAACAAGGAGAGTTATGACATTGAAACATGTGAGTTATGTCATTGAAACAAGCGGAGTTATGTCATTAAAGCAAAGGGAGGTATGACATTGACATACGGAGAGCTATGACATTGAAACAAGCAGACTTATGTCATTGAACAAAGGGAGTTGTCATTGAAACAAGGGGTGCTATGTCATTGTAACAAGGGGAGTTATGAAATTGAAACAAGGGGAGTTATGTCATTGAAACAAGTGGAGTTTTGACATTGAAACAAGGGGAGTTATGTCATTGAACAAAGGGAGTTTTGACATTGAAACAAGGGCAGCTTTGACATTGAAACAAGTGGAGTTATGTCATTGAAACAAGGTGAGTTATGGCTTTGAAACAAGGAGAGGTATGTCATTGAAACAAGGGAAGTTATGACATTGAATCAAGGGGAGTTATGACATTGAAACAAGGGGAGTTATGACATTGAAACAAGGGGAGTTATGACATTGAAACAAGAGGAGTTATGACATTGAAACAAGGAGAGTTATGACATTGAAATAAGGGGAGTTATGACATTGAAACAAGGAGAGTTGTGACATTGAAACAAGAGGAGTTATGACATTGAAACAAGGAGAGTTATGACATTGAAATAAGGGGAGTTGTGACATTGAAACAAGAGGAGTTATGACATTGAAACAAGGGGAGTTATGACATTGAAACAAGGGGAGTTATGACATTGAAACAAGAGGAGTTACGACATTGAAACAAGGAGAGTTATGACATTGAAATAAGGGGAGTTATGACATTGAAACAAGGAGAGTTGTGTCATTGAAACAAGGGGAGTTATGACATTGAAACAAGTGGAGTTATGTCATTGAAGCAAGGGGAGTTATGACATTGATACTCGGGGAGTTATGACAATTATACAAGGAGAGTTATGTCAATGGACAAGGAGAGTTATGTAAGTGAATCAAGGCGAGTTATGACATTGAAACAAGGGGAGTTATGTCATTGAATCAAGGGGAGTTATGACATTGAAAGAAGGGGAGTTATGACATTGAAAGAAGGTGGCTTATGACATTGAAACAAGGGGCATTATGACATTCAAACAAGGGGAGTTATGTCATTGAACAAGGAGAGTTATGACATTGAAACATGTGAGTTATGTCTTGAAACAAGCGGAGTTATGTCAATAAAGCAAAGGGAGGTATGACATTGAAATACGGAGAGCTATGACATTGAAATAAGCAGACTTATGTCATTGAACAAAGGGAGTTATGTCATTGAAACAAGGGGTGCTATGTCATTGTAACAAGGGGAGTTATGACATTGAAACAAGGGGAGTTATGTCATTGAAACAAGTGGAGTTTTGACATTGAAACAAGGGGAGTTATGTCATTGAAACAAGGGGAGTTTTGACATTGAAGCAAGGGGAGTTTTGACATTGAAACAAGGGGAGTTATGTCATTGAAACAAGGGGAGTTATGGCTTTGAAACAAGGAGAGGTATGTCACTGAAACAAGGGGAGTTATGACATTGAATCAAGGGGAGGTATGTCATTGAAACAAGGGGAGTTATGTCATTGAAACAAGGGGAGTTATGTCATTGAAACAAGGGGAGTATGTCATTGAAACAAGGGGAGTATGTCATTGAAACAAGTGGAGTTGTGTTATTGAAACAAGGAGAGTTATGTCATTGAAACAAGGAGAGTTGTGAAATTGAAACAAGGAGAGTTATATCATTGAAACAAGGGGAGTTATGTCATTGAAACAAGTGAAGTTGTTTTATTGAAACAAGGAGAGTTATGTTATTGAAACAAGGAGAGTTGTGACATTGAAACAAGGAGAGTTATATCATTGAAACAAGGGGAGTTATGTCATTGAAACAAGGGGCATTATGACATTGAAACATGTGAGTTATGTCATTGAAGCAAGCGGAGTTATGTCATTGTAACAAGGGGAGTTATGACATTGAAACGAGGGGAGTTATGTCATTGAAACAAGCAGAGATATGACGTTGAATCAAGGGGAGTTATATCATTGAACAAGGAGAGTTATGACATTGAAACAAGTGAGTTATGTCATTGAAATAAGCGGAGTTATGTCATTAAAGCAAAGGCAGTTATGACATTGAAATACGGAGACCTATGACATTGAAACAAGTGAGTTATGTCATTGAAACAAGCGGAGTTATGTCATTATAGCAAAGGGAGTTATGACATTGAAATACGGAGAGCTATGACATTGAAACAAGGAGACTTATGTCATTGAACAAAGGAAGTTATGTCATTGAAACAAGGGGTGCTGTGTCATTGTAACAAGGGGAGTTATGACATTGAAACAAGGGGAGTTAAGTAATTGAAACAAGTGGAGTTATGTCATTGAAAGAAGTGGAGTTATGTCATTGAAACTAGGGGAGTTATGTCATTGGACAAGGAGAGTTATGTAATTGAAACAAAGAGAGTTATGACATTGAAACAAGGAGAGTTGTGACAATAAAACATGGAGAGTTATGTCATTGAAACAAGGGGTGTTATGACATTGAGACAAGGGGAGTTATGACATTGAAACACGGGGAGTTATATAATTGAACAAGGAGAGTTATGACATTGAAACATGTGAGTTATGTCATTGAAACAAGCGGAGTTATGTCATTAAAGCAAAGGGAGGTATGACATTGAAATACGGAGAGCTATGACATTGAAACAAGCAGACTTATGTCATTGAACAAAGGGAGTTATGTCATTGAAACAAGGGAAGTTATGACATTGAATCAAGGGGAGTTATGACATTGAAACAAGGGGAGTTATGACATTGAAACAAGGGGAGTTATGACATTGAAACAAGGGGAGTTATGACATTGAAACAAGGGGAGTTATGACATTGAAACAAGAGGAGTTATGACATTGAAACAAGGGGAGTTATGACATTGAAACAAGGGGAGTTATGACATTGAAACAAGGGGAGTTATGACATTGAAACAAGAGGAGTTATGACATTGAAACAAGGAGAGTTATGACATTGAAATAAGGGGAGTTATGACATTGAAACAAGGAGAGTTGTGTCATTGAAACAAGGGGAGTTATGACATTGAAACAAGTGGAGTTATGTCACTGAAGCAAGGGGAGTTATGACATTGATACTCGGGGAGTTATGACAATTATACAAGGAGAGTTATGTCAATGGACAAGGAGAGTTATGTAAGTGAATCAAGGCGAGTTATGACATTGAAACAAGGGGAGTTATGTCATTGAATCAAGGGGAGTTATCACATTGAAAGAAGGGGAGTTATGACATTGAAAGAAGGTGGCTTATGACATTGAAACAAGGGGAGTTATGTCATTGAAACAAGGGGCATTATGACATTCAAACAAGGGGAGTTATGTCATTGAACAAGGAGAGTTATGACATTGAAACATGTGAGTTATGTCATTGAAACAAGCGGAGTTATGTCAATAAAGCAAAGGGAGGTATGACATTGAAATACGGAGAGCTATGACATTGAAATAAGCAGACTTATGTCATCGAACAAAGGGAGTTATGTCATTGAAACAAGGGGTGCTATGTCATTGTAACAAGGGGAGTTATGACATTGAAACAAGGGGAGTTATGTCATTGAAACAAGTGGAGTTTTGACATTGAAACAAGGGGAGTTATGTCATTGAAACAAGGGGAGTTTTGACATTGAAGCAAGGGGAGTTTTGACATTGAAACAAGGGGAGTTATGTCATTGAAACAAGTGGAGTTTTGACATTGAAACAAGGGGAGTTATGTCATTGAAACAAGTGGAGTTATGTCATTAAAACAAGTGGAGTTTTGACATTGAAACAAGGGGAGTTATGTCATTGAAAGAAGTGGAGTTATGTCATTGAAACTAGGGGAGTTATGTCATTGGACAAGGAGAGTTATGTAATTGAAACAAAGAGAGTTATGACATTGAAACAAGGAGAGTTGTGACAATAAAACATGGAGAGTTATGTCATTGAAACAAGGGGTGTTATGACATTGAGACAAGGGGAGTTATGACATTGAAACACGGGGAGTTATATAATTGAACAAGGAGAGTTATGACATTGAAACAAGGGAGTTATGACATTGAAATTGGGGAGTTATGTCATTGAAACAAGTGGAATTGTGTTGTTGAAACAAGGAGAGTTATGTCATTGAAACAAGGAGAGTTATATCATTGAAACAAGGGCAGTTATGTCATTGAAACAAGTGGAGTTTTGACATTGAAACAAGGGGAGTTATGTCATTGAAACAAGGGGAGTTTTGACATTGAAGCAAGGGGAGTTTTGACATTGAAACAAGGGGAGTTATGTCATTGAAACAAGTGGAGTTTTGACATTGAAACAAGGGGAGTTATGTCATTGAAACAAGTGGAGTTATGTCATTAAAACAAGTGGAGTTTTGACATTGAAACAAGGGGAGTTATGTCATTGAAAGAAGTGGAGTTATGTCATTGAAACTAGGGGAGTTATGTCATTGGACAAGGAGAGTTATGTAATTGAAACAAAGAGAGTTATGACATTGAAACAAGGAGAGTTGTGACAATAAAACATGGAGAGTTATGTCATTGAAACAAGGGGTGTTATGACATTGAGACAAGGGGAGTTATGACATTGAAACACGGGGAGTTATATAATTGAACAAGGAGAGTTATGACATTGAAACAAGGGAGTTATGACATTGAAATTGGGGAGTTATGTCATTGAAACAAGTGGAATTGTGTTGTTGAAACAAGGAGAGTTATGTCATTGAAACAAGGAGAGTTATATCATTGAAACAAGGGCAGTTATGTCATTGAAACAAGGGGATGATGACCTTGAAGCAAGGGGAGATCTGTCATTGAAGCAAGGGGAGTTATGACATTGAAATTGGTGGAGATATGTCATTTTCCAAGGGGAATTATGTCTTTGAAACAAGGAGAGGTATGTCAATGAAAAAGGGGAGTTATGACATTGAAATAAGGAGAGTTATGACATTGAAACAAGGAGAGTTATGTCATTCAAACAAACTAGTTATGTCATTGAAGCAAGGGGAGTCATGTCATTGAAACAATGGAGTTATGTCATTGAAACAAGGAGAATTATGTCATTGAAATAAGGGGAGTTATGTCATTGAAACAAGGCAGTTATGTCATAGAAACAAGGGAGTTATGTCATTGAAACAAGGAGAGATATGTCATTGAACAAGGGGAGTTATGTCATTGAAGCAATGGAATTATTTCATTGAAACAAGGAGAGTTATGTCATTGAAACAAGCTATTTACGTCTTTGAAACAAGGCGAGGTATGACATCGAAACGAGGGGAGTTATGTCATTGAAATAAGGGGAGTTATGTCATTGAAACAAGGCAGTTATGTCATTGAAACAAGGGAGTTATGTGATTGAAACAAGGAGACATATGTCATTGAAATAAGGGGCGTTATGTCATTGAAGCAATGGAATTATTTCATTGAAACAAGGAGAGTTATGTCATTGAAACAAGCTATTTACGTCTTAGAAACAAGGCGAGGTATGACATCGAAACGAGGGGAGTTATGTCATCGAAACAAGTGGAGTTATGTCATTAAAACAAGTGGAGTTTTGACATTGAAACAAGGGGAGTTATGTCATTGAAACAAGGGGAGTTTTGACATTGAAACAAGGGCAGCTTTGACATTGAAACAAGTGGAGTTATGTCATTGAAACAAGGTGAGTTATGGCTTTGAAACAAGGAGAGGTATGTCATTGAAACAAGGGGAGTTATGACATTGAATCAAGGGGAGATATGACATTGAAACAAGGGGAGTTATGACATTGAAACAAGGGGAGTTATGACATTGAAACAAGGGGAGTTATGACATTGAAACAAGAGGAGTTATGACATTGAAACAAGGAGAGTTATGACATTGAAATAAGGGGAGTTATGACATTGAAACAAGGAGAGTTGTGTCATTGAAACAAGGGGAGTTATGACATTGAAACAAGTGGAGTTATGTCATTGAAGCAAGGGGAGTTATGACATTGATACTCGGGGAGTTATGACAATTATACAAGGAGAGTTATGTCAATGGACAAGGAGAGTTATGTAAGTGAATCAAGGCGAGTTATGACATTGAAACAAGGGGAGTTATGTCATTGAATCAAGGGGAGTTATGACATTGAAAGAAGGGGAGTTATGACATTGAAAGAAGGTGGCTTATGACATTGAAACAAGGGGAGTTATGTCATTGAAACAAGGGGCATTATGACATTCAAACAAGGGGAGTTATGTCATTGAACAAGGAGAGTTATGACATTGAAACATGTGAGTTATGTCATTGAAACAAGCGGAGTTATGTCATTAAAGCAAAGGGAGGTATGACATTGACATACGGAGAGCTATGACATTGAAACAAGCAGACTTATGTCATTGAACAAAGGGAGTTGTCATTGAAACAAGGGGTGCTATGTCATTGTAACAAGGGGAGTTATGAAATTGAAACAAGGGGAGTTATGTCATTGAAACAAGTGGAGTTTTGACATTGAAACAAGGGGAGTTATGTCATTGAACAAAGGGAGTTTTGACATTGAAACAAGGGCAGCTTTGACATTGAAACAAGTGGAGTTATGTCATTGAAACAAGGTGAGTTATGGCTTTGAAACAAGGAGAGGTATGTCATTGAAACAAGGGAAGTTATGACATTGAATCAAGGGGAGTTATGACATTGAAACAAGGGGAGTTATGACATTGAAACAAGGGGAGTTATGACATTGAAACAAGAGGAGTTATGACATTGAAACAAGGAGAGTTATGACATTGAAATAAGGGGAGTTATGACATTGAAACAAGGAGAGTTGTGACATTGAAACAAGAGGAGTTATGACATTGAAACAAGGAGAGTTATGACATTGAAATAAGGGGAGTTGTGACATTGAAACAAGAGGAGTTATGACATTGAAACAAGGGGAGTTATGACATTGAAACAAGGGGAGTTATGACATTGAAACAAGAGGAGTTACGACATTGAAACAAGGAGAGTTATGACATTGAAATAAGGGGAGTTATGACATTGAAACAAGGAGAGTTGTGTCATTGAAACAAGGGGAGTTATGACATTGAAACAAGTGGAGTTATGTCATTGAAGCAAGGGGAGTTATGACATTGATACTCGGGGAGTTATGACAATTATACAAGGAGAGTTATGTCAATGGACAAGGAGAGTTATGTAAGTGAATCAAGGCGAGTTATGACATTGAAACAAGGGGAGTTATGTCATTGAATCAAGGGGAGTTATGACATTGAAAGAAGGGGAGTTATGACATTGAAAGAAGGTGGCTTATGACATTGAAACAAGGGGCATTATGACATTCAAACAAGGGGAGTTATGTCATTGAACAAGGAGAGTTATGACATTGAAACATGTGAGTTATGTCTTGAAACAAGCGGAGTTATGTCAATAAAGCAAAGGGAGGTATGACATTGAAATACGGAGAGCTATGACATTGAAATAAGCAGACTTATGTCATTGAACAAAGGGAGTTATGTCATTGAAACAAGGGGTGCTATGTCATTGTAACAAGGGGAGTTATGACATTGAAACAAGGGGAGTTATGTCATTGAAACAAGTGGAGTTTTGACATTGAAACAAGGGGAGTTATGTCATTGAAACAAGGGGAGTTTTGACATTGAAGCAAGGGGAGTTTTGACATTGAAACAAGGGGAGTTATGTCATTGAAACAAGGGGAGTTATGGCTTTGAAACAAGGAGAGGTATGTCACTGAAACAAGGGGAGTTATGACATTGAATCAAGGGGAGGTATGTCATTGAAACAAGGGGAGTTATGTCATTGAAACAAGGGGAGTTATGTCATTGAAACAAGGGGAGTATGTCATTGAAACAAGGGGAGTATGTCATTGAAACAAGTGGAGTTGTGTTATTGAAACAAGGAGAGTTATGTCATTGAAACAAGGAGAGTTGTGAAATTGAAACAAGGAGAGTTATATCATTGAAACAAGGGGAGTTATGTCATTGAAACAAGTGAAGTTGTTTTATTGAAACAAGGAGAGTTATGTTATTGAAACAAGGAGAGTTGTGACATTGAAACAAGGAGAGTTATATCATTGAAACAAGGGGAGTTATGTCATTGAAACAAGGGGCATTATGACATTGAAACATGTGAGTTATGTCATTGAAGCAAGCGGAGTTATGTCATTGTAACAAGGGGAGTTATGACATTGAAACGAGGGGAGTTATGTCATTGAAACAAGCAGAGATATGACGTTGAATCAAGGGGAGTTATATCATTGAACAAGGAGAGTTATGACATTGAAACAAGTGAGTTATGTCATTGAAATAAGCGGAGTTATGTCATTAAAGCAAAGGCAGTTATGACATTGAAATACGGAGACCTATGACATTGAAACAAGTGAGTTATGTCATTGAAACAAGCGGAGTTATGTCATTATAGCAAAGGGAGTTATGACATTGAAATACGGAGAGCTATGACATTGAAACAAGGAGACTTATGTCATTGAACAAAGGAAGTTATGTCATTGAAACAAGGGGTGCTGTGTCATTGTAACAAGGGGAGTTATGACATTGAAACAAGGGGAGTTAAGTAATTGAAACAAGTGGAGTTATGTCATTGAAAGAAGTGGAGTTATGTCATTGAAACTAGGGGAGTTATGTCATTGGACAAGGAGAGTTATGTAATTGAAACAAAGAGAGTTATGACATTGAAACAAGGAGAGTTGTGACAATAAAACATGGAGAGTTATGTCATTGAAACAAGGGGTGTTATGACATTGAGACAAGGGGAGTTATGACATTGAAACACGGGGAGTTATATAATTGAACAAGGAGAGTTATGACATTGAAACATGTGAGTTATGTCATTGAAACAAGCGGAGTTATGTCATTAAAGCAAAGGGAGGTATGACATTGAAATACGGAGAGCTATGACATTGAAACAAGCAGACTTATGTCATTGAACAAAGGGAGTTATGTCATTGAAACAAGGGAAGTTATGACATTGAATCAAGGGGAGTTATGACATTGAAACAAGGGGAGTTATGACATTGAAACAAGGGGAGTTATGACATTGAAACAAGGGGAGTTATGACATTGAAACAAGGGGAGTTATGACATTGAAACAAGAGGAGTTATGACATTGAAACAAGGGGAGTTATGACATTGAAACAAGGGGAGTTATGACATTGAAACAAGGGGAGTTATGACATTGAAACAAGAGGAGTTATGACATTGAAACAAGGAGAGTTATGACATTGAAATAAGGGGAGTTATGACATTGAAACAAGGAGAGTTGTGTCATTGAAACAAGGGGAGTTATGACATTGAAACAAGTGGAGTTATGTCACTGAAGCAAGGGGAGTTATGACATTGATACTCGGGGAGTTATGACAATTATACAAGGAGAGTTATGTCAATGGACAAGGAGAGTTATGTAAGTGAATCAAGGCGAGTTATGACATTGAAACAAGGGGAGTTATGTCATTGAATCAAGGGGAGTTATCACATTGAAAGAAGGGGAGTTATGACATTGAAAGAAGGTGGCTTATGACATTGAAACAAGGGGAGTTATGTCATTGAAACAAGGGGCATTATGACATTCAAACAAGGGGAGTTATGTCATTGAACAAGGAGAGTTATGACATTGAAACATGTGAGTTATGTCATTGAAACAAGCGGAGTTATGTCAATAAAGCAAAGGGAGGTATGACATTGAAATACGGAGAGCTATGACATTGAAATAAGCAGACTTATGTCATCGAACAAAGGGAGTTATGTCATTGAAACAAGGGGTGCTATGTCATTGTAACAAGGGGAGTTATGACATTGAAACAAGGGGAGTTATGTCATTGAAACAAGTGGAGTTTTGACATTGAAACAAGGGGAGTTATGTCATTGAAACAAGGGGAGTTTTGACATTGAAGCAAGGGGAGTTTTGACATTGAAACAAGGGGAGTTATGTCATTGAAACAAGTGGAGTTTTGACATTGAAACAAGGGGAGTTATGTCATTGAAACAAGTGGAGTTATGTCATTAAAACAAGTGGAGTTTTGACATTGAAACAAGGGGAGTTATGTCATTGAAAGAAGTGGAGTTATGTCATTGAAACTAGGGGAGTTATGTCATTGGACAAGGAGAGTTATGTAATTGAAACAAAGAGAGTTATGACATTGAAACAAGGAGAGTTGTGACAATAAAACATGGAGAGTTATGTCATTGAAACAAGGGGTGTTATGACATTGAGACAAGGGGAGTTATGACATTGAAACACGGGGAGTTATATAATTGAACAAGGAGAGTTATGACATTGAAACAAGGGAGTTATGACATTGAAATTGGGGAGTTATGTCATTGAAACAAGTGGAATTGTGTTGTTGAAACAAGGAGAGTTATGTCATTGAAACAAGGAGAGTTATATCATTGAAACAAGGGCAGTTATGTCATTGAAACAAGGGGATGATGACCTTGAAGCAAGGGGAGATCTGTCATTGAAGCAAGGGGAGTTATGACATTGAAATTGGTGGAGATATGTCATTTTCCAAGGGGAATTATGTCTTTGAAACAAGGAGAGGTATGTCAATGAAAAAGGGGAGTTATGACATTGAAATAAGGAGAGTTATGACATTGAAACAAGGAGAGTTATGTCATTCAAACAAACTAGTTATGTCATTGAAGCAAGGGGAGTCATGTCATTGAAACAATGGAGTTATGTCATTGAAACAAGGAGAATTATGTCATTGAAATAAGGGGAGTTATGTCATTGAAACAAGGCAGTTATGTCATAGAAACAAGGGAGTTATGTCATTGAAACAAGGAGAGATATGTCATTGAACAAGGGGAGTTATGTCATTGAAGCAATGGAATTATTTCATTGAAACAAGGAGAGTTATGTCATTGAAACAAGCTATTTACGTCTTTGAAACAAGGCGAGGTATGACATCGAAACGAGGGGAGTTATGTCATTGAAATAAGGGGAGTTATGTCATTGAAACAAGGCAGTTATGTCATTGAAACAAGGGAGTTATGTGATTGAAACAAGGAGACATATGTCATTGAAATAAGGGGCGTTATGTCATTGAAGCAATGGAATTATTTCATTGAAACAAGGAGAGTTATGTCATTGAAACAAGCTATTTACGTCTTAGAAACAAGGCGAGGTATGACATCGAAACGAGGGGAGTTATGTCATCGAAACAAGTGGAGTTATGTCATTAAAACAAGTGGAGTTTTGACATTGAAACAAGGGGAGTTATGTCATTGAAACAAGGGGAGTTTTGACATTGAAACAAGGGCAGCTTTGACATTGAAACAAGTGGAGTTATGTCATTGAAACAAGGTGAGTTATGGCTTTGAAACAAGGAGAGGTATGTCATTGAAACAAGGGGAGTTATGACATTGAATCAAGGGGAGATATGACATTGAAACAAGGGGAGTTATGACATTGAAACAAGGGGAGTTATGACATTGAAACAAGGAGAGTTATGACATTGAAATAAGGGGAGTTATGACATTGAAACAAGGAGAGTTGTGTCATTGAAACAAGGGGAGTTATGACATTGAAACAAGTGGAGTTATGTCATTGAAGCAAGGGGAGTTATGACATTGATACTCGGGGAGTTATGACAATTATACAAGGAGAGTTATGTCAATGGACAAGGAGAGTTATGTAAGTGAATCAAGGCGAGTTATGACATTGAAACAAGGGGAGTTATGTCATTGAATCAAGGGGAGTTATGACATTGAAAGAAGGGGAGTTATGACATTGAAAGAAGGTGGCTTATGACATTGAAACAAGGGGAGTTATGTCATTGAAACAAGGGGCATTATGACATTCAAACAAGGGGAGTTATGTCATTGAACAAGGAGAGTTATGACATTGAAACATGTGAGTTATGTCATTGAAACAAGCGGAGTTATGTCATTAAAGCAAAGGGAGGTATGACATTGACATACGGAGAGCTATGACATTGAAACAAGCAGACTTATGTCATTGAACAAAGGGAGTTGTCATTGAAACAAGGGGTGCTATGTCATTGTAACAAGGGGAGTTATGAAATTGAAACAAGGGGAGTTATGTCATTGAAACAAGTGGAGTTTTGACATTGAAACAAGGGGAGTTATGTCATTGAACAAAGGGAGTTTTGACATTGAAACAAGGGCAGCTTTGACATTGAAACAAGTGGAGTTATGTCATTGAAACAAGGTGAGTTATGGCTTTGAAACAAGGAGAGGTATGTCATTGAAACAAGGGAAGTTATGACATTGAATCAAGGGGAGTTATGACATTGAAACAAGGGGAGTTATGACATTGAAACAAGGGGAGTTATGACATTGAAACAAGAGGAGTTATGACATTGAAACAAGGAGAGTTATGACATTGAAATAAGGGGAGTTATGACATTGAAACAAGGAGAGTTGTGACATTGAAACAAGAGGAGTTATGACATTGAAACAAGGAGAGTTATGACATTGAAATAAGGGGAGTTGTGACATTGAAACAAGAGGAGTTATGACATTGAAACAAGGGGAGTTATGACATTGAAACAAGGGGAGTTATGACATTGAAACAAGAGGAGTTACGACATTGAAACAAGGAGAGTTATGACATTGAAATAAGGGGAGTTATGACATTGAAACAAGGAGAGTTGTGTCATTGAAACAAGGGGAGTTATGACATTGAAACAAGTGGAGTTATGTCATTGAAGCAAGGGGAGTTATGACATTGATACTCGGGGAGTTATGACAATTATACAAGGAGAGTTATGTCAATGGACAAGGAGAGTTATGTAAGTGAATCAAGGCGAGTTATGACATTGAAACAAGGGGAGTTATGTCATTGAATCAAGGGGAGTTATGACATTGAAAGAAGGGGAGTTATGACATTGAAAGAAGGTGGCTTATGACATTGAAACAAGGGGCATTATGACATTCAAACAAGGGGAGTTATGTCATTGAACAAGGAGAGTTATGACATTGAAACATGTGAGTTATGTCTTGAAACAAGCGGAGTTATGTCAATAAAGCAAAGGGAGGTATGACATTGAAATACGGAGAGCTATGACATTGAAATAAGCAGACTTATGTCATTGAACAAAGGGAGTTATGTCATTGAAACAAGGGGTGCTATGTCATTGTAACAAGGGGAGTTATGACATTGAAACAAGGGGAGTTATGTCATTGAAACAAGTGGAGTTTTGACATTGAAACAAGGGGAGTTATGTCATTGAAACAAGGGGAGTTTTGACATTGAAGCAAGGGGAGTTTTGACATTGAAACAAGGGGAGTTATGTCATTGAAACAAGGGGAGTTATGGCTTTGAAACAAGGAGAGGTATGTCACTGAAACAAGGGGAGTTATGACATTGAATCAAGGGGAGGTATGTCATTGAAACAAGGGGAGTTATGTCATTGAAACAAGGGGAGTTATGTCATTGAAACAAGGGGAGTATGTCATTGAAACAAGGGGAGTATGTCATTGAAACAAGTGGAGTTGTGTTATTGAAACAAGGAGAGTTATGTCATTGAAACAAGGAGAGTTGTGAAATTGAAACAAGGAGAGTTATATCATTGAAACAAGGGGAGTTATGTCATTGAAACAAGTGAAGTTGTTTTATTGAAACAAGGAGAGTTATGTTATTGAAACAAGGAGAGTTGTGACATTGAAACAAGGAGAGTTATATCATTGAAACAAGGGGAGTTATGTCATTGAAACAAGGGGCATTATGACATTGAAACATGTGAGTTATGTCATTGAAGCAAGCGGAGTTATGTCATTGTAACAAGGGGAGTTATGACATTGAAACGAGGGGAGTTATGTCATTGAAACAAGCAGAGATATGACGTTGAATCAAGGGGAGTTATATCATTGAACAAGGAGAGTTATGACATTGAAACAAGTGAGTTATGTCATTGAAATAAGCGGAGTTATGTCATTAAAGCAAAGGCAGTTATGACATTGAAATACGGAGACCTATGACATTGAAACAAGTGAGTTATGTCATTGAAACAAGCGGAGTTATGTCATTATAGCAAAGGGAGTTATGACATTGAAATACGGAGAGCTATGACATTGAAACAAGGAGACTTATGTCATTGAACAAAGGAAGTTATGTCATTGAAACAAGGGGTGCTGTGTCATTGTAACAAGGGGAGTTATGACATTGAAACAAGGGGAGTTAAGTAATTGAAACAAGTGGAGTTATGTCATTGAAAGAAGTGGAGTTATGTCATTGAAACTAGGGGAGTTATGTCATTGGACAAGGAGAGTTATGTAATTGAAACAAAGAGAGTTATGACATTGAAACAAGGAGAGTTGTGACAATAAAACATGGAGAGTTATGTCATTGAAACAAGGGGTGTTATGACATTGAGACAAGGGGAGTTATGACATTGAAACACGGGGAGTTATATAATTGAACAAGGAGAGTTATGACATTGAAACAAGGGAGTTATGACATTGAAATTGGGGAGTTATGTCATTGAAACAAGTGGAATTGTGTTGTTGAAACAAGGAGAGTTATGTCATTGAAACAAGGAGAGTTATATCATTGAAACAAGGGCAGTTATGTCATTGAAACAAGGGGATGATGACCTTGAAGCAAGGGGAGATCTGTCATTGAAGCAAGGGGAGTTATGACATTGAAATTGGTGGAGATATGTCATTTTCCAAGGGGAATTATGTCTTTGAAACAAGGAGAGGTATGTCATTGAAAAAGGGGAGTTATGACATTGAAATAAGGAGAGTTATGACATTGAAACAAGGAGAGTTATGTCATTCAAACAAACTAGTATGTCATTGAAGCAAGGGGAGTCATGTCATTGAAACAATGGAGTTATGTCATTGAAACAAGGAGAATTATGTCATTGAAAAAAGGGGAGTTATGTCATTGAAACAAGGCAGTTATGTCATAGAAACAAGGGAGTTATGTCATTGAAACAAGGAGAGATATGTCATTGAACAAGGGGAGTTATGTCATTGAAGCAATGGAATTATTTCATTGAAACAAGGAGAGTTATGTCATTGAAACAAGCTATTTACGTCTTTGAAACAAGGCGAGGTATGACATCGAAACGAGGGGAGTTATGTCATTGAAATAAGGGGAGTTATGTCATTGAAACAAGGCAGTTATGTCATTGAAACAAGGGAGTTATGTGATTGAAACAAGGAGACATATGTCATTGAAATAAGGGGCGTTATGTCATTGAAACAAGGGAGTTATGTCATTGAAACAAGGAGAGATATGTCATTGAAACAAGGAGAGATATGTCATTGAACAAGGAGAGTTATGTCATTGAACAAGGAGAGTTCTGACATTGAAACAAGGAGAGTTGTGACAATAAAACATGGAGAGTTATGACATTGAGACAAGGGGTGTTATGACATTGAAACAAGGGGAGTTATGTCATTGAAACAAGGGCAGTTATGACATTGAGACAAGGGGAGTTATGACATTGAAACACGGGGAGTTATGTCATTGAACAAGGAGAGTTATGCCATTGAAACAAGGGAGTTATGACATTGAAATTGGGGAGTTATGTGATTAAATCAAGGAGAGGTATGTCACTGAAACAAGGGGAGTTATGACATTGAATCAAGGGGAGGTATGTCATTGAAACAAGGGGAGTTATGTCATTGAAACAAGGGGAGTTATGTCATTGAAACAAGGGGAGTATGTCATTGAAACAAGTGGAGTTGTGTTATTGAAACAAGGAGAGTTATGTCATTGAAACAAGGGGAGTATGTCATTGAAACAAGGGGAGTATGTCATTGAAACAAGTGGAGTTGTGTTATTGAAACAAGGAGAGTTATATCATTGGAACAAGGGGCATTATGACATTGAAACAAGGGGATTTATGACATTGAAACATGTGAGTTATGTCATTGAAGCAAGCGGAGTTATGTCATTGTAACAAGGGGAGTTATGCCATTGAAACGAGTGGAGTTATGTCATTGAAACAAGCAGAGATATGACGTTGAATCAAGGGGAGTTATATCATTGAACAAGGAGAGTTATGACATTGAAACAAGTGAGTTATGTCATTGAAATAAGCGGAGTTATGTCATTAAAGCAAAGGCAGTTATGACATTGAAATACGGAGACCTATGACATTGAAACAAGTGAGTTATGTCATTGAAACAAGCGGAGTTATGTCATTATAGCAAAGGGAGTTATGACATTGAAATACGGAGAGCTATGACATTGAAACAAGGAGACTTATGTCATTGAACAAAGGAAGTTATGTAATTGAAACAAGGGGTGCTGTGTCATTGTAACAAGGGGAGTTATGACATTGAAACACGGGGAGTTATATAATTGAACAAGGAGAGTTATGACATTGAAACAAGGGAGTTATGACATTGAAATTGGGGAGTTATGTGATTAAATCAAGGAGAGATATGTCATTGGACAAGGAGACGTATGTCATTGAAATAAGGGGGGTTATATCATTGAAATAAGGAGAGTTATATCATTGAAACAAGGAGAGTTATATCATTGAAACTAGGGGAGTTATGTCATTGAAACAAGGGGATGATGACCTTGAAACAAGGGGAGTTCTGTCATTGAAGCAAGGGGAGTTATGACATTGAAATTGGTGGAGATATGTCATTTTCCAAGGGGAATTATGTCTTTGAAACAAGGAGAGGTATGTCATTGAAAAAGGGGAGTTATGACATTGAAATTAGGAGAGTTATGTCATTCAAACAAACTAGTTATGTCATTGAAACAAGGGGAGTCATGTCATTCAAACAAACTAGTTATGTCATTGAAGCAAGGGGAGTCATGTCATTGAAACAATGGAGTTATGTCATTGAAACAAGGAGAATTATGTCATTGAAATAAGGGGAGTTATGTCATTGAAACAAGGCAGTTATGTCATTGAAACAAGGGAGTTATGTCATTGAAACAAGGAGAGATATGTCATTGAACAAGGGGAGTTATGTCATTGAAGCAATGGAATTATTTAATTGAAACAAGGAGAGTTATGTCATTGAAACAAGCTATTTACGTCTTTGAAACAAGGCGAGGTATGACATCGAAACGAGGGGAGTTATGTCATTGAAATAAGTGGAGTTATGTCATTGAAACAAGGCAGTTATGTCATTGAAACAAGGTAGTTATGTGATTGAAACAAGGAGACTTATGTGATTGAAATAAGGGGCGTTATGTCATTGAAACAAGGGAGTTATGTCATTGAAACAAGGAGAGATATGTCATTGAAACAAGGAGAGATATGTCATTGAACAAGGAGAGTTATGTCATTGAACAAGGAGAGTTCTGACATTGAAATACGGGGTTTATGTCATTTAAACAAGGGGGGTTATGACATTGAAACAAGGAGAGTTATGTAATTGAAACAAGCTATTTATGTCATTGAAACAAGGTGAGTTATGACATAGAAACAAGGGGAGTTATGTCAATGAAACAAGGGGAGTTATGTCAATGAAACAAGGGGAGTTATGTCATTGAAACAAGTGGAGTTGTGTTATTGAAACAAGGAGAGTTGTAACATTGAAACAAGGAGAGTTGTGACATTGAAACAAGGAGAGTTATACCATTGAAACAAGGGGAGTTATGTCATTGAAAGAAGGGGAGTTATGTCATTGAAAGAAGGGGAGTTATGACATTGCAACAAGTGGAGTTCTGTCATAGAAGCAAGGGGAATTATGACATTGATATTAGGGGAGATATGACATTTATACAATGGGAGTTATGCCATTGAAACAAGGGGAGTTATGTCATTGGACAAGGAGAGTTATGTAATTGAAACAAAGAGACTTATGACATTGAAACAAGGAGAGTTGTGACAATAAAACATGGAGAGTTATGTAATTGAAACAAGGGGAGTTATGACATTGAGACAAGGGGAGTTATGACATTGAAACAAGGGGTGTTATGACACTGAAACAAGGGGAGTTACAGCATTGAAACAACGGGAGTTATGACATTGAAACAAGGGGAATAATGACATTGAAACACGGGGAGTTATGTAATTGAACAAGGAGAGTTATGACATTGAAACAAGGGAGTTATGACATTGAAATTGGGGAGTTATGTGATTAAATCAAGGAGAGATATGTCATTGGACAAGGAGATGTATGTCATTGAAATAAGGGGAGTTATGTCATTGAAATAAGTGGAATTGTGTTATTGAAACAAGGAGGGTTATGTCATTGAAACAAGGAGAGTTATATCATTGAAACAAGGGGAGTTATGTCATTGAAACAAGGGGAGAGATGACCTTGAAACAAGAGGAGTTCTGTCATTGAAGCAAGGGAGTTATGACATTGAAATTGGTGGAGATATGTCATTTTCCAAGGGGAATTATGTCTTTGAAACAAGGAGAGGTATGTCATTGAAAAAGGGGAGTTATGACATTGAAATAAGGTGGGTTATGACATTGAAACAAGGAGAGTTATGTCATTCAAACAAACTAGTTATGTCATTGAAGCAAGGGGAGTCATGTCATTGAAACAAGGCAGTTAAGTCATTGAAACAATGGAGTTATTTCATTGAAACAAGGAGAGATATGTCTTTGAACAAGGGGAGTTATGTCATTGAAGCAATGGAATTACTTCATTGAAACAAGGAGAGTTATGTCATTGAAACAAGCTATTTATGTCTTTGAAACAAGGCGAGTTATGACATCGAAACAAGGGGAGTTATGACATCGAAACAAGGGGAGTTATGACATTGAAATAAGGGGAGGTTTGTCATTGAAACAAGGCAGTTATGTCATTGAAACAAGGGAGTTATGTCATTGAAACAAGGAGAGATATGTCATTGAACAAGGAGAGTTATGTCATTGAAACAAGGCGACATATCTCATTGAAACAAGGGAGTTATGTCATTGAAACAAGGAGAGTTATGTCTTTGAAACAAGTTATTTATGTGATTGAAACTAGGTGAGTTATGACATAGAAATAAGGGGAGTTATGTCAATGAAACAAGGGGAGTTATGTCATTGAAACAAGTGGAGTTGTGTTATTGAAACAAGGAGAGGTATGTCATTGAAACATGGAGAGTTGTGACATTGAAGGAGAGTTATGTAATTGAAAGAAGGGGAGTTATGTCATTGAAAAAAGGGGAGTTATGACATTGAAACAAGGTGAGTTCTGTCACTGAAGCAAGGGGAATTATGTCATTGAAACAAGGGGAGTTATGTCATTGAAACAAAGGGTGTTCTGACGTTGAAACAAGGGGAGTTATGTCATTGAAACAAGGGGAGTTATGTCATTGAAACAAGCTATTTATGTCATTGCTACAAGGGGAGTTATGACATTGAAACAAGGTGAGTTATGACCTAGAAACAAGAGGAGTTGTGACAATAAAACATGGAGAGTTATGTCATTGAAACAAGGGGAGTTATGACCTGGAAACAAGGGGAGTTATGACATTGAAACAGGGGGGTTATGACACTGAAACACGGGGAGTTATTGCATTGAAACAACGGGTGTTATGACATTGAAACAAGGGTAGTTACGACATTGAAACACGGGGAGTTATGTCATTGAAACAAGGGGAGTAATGACATTGAATCAAGGGAGTTAAGACATTGAAATTGGGGAGTTATGTGATTAAATCAAGGAGAGATATGTCATTGAAACAAGGAGAGTTATATCATTGAAACAAGGGGAGTTATGTCATTGAAACAAGGGGAGATATGACCTTGAAACAAGGGGAGTTCTGTCATTGAAGCAAGGGGAGTTATGACATTGATATTAGGGGAGATATGACAATTTCCACGGGGAATTATGTCTTTGAAACAAGGGGAGTTATGTCATTGAAAAAGGGGAGTTATGGCATTGAAATAAGGAGAGTTATGACATTGAAACAAGGAGAGTTATCTCATTGAAACAAACTAGTTATGTCATTGAAACAAGGGGAGTTATGTCATTGAAACAAGGAGAATTATGTCATTGAAATAAGGTGAGTTATGTCATTGAAACAAGGCAGTTATGTCATTGAAACAAGGCAGTTATGTCATTGAAACAAGGAGAGATATGTCATTGAACAAGGGGAGTTATGTCATTGAAGCAATGGAATTATTTAATTGAAACAAGGAGAATTATGTCATTGAAATAAGGTGAGTTATGTCATTGAAACAAGGCAGTTATGTCATTGAAACAAGGCAGTTATGTCATTGAAACAAGGAGAGATATGTCATTGAACAAGGGGAGTTATGTCATTGAAGCAATGGAATTATTTAATTGAAACAAGGAGAGTTATGTCATTGAAACAAGCTATCTATGTCTTTGAAACAAGGCGAGTTATGACATCGAAACAAGGGGAGTTATGTCATTGAAACAAGGAGAGATATTCTTTGAACAAGGAGAGTTATGTCATTGAAACATGGGGACTTATGTCATTGAAACAAGGGAGTTATGACATCGAAACAAGTGGAGTTATGTCATTGGACAAGGAGAGTTATGACATTGAAAGGAGAATTATGACATTGAAACAAGGCGAGTTATGTCAATGAAACAAGGGGAGTTATGTCATTGAAAAAAGTGGAGTTGTGTTATTGAAAGAAGGAGAGTTATGTCATTGAAACAAACTAGTTATGTCATTGAAACAAGGGGAGTTATGTCATTGAAACAAGGAGAATTATGTCATTGAAACAAACTAGTTATGTCATTGAAACAAGGGGAGTTATGTCATTGAAACAAGGAGAATTATGTCATTGAAATAAGATGAGTTATGTAATTGAAACAAGGCAGTTATGTCATTGAAACAAGGGAGTTATGTCATTGAAACAAAGAGAGATATGTAATTGAACAAGGGGAGTTATGTCATTGAAGCAATGGAATTATTTCATTGAAACAAGGAGAGTTATGTAATTGAAACAAGCTATTTATGTCTTTGAAACAAGGCGAGTTATGACATCGAAACAAGGGGAGTTATGTCATTGAAATAAGGGGAGTTATGTCATTGAAACAAGGGAGTTATGTCATTGAAACAAGGGAGTGATGTCATTGAAACAAGGAGAGATATTCATTGAACAAGGAGATTTATGTCATTGAAACATGGGGACTTATGTAATTGAAACAAGGGAGTTATGACATCGAAACAAGTGGAGTTATGTCATTGGACAAGGAGAGTTATGACATTGAAAGGAGTATTATGACATTGAATCAAGGGGAGTTATGTCAATGAAACAAGGGGAGTTATGTCATTGAAACAAGTGGAGTTGTGTTATTGAAACAAGGAGACTTATGTCATTGAAACAAGGAGAGTTGTGACATTGAAACAAGGAGAGTTTTGTCATTGAAAGAAGGGGAGTTATGTCATTGAAAAAAGGCAGTTATGTCATTGAAACAAGGAGAATTATGTCATTGAAATAAGGGGAGTTATGTCATTGAAAGAAGGGAGTTATGTCATTGAAAAAAGGCAGTTCTGTCAATGAAACAAGGAGAATTATGTCATTGAAATAAGGGGAGTTATGCCATTGAAACAAGGGAGTTATGTCATTGAAGCAAGGGGAGTTATGTCATTGAAACAAGGAGAGATATCTCATTGAAACAAGGAGAGATATGTCATTGAACAAGGAGAGATATGTCATTGATCAAGGAGAGTTATGTCATTGAAAAAGGGGAGTTATGACATTGAAATAAGGTGGGTTATGACATTGAAACAAGGAGAGTTATGTCATTCAAACAAACTAGTTATGTCATTGAAGCAAGTGGAGTCATGTCATTGAAACAATGGAGTTATGTCACGGAAACAAGGAGAATTATGTCATTGAAATAAGGGGAGTTATGTCATTGAAACAAGGCAGTTATGTCATTGAAACAAGGGAGTTATGTCATTGAAACAAGGAGAGATATGTCTTTGAACAAGGGGAGTTATGTCATTGAAGCAATGGAATTACTTCATTGAAACAAGGAGAGTTATGTCATTGAAACAAGCTATTTATGTCTTTGAAACAAGGCGAGTTATGACATCGAAACAAGGGGAGTTATGTCATTGAAATAAGGTGAGTTATGTCATTGAAACAAGGCAGTTATGTCATTGAAACAAGGGAGTTATGTCATTGAAACAAGGAGAGATAGGTCATTGAACAAGGAGAGTTATGTCATTGAAACAAGGCGACTTATCTCATTGAATCAAGGGAGTTATGTCATTGAAACAAGGAGAGTTATGTCTTTGAAACAAGTTATTTATGTCATTCAAACTAGGTGAGTTATGACATAGAAACAAGGGGGGTTATGTCAATGAAACAAGGGGAGTTATGTCAATGAAACAAGGGGAGTTATGTCATTGAAACAAGGAGAGTTGTGACATTGAAACAAGGGGAGTTATGTCATTGAAACAAGGAGAGTTGTGACATTGAAACAAGGAGAGTAATGTCATTGAAGGAAGGGGAGTTATGTCATTGATAAAAGGGGAGTTATGACATTGAAACAAGTGGAGTTCTGTCACTGAAGCAAGGGGAATTATGTCATTGAAACAAGGGGAGTTGTGTTATTGAAACAAGGAGAGGTATGTCATTGAAACAAGGAGAGTTGTGACATTGAAACAAGGGGAGTTATGTCATTGAAACAAGGAGAGTTGTGACATTGAAACAAGGAGAGTAATGTCATTGAAGGAAGGGGAGTTATGTCATTGATAAAAGGGGAGTTATGACATTGAAACAAGTGGAGTTCTGTCACTGAAGCAAGGGGAATTATGTCATTGAAACAAGGGGAGTTATGTCATTGAAACAAAGGGTGTTCTGACGTTGAAACAAGGGGAGTTATGTCATTTAAACAAGGGGAGTTATGTCATTGAAACAAGCTATTTATGTCATTGATACAAGGGGAGTTATGACATTGAAACAAGGTGAGTTATGACCTAGAAACAAACTAGTTATGTCATTGAAACAAGGGGAGTTATGTCATTGAAACAAGGAGAATTATGTCATTGAAATAAGGGGAGTTATGTCATTGAAAGAAGGGAGTTATGTCATTGAAACAACGGAGTTATGTCATTGAAACAAGGAGACATATGGCATTGAACAAGGAGAGTTATGTCATTGAAACAAGGCGACTTATGTTTTTGAAACAAGGAGAGGTATGTCATTGAAAAAGGGGAGTTATGACATTGAAACAAGGGGAGTTATGTCATTGAAAAAAGCTATTTATGTCATTGATACAAGGGGAGTTATGACATTGAAACAAGGTGAGTTATGACCTAGAAACAAGGGGAGTTGTGACAATAAAACATGGAGAGTTATGTCATTGAAACAAGGGGAGTTATGTCATTGAAACAAGGGGAGTTATGACCTTGAAACAAGGGGGGTTATGACACTGAAACAAGGGGAGTTACGGCATTGAAACAACGGGTGTTATGCCATTGAAACAAGGGAGTTATGTCATTGAAGCAAGGGAGTTATGTCATTGAAACAAGGGAGTTATGTCATTGAAACAAGGAGAGTTATGTCATTGAAACAAGCTATTTATGTCATTGAAACAAGGGAGTTATGACATCAAAACAAGGGGAGTTATGTCATTGGACAAGGAGAGTTATGGCATTGAAAGGAGAGTTATGACATTGAAACAAGGGGAGTTATGTCATTGAAACAAGTGGAGTTGTGTTATTGAAACAAGGAGAGTTATGTCATTGAAACAAGGGGAGTTATGTCATTGAAAGAAGGGGAGTTATGTCATTGAAACATGGTGAGTTCTGTCATTGAAGCAAGCGGAATTATGACATTGATAGTAGGGGAGATATGGCATTTATACAAGGGGAGTTATGTCAATGGACAAGGTGAGTCATGTAATTGAAACAAGGCGAGTCATGACATTGAAACAAGGGGAGTTATGACATTGAAACAAGGAGAGTTATGTCATTGAAACAATGGGTGTTATGACGTTCCAACAAGGGGAGTTATGTCATTGGACAAGGAGAGTTATGTCATTGAAACAAAGAGAGTTATGACATTGAAACAAGGAGACTTACGTCATTGAAATAAGGGGAGTTATGTCATTGAAACAAGGGGAGTTATGTCATTGAAACAATGGAGTTATGTCATTGAAACAAGGAGAGATATGTCATTGAAACAAGCTAATTATGTAATTGAAACAAGGCGAGTTATGACATCGAAACAAGGGGAGTTATGTCATTGAAACAAGTGGAACTGTGTTATTGAAACAAGGAGAGTGATGTCATTGAAACAAGGAGAGTTAAATCATTGAAACAAGGGGAGTTATGTCATTGAAACAAGGGGAGGTATGTCATTGAAACAAGGGGAGTTTTCTCATTGAAGCAAGGGGAGTTATGACATTGATATTAGGGGAGATATGACATTTATACAAGGGGAGTTATGTCATTGGACAAGGAGAGTTCTGTAACTGAAACAAGGCGTGTTATGACATTGAAACGAGGGGAGTTATGACATTGAAACAAGGAGAGTTATGTCATTGAAACCATGGGTGTTATGACATTGCAACAAGGGGAGTTATGTCATTGGACAAGTAGAGTAATGTCATTGAAACAAAGAGAGTTATGTCATTGAAAGAAGGGGAGTTATGACAATGAAACATGGTGAGTTCTGTCATTGAAGCAAGCGGAATTATGACATTGATATTAGGGGAGATATAGAACATAGAACATAGAACGATACAGCGCAGTACAGGCCCTTCGGCCCACGATGTTGCACCGAAACAAAAGCCATCTAACCTACACTCTGCCATTATCATCCATATGTTTATCCAATAAACTTTTGAATGCCCTCAATGTTGGCGAGTTCACTATTGTTGCAGGTAGGGCATTCCACGGCCTCACTACTCTTTGCGTAAAGAACCTACCTCTGACCTCTGTCCTATATCTATTACCCCTCAGTTTAAAGCTATGTCCCCTCGTGCCAACCATTTCCATCCGCGAGAGAAGGCTCTCACTGTCCACCCTATCTAACCCCCTGATCATTTTGTATGCCTCTATTAAGTCTCCTCTTAACCTTCTTCTCTCCAACGAAAACAACCTCAAGTCCATCAGCCTTTCCTCATAAGATTTTCCCTCCATACCAGGCAACATCCTGGTAAATCTCCTCTGCACCCACTCCAAAGCCTCCACGTCCTTCCTATAATGCGGTGACCAGAACTGTACGCAATACTCCAAATGCGGCCGTACCAGAGTTTAGTACAGCTGCAACATGACCTCCTGACTCCAGAACTCAATCCCTCTACCAATAAAGGCCAACACTCCATAGGCCTTCATCACAACCCTATCAACCTGGGTGGCAACTTTCAAGGATCTATGTACATGGACACTTAGATCCCTCTGCTCATCCACACTTCCAAGAACTTTACCATTAGCCAAATATTCCGCATTCCTGTTATTCTTTCCAAAGTGAATCACCTCACACTTCTCTACATTAAACTCCATTTGCCACCTCTCAGCCCAGCTCTGCAGCTTATCTATATCCCTCTGTAACCTGCTACATCCTTCCACACTGTCGACAACACCACCGACTTTAGTATCGTCTGCAAATTTACTCACCCACCCTTCTGCGCCCTCCTCTAGGTCATTGATAAAAATGACAAACAGCAACGGCCCCAGAACAGATCCTTGTGGCACGCCACTTGTAACTGAACTCCATTCATTCTGAACATTTCCCATCAACCACCACCCTCTGTCTTCTTTCAGCTAGCCAATTTCTGATCCACATCTCTAAATCTCCCTCAATCCCCAGCCTCTGTATTTTCTGCACCAGCCTCCCGTGGGGAACCTTATCAAACGCTTTACTGAAATCCATATACACCACATCAACTGCTCTACCCTCGTCTACCTGTTCAGTCACCTTCTCAAAGAACAAAGAACAAAGGACAAAGAAATGTACAGCACAGGAACAGGCCCTTCGGCCCTCCAAGCCCGTACCGACCATGCTGCCCGACTAAACTACAATCTTCTACACTTCCTGGGTCTGTATCCTTCTATTCCCATCCTATTCATATATTTGTCAAGATGTCCCTTAAATGTCCCTATCGTCCCTGCTTCCACTACCTCCTCCGGTAGCGAGTTCCAGGCACCCACTACCCTCTGCGTAAAAAACTTGCCTCGTACATCTACTCTAAAACTTGCCCCTCTCACCTTAAACCTCTGACCCTAGTAATTGACCCCTCTACCCTGGGGAAAAGCCTCTGACTATCCACTCTGTCTATGACCCTCATAATTTTGTATACCTCTATCAGGTCTCCCCTCAACCTCCTTCGTTCCAGTGAGAACAAACCGAGTTTATTCAATCGCTCCTCATAGCTAATGCCCTCCATACCAGGCAACATTCTGGTAAATCTCTTCTGCACCCTCTCTAAAGCCTCCACATCCTTCTGGTAGTGTGGCGACCAGAATTGAACACTATACTCCAAGTGTGGCCTAACTAAGGTTCTATACAGCTGCAACATGACTTGCCAATTCTTATACTCAATGCCCCGGCCAATGAAGGCAAGCATGCAGTATGCCTTCTTGACTACCTTCTCCACCTGTGTTGCCCCTTTCAATGACCTGTGGACCTGTACTCCTAGATCTCTTTGACTTTCAATACTCTTGATGGTTCCACCATTCACTGTATATTCCCTACCTGCATTAGACCTTTCAAAATGCATTACCTCACATTTGTCCGGATTAAACTCCGTCTGCCATCTCTCCGCCCAAGTCTCCAGACAATCTAAATCCTGCTGTATCCTCCGACAGTCCTCATCGCTATCCGCAATTCCACCAACCTTTGTGTCGTCTGCAAACTTACTAATCAGACCAGTTACATTTTCCTCCAAATCATTTATATATACTACAAAGAGCAAAGGTCCCAGCACTGATCCCTGTGGAACACCACTGGTCACAGCCCTCCAATTAGAAAAGCATCCCTCCATTGCTACTCTCTGCCTTCTATGGCCTAGCCAGTTCTGTATCCACCTTGCCAGCTCACCCCTGATCCCGTGTGACTTCACCTTTTGTACTAGTCTTCCATGAGGGACCTTGTCAAAGGCCTTACTGAAGTCCATATAGACAACATCTACTGCCCTACCTGCATCAATCATCTTAGTGACCTCCTCAAAAAACTCTATCAAGTTAGTGAGACACGACCTCCCCTTCACAAAACCGTGCTGCCTCTCACTAATACGTCCATTTGCTTCCAAATGGGAGTAGATCCTGTCTCGAAGAATTCTCTCCAGTAATTTCCCTACCACTGAAGTAAGGCTCACCGGCCTGTAGTTCCCGGGATTATCCTTGCTACCCTTCTTAAACAGAGGAACAACATTGGCTATTCTCCAGTCCTCCGGGACATCCCCTGAAGACAGCGAGGATCCAAAGATTTCTGTCAAGGCCTCAGCAATTTCCTCTCCAGCCTCCTTCAGTATTCTGGGGTAGATCCCATCAGGCCCTGGGGACTTATCTACCTTAATATTTTTTAAGACACCCAACACCTCGTCTTTTTGGATCACAATGTGACCCAGGCTATCTACACCCCCTTCTCAAGACTCAACATCTACCAATTCCTTCTCTTTGGTGAATACTGATGCAAAGTATTCATTTAGTACCTCGCCCATTTCCTCTGGCTCCACACATAGATTCCCTTGCCTATCCTTCAGTGGGCCAACCCTTTCCCTGGCTACCCTCTTGCTTTTTATGTACGTGTAAAAAGCCTTGGGATTTTCCTTAACCCTATTTGCCAATGACTTTTCGTGACCCCTTCTAGCCCTCCTGACTCCTTGCTTAAGTTCCTTCCTACTTTCCTTATATTCCACGCAGGCTTCGTCTGTTCCCAGCCTTTTAGCCCTGACAAATGCCTCCTTTTTCTTTTTGACGAGGCCTACAATATCACTCGTCATCCAAGGTTCCCGAAAATTGCCGTATTTATCTTTCTTCCTCACAGGAACATGCCGGTCCTGTATTCCTTTCAACTGCCACTTGAAAGCCTCCCACATGTCAGATGTTGATTTGCCCTCAAACATCCGCCCCCAATCTATGTTCTTCAGTTCCCGCCTAATATTGTTATAATTAGCCTTCCTCCAATTTAGCACATTCATCCTCGGACCACTCTTATCCTTGTCCACCAGTACTTTAAAACTTACTGAATTGTGGTCACTGTTACCGAAATGCTCCCCTACTGAAACATCTACCACCTGGCCGGGCTCATTCCCCAACACCAGGTCCAGTACCGCCCCTTCCCTAGTTGGACTGTCTACATATTGTTTTAAGAAGCCCTCCTGGATGCTCCTTACAAACTCCGCCCCGTCTAAGCCCCTGGCACTAAGTGAGTCCCAGTCAATATTGAGGAAGTTGAAGTCTCCCATCACCACAACCCTGTTGTTTTTACTCTTTTCCAAAATCTGTGTACCTATCTGCTCCTCTATCTCCCGCTGGCTGTTGGGAGGCCTGTAGTATACCCCCAACATTGTGACTGCACCCTTCTTATTCCTGATCTCTACCCATATAGCCTCACTGCCCTCTGAGGTGTCCTCTCGCAGTACAGCTGTGATATTCTCCCGAACAAGTAGCGCAACTCCGCCTCCCCTTTTACATCCCCCTCTATCCCGCCTGAAACATCTAAATCCTGGAACGTTTAGCTGCCAATCCTGCCCTTCCCTCAACCAGGTCTCTGTAATGGCAACAACATCATAGTTCCAAGTACTAATCCAAGCTCTAAGTTCATCTGCCTTACCCGTAATGCTCCTTGCATTAAAACATATGCACTTCAGGCCACCAGACCAGCTGTGTTCAGCAACTTCTCCCCGTCTGCTCTGCCTCAGAGCCACACTGTCCCTATTCCCTAGTTCTCCCTCAATGCTCTCACCTTCTGACCTATTGCTCCCGTGCCCACCCCCCTGCCATACTAGTTTAAACCCTCCCGTGTGACACTAGCAAACCTCGCGGCCAGGATATTTATGCCTCTCCGGTTTAGATGCAACCCGTCCTTCTTATACAGGTCACACCTGCCCCGGAAGAGCTCCCAGTGGTCCAGATAATGGAAACCCTCCCTCCTGCACCAGCTGTTTAGCCACGTGTTTATCTGCTCTATCTTCCTATTTCTAGCCTCACTGGCACGTGGCACAGGGAGTAATCCCGAGATTACAACCCTCGAGGTCCTGTCTTTTAACTTTCTGCCTAGCTCCCTGAACTCCTGCTGCAGGACCTCATGCCCCTTCCTACCTATGTCGTTAGTACCAATATGTACAACGACCTCTGCCTGTTTGCCCTCCCCCTTCAGGATTCCCTCTACCCGTTCGGAGACATCCTGGACCCTGGCACCAGGGAGGCAACATACCATCCTGGAGTCTCTTTCACGTCCACAGAAGCGCCTATCTGTGCCCCTGACTATAGAGTCCCCTATTACTATTACTCTTCTGCGCTTTGACCCTCCCTTCTGAACATCAGAGCCAGCCATGGTGCCACTGCTCTGGCTGCTGCTGTTTTCCCCTGATAGGCTATCCCCCCCGACAGTATCCAAAGGGGTATATCTGTTCGAGAGGGGGACAACCACAGGGGATTCCTGCACTGACTGCCTGCCCTTTCTGGTGGTCACCCATTTCTCTGCCTGCACCTTGGGTGTGACCACATTTACATAACTGCGATCTATGACGCTTTCCGCCACCTGCATGCGCCTAAGTGCATCCAATTGCTGCTCCAACCGAACCATGCGGTCTGTGAGGAGCTCCAGTTGGGTGCACTTTCTGCAGATGAAGCCATCCGGGACGCTGGAAGCCTCCCGGACCTGCCACATCTCACAGTCAGAGCACAGCGCCCCTCTAACTGACATTGCGTCAATTAATTAAAATTAAAATTAAAATTTGTCTTTTTTTAAAAAATATTTTTTTTTAAATTTCAAAGTTACTGTCAACTATCTGTTTCCTAGCACTAGATTTCTAATAGAAATGCGATAGCTAACTATAATACTCTCCGATCTCTGGCTTAGATATCCCTCTAAATTATAATTAAGTTATTATGTTTAATTAGTTACATAATACTCAAAAAATTTTTTAAATTTAGGGTAGAATCCCAACCAGCCACTCTGGCCACAGCTTTTCTGTGATGTCACTTCAGTTTCCCCCCGACACACGCAATTTGAAAAAAGGTATAAAAGTGAAAATAAGTGAAAATCACTTACTTACCTTCTTACCTTCTGAGTGTCTTAGGTGTTCTCAGGTTCTCTCGCTGACAGAGACTGCTCCTCCACCTCCGAACCTTGACCTGCAATGCTAATAATATAATAATAATATAATATGGCACTTACCTTACACCAACGGGTCTTATTATTAGGTTAGAGGAGGAGGGCGGGTGGGAGACACTACACGTGTAGTGTCTCGAGTTTCCTCTCCACCAGAATTTATTGGTTGGGGGGGGGGCTTCCCAGAGAACTCGATCAGGTTTGTGAGGCATGATCTACCCTTTCCAAAGCCATGCTGACTATCCCTGATCATATTATTCCTATCTAGATGATTGTAAATCTTGTCTCTTATAATCCCCTCCAAGACTTTACCCACTACAGACGTGAGGCTCACCGGTCTATAGTTGCCGGGGTTGTCTCTGCTCCCCTTTTCGAACAAAGGGACCACATTTGCTATCCTCCAGTCCTCTGGCACTATTCCTGTAGCCAATGATGACATAAAAATCAAAGCCAAAGGTCCAGCAATCTCTTCCCTGGCTTCCCAGAGAATCCTAGGATAAATCCCATCAGGCCCCGGGGACTTATCTATTTTCAGCCTGTCCAGAATTGCCAACACCTCTTCCCTACGTACCTCAATGCCATCTATTCTAATAGCCTGGGTCTCAGCATTCTCCTCCACAACATTATCTTCTTCCAGAGTGAATACTGACGAAAAATATTCATTTAGTATCTCTCCTATCTCTTCAGACTCCACGCACAACTTCCCATCCCTGTCCTTGGCTGGTCCTACTCTTTCCCTAGTCATTCACTTATTCCTGACATACCTATAGAAAGCTTTTGGGTTTTCCTTGATCCTACCTGCCAAATACTTCTCATGTCCCCTCCTTGCTCGTCTTAGCTCTCTCTTTAGATCCTTCCTCGCTACCTTGTAACTATCCATCGCCCCAACTGAAACTTCACACCTCATCTTCACACAGGCCTCCTTCTTCCTCTTAACAAGAGATTCCACTTCTTTAGTAAACCACGGTTCCCTCGCTCTACGCCTTCCTCCCTGCCTGACCGGTACATACTTATCAAGAACACGCAGTAGCTGATCCTTGAACAAGCTCCACTTATCCAGTGTGCCAACACTTGCAGCCTACTTCTCCACCTTATCCCCCCCAAGTCACGTCTAATGGCATCATAATCGCCCTTCCCCCAGCTATAACTCTTGCCCTGCGGTGTATACTTATCCCTTACCATCATTAACGTAAACGTCACCGAATTGTGGTCACTGTCCCCAAAGTGCTCTCCTACCTCCAAATCCAACACCTGGCCTGGTTCATTACCCAAAACCAAATCCAACGTGGCCTCGCCTCTTGTTGGCCTGTCAACATATTGTGTCACGAAACCCTCCTGCACACACTGTACAAAAAACGACCCATCTAATGTACTCGAACTATATCTTTTCCAGTCAATATTTGGAAAGTTAAAGTCTCCCATAATAACTACCCTGTTACTTTCGCTCTTATCCAGGATCATCCTCGCCATCCTTTCCTCTACATCCCTCGAACTATTTGGAGGCCTATAGAAAACTCCCAACAGGGTGACCTCTCCTTTCCTGTTTCTAACCTCAGCCCATACTACCTCGGAAGATGAGTCCCCATCTAGCATCCTCTCCGCCACCGTAATACTGCTCTTGACTAGCAGCGCCACACCTCCCCCTCTTTTGCCTCCTTCTCTGAGCTTACTAAAACACTTAAACCCCGGAACCTGCAACATCCATTCCTGTCCCTGCTCTATCCATGTCTCCGAAATGGCCTCAACATCGAAGTCCCAGGCACCAACCCATGCTGCCAGTTCCCCTACCTTATTTCGTATACTCCTGGCATTGAAATAGACACACTTCAAACCACCTACCTGAACACTGGCCCCCTCCTGCGACGTCAAATCTGTGCTCCTGACCTCTATACTCTCATTCTCCCTTACCCTAAAACTACAATCCAGGTTCCCATGCCCCTGCTGCATTAGTTTAAACCCCCCCCAAAAAGCACTAACAAATCTCCCCCCCAGGATATTTGTGCCCCTCAGGTTCAGATGTAGACCATCCTGTCTGTAGAGGTCCCACCTTCCCCAGAAAGAGCCCCAGTTATCCAGAAATCTGAATCCCTCCCGCCTGCACCATCCCTGTAGCCACGTGTTTAATTGGTCTCTCTCCCTATTCCTCATCTCACTATCACGTGGCACGGGCAACAACCCAGAGATAACAACTCTGTTTGTTCTAGTTCTGAGCTTCCATCCTAGCTCCCTGAAAGCCTGCCTGACATCCTTGTCCCCTTTCCTACCTATGTCGTTAGTGCCAATGTGGACCACGACTTGGGGCTGCTCCCCCTCCCCCTTAAGGACCCGGAAAACACGATCCGAGACATACCCTTGCACCTGGGAGGCAACATACCAAACGTGAGTCTCTCACGTTCCCACAAAATCTCCTATCTGTGCCCCTGACTATCGAGTCCCCAATTACTAATGCTCTGCTCCTCTCCCCCCTTCCCTTCTGAGCAACAGGGACAGACTCCGTGCCAGAGGCCCATACCCCATGGCTTACCCCTGGTAAGTCGTCCCCCCCACAAGTATCCAAAGCGGTATACTTGTTTCTCAGGGGAACGACTGCAGGGGATCCCTGTACTGACTGCTTCTTCCCAGTCCCTCATACAGTTACCCATCTATCTCCAATCTTTGGTGTAACTAATTCCCTAAAGCTGCTATCTATGACCCCCTCTGCCTCCCGAATGATCCGAAGTTCTTCCAACTCCAGCTCCAGTTCCCTAACTCGGTCTTGGAGGAGCTGGAGATGGTAACACTTCCTGCAGGTAAAATCAGCAGGGAGACTAACGGCATCGCTCACCTCAAACATCCTGCAGGAGGAACATTGCACTCCCTTCCCCGCCATCCCTCTAACTTTCTACCAAGATCTGGCTAACAACTAAATTAAATTTAAAAACATTTTTTTTAAATAATAATAATAAAATATGGTACTTACCTCAGACCAATGGGTTTTATTATTAGGTTAGAGGAGGAGGGCGGGTGGCAGACACTACACGTGTAGTGTGTCGGGTTTCCTCTCCACAAGAATTTATTGGTGAGGGACTTCCCAGAAGATATGACATTTATACAAGGGGAGTTATGACATTGAAACAAGGGGAGTTATGTCATTGAAACAAAGGGTGTTATGACGTTGAAACAAGGGGAGTTATGTCATTGGACAAGGAGAGTTATGTCATTGAAACAAAGAGAGTTATGACATTGAAACAAGGAGAGTTGTGACGATGAAACAAGGAGAGTTATGTCATTGAAACAAGGGGAGTTATGACATTGAAACAAGGGGGGTTATGACATTGAAACAAGGGAAGTTACGGCATTGAAACAAGGGGTGTTATGACATTGAAACAAGGGGAGTAATGACATTGAAACACGGGGAGTTATGTCATTGAACAAGGAGAGTTATGACATTGAAACAAGGGAGTTATATCATTCACACAATGGGAGTTATGTCATTGAAACAAGGAGAATTATGACATTGAAAGAAGGGAAGTTATGAGATTGGAGTAAGGGGAGTTATGTCATTGAACCAAGCCGAATTATGTCATTGAAACAATGGAGTTATTTCATTGAAACAAGCTATTTATGTCTTTGAAACAAGGCGAGTTATGACATTGAAACAAGGGGAGTTATGACATTGAAATTGGGGAGTTATGTGATTAAATCAAGGAGAGATATGTCATTGGACAAGGAGACGTATGTCATTGAAATAAGGGGAGTTATGTCATTGAAACAAGGGGACTTATGTCATTGAAACAATGGAGTTATTTCATTGAAACAAGGAGAGTTATGTCATTGAAACAAGCTATTTATGTCTTTGAAACAAGGCGAGTTATGACATCGAAACAAGGGGAGTTATGTCATTGAAACAAGTGGAATTGTGTTATTGAAACAAGGGAGTTATGTCATTGAAACAAGGGGAGATATGACATTGAAACAAGGGGAGTTCTGTCATTGATGCAAGGGGAGTTATGACATTGATATTAGGGGAGATATGACATTTACACAAGGGGAATTATGTCTTTGAAACAAGGAGAGTAATATCATTGAAACAAGGGGAGTTATGTCATTGAAACAAGGGGAGATATGACATTGAAACAAGGGGAGTTCTGTCATTGATGCAAGGGGAGTTATGACATTGATATTAGGGGAGATATGACATTTACACAAGGGGAATTATGTCTTTGAAACAAGGAGAGGTATGTCATTGAAAAAGGGGAGTTATGTCATTGCAACAAACTAGTTATGTCATTGAAACAAGGGGAGTTATGTCATTGAAACAAGGGAGTTATGTCATTTAAACAAGGAGAATTATGTCATTGAAATAAGGGGAGTTATGTCATTGAAACAATGGAGTTATGTCATTGAAACAAGGGAGTTATGTCATTGAAACAAGGAGAGATATGTCATTGAACAAGGAGAGTTATGTCATTGGACAAGGACCGTTTTGTCATTGCACAAGGAGCATTATGTCATTGGACAGGGAGCGTTATGACATTGAACAAGGAGCGTTTTGTCATTGGACAGGGAGTGTTATGTCATTGGACAAGAAGCGTGATGTCATTGAACAAGGAGCGTTTTGTCAATGGACAGGGAGCGTTATGTGATTGGACAAGGACCGTTTTGTCATTGAACAAGGAGCGTTTTGTCATTGGACAGGGAGCATTATGTCATTGGACAAGGAGAGTTATGTCCTTGGACAAGTTGAGTTATGTCATTGGACAAGGAGAGTTATGTCCTTGGACAAGTTGAGTTATGTCATTGGACAAGGAGAGATTTGTCATTGCACAAGGAGCGTTATGTCATTGGACAGGGAACGTTATGTCATTGGAAAAAGAGCGTTTTGTCATTGGACAGGGAGCGTTATGTCATTGGACAAGGAGCGTTTTGTCATTGGACAAGGAGAGTTATGTCATTGGACAGGGAGCCTCATGTAATTGGACAAGGAGCGTTATGTCATTGGACAAGGAGCGTTATGTCAATGGACAAGGAGCGTTTTGTCAATGGACAGGGAGCGTTATGTCATTGGACAAGGAGCGTTATGTCATTGGACAAGGAGCGTTATGACATTGGACAAGGAGCGTTTTGTCATTGGACAAGGAGCGTTATGTCATTGGACAAGTACTGTTTTGTCATAGCACAAGGAGCGTTATGTCATTGGACAGGGAGCGTTATGACATTGAACAAGGAGCGTTTTGTCATTGGACAGGGAGTGTTATGTCATTGGACAAGGAGCGTGATGTCATTGAACAAGGAGCGTTTTGTCAATGGACAGGGAGCGTTATGTGATAGGACAAGGACTGTTTTGTCATTGCACAAGGAGCGTTATGTCATTGGACAGGGAGCGTTATGTCATTGAACAAGGAGCGTTTTGTCATTGGACAGGGAGCGTTATGTCATTGGACAAGGAGAGTTATGTCCTTGGACAAGTTGAGTTATGTCATTGGACAAGGACCGTTTTGTCATTGCACAAGGAGCGTTATGTCATTGGACAGGGAGCGTTGTCATTGGACAAGGAGCGTTATGTCATTGGACAAGGAGCGTTTTGTCATTGGACAGGGATCGTTATGTCATTGGACAAGGACCGTTTTGTCATTGGACAGGGAGCGTTATGTCATTGAACAAGGAGCGTTTTGTCATTGGACAGGGAGCCTCATGTAATTGGACAAGGACCGTTTTGTCATTGCACAAGGAACGTTATGTCATTGGACAGGGAGCGTTATGTCATTGAACAAGGAGCATATTGACATTGGACAGGGAGCGTTATGTCATTGGACAAGGAGAGTTATGTCCTTGGACAAGTTGAGTTATGTCATTGAACAAGGAGCGTTTTGTCATTGGACAGGGAGCGTTATGTCATTGAACAAGGAGCATTTTGTCATTGGACAGGGAGCGTTATGTCATTGGACAAGGAGCGTTTTGTCATTGGACAGGGAGCGTTATGTCATTGGATAAGGAGCGTTTTGTCATTGGACAGGGATCGTTATGTCATTGGACAAGGAGCGTTATGTCATTGGACAAGGAGCGTTATGTCATTGGATAAGGAGCGTTTTGTCATTGGACAGGGATCGTTATGTCATTGGATAAGGAGCGTTTTGTCATTGGACAGGGATCGTTATGTCATTGGACAAAGAGCGTTTTGTCATTGGACAGGGAGCGTTATGTCATTGGACAAGGAGCGTTTTGTCATTGGACAGGAGCGTTATGTCATTGGACAGGGAGCGTTATGTCATTGAACAAGGAGCGTTTTGTCATTGGACAGGGAGCGTTACGTCAATGTACAAGGAGCGTTTTGTCATTGGACAAGGAGAGTTATGTCATTGGACAGGGAGCGTTCTGTCACTGTCCAAGGAGCGTTTTGTCATTGGACAGGGAGCATTATGTCATTGGACAAGGAGCGTTTTGTCATTGGACAGGAGCGTTATGTCATTGGACAAGGCGCGTTATGTTATTGGACAAGGAGCTTTATGTCATTGGACAGGGAGCGTTATGACATTGAACAAGGAGCGTGATGTCATTGAACAAGGAGCCTTTTGTCAATGGACAGGGAGCGTTATGTTATTGAACAAAGAGCGTTTTGTCATTGGACAGGGAGTGTTATGTCATTGGACAAGGAGCGTGATGTCATTGAACAAGGAGCCTTTTGTCAATGGACAGGGAGCGTTATGTTATTGAACAAAGAGCGTTTTGTCATTGGACAGGGAGCGTTATGTTATTGGACAAGGAGCGTTATGTCATTGGACAAGGACCGTTTTGTCATTGCACAAGGAGCGTTATGTCATTGGACAGGGATCGTTATGTCATTGCACAAGGAGCGTTATGTCATTGGACAGGGAGCGTCATGTCATTGGACAAGGAGCGTTTTGTCATTGGACAGGGAGCGTCATGTCATTGGACAAGGAGTGTTTTGTCATTGGACAGGGAGCGTCATGTCATTGGACAAGGAGCGTTTTGTCATTGGACAGGGAGCGTCATGTCATTGGACAAGGAGCGTTTTGTCATTGGACAAGGAGAGATATGTCATTGGACAGGGAGCGTAATGTCATTGGACAAGGAGCGTTTTGTCATTGGACAGGGAACGTTATGTCATTGGACAAGGAGCGTTTTGTCATTGGACAGGGAGCGTTATGTCATTGGACAGCGAGCGTTATGTCATTGGACAAGGAGCGTTTTGTCATTGGACAGGAGCGTTATGTCATTGGATAAGGTGCGTTATGTTTTTGGACAAGGAGCGTTATGTCATTGGACAGGGAGCGTTATGTCATTGAACAAGGAGCATTATGGCATTGGACAGGGAGCGTTATGTCATTGGACAAGGAGCGTTTTGTCATTGGACAGGAGCGTTATGTTATTGGACAAGGAGCGTTTTGTCATTGGGCAGGGAGCGTTATGTCATTGGACAAGGCGCATTATGTTATTGGACAAGGAGCGTTTTGTCATTGGACAGGGAGCGTTATGTCATTGGACAAGGCGCATTATGTCATTGGACGAGGAGCGTTTTGTCATTGGACAGGGAGCTTTATGTCATTGGACAAGGAGCTTTATGTCATTGAACAAGGAGCGTTATGTCATTGAACAAGGAGCGTTATGACAGTGAACAAGGAGCGTTATGTCATTGGACAGGGAGCGTAATGTCATTGAACAAGGAGCGTTATGTCATTGAACAAGGAGCATTATGTCATTGGACAAGGAGCGTTCTGTTCTTGGAAAAGGGGAGTTATGTCATTTAAACAAGGGGAGATATGACATTGAAACAAGGGGAATTATGACATTGAACAAGGAGCGTTTTGTCATTGGACAAGGGGCATTATGTCATTGAACAATGAGCGTTTTGTCATTGAACAATGAGAGTTAATTCATTGAACAAGGAGCGTTAATTCATTGAACAAGGAGCGTTATGTCATTGAACAAGGAGCATTATGTCATTGGACAAGGAGCGTTTTGTCATTGGACAAAGAGCGTTATGTCATTGGACAAGGAGAGTAACGTCATTGGACAGGGAGCGTTATGTCATTGGACAGGGAGCGTTATGTCATTGGACAAGGGGCGTTATGTCATTGGACAAGGGGCGTTTTGTCACTGGACAAGGAGCGTTATGTTATTGGACAGGGAGCGTTATGTAATTGAACAAGGAACATTTTGTCATTGGACAGGGAGCCTGATGTAATTGGAGAAGGAGCTTTTTGTCAATGGACAAGGAGCGTTATGTCATTGCACAAGGAGCGTTATGTCTTTGGACAAGGACCGTTTTGTCATTGGACAGGGAGCCTTCTGTAATTGGACAAGGAGCGTTATGTCATTGGACAAGAAGCGTTATGTCATTGGACAAGGAGCGTTTTGTCATTGGACAAGGAGCGTTATGTCATTGAACAGGGAGCGTTATGTCATTGAACAAGGAGCGTTATGTCATTGGACAAGGAGCGTTTTGTCATTGGACAAGGAGCGTTTTGTCAATGGACAGGGAGCGTTATGTGATTGGACAAGGACCGTTTTGTCATTGCACAAGGAGCGTTATGTCATTGGACAGGGAGCGTTATGTCATTGAAATAGGAGCGTTTTGTCATTCGACAGGGAGCGTTATGTCATTGGACAAGGAGCGTTTTTTCATTGGACAGGGAACGTTATGTCATTGGACAGGGAGCATTATGTAATTGGACAAGGAGCGTTTTGTCACTGGACAGGGAGCTTTATGTCATTGGACAAGGAGCGTTTTGTCATTGGACAGGGAGCTTTATGTCATTGGACAAGGAGCGTTATGTCATTGAACAAGGAGCGTTTCTTCAATGGACTGGGAGCGTTATGTGATTGGACAAGGACCTTTTGTCATTGCACAAGGAGCCTTATGTAATTGGACAAAGAGCTTTTTGTCAATGGACAAGGAGCGTTATGTCATTGCAAAAAGAGCGTTATGTCATTGGACAAGGACCGTTTTGTCATTGGACAGGGAGCGTTATGTGATTGGACAAGGACCGTTTTGTCATTGCACAAAGAACGTTATGTCATTGGACAGGGAGCGTTATGCCATTGAACAAGGAGCATTTTGACATTGGACAGGGAGCGTTATGTCATTGGACAAGGAGAGTTATGTCCTTGGACAAGTTGAGTTATGCTATTGGACAAGGAGAGTTATGTCCTTGGACAACTTGAGTTATGTCATTGGACAAGGACCGTTTTGTCATTGCACAAGGAGCGTTATGTCATTGGACAGGGAGCATCATGTCATTGGACAAGGAGTGTTTTGTCATTGGACAGGGAGCGTTATGTCATTGGACAAGGAGCGTTTTGTCATTGGACAAGGAGATTTATGTCATTGGACAGGGAGCGTTATGTCATTGGACAGGGAGCGTTATGTCATTGAACAAGGAGCGTTTTGTCATTGGACAGGGAGCGTTATGTCCTTGCACAAGGAGCGTTTTGTCATTGGACAGGGAGCGTTATGTCATTGGACAAGGAGCGTTTTGTCATTGGACAGGAGTGTTATGTCATTGGACAAGGCGCGTTATGTTATTGGGCAAGGAGCGTTTTGTCATTGGACAGGGAACGTTATGTCATTGGACAAGGAGCGTTTTGACATTGGACAGGGAGCGTTATGTCATTGAACAAGGAGCGTTATGTCATTGAACAAGGATCGTTATGACAGTGAACAAGGACCGTTTTGTCATTGGACAGGGAGCGTTATGTCATTGAACAAGGAGCGTTTTGTCATTGGACAGGGAGCCTCATGTAATTGGACAAGGACCGTTTTGTCATTGCACAAGGAACGTTATGTCATTGGACAGGGAGCGTTATGTCATTGAACAAGGAGCATATTGACATTGGACAGGGAGCGTTATGTCATTGGACAAGGAGAGTTATGTCCTTGGACAAGTTGAGTTATGTCATTGGACAAGGAGCGTTTTGTCATTGGACAGGGAGAGTTATGTCATTGGACAAGGAGCGTTTTGTCATTGGACAAGGAGAGTTATGTCATTGGACAGGGAGCGTTATGTCATTGAACAAGGAGCGTTTTGTCATTGGACAGGGAGCGTTATGTCATTGAACAAGGAGCATTTTGTCATTGAACAGGGAGCGTTATGTCATTGGACAAGGAGCGTTTTGTCATTGGACAGGGAGCGTTATGTCATTGGATAAGGAGCGTTTTGTCATTGGACAGGGATCGTTATGTCATTGGACAAGGAGCGTTATGTCATTGGACAGGGAGCATTATGTCATTGGACAAGGAGCGTTTTGTCATTGGACAGGAGCGTTATGTCATTGGACAAGGTACGTTATGTTATTGGACAAGGAGCGTTATGTCATTGGACAGGGAGCGTTATGTCATTGAACAAGGAGCGTTTTGTCATTGGACAGGGAGCGTTACGTCAATGTACAAGGAGCGTTATGTCATTGGACAAGGAGCGTTATGGCATTGGACAGGGAGCGTTATGTCATTGGACAAGGAGCGTTTTGTCATTGGACAAGGAGAGTTATGTCATTGGACAGGGAGCGTTCTGTCACTGTCCAAGGAGCGTTTTGTCATTGGACAGGGAGCATTATGTCATTGGACAAGGAGCGTTTTGTCATTGGACAGGAGCGTTATGTCATTGGACAAGGCGCGTTATGTTATTGGACAAGGAGCGTTATGTCATTGGACAAGGACCGTTTTGTCATTGCACAATGAGCGTTATGTCATTGGACAGGGAGCGTTATGACATTGAACAAAGAGCGTTTTGTCATTGGACAGGGAGTGTTATGTCATTGGACAAGGAGCGTGATGTCATTGAACAAGGAGCCTTTTGTCAATGGACAGGGAGCGTTATGTTATTGGACAAGGAGCGTTATGTCATTGGACAAGGACCGTTTTGTCATTGCACAAGGAGCGTTATGTCATTGGACAGGGAGCGTCATGTCATTGGACAAGGAGTGTTTTGTCATTGGACAGGGAGCGTTTTGTCATTGGACAAGGAGTGTTTTGTCATTGCACAGGGAACGTTATGTCATTGGACAGGGAGCGTCATGTCATTGGACAAGGAGTGTTTTGTCATTGCACAGGGAGCGTTATGTCATTGGACAGCGAGCGTTATGTCATTGGACAAGGAGCGTTTTGTCATTGGACAGGAGCGTTATGTCATTGGATAAGGTGCGTTATGTTTTTGGACAAGGAGCGTTATGTCATTGGACAGGGAGCGTTATGTCATTGAACAAGGAGCATTATGGCATTGGACAGGGAGCGTTATGTCATTGGACAAGGAGCGTTTTGTCATTGGACACGGAGAGATATGTCATTGGACAGGGAGCGTAATGTCATTGGACAAGGAGCGTTTTGTCATTGGACAGGGAACGTTATGTCATTGGACAAGGAGCGTTTTGTCATTGGACAGGGAGCGTTATGTCATTGGACAGCGAGCGTTATGTCATTGGACAAGGAGCGTTTTGTCATTGGACAGGAGCGTTATGTCATTGGACAGGGAGCGTTATGTCATTGAACAAGGAGCATTATGGCATTGGACAGGGAGCGTTATGTCATTGGACAAGGAGCGTTTTGTCATTGGACAGGAGCGTTATGTCATTGGACAAGGCGCATTATGTTATTGGACAAGGAGCGTTTTGTCATTGGACAGGGAGCGTTATGTCATTGGACAAGGAGCGTTATAACAGTGAACAAGGAGCGTTATGTCATTGGACAAGGAGCGTTATGACAGTGAACAAGGAGCGTTATGTCATTGGACAGGGAGCGTAATGTCATTGAACAAGGAGCATTATGGCATTGGACAGGGAGCGTTATGTCATTGGACAAGGAGCGTTTTGTCATTGGACAGGAGCGTTATGTCATTGGACAAGGAGCGTTTTGTCATTGGACAAAGAGCGTTATGTCATTGGACAAGGAGAGTAACGTCATTGGACAGGGAGCGTTATGTCATTGGACAGGGAGCGTTATGTCATTGGACAAGGGGCGTTATGTCATTGGACAAGGGGCGTTTTGTCACTGGACAAGGAGCGTTATGTTATTGGACAGGGAGCGTTATGTAATTGAACAAGGAACATTTTGTCATTGGACAGGGAGCCTGATGTAATTGGAGAAGGAGCTTTTTGTCAATGGACAAGGAGCGTTATGTCATTGCACAAGGAGCGTTATGTCTTTGGACAAGGACCGTTTTGTCATTGGACAGGGAGCCTTCTGTAATTGGACAAGGAGCGTTATGTCATTGGACAAGAAGCGTTATGTCATTGGACAAGGAGCGTTTTGTCATTGGACAAGGAGCGTTATGTCATTGAACAGGGAGCGTTATGTCATTGAACAAGGAGCGTTATGTCATTGGACAAGGAGCGTTTTGTCATTGGACAAGGAGCGTTTTGTCAATGGACAGGGAGCGTTATGTGATTGGACAAGGACCGTTTTGTCATTGCACAAGGAGCGTTATGTCATTGGACAGGGAGCGTTATGTCATTGAAATAGGAGCGTTTTGTCATTCGACAGGGAGCGTTATGTCATTGGACAAGGAGCGTTTTTTCATTGGACAGGGAACGTTATGTCATTGGACAGGGAGCATTATGTAATTGGACAAGGAGCGTTTTGTCACTGGACAGGGAGCTTTATGTCATTGGACAAGGAGCGTTTTGTCATTGGACAGGGAGCTTTATGTCATTGGACAAGGAGCGTTATGTCATTGAACAAGGAGCGTTTTTTCAATGGACTGGGAGCGTTATGTGATTGGACAAGGACCTTTTGTCATTGCACAAGGAGCCTTATGTCATTGGACAAAGAGCTTTTTGTCAATGGACAAGGAGCGTTATGTCATTGCAAAAAGAGCGTTATGTCATTGGACAGGGAGCGTTTTGTCATTGGACAGGGAGCCTCATGTAATTGGACAAGGAGCGTTATGTCATTGGACAAGGAGCGTTATGACAATGGACAGGGAGCGTTATGTGATTGGACAAGGACCGTTTTGTCATTGCACAAAGAACGTTATGTCATTGGACAGGGAGCGTTATGCCATTGAACAAGGAGCATTTTGACATTGGACAGGGAGCGTTATGTCATTGGACAAGGAGAGTTATGTCCTTGGACAAGTTGCGTTATGCTATTGGACAAGGAGAGTTATGTCCTTGGACAACTTGAGTTATGTCATTGGACAAGGACCGTTTTGTCATTGCACAAGGAGCGTTATGTCATTGGACAGGGAGCATCATGTCATTGGACAAGGAGTGTTTTGTCATTGGACAGGGAGCGTTATGTCATTGGACAAGGAGCGTTTTGTCATTGGACAAGGAGATTTATGTCATTGGACAGGGAGCGTTATGTCATTGGACAGGGAGCGTTATGTCATTGAACAAGGAGCGTTTTGTCATTGGACAGGGAGCGTTATGTCCTTGCACAAGGAGCGTTTTGTCATTGGACAGGGAGCGTTATGTCATTGGACAAGGAGCGTTTTGTCATTGGACAGGAGTGTTATGTCATTGGACAAGGCGCGTTATGTTATTGGGCAAGGAGCGTTTTGTCATTGGACAGGGAACGTTATGTCATTGGACAAGGAGCGTTTTGACATTGGACAGGGAGCGTTATGTCATTGAACAAGGAGCGTTATGTCATTGAACAAGGATCGTTATGACAGTGAACAAGGACCGTTTTGTCATTGGACAGGGAGCGTTATGTCATTGAACAAGGAGCGTTTTGTCATTGGACAGGGAGCCTCATGTAATTGGACAAGGACCGTTTTGTCATTGCACAAGGAACGTTATGTCATTGGACAGGGAGCGTTATGTCATTGAACAAGGAGCATATTGACATTGGACAGGGAGCGTTATGTCATTGGACAAGGAGAGTTATGTCCTTGGACAAGTTGAGTTATGTCATTGGACAAGGAGCGTTTTGTCATTGGACAGGGAGAGTTATGTCATTGGACAAGGAGCGTTTTGTCATTGGACAAGGAGAGTTATGTCATTGGACAGGGAGCGTTATGTCATTGAACAAGGAGCGTTTTGTCATTGGACAGGGAGCGTTATGTCATTGAACAAGGAGCATTTTGTCATTGAACAGGGAGCGTTATGTCATTGGACAAGGAGCGTTTTGTCATTGGACAGGGAGCGTTATGTCATTGGATAAGGAGCGTTTTGTCATTGGACAGGGATCGTTATGTCATTGGACAAGGAGCGTTATGTCATTGGACAGGGAGCATTATGTCATTGGACAAGGAGCGTTTTGTCATTGGACAGGAGCGTTATGTCATTGGACAAGGTACGTTATGTTATTGGACAAGGAGCGTTATGTCATTGGACAGGGAGCGTTATGTCATTGAACAAGGAGCGTTTTGTCATTGGACAGGAAGCGTTACGTCAATGTACAAGGAGCGTTATGTCATTGGACAAGGAGCGTTATGGCATTGGACAGGGAGCGTTATGTCATTGGACAAGGAGCGTTTTGTCATTGGACAAGGAGAGTTATGTCATTGGACAGGGAGCGTTCTGTCACTGTCCAAGGAGCGTTTTGTCATTGGACAGGGAGCATTATGTCATTGGACAAGGAGCGTTTTGTCATTGGACAGGAGCGTTATGTCATTGGACAAGGCGCGTTATGTTATTGGACAAGGAGCGTTATGTCATTGGACAAGGACCGTTTTGTCATTGCACAAGGAGCGTTATGTCATTGGACAGGGAGCGTTATGACATTGAACAAAGAGCGTTTTGTCATTGGACAGGGAGTGTTATGTCATTGGACAAGGAGCGTGATGTCATTGAACAAGGAGCCTTTTGTCAATGGACAGGGAGCGTTATGTTATTGGACAAGGAGCGTTATGTCATTGGACAAGGACCGTTTTGTCATTGCACAAGGAGCGTTATGTCATTGGACAGGGAGCGTCATGTCATTGGACAAGGAGTGTTTTGTCATTGGACAGGGAGCGTTTTGTCATTGGACAAGGAGTGTTTTGTCATTGCACAGGGAACGTTATGTCATTGGACAGGGAGCGTCATGTCATTGGACAAGGAGTGTTTTGTCATTGCACAGGGAGCGTTATGTCATTGGACAGCGAGCGTTATGTCATTGGACAAGGAGCGTTTTGTCATTGGACAGGAGCGTTATGTCATTGGATAAGGTGCGTTATGTTTTTGGACAAGGAGCGTTATGTCATTGGACAGGGAGCGTTATGTCATTGAACAAGGAGCATTATGGCATTGGACAGGGAGCGTTATGTCATTGGACAAGGAGCGTTTTGTCATTGGACACGGAGAGATATGTCATTGGACAGGGAGCGTAATGTCATTGGACAAGGAGCGTTTTGTCATTGGACAGGGAACGTTATGTCATTGGACAAGGAGCGTTTTGTCATTGGACAGGGAGCGTTATGTCATTGGACAGCGAGCGTTATGTCATTGGACAAGGAGCGTTTTGTCATTGGACAGGAGCGTTATGTCATTGGACAGGGAGCGTTATGTCATTGAACAAGGAGCATTATGGCATTGGACAGGGAGCGTTATGTCATTGGACAAGGAGCGTTTTGTCATTGGACAGGAGCGTTATGTCATTGGACAAGGCGCATTATGTTATTGGACAAGGAGCGTTTTGTCATTGGACAGGGAGCGTTATGTCATTGGACAAGGAGCGTTATAACAGTGAACAAGGAGCGTTATGTCATTGGACAAGGAGCGTTATGACAGTGAACAAGGAGCGTTATGTCATTGGACAGGGAGCGTAATGTCATTGAACAAGGAGCATTATGGCATTGGACAGGGAGCGTTATGTCATTGGACAAGGAGCGTTTTGTCATTGGACAGGAGCGTTATGTCATTGGACAAGGCGCATTATGTTATTGGACAAGGAGCGTTTTGTCATTGGACAGGGAGCGTTATGTCATTGGACAAGGAGCGTTATAACAGTGAACAAGGAGCGTTATGTCATTGGACAAGGAGCGTTATGACAGTGAACAAGGAGCGTTATGTCATTGGACAGGGAGCGTAATGTCATTGAACAAGGAGCGTTATGTCATTGAACAAGGAGCATTATGTCATTGGACAAGGAGCGTTCTGTCATTGAACAAGGAGCATTATGTCATTGGACAAGGAGCGTTATGTCATTGAACAAGGAGCATTATGTCATTGGACAAGGAGCGTAATGTCATTGAACAAGGAGCGTTATGTCATTGAACAAGGAGCATTATGTCATTGGACAAGGAGCGTTCTGTTCTTGGAAAAGGGGAGTTATGTCATTTAAACAATGAGAGTTAATTCATTGAACAAGGAGCGTTATGTCATTGAACAAGGAGCATTATGTCATTGGACAAGGAGCGTTTTGTCATTGGACAAAGAGCGTTATGTCATTGGACAAGGAGAGTAACGTCATTGGACAGGGAGCGTTATGTCATTGGACAGGGAGCGTTATGTCATTGGACAAGGGGCGTTATGTCATTGGACAAGGGGCGTTTTGTCACTGGACAAGGAGCGTTATGTTATTGGACAGGGAGCGTTATGTAATTGAACAAGGAACATTTTGTCATTGGACAGGGAGCCTGATGTAATTGGAGAAGGAGCTTTTTGTCAATGGACAAGGAGCGTTATGTCATTGCACAAGGAGCGTTATGTCTTTGGACAAGGACCGTTTTGTCATTGGACATGGAGCCTTCTGTAATTGGACAAGGAGCGTTATGTCATTGGACAAGAAGCGTTATGTCATTGGACAAGGAGCGTTATGTCATTGGACAAGGAGCGTTTTGTCATTGGACAAGGAGCGTTTTGTCATTGGACAGGGAGTGTTATGTCATTGGACAAGGAGCGTTATGTCATTGAACAAGGAGCGTTTTGTCAATGGACAGGGAGCGTTATGTGATTGGACAAGGACCGTTTTGTCATTGCACAAGGAACGTTATGTCATTGGACAGGGAGCGTTATGTCATTGAAATAGGAGCGTTTTGTCATTGGACAGGGAGCGTTATGTCATTCGACAGGGAGCGTTATGTCATTGGACAAGGAGCGTTTTGTCATTGCACAAGGAGCGTTATGTCATTCGACAGGGAGCGTTATGTCATTGGACAAGGAGCGTTTTTTCATTGGACAGGGAGCGTTATGTCATTGGACAGGGAGCATTATGTCATTGGACAAGGAGCGTTTTGTCACTGGACAGGGAGCTTTATGTCATTGGACAAGGAGCGTTTTGTCATTGGACAGGGAGCTTTATGTCATTGGACAAGGAGCGTTATGTCATTGAACAAGGAGCGTTTTTTCAATGGACTGGGAGCGTTATGTGATTGGACAAGGACCTTTTGTCATTGCACAAGGAGCGTTATGTCATTGGACAAGGAGCGTTTTTTCAATGGACTGGGAGCGTTATGTGATTGGACAAGGACCTTTTGTCATTGCACAAGGAGCCTTATGTAATTGGACAAAGAGCTTTTTGTCAATGGACAAGGAGCGTTATGTCATTGCAAAAAGAGCGTTATGTCATTGGACAAGGACCGTTTTGTCATTGGACAGGGAGCGTTATGTCATTGAACAAGGAGCGTTTTGTCATTGGACAGGGAGCCTCATGTAATTGGACAAGGAGCGTTATGTCATTGGACAAGGAGCGTTATGTCAATGGACAGGGAGCGTTATGTGATTGGACAAGGACCGTTTTGTCATTGCACAAAGAACGTTATGTCATTGGACAGGGAGCGTTATGCCATTGAACAAGGAGCATTTTGACATTGGACAGGGAGCGTTATGTCATTGGACAAGGAGAGCTATGTCCTTGGACAAGTTGAGTTATGCTATTGGACAAGGAGAGTTATGTCCTTGGACAAGGAGCGTTTTGTCATTGGACAGGGAGCGTTATGTCATTGGACAAGGAGCGTTTTGTCATTGGACAGGAGTGTTATGTCATTGGACAAGGCGCGTTATGTTATTGGGCAAGGAGCGTTTTGTCATTGGACAGGGAACGTTATGTCATTGGACAATGAGCGTTTTGTCATTGGACAGGGAGCTTTCTGTCATTGGACAAGGAGCGTTATGTCATTGAACAAGGAGCGTTATGTCATTGAACAAGGATCGTTATGACAGTGAACAAGGAGCGTTATGTCATTGGACAGGGAGCCTTATGTTATTGAACAAGGAGCGTTATGTCATTGAACAAGGAGCATTATGTCATTGGACAAGGAGCGTTCTGTTCTTGGAAAAGGGGAGTTATGTCATTTAAACAAGGGGAGATATGACATTGAAACAAGGGGAATTATGACATTGAACAGGGAGCGTTTTGTCATTGGACAAGGGGCTTAATGTCATTGAACAAGGAGCGTTTTGTCATTGAACAATGAGAGTTAATTCATTGAACAAGGAGCGTTTTGTCATTGGACAAGGAGCGTTATGTCATTGGACAAGGAGAGTAATGTCATTGGACAGGGAGCGTATGTCATTGGACAAGGGGCGTTATGTAATTGGACAAGGGGCGTTTTGTCACTGGACAAGGAGCGTTATGTCATTGGACAGGGAGCGTTATGTAATTGAACAAGGAACATTTTGTCATTGGACTGGGAGCCTTATGTAATTGGACAAGGAGATTTTTGTCAATGGACAAGGAGCATTATGTCATTGCACAAGGAGCTTTATGTCATTGGACAAGGACCGTTTTGTCATTGGACAGGGAGCGTTATGTCATTGAACAAGGAGCGTTTTTCATTGGACAGGGAGCCTTATGTAATTGGACAAGGAGCGTTATGTCATTGGACAAGGAGCGTTATGTCAATGGACAAGGAGCGTTTTCTCAAAGGACAGGGAGCTTTATGTCTTTGGACAAGGAGCCTTATGTCATTGGACAAGGAACGTTATGTCAATGGACAAGGAGCGTTTTGTCAATGGACAGGGAGCGTTATGTCATTGGACAAGGAGCGTTATGACATTGGACAAGGAGCGTTATGACATTGAACAAGGAGCGTTTTGTCATTGGACAGGGAGAGTTATGTCATTGGACAAGGAGCGTGATGTCATTGAACAAGGAGCATTATGTCATTGGACAAGGAGCGTTCTGTTCTTGGAAAAGGGGAGTTATGTAATTTAAACAAGGGGAGATATGACATTGAAACAACGCGAGTTATGACATTGAACAAGGAGCGTTCTGTCATTGGACAGGGAGCGTCATGTCATTGGACAAGGAGTGTTTTGTCATTGGACAGGGAGCGTTATGTCATTGGACAAGGAGCGTTATGTCATTGGACAAGGAGCGTTATGTCAATGGACAGGGAGCGTTATGTGATTGGACAAGGACCGTTTTGTCATTGCACAAAGAACGTTATGTCATTGGACAGGGAGCGTTATGCCATTGAACAAGGAGCATTTTGACATTGGACAGGGAGCGTTATGTCATTGGACAAGGAGAGTTATGTCCTTGGACAAGTTGAGTTATGCTATTGGACAAGGAGAGTTATGTCCTTGGACAACTTGAGTTATGTCATTGGACAAGGACCGTTTTGTCATTGCACAAGGAGCGTTATGTCATTGGACAGGGAGCATCATGTCATTGGACAAGGAGTGTTTTGTCATTGGACAGGGAGCGTTTTGTCATTGGACAAGGAGCGTTTTGTCATTGGACAAGGAGATTTATGTCATTGGACAGGGAGCGTTATGTCATTGAACAAGGAGCGTTTTGTCATTGGACAGGGAGCGTTATGTCCTTGCACAAGGAGCGTTTTGTCATTGGACAGGGAGCGTTATGTCATTGGACAAGGAGCGTTTTGTCATTGGACAGGAGTGTTATGTCATTGGACAAGGCGCGTTATGTTATTGGGCAAGGAGCGTTTTGTCATTGGACAGGGAACGTTATGTCATTGGACAAGGAGCGTTTTGTCATTGGACAGGGAGCTTTCTGTCATTGGACAAGGAGCGTTATGTCATTGAACAAGGAGCGTTATGTCATTGAACAAGGATCGTTATGACAGTGAACAAGGAGCGTTATGTCATTGGACAGGGAGCCTTATGTTATTGAACAAGGAGCGTTATGTCATTGAACAAGGAGCATTATGTCATTGGACAAGGAGCGTTCTGTTCTTGGAAAAGGGGAGTTATGTCATTTAAACAAGGGGAGATATGACATTGAAACAAGGGGAATTATGACATTGAACAGGGAGCGTTTTGTCATTGGACAAGGGGCTTAATGTCATTGAACAAGGAGCGTTTTGTCATTGAACAATGAGAGTTAATTCATTGAACAAGGAGCGTTTTGTCATTGGACAAGGAGAGTAATGTCATTGGACAGGGAGCGTATGTCATTGGACAAGGGGCGTTATGTAATTGGACAAGGGGCGTTTTGTCACTGGACAAGGAGCGTTATGTCATTGGACAGGGAGCGTTATGTAATTGAACAAGGAACATTTTGTCATTGGACTGGGAGCCTTATGTAATTGGACAAGGAGCTTTTTGTCAATGGACAAGGAGCATTATGTCATTGCACAAGGAGCTTTATGTCATTGGACAAGGACCGTTTTGTCATTGGACAGGGAGCGTTATGTCATTGAACAAGGAGCGTTTTTCATTGGACAGGGAGCCTTATGTAATTGGACAAGGAGCGTTATGTCATTGGACAAGGAGCGTTATGTCAATGGACAAGGAGCGTTTTCTCAAAGGACAGGGAGCTTTATGTCTTTGGACAAGGAGCCTTATGTCATTGGACAAGGAACGTTATGTCAATGGACAAGGAGCGTTTTGTCAATGGACAAGGAGCGTTTTCTCAAAGGACAGGGAGCTTTATGTCTTTGGACAAGGAGCCTTATGTCATTGGACAAGGAACGTTATGTCATTGGACAAGGAGCGTTATGACATTGGACAAGGAGCGTTATGACATTGAACAAGGAGCGTTTTGTCATTGGACAGGGAGAGTTATGTCATTGGACAAGGAGCGTGATGTCATTGAACAAGGAGCATTATGTCATTGGACAAGGAGCGTTCTGTTCTTGGAAAAGGGGCGTTATGTAATTTAAACAAGGGGAGATATGACATTGAAACAACGCGAGTTATGACATTGAACAAGGAGCGTTCTGTCATTGGACAGGGAGCGTCATGTCATTGGACAAGGAGTGTTTTGTCATTGGACAGGGAGCGTTATGTCATTGGACAAGGAGCGTTATGTCATTGGACAAGGTGCGTTATGTCAATGGACAGGGAGCGTTATGTGATTGGACAAGGACCGTTTTGGCATTGCACAAGGAACGTTATGTCATTGGACAAGGAGCGTCATGTCATTGGACAAGGAGCGTTTTGTCATTGGACAGGGAGCTTTATGTCATTGGACAAGGAGCGTTATGTCATTGGACAGGGAGCGTTATGTTATTGAACAAGGAGAGTTATGTCATTGAACAAGGAGCATTATGTCATTGGACAAGGAGCGTTATGTCAATGGACAAGGAGCGTTTTGTCAATGGACAGGGAGCGTTATGTCATTGGACAAGGAGCGTTATGTCATTGGACAAGGAGCGTTATGTCATTGGACAAGGAGCGTTATGTCGTTGGACAAGGAGCGTTTTGTCATTGGACAAGGAGCGTTATGTCATTGGACAAGGACCGTTTTGTCATTGCACAAGGAGCGTTATGTCATTGGACAGGGAGCGTTATGTCATTGAACAAGGAGCATTTTGACATTGGACAGGGAGCGTTATGTCATTGGACAAGGAGAGTTATGTCCTTGGACAAGTTGAGTTATGCTATTCGACAAGGAGAGTTATGTCCTTTGACAAGGACCGTTATGTCACTGTCCAAGGAGCGTTTTGTCATTGGACAGGGAGCATTATGTCATTGGACAAGGAGCGTTTTGTCATTGGACAGGAGCGTTATGTCATTGGACAAGGCGCGTTATGTTATTGGACAAGGAGCGTTATGTCATTGGACAAGGACCGTTTTGTCATTGCACAAGGAGTGTTATGTCATTGGACAAGGAGCGTGATGTCATTGAACAAGGAGCCTTTTGTCAATGGACAGGGAGCGTTATGTGATTGGACAAGGACCGTTTTGTCATTGCACAAGGAACGTTATGTCATTGGACAGGGAGCGTTATGTCATTGAAATAGGAGCGTTTTGTCACTGGACAGGGAGAGTTATGTCATTGGACAAGGAGAGTTATGCCCTTGGACAAGTTGAGTTATGTCATTGGACAAGGACCGTTTTGTCATTGCACAAGGAGCGTTATGTCATTGGACAGGGAGCGTCATGTCATTGGACAAGGAGTGTTTTGTCATTGGACAGGGAGCGTTATGTCATTGGACAAGGAGCGTTTTGTCATTGGACAAGGAGAGTTATGTCATTGGACAGGGAGCGTAATGTCATTGGACAAGGAGCGTTTTGTCATTGGACAGGGAACGTTATGTCATTGGACAAGGAGCGTTTTGTCATTGGACAAGGAGCGTTATGTCATTGGACAGGGAGCGTTATGTCATTGGACAAGCAGTGTTTTGTCATTGGACAGGAGCGTTATGTCATTGGACAGGGAACGTTATGTCATTGAACAAGGAGCATTATGGCATTGGACAAGGAGCGTTCTGTTCTTGGAAAAGGGGAGTTATGTCATTTAAACAAGGGGAGATATGACATTGAAACAACGGGAGTTATGACATTGAACAAGGAGCGTTCTGTCATTGGACAAGGGGCGTTACGTCATTGAACAAGGACCGTTATGTCATTGGACAAGGAGCGTTTTGTCATTGGACAGGGATCGTTATGTCATTGGACAAGGACCGTTTTGTCATTGGACAGGGAGCGTTATGTCATTGAACAAGGAGCGTTTTGTCATTGGACAGGGAGCCTCATGTAATTGGACAAGGAGCGTTATGTCATTGGACAAGGAGCGTTATGTCATTGGACAAGGTGCGTTATGTCAATGGACAGGGAGCGTTATGTGATTGGACAAGGACCGTTTTGGCATTGCACAAGGAACGTTATGTCATTGGACAAGGAGCGTTATGTCATTGGACAGGGAGCGTCATGTCATTGGACAAGGAGCGTTTTGTCATTGGACAGGGAGCGTTATGTCATTGGACAAGGAGCGTTTTGTCATTGGACAAGGAGAGTTATGTCAATGGACAGGGAGCGTTATGTCATTGGACAAGGAGCGTTTTGTCATTGGACAGGGAGCGTTATGTCATTGGACAAGGAGCGTTTTGTCATTGGACAGGGATCGTTATGTCATTGGACAAGGACCGTTTTGTCATTGGACAGGGAGCGTTATGTCATTGAAAAAGGAGCGTTATGTCATTGGACAAGGAGCGTTATGTCAATGGACAGGGAGCGTTATGTGATTGGACAAGGACGTTTTGTCATTGCACAAGGAACGTTATGTCATTGGACAGGGAGCGTTATGTCATTGAACAAGGAGCATTTTGACATTGGACAGGGAGCGTTATGTCATTGGACAAGGAGAGTTATGTCCTTGGACAAGTTGAGTTATGCTATTCGACAAGGAGAGTTATGTCCTTGGACAACTTGAGTTATGTCATTGGACAAGGAGCGTTTTGTCATTGGACAGGGAGAGTTATGTCATTGGACAAGGAGCGTTTTGTCATTGGACAAGGAGAGTTATGTCATTGGACAGGGAGCGTTATGTCATTGAACAAGGAGCGTTTTGTCATTGGACAGGGAGCATTATGTCATTGGACAAGGAGCGTTTTGTCATTGGACAGGGAGCGTTATGTCATTGGACAAGGAGCGTTTTGTCATTGGACAGGGATCGTTATGTCATTGGACAAGGAGCGTTTTGTCATTGGACAGGGAGCGTTATGTCATTGGACAGGGAGCGTTATGTCATTGGACAAGGAGCGTTTTGTCATTGGACAGGAGCGTTATGTCATTGGACAAGGTACGTTATGTTATTGGACAAGGAGCGTTATGTCATTGGACAGGGAGCGTTATGTCATTGAACAAGGAGCGTTTTGTCATTGGACAGGGAGCGTTACGTCAATGTACAAGGAGCGTTATGTCATTGGACAAGGAGCGTTATGGCATTGGACAGGGAGCGTTATGTCATTGGACAAGGAGCGTTTTGTCATTGGACAAGGAGAGTTATGTCATTGGACAGGGAGCGTTATGTCACTGTCCAAGGAGCGCTTTGTCATTGGACAGGGAGCATTATGTCATTGGACAAGGAGCGTTTTGTCATTGGACAGGAGCGTTATGTCATTGGACAAGGCGCGTTATGTTATTGGACAAGGAGCGTTTTGTCATTGGACAGGGAGCGTTATGTCATTGGACAAGGAGCACTTTGTCATTGGACAGGGAGCTTTCTGTCATTGGACAAGGAGCGTTATGTCATTGACCAAGGAGCGTTATGTCATTGAACAAGGAGCGTTATGACAGTGAACAAGGAGCGTTATGTCATTGGACAGGGAGCGTTATGTCATTGGACAGGGAGCGTTATGTCATTGAAGAAGGAGCATTATGTCATTGGACAAGGAGCGTTGTGACAGTGAACAAGGAGCGTTATGTCATTGGACAGGGAGCGTTATGTTATTGAACAAGGAGCGTTATGTCATTGAAGAAGGAGCATTATGTCAATGGACAAGGAGCGTTCTGTTCTTGGAAAAGGGGAGTTACGTCATTTAAACAAGGGGAGATATGACATTGAAACAAGGGGAATTATGACATTGCACAAGGAGCGTTTTGTCATTGGACAAGGGGCTTTATGTCATTGAACAAGGAGCGTTTTGTCATTGAACAATGAGAGTTAATTCATTGAACAAGGAGCGTTATGTCATTGAACAAGGAGCATTATGTCATTGAACAAGGAGCGTTTTGTCATTGGACAAGGAGCGTTATGTCATTGGACAAGGAGAGTAATGTCATTGGACAGGGAGCGTTATGTCATTGGACAGGGAGCGTTATGTCATTGGACAAGGGGCGTTATGTCATTGGACAAGGACCGTTTTGTCATTGGACAGGGAGCGTTATGTCATTGGACAAGGAGAGTATTGTCATTGGACAGGGATAGTTATGTCATTGGACAAAGAGCGTTTTGTCATTGGACAGGGAGCGTTATGTCATTGGACAGGGAGCGTTATGTCATTGGACAAGGAGCGTTTTGTCATTGGACAGGAGCGTTAAGTCATTGGACAAGGAGCGTTTTGTCATTGGACAGGGAGCGTTATGTCATTGGACAGGGAGCGTTACGTCATTGGACAAGGAGCGTTTTGTCATTGGACAGGAGCGTTATGTCATTGGACAAGGAGCGTTTTGTCATTGTACAAGGAGCGTTATGTCATTGGACAAGGAGCGTTATGGCATTGGACAGGGAGCGTTATGTCATTGAACAAGGAGCGTTTTGTCATTGAACAAGGAGCGTTTTGTCATTGGACAGGGAGCGTTACGTCAATGTACAAGGAGCGTTATGTCATTGGACAAGGAGCGTTATGGCATTGGACAGGGAGCGTTATGTCATTGGACAAGGAGCGTTTTGTCATTGGACAAGGAGAGTTATGTCATTGGACAGGGAGCGTTATGTCATTGTACAAGGAGCGTTTTGAGATTGGACAGGGAGCATTATGTCATTGGACAAGGAGCGTTTTGTCATTGGACAGGAGCGTTATGACATTGGCCAAGGCGCGTTATGTTATTGGACAAGGAGCGTTATGTCATTGGACAAGGAGCGTTTTGTCATTGGCCAAGGAGAGTTATGTCATTGGACAGGGAGCGTTTTGTCATTGTACAAGGAGCGTTATGTCATTGGACAGGGAGCATTATGTCATTGGACAAGGAGCATTATGTCATTGAACAAGGAGCGCTTTGTCATTGGACAGGAGCGTTATGACATTGGCCAAGGCACGTTATGTTATTGGACAGGAGCGTTATGTCATTGGACAAGGCGCGTTATGTTATTGGACAAGGAGCGTTTTGTCATTGGACAGGGAGCGTTATGTCATTGGACAAGGAGCACTTTGTCATTGGACAGGGAGCTTTCTGTCATTGGACAAGGAGCGTTATGTCATTGAACAAGGAGCGTTATGTCATTGAACAAGGAGCGTTATGACAGTGAACAAGGAGCGTTATGTCATTGGACAGGGAGCGTTATGTCATTGGACAGGGAGCGTTATGTTATTGAACAAGGAGCGTTATGTCATTGAACAAGGAGCATTATGTCATTGGACAAGGAGCGTTCTGTTCTTGGAAAAGGGGAGTTATGTCATTTAAACAAGGGGAGATATGACATTGAAACAAGGGGAATTATGACATTGCACAAGGAGCGTTTTGTCATTGAACAGGGAGCGTTATGTCATTGGACAAGGGGCGTTATGTCATTGGACAAGGACCGTTTTGTCATTGGACAGGGAGCGTTGTGTCATTGAACAAGGAGCGTTTTGTCATTGGACCGGGAGCCTTATGTAATTGGACAAGGAGCGTTATGTCATTGGACAAGGAGCGTTATGTCAATGGACAAGGAGCGTTTTGTCAAAGGACAGGGAGCGTTATGTCTTTGGACAAGGAGCGTTATGTCATTGGACAAGGAGCGTTTTGTCATTGGACAAGGAGCGTTATGTCATTGGACAGGGAGCGTTATGACATTGATCAAGGAGCGTTTTGTCATTGGACAGGGAGTGTTATGTCATTGGACAAGGAGCGTGATGTCATTGAACAAGGAGACTTTTGTCAATCGGCAGGGAGCGTTATGTGATTGGACAAGGACCGTTTTGTCATTGCACAAGGAACGTTATGTCACTGGACAGGGAGCGTTACGTCATTGAACAAGGAGCATTTTGTCATTGGACAGGGAGCGTTATGTCATTGGACAAGGAGAGTTATGTCCTTGGACAAGTTGAGTTATGTCATTGGACAAGGAGAGTTATGTCCTTGGACAATTTGAGTTATGTCATTGGACAAGGACCGTTTTGTCATTGCACAAGGAGCGTTATGTCATTGGACAGTGAGCGTCATGTCATTGGACAAGGAACGTTTTGTCATTGGACAGGGAGCGTTATGTCATTGAACAAGGAGCGTTTTGTCATTGGACAGGGAGCCTTATGTAATTGGACAAGGAGCGTTATGTCATTGGACAGGAGCGTTATGACATTGGCCAAGGCGCGTTATGTCATTGGACAAGGAGCTTTTTGTCATTGGACAGGGAGCGTTATGTCATTGGACAAGGAGCGTTATGGCATTGGACAGGGAGCGTTATGTCACTGGGCAAGGAGCGTTTTGTCATTGGACAAGGAGAGTTATGTCATTGGACAGGGAGCGTTATGTCATTGTACAAGGAGCGTTTTGTGATTGGACAGGGAGCATTATGTCATTGGACAAGGAGCGTTTTGTCATTGGACAGGAGCGTTATGACATTGGCCAAGGCGCGTTATGTTATTGGACAAGGAGCGTTATGTCATTGGACAAGGAGCGTTATGGCATTGGACAAGGAGCGTTTTGTCATTGGACAGGAGCGTTATGTCATTGGACAAGGCGCGTTATGTTATTGGACAAGGAGCGTTTTGTCATTGGACAGGGAGCTTTATGTCATTGGACAAGGAGCACTTTGTCATTGGACAGGGAGCTTTCTGTCATTGGACAAGGAGCGTTATGTCATTGAACAAGGAGCGTTATGTCATTGAACAAGGAGCGTTATGACAGTGAACAAGGAGCGTTATGTCATTGGACAGGGAGCGTTATGTTATTGAACAAGGAGCGTTATGTCATTGAACAAGGAGCATTATGTCATTGGACAAGGAGCGTTCTGTTCTTGGAAAAGGGGAGTTATGTCATTTCAACAAGGGGAGATATGACATTGAAACAAGGGGAATTATGACATTGAACAAGGAGCGTTTTGTCATTGGATAAGGGGCTTTATGTCATTGAACAAGGAGCGTTTTGTCATTGAACAATGAGAGTTAATTCATTGAACAAGGAGCGTTATGTCATTGAACAAGGAGCATTATGTCATTGAACAAGGAGCGTTTTGTCATTGGACAAGGAGCGTTATGTCATTGGACAAGGGGCGTTATGTCATTGGACAAGGACCGTTTTGTCATTGGACAGGGAGCGTTGTGTCATTGAACAAGGAGCGTTTTGTCATTCGACAGGGAGCGTTATGTCATTGGACAAGGAGCGTTTTTTCATTGGACAGGGAGCGTTATGTCATTGGACAGGGAGCATTATGTCATTGGACAAGGAGCGTTTTGTCACTGGACAGGGAGCTTTATGTCATTGGACAAGGAGCGTTTTGTCATTGGACAGGAAGCTTTATGTCATTGGACAAGGAGCGTTATGTCATTGAACAAGGAGCGTTTTTTCAATGGACTGGGAGCGTTATGTGATTGGACAAGGACCTTTTGTCATTGCACAAGGAGCGTTATGTCATTGGACAAGGAGCGTTTTTTCAATGGACTGGGAGCGTTATGTGATTGGACAAGGACCTTTTGTCATTGCACAAGGAGCCTTATGTAATTGGACAAGGAGCTTTTTGTCAATGGACAAGGAGCGTTATGTCATTGCAAAAAGAGCGTTATGTCATTGGACAAGGACCGTTTTGTCATTGGACAGGGAGCGTTATGTCATTGAACAAGGAGCGTTTTGTCATTGGACAGGGAGCCTCATGTAATTGGACAAGGAGCGTTATGTCATTGGACAAGGAGCGTTATGTCAATGGACAGGGAGCGTTATGTGATTGGACAAGGAGTGTTTTGTCATTGGACAAGGAGAGTTATGTCCTTGGACAAGTTGAGTTATGCTATTGGACAAGGAGAGTTATGTTCTTGGACAACTTGAGTTATGTCATTGGACAAGGACCGTTTTGTCATTGCACAAGGAGCGTTATGTCATTGGACAGGGAGCATCATGTCATTGGACAAGGAGTGTTTTGTCATTGGACAGGGAGCGTTATGTCATTGGACAAGGAGCGTTTTGTCATTGGACAAGGAGATTTATGTCATTGGACAGGGAGCGTTATGTCATTGAACAAGTAGCGTTTTGTCATTGGACAGGGAGCGTTATGTCCTTGCACAAGGAGCGTTTTGTCATTGGACAGGGAGCGTTATGTCATTGGACAAGAAGCGTTTTGTCATTGGACAGGAGTGTTATGTCATTGGACAAGGCGCGTTATGTTATTGGACAAGGAGCGTTTTGTCATTGGACAGGGAGCGTTATGTCATTGGACAAGGAGCGTTTTGTCATTGGACAGGGAGCTTTCTGTCATTGGACAAGGAGCGTTATGTCATTGAACAAGGAGCGTTATGACAGTGAACAAGGAGCATTATGTCATTGGACAGGGAGCCTTATGTTATTGAACAAGGAGCGTTATGTCATTGAACAAGGAGCATTATGTCATTGGACAAGGAGCGTTCTGTTCTTGGAAAAGGGGAGTTATGTCATTTAAACAAGGGGAGATATGACATTGAAACAAGGGGAATTATGACATTGAACAGGGAGCGTTTTGTCATTGGACAAGGGGCTTAATGTCATTGAACAAGGCGCGTTTTGTCATTGAACAATGAGAGTTAATTCATTGAACAAGGAGCGTTATGTCATTGAACAAGGAGCATTATGTCATTGAACAAGGAGCGTTTTGTCATTGGACAGGGAGCGCTATGTCATTGGACAGGGAGCGTATGTCATTGGACAAGGGGCGTTATGTCATTGGACAAGGGGCGTTTTGTCACTGGACAAGGAGCGTTTTGTCAAAGGACAGGGAGCTTTATGTCTTTGGACAAGGAGCCTTATGTCATTGGACAAGGAGCGTTATGTCAATGGACAAGGAGCGTTTTGTCAATGGACAGGGAGCGTTATGTCATTGGACAAGGAGCGTTATGACATTGGACAAGGAGCGTTATGTCATTGGACAAGGAGCGTTTTGTCATTGGACAAGGAGCGTTATGTCATTGGACAAGGACCGTTTTGTCATTGCACATGGAGCGTTATGTCATTGGACAGGGAGCGTTATGACATTGAACAAGGAGCGTTTTGTCATTGGACAGGGAGAGTTATGTCATTGGACAAGGAGCGTGATGTCATTGAACAAGGAGCATTATGTCATTGGACAAGGAGCGTTCTGTTCTTGGAAAAGGGGAGTTATGTAATTTAAACAAGGGGAGATATGACATTGAAACAAAGCGAGTTATGACATTGAACAAGGAGCGTTCTGTCATTGGACAGGGAGCGTCATGTCATTGGACAAGGAGTGTTTTGTCATTGGACAGGGAGCGTTATGTCATTGGACAAGGAGCGTTTTGTCATTGGACAAGGAATGTTATGGAATTGGACAGGGAGTGTTATGTAATTGAACAAGGAACATTTTGTCATTGGACAGGGAGCCTTATGTAATTGGACAAGGAGCTTTTTGTCAATGGACAAGGAGCGTTATGTCATTGCACAAAGAGCGTTATGTCATTGGACAAGGACCGTTTTGTCATTGGACAGAGAGCGTTATGTCATTGGACAAGGACCGTTTTGTCATTGGACAGGGAGCGTTATGTCATTGAACAAGGAGCGTTTTGTCATTGGACAGGGAGCCTCATGTAATTGGACAAGGAGCGTTATGTCATTGGACAAGGAGCGTTATGTCAATGGACAAGGACCGTTTTGTCATTGCACAAGGAACGTTATGTCATTGGACAGGGAGCGTTATGCCATTGAACAAGGAGCATTTTGACATTGGACAGGGAGCGTTATGTCATTGGACAAGGAGAGTTATGTCGTTGGACAAGTTGAGTTATGCTGTTGGACAAGGAGAGTTATGTCCTTGGACAACTTGAGTTATGTCATTGGACAAGGACCGTTTTGATATTGCACAAGGAGCGTTATGTCATTGGACAGGGAGCGTCATGTCATTGGACAAGGAGTGTTTTGTCATTGGACAGGGAGCGTTATGTCATTGGACAAGGAGCGTTTTGTCATTGGACAAGGAGAGTTATGTCATTGGACAGGGAGCGTTATGTCATTGAACAAGGAGCGTTTTGTCATTGGACAGGGAGCGTTATGTCCTTGCACAAGGAGCGTTTTGTAATTGGACAGGGAGCGTTATGTCATTGGACAAGGAGAGTTTTGTCATTGGACAGGGATCGTTATGTCATTGGACAAAGAGCGTTTTGTCATTGGACAAGGAGCGTTATGTCATTGGACAGGGAGCGTTATGTCATTGGACAAGGAGCGTTTTGTCATTGGACAGGAGCGTTATGTCATTGGACAAGGTACGTTATGTTATTGGACAAGGAGCGTTATGTCATTGGACAGGGAGCGTTATGTCATTGAACAAGGAGTGTTTTGTCATTGGACAGGGAGCGTTACATCAATGTACAAGGAGCGTTATGTCATTGGACAAGGACCGTTTTGTCATTGGACAAGGAGAGTTATGTCTTTGGACAGGGAGCGTTATGTCATTGTACAAGGAGCGTTTTGTGATTGGACAGGGAGCATTATGTCATTGGACAAGGAGCGTTTTGTCATTGGACAGGAGCGTTATGACATTGGCCAAGGCGCGTTATGTTATTGGACAAGGAGCGTTATGTCATTGGACAAGGAGCGTTATGGCATTGGACAGGGAGCGTTATGTCAATGTACAAGGAGCGTTTTGTCATTGGACAGGAGCGTTATGACATTGGCCAAGGCGCGTTATGTTATTGGACAAGGAGCGTTATGTCATTGGACAAGGAGCGTTATGTCATTGGACAGGGAGCGTTTTGTCATTGTACAAGGAGCGTTTTGTCATTGGACAAGGCGCGTTATGTTATTGGACAAGGAGCGTTTTGTCATTGGACAGGGAGCGTTATGTCATTGGACAAGGAGCACTTTGTCATTGGACAGGGAGCTTTCTGTCATTGGACAAGGAGCGTTATGTCATTGGAGAAGGAGCGTTATGTCATTGGACAAGGAGCGTTATGTTATTGAACAAGGAGCGTTATGTCATTGAACAAGGAGCATTATGTCATTGGACAAGGAGCGTTCTGTTCTTGGAAAAGGGGAGTTATGTCATTTAAACAAGGGGAGATATGACATTGAAACAAGGGGAATTATGACATTGAACAAGAAGCGTTTTGTCATTGGACAAGGGGCTTTATGTCATTGAACAAGGAGCGTTTTGTCATTGAACAATGAGAGTTAATTCATTGAACAAGGACCGTTATGTCATTGAACAAGGAGCATTATGTCATTGAACAAGGAGCGTATTGTCATTGGACAAGGAGCGTTATGTCATTGGACAAGGAGAGTAATGTCATTGGACAGGGAGCGTTATGTCATTGGACAGGGAGCGTTATGTCATTGAACAAGGAGCGTTTTGTCATTGGACAGGGAGCCTCATGTAATTGGACAAGGAGCGTTATGTCATTGGACAAGGAGCGTTATGTCAATGGACAGGGACCGTTATGTGATTGGACAAGGACTGTTTTGTCATTGCACAAGGAACGTTATGTCATTGGACAGGGAGCGTTATGCCATTGAACAAGGAGCATTTTGACATTGGACAGGGAGCGTTATGTCATTGGACAAGGAGAGTTATGTCCTTGGACAAGTTGAGTTATGCTATTGGACAAGGAGAGTTATGTCCTTGGACAACTTGAGTTATGTCATTGGACAAGGACCGTTTTGTCATTGCACAAGGAGTGTTTTGTCATTGGACAGGGAGCGTTATGTCATTGGACAAGGAGCGTTTTGTCATTGGACAAGGAGAGTTATGTCATTGGACAGGGAGCGTTATGTCATTGAACAAGGAGCATTTTGTCATTGGACAGGGAGCGTTATGTCCTTGCACAAGGAGCGTTATGTCATTGCACAAGGAGCGTTTTGTCATTGGACAGGGAGCGTTATGTCATTGGACAAGGAGAGTTTTGTCATTGGACAGGGATCGTTATGTCATTGGACATAGAGCGTTTTGTCATTGGACAGGGAGCGTTATGTCATTGGACAGGGAGCGTTATGTCATTGGACAAGGAGCGTTTTGTCATTGGACAGGAGCGTTATGTCATTGGACAAGGTACGTTATGTTATTGGACAAGGAGCGTTATGTCATTGGACAGGGAGTGTTATGTCATTGAACAAGGAGCGTTTTGTCATTGGACAGGGAGCGTTACGTCAATGTACAAGGAGCGTTATGTCATTGGACAAGGAGCGTTTTGGCATTGGACAGGGAGCGTTATGTCATTGGACAAGGAGCGTTTTGTCATTGGACAAGGAGAGTTATGTCATTGGACAGGGAGCGTTATGTCATTGTACAAGGAGCGTTTTGTGATTGGACAGGGAGCATTATGTCATTGGACAAGGAGCGTTTTGTCATTGGACAGGAGCGTTATGACATTGGCCAAGACGCGTTATGTTATTGGACAAGGAGCGTTATGTCATTGGACAAGGAGTGTTATGGCATTGGACAGGGAGCGTTTTGTCATTGGCCAAGGAGAGTTATGTCATTGGACAGGGAGCGTTTTGTCATTGTACAAGGAGCGTTTTGTCATTGGACAGGGAGCATTATGTCATTGGACAAGGAGCGTTTTGTCATTGGACAGGAGCGTTATGTCATTGGACAAGGCGCGTTATGTTATTGGACAAGGAGCGTTTTGTCATTGGACAGGGAGCGTTATGTCATTGGACAAGGAGCACTTTGTCATTGGACAGGGAGCTTTCTGTCATTGGACAAGGAGCGTTATGTCATTGACCAAGGAGCGTTATGTCATTGAACAAGGAGCGTTCTGACAGTGAACAAGGAGCGTTATGTCATTGGACAGGGAGCGTTATGTCATTGGACAGGGAGCGTTATGTCATTGAAGAAGGAGCATTATGTCATTGGACAAGGAGCGTTATGACAGTGAACAAGGAGCGTTATGTCATTGGACAGGGAGCGTTATGTTATTGAACAAGGAGCGTTATGTCATTGAAGAAGGAGCATTATGTCAATGGACAAGGAGCGTTCTGTTCTTGGAAAAGGGGAGTTACGTCATTTAAACAAGGGGAGATATGACATTGAAACAAGGGGAATTATGACATTGCACAAGGAGCGTTTTGTCATTGGACAAGGGGCTTTATGTCATTGAACAAGGAGCGTTTTGTCATTGAACAATGAGAGTTAATTCATTGAACAAGGAGCGTTATGTCATTGAACAAGGAGCATTATGTCATTGAACAAGGAGCGTTTTGTCATTGGACAAGGAGCGTTATGTCATTGGACAAGGAGAGTAATGTCATTGGACAGGGAGCGTTATGTCATTGGACAGGGAGCGTTATGTCATTGGACAAGGGGCGTTATGTCATTGGACAAGGACCGTTTTGTCATTGGACAGGGAGCGTTATGTCATTGGACAAGGAGAGTATTGTCATTGGACAGGGATAGTTATGTCATTGGACAAAGAGCGTTTTGTCATTGGACAGGGAGCGTTATGTCATTGGACAGGGAGCGTTATGTCATTGGACAAGGAGCGTTTTGTCATTGGACAGGAGCGTTAAGTCATTGGACAAGGAGCGTTTTGTCATTGGACAGGGAGCATTATGTCATTGGACAGGGAGCGTTACGTCATTGGACAAGGAGCGTTTTGTCATTGGACAGGAGCGTTATGTCATTGGACAAGGAGCGTTTTGTCATTGTACAAGGAGCGTTATGTCATTGGACAAGGAGCGTTATGGCATTGGACAGGGAGCGTTATGTCATTGAACAAGGAGCGTTTTGTCATTGAACAAGGAGCGTTTTGTCATTGGACAGGGAGCGTTACGTCCATGTACAAGGAGCGTTATGTCATTGGACAAGGAGCGTTATGGCATTGGACAGGGAGCGTTATGTCATTGGACAAGGAGCGTTTTGTCATTGGACAAGGAGAGTTATGTCATTGGACAGGGAGCGTTATGTCATTGTACAAGGAGCGTTTTGAGATTGGACAGGGAGCATTATGTCATTGGACAAGGAGCGTTTTGTCATTGGACAGGAGCGTTATGACATTGGCCAAGGCGCGTTATGTTATTGGACAGGGAGCGTTTTGTCATTGTACAAGGAGCGTTATGTCATTGGACAGGGAGCATTATGTCATTGGACAAGGAGCATTATGTCATTGAACAAGGAGCGCTTTGTCATTGGACAGGAGCGTTATGTCATTGGACAAGGCGCGTTATGTTATTGGACAAGGAGCGTTTTGTCATTGGACAGGGAGCGTTATGTCATTGGACAAGGAGCACTTTGTCATTGGACAGGGAGCTTTCTGTCATTGGACAAGGAGCGTTATGTCATTGAACAAGGAGCGTTATGTCATTGGACAGGGAGCGTTATGTCATTGGACAAGGAGAGTAATGTCATTGGACAGGGAGTGTTATGTCATTGAACAAGGAGCGTTTTGTCATTGGACAGGGAGCCTCATGTAATTGGACAAGGAGCGTTATGTCATTGGACAAGGAGCGTTATGTCAATGGACAGGGAGCGTTATGTGATTGGACAAGGACCGTTTTGTCATTGCACAAGGAACGTTATGTCATTGGACAGGGAGCGTTATGCCATTGAACAAGGAGCATTTTGACATTGGACAGGGAGCGTTATGTCATTGGACAAGGAGAGTTATGTCCTTGGACAAGTTGAGTTATGCTATTGGACAAGGAGAGTTATGTCCTTGGACAACTTGAGTTATGTCATTGGACAAGGACCGTTTTGTCATTGCACAAGGAGCGTTATGTCATTGGACAGGGAGCGTTATGTCATTGGACAGGGAGCGTTATGTCATTGGACAAGGAGTGTTTTGTCATTGGACAGGGAGCGTTATGTCATTGGACAAGGAGAGTAATCTCATTGGACAGGGAGCGTTATGTCATTGGACAGGGAGCGTTATGTCATTGAACAAGGAGCGTTTTGTCATTGGACAGGGAGCCTCATGTAATTGGACAAGGAGCGCTATGTCATTGGACAAGGAGCGTTATGTCAATGGACAGGGAGCGTTATGTGATTGGACAAGGACCGTTTTGTCATTGCACAAGGAACGTTATGTCATTGGACAGGGAGCGTTATGCCATTGAACAAGGAGCATTTTGACATTGGACAGGGAGCGTTATGTCATTGGACAAGGAGAGTTATGTCCTTGGACAAGTTGAGTTATGCTATTGGACAAGGAGAGTTATGTCCTTGGACAACTTGAGTTATGTCATTGGACAAGGACCGTTTTGTCATTGCACAAGGAGCGTTAGGTCATTGGACAGGGAGCGTCATGTCATTGGACAAGGAGTGTTTTGTCATTGGACAGGGAGCGTTATGTCATTGGACAAGGAGCGTTTTGTCATTGGACAGGGAGCGTTATGTCATTGAACAAGGAGCGTTTTGTCATTGGACAGGGAGCGTTATGTCCTTGCACAAGGAGCGTTTTGTCATTGGACAGGGAGCGTTATGTCATTGGACAAGGAGAGTTTTGTCATTGGACAGGGATCGTTATGTCATTGGACATAGAGCGTTTTGTCATTGGACAGGGAGCGTTATGTCATTGGACAGGGAGCGTTATGTCATTGGACAAGGAGCGTTTTGTCATTGGACAGGAGCGTTATGTCATTGGACAAGGTACGTTATGTTATTGGACAAGGAGCGTTATGTCATTGGACAGGGAGTGTTATGTCATTGAACAAGGAGCGTTTTGTCATTGGACAGGGAGCGTTACGTCAATGTACAAGGAGCGTTATGTCATTGGACAAGGAGCGTTATGGCATTGGACAGGGAGCGTTATGTCATTGGACAAGGAGCGTTTTGTCATTGGACAAGGAGAGTTATGTCATTGGACAGGGAGCGTCATGTCATTGTACAAGGAGCGTTTTGTGATTGGACAGGGAGCATTATGTCATTGGACAAGCAGCGTTTTGTCATTGGACAGGAGCGTTATGACATTGGCCAAGGCACGTTATGTTATTGGACAGGAGCGTTATGTCATTGGACAGGGAGCATTATGTCATTGGACAAGGAGCGTTTTGTCATTGGACAGGAGCGTTATGACATTGGCCAAGGCACGTTATGTTATTGGACAGGAGCGTTATGTCATTGGACAAGGCGCGTTATGTTATTGGACAAGGAGCGTTTTGTCATTGGACAGGGAGCGTTATGTCATTGGACAAGGAGCACTTTGTCATTGGACAGGGAGCTTTCTGTCATTGGACAAGGAGCGTTATGTCATTGAACAAGGAGCGTTATGTCATTGAACAAGGAGCGTTATGACAGTGAACAAGGAGCGTTATGTCATTGGACAGGGAGCGTTATGTCATTGGACAGGGAGCGTTATGTTATTGAACAAGGAGCGTTATGTCATTGAACAAGGAGCATTATGTCATTGGACAAGGAGCGTTCTGTTCTTGGAAAAGGGGAGTTATGTCATTTAAACAAGGGGAGATATGACATTGAAACAAGGGGAATTATGACATTGCACAAGGAGCGTTTTGTCATTGAACAGGGAGCGTTATGTCATTGGACAAGGGGCGTTATGTCATTGGACAAGGACCGTTTTGTCATTGGACAGGGAGCGTTGTGTCATTGAACAAGGAGCGTTTTGTCATTGGACCGGGAGCCTTATGTAATTGGACAAGGAGCGTTATGTCATTGGACAAGGAGCGTTATGTCAATGGACAAGGAGCGTTTTGTCAAAGGACAGGGAGCGTTATGTCTTTGGACAAGGAGCGTTATGTCATTGGACAAGGAGCGTTTTGTCATTGGACAAGGAGCGTTATGTCATTGGACAGGGAGCGTTATGACATTGATCAAGGAGCGTTTTGTCATTGGACAGGGAGTGTTATGTCATTGGACAAGGAGCGTGATGTCATTGAACAAGGAGACTTTTGTCAATCGGCAGGGAGCGTTATGTGATTGGACAAGGACCGTTTTGTCATTGCACAAGGAACGTTATGTCACTGGACAGGGAGCGTTACGTCATTGAACAAGGAGCATTTTGTCATTGGACAGGGAGCGTTATGTCATTGGACAAGGAGAGTTATGTCCTTGGACAAGTTGAGTTATGTCATTGGACAAGGAGAGTTATGTCCTTGGACAATTTGAGTTATGTCATTGGACAAGGACCGTTTTGTCATTGCACAAGGAGCGTTATGTCATTGGACAGTGAGCGTCATGTCATTGGACAAGGAACGTTTTGTCATTGGACAGGGAGCGTTATGTCATTGAACAAGGAGCGTTTTGTCATTGGACAGGGAGCCTTATGTAATTGGACAAGGAGCGTTATGTCATTGGACAGGAGCGTTATGACATTGGCCAAGGCGCGTTATGTCATTGGACAAGGAGCTTTTTGTCATTGGACAGGGAGCGTTATGTCATTGGACAAGGAGCGTTATGGCATTGGACAGGGAGCGTTATGTCACTGGGCAAGGAGCGTTTTGTCATTGGACAAGGAGAGTTATGTCATTGGACAGGGAGCGTTATGTCATTGTACAAGGAGCGTTTTGTGATTGGACAGGGAGCATTATGTCATTGGACAAGGAGCGTTTTGTCATTGGACAGGAGCGTTATGACATTGGCCAAGGCGCGTTATGTTGTTGGACAAGGAGCGTTATGTCATTGGACAAGGAGCGTTATGGCATTGGACAGGGAGCGTTATGTCATTGGACAAGGAGCGTTTTGTCATTGGCCAAGGAGAGTTATGTCATTGGACAGGGAGCGTTTTGTCATTGTACAAGGAGCGTTTTGTCATTGGACAGGGAGCGTTATGTCGTTGGACAAGGAGCGTTTTGTCATTGGACAAGGAGCGTTATGTCATTAGACAGGGAGCATTATGTCATTGGACAGGGAGCATTATGTCATTGGACAAGGAGCGTTTTGTCATTGGACAGGAGCGTTATGTCATTGGACAAGGCGCGTTATGTTATTGGACAAGGAGCGTTTTGTCATTGGACAGGGAGCGTTATGTCATTGGACAAGGAGCACTTTGTCATTGGACAGGGAGCTTTCTGTCATTGGACAAGGAGCGTTATGTCATTGAACAAGGAGCGTTATGTCATTGAACAAGGAGCGTTATGACAGTGAACAAGGAGCGTTATGTCATTGGACAGGGAGCGTTATGTTATTGAACAAGGAGCGTTATGTCATTGAACAAGGAGCATTATGTCATTGGACAAGGAGCGTTCTGTTCTTGGAAAAGGGGAGTTATGTCATTTCAACAATGGGAGATATGACATTGAAACAAGGGGAATTATGACATTGAACAAGGAGCGTTTTGTCATTGGATAAGGGGCTTTATGTCATTGAACAAGGAGCGTTTTGTCATTGAACAATGAGAGTTAATTCATTGAACAAGGAGCGTTATGTCATTGAACAAGGAGCATTATGTCATTGAACAAGGAGCGTTTTGTCATTGGACAAGGAGCGTTATGTCATTGGACAAGGAGAGTAATGTCATTGGACAGGGAGCGTTATGTCATTGGACAGGGAGCGTTATGTCATTGGACAAGGGGCGTTATGTCATTGGACAAGGGGCGTTTTGTCACTGGACAAGGAGCGTTATGTCATTGGACAGGGAGCGTTATGTAATTGAACAAGGAACATTTTGTCATTGGACTGGGAGCCTTATGTAATTGGACAAGGAGCTTTTTGTCAATGCACAAGGAGCGTTATGCCGTTGCACAAGGAGCGTTTTGTCATTGGACAAGGACCGTTTTGTCATTGGACAGGGAGCGTTATGTAATTGGACAAGGAGCGTTATGTCATTGGACAAGGAGCGTTATGTCAATGGACAAGGAGCGTTATGTCATTGGACCAGGAGCGTTATGTCAATGGACAAGGAGCGTTTTGTCATTGGACAAGGAGCGTTATGTCAATGGACAAGGACCGTTTTGTCATTGGACAGGGAGCGTTATGTCATTGAACAAGGAGCGTTTTGTCATTGGACAGGGAGCCTTATGTAATTGGACAAGGAGCGTTATGTCATTGGACAAGGAGCGTTATGTCTTTGGACAAGGAGCGTTATGTCATTGGACAAGGAGCGTTATGTCAATGGACAAGGAGCGTTTTGTCTATGGACAGGGAGCGTTATGTAATTGAACAAGGAACATTTTGTCATTGGACTGGGAGCCTTATGTAATTGGACAAGGAGCTTTTTGTCAATGGACAAGGAGCGTTATGTCATTGCACAAGGAGCGTTATGTCATTGGACAAGGACCGTTTTGTCATTGGACAGGGAGCGTTATGTCATTGAACAAGGAGCGTTTTGTCATTGGACAGGGAGCCTTATGTAATTGGCCAAGGAGCGTTATGTCATTGGACAAGGAGCGTTATGTCAATGGACAAGGAGCGTTTTGTCAAAGGACAGGGAGCTTTATGTCTTTGGACAAGGAGCCTTATGTCATTGGACAAGGAGTGTTATGTCAAAGGACAAGGAGCGTTTTGTCAATGGAAAGGGAGCGTTATGTCATTGGACAAGGAGCGTTATGTCATTGGACAAGGAGCGTTATGTCATTGGACAAGGAGCGTTTTGTCATTGGACAAGGAGCGTTATGTGATTGGACAAGGACCGTTTTGTCATTGCACATGGAGCGTTATGTCATTGGACAGGGAGCGTTATGACATTGAACAAGGAGCGTTTTGTCATTGGACAGGGAGCGTTTTGTCATTGGATCGAGAGCGTTATGTCATTGAACAAGGAGCGTTTTGTCATTGGACAGGGAGCCTCATGTAATTGGACAAGGAGCGTTATGTCATTGGACAAGGAGCGTTATGTCAATGGACAGGGAGCGTTATGTGATTGGACAAGGACCGTTTTGTCATTGCACAAGGAACGTTATGTCATTGGACAGGGAGCGTTATGCCATTGAACAAGGAGCATTTTGACATTGGACAGGGAGCGTTATGTCATTGGACAAGGAGAGTTATGTCCTTGGACAAGTTGAGTTATGCTATTGGACAAGGAGAGTTATGTCCTTGGACAACTTGAGTTATGTCATTGGACAAGGACCGTTTTATCATTGCACAAGGAGCGTTATGTCATTGGACAGGGAGCGTCATGTCATTGGACAAGGAGCGTTTTGTCATTGGACAGGGAGCGTTACGTCAATGTACAAGGAGCGTTATGTCATTGGACAAGGAGCGTTATGGCATTGGACAGGGAGCGTTATGTCATTGGACAAGGAGCGTTTTGTCATTGGACAAGGAGAGTTATGTCATTGGACGGGGAGCGTTATGTCATTCTACAAGGAGCGTTTTGAGATTGGACAGGGAGCATTATGTCATTGGACAAGGAGCGTTTTGTCATTGGACAGGAGCGTTATGACATTGGCCAAGGCGCGTTATGTTATTGGACAAGGCGCGTTATGTCATTGGACAAGGAGCGTTTTGTCATTGGACAGGAGCGTTATGTCATTGGACAAGGAGCGTTTTGTCATTGGACAGGAGCGTTATGACATTGGCCAAGGCGCGTTATGTTATTGGACAAGGCGCGTTATGTCATTGGACAAGGAGCGTTTTGTCATTGGACAGGAGCGTTATGTCATTGGACAAGGTACGTTATGTCATTGGACAAGGAGCGTTATGTCATTGGACAGGGAGCGTTATGTCATTGAACAAGGAGCGTTTTGTCATTGGACAGGGAGCGTTACGTCAATGTACAAGGAGCGTTATGTCATTGGACAAGGAGCGTTATGGCATTGGACAGGGAGCGTTATGTCATTGGACAAGGAGCGTTTTGTCATTGGACAAGGAGAGTTATGTCATTGGACGGGGAGCGTTATGTCATTCTACAAGGAGCGTTTTGAGATTGGACAGGGAGCATTATGTCATTGGACAAGGAGCGTTTTGTCATTGGACAGGAGCGTTATGACATTGGCCAAGGCGCGTTATGTTATTGGACAAGGCGCGTTATGTCATTGGACAAGGAGCGTTTTGTCATTGGACAGGAGCGTTATGTCATTGGACAAGGCGCGTTATGTTATTGGACAAGGAGCGTTTTGTCATTGGACAGGGAGCGTTATGTCATTGGACAAGGAGCACTTTGTCATTGGACAGGGAGCTTTCTGTCATTGGACAAGGAGCGTTATGTCATTGAACAAGGAGCGTTATGTCATTGAACAAGGAGCGTTATGACAGTGAACAAGGAGCGTTATGTCATTGGACAGGGAGCCTTATGTTATTGAACAAGGAGCGTTATGTCATTGAACAAGGAGCATTATGTCATTGGACAAGGAGCGTTCTGTTCTTGGAAAAGGGGAGTTATGTCATTTCAACAATGGGAGATATGACATTGAAACAAGGGGAATTATGACTTTGAACAAGGAGCGTTTTGTCATTGGATAAGGGGCTTTATGTCATTGAACAAGGAGCGTTTTGTCATTGAACAATGAGAGTTAATTCATTGAACAAGGAGCGTTATGTCATTGAACAAGGAGCATTATGTCATTGAACAAGGAGCGTTTTGTCATTGGACAAGGAGCGTTATGTCATTGGACAAGGAGAGTAATGTCATTGGACAGGGAGCGTTATGTCATTGGACAGGGAGCGTTATGTCATTGGACAAGGGGCGTTATGTCATTGGACAAGGGGCCTTTTGTCACTGGACAAGGAGCGTTATGTCATTGGACAGGGAGCGTTATGTAATTGAACAAGGAACATTTTGTCATTGGACTGGGAGCCTTATGTAATTGGACAAGGAGCTTTTTGTCAATGCACAAGGAGCGTTATGCCGTTGCACAAGGAGCGTTTTGTCATTGGACAAGGACCGTTTTGTCATTGGACAGGGAGCGTTATGTCATTGAACAAGGAGCGTTTTGTCATTGGACAGGGAGCCTTATGTAATTGGACAAGGAGCGTTATGTCATTGGACAAGGAGCGTTATGTCAATGGACAAGGAGCGTTATGTCATTGGACAAGGAGCGTTATGTCAATGGACAAGGAGCGTTTTGTCATTGGACAAGGAGCGTTATGTCAATGGACAAGGACCGTTTTGTCATTGGACAGGGAGCGTTATGTCATTGAACAAGGAGCGTTTTGTCATTGGACAGGGAGCCTTATGTAATTGGACAAGGAGCGTTATGTCATTGGACAAGGAGCGTTATGTCTTTGGACAAGGAGCGTTATGTCATTGGACAAGGAGCGTTATGTCAATGGACAAGGAGCGTTTTGTCTATGGACAGGGAGCGTTATGTAATTGAACAAGGAACATTTTGTCATTGGACTGGGAGCCTTATGTAATTGGACAAGGAGCTTTTTGTCAATGGACAAGGAGCGTTATGTCATTGCACAAGGAGCGTTATGTCATTGGACAAGGACCGTTTTGTCATTGGACAGGGAGCGTTATGTCATTGAACAAGGAGCGTTTTGTCATTGGACAGGGAGCCTTATGTAATTGGCCAAGGAGCGTTATGTCATTGGACAAGGAGCGTTATGTCAATGGACAAGGAGCGTTTTGTCAAAGGACAGGGAGCTTTATGTCTTTGAACAAGGAGCCTTATGTCATTGGACAAGGAGTGTTATGTCAAAGGACAAGGAGCGTTTTGTCAATGGACAGGGAGCGTTATGTCATTGGACAAGGAGCGTTATGTCATTGGACAAGGAGCGTTATGTCATTGGACAAGGAGCGTTTTGTCATTGGACAAGGAGCGTTATGTCATTGGACAAGGACCGTTTTGTCATTGCACATGGAGCGTTATGTCATTGGACAGGGAGCGTTATGACATTGAACAAGGAGCGTTTTGTCATTGGACAGGGAGCGTTTTGTCATTGGATAGAGAGCGTTATGTCATTGAACAAGGAGCGTTTTGTCATTGGACAGGGAGCCTCATGTAATTGGACAAGGAGCGTTATGTCATTGGACAAGGAGCGTTATGTCAATGGACAGGGAGCGTTATGTCATTGGACAAGGACCGTTTTGTCATTGCACAAGGAACGTTATGTCATTGGACAGGGAGCGTTATGCCATTGAACAAGGAGCATTTTGACATTGGACAGGGAGCGTTATGTCATTGGACAAGGAGAGTTATGTCCTTGGACAAGTTGAGTTATGCTATTGGACAAGGAGAGTTATGTCCTTGGACAACTTGAGTTATGTCATTGGACAAGGACCGTTTTATCATTGCACAAGGAGCGTTATGTCATTGGACAGGGAGCGTCATGTCATTGGACAAGCAGTGTTTTGTCATTGGACAGGGAGCGTTATGTCATTGGACAAGGAGTATTTTGTCATTGGACAAGGAGAGTTATGTCATTGGACAGGGAGCGTTATGTCATTAAACAAGGAGCGTTTTGTCATTGGACAGGGAGCGTTATGTCCTTGCACAAGGAGCGTTTTGTCATTGGACGGGGAGCGTTATGTCATTGGACAAGGAGAGTTTTGTCATTGGACAGGTATAGTTATGTCATTGGACAAAGAGCGTTTTGTCATTGGACAGGGAGTGTTATGTCATTGGACAGGGAGCGTTATGTCATTGGACAAGGAGCGTTTTGTCATTGGACAGGAGCGTTATGTCATTGGACAAGGTACGTTATGTCATTGGACAAGGAGCGTTATGTCATTGGACAGGGAGCGTTATGTCATTGAACAAGGAGCGTTTTGTCATTGGACAGGGAGCGTTACGTCAATGTACAAGGAGCGTTATGTCATTGGACAAGGAGCGTTATGGCATTGGACAGGGAGCGTTATGTCATTGGACAAGGAGCGTTTTGTCATTGGACAAGGAGAGTTATGTCATTGGACGGGGAGCGTTATGTCATTCTACAAGGAGCGTTTTGAGATTGGACAGGGAGCATTATGTCATTGGACAAGGAGCGTTTTGTCATTGGACAGGAGCGTTATGACATTGGCCAAGGCGCGTTATGTTATTGGACAAGGCGCGTTATGTTATTGGACAAGGAGCATTTTGTCATTGGACAGGGAGCGTTATGTCATTGGACAAGGAGCACTTTGTCATTGGACAGGGAGCTTTCTGTCATTGGACAAGGAGCGTTATGTCATTGGACAGGGAGCGTTATGTTATTGAACAAGGAGCGTTATGTCATTGAACAAGGAGCGTTCTGTTCTTGGAAAAGGGGAGTTATGTCATTTAAACAAGGGGAGATATGACATTGAAACAAGGGGAATTATGACATTGAACAAGGAGCGTTTTGTCATTGGACAAGGGGCTTTATGTCATTGAACAAGGAGCGTTTTGTCATTGAACAATGAGAGTTAATTCATTGAACAAGGAGCGTTATGTCATTGAACAAGGAGCATTATGTCATTGAACAAGGAGCGTTTTGTCATTGGACAAGGAGCGTTTTGTCATTGGACAAGGAGCGTTATGTCATTGGACAAGGAGAGTAATGTCATTGGACAAGGAGAGTAATGTCATTGGACAGGGAGCGTTATGTCATTGGACAGGGAGCGTTATGTCATTGGACAAGGGGCGTTATGTCATTGGACAAGGGGCCTTTTGTCACTGGACAAGGAGCGTTATGTCATTGGACAGGGAGCGTTATGTAATTGAACAAGGAACATTTTGTCATTGGACTGGGAGCCTTATGTAATTGGACAAGGAGCTTTTTGTCAATGCACAAGGAGCGTTATGCCGTTGCACAAGGAGCGTTTTGTCATTGGACAAGGACCGTTTTGTCATTGGACAGGGAGCATTATGTCATTGGACAAGGAGCGTTTTGTCATTGGACAAGGAGCTTTATGTCATTGGACAAGGAGCGTTATGTTATTGAACAAGGAGCGTTATGTCTTTGAACAAGGAGCGTTATGACAGTGAACAAGGAACGTTATGTCATTGGACAGGGAGCGTTATGTCATTGAACAAGGAGCGTTATGTCATTGAACAAGGAGCATTATGTCATTGGACAAGGAGCGTTCTGCTCTTGGAAAAGGGGAGTTATGTCATTTAAACAAGGGGAGATATGACATTGAAACAAGGGGAATTATGACATTGCACAAGGAGCGTTTTGTCATTGGACAAGGGGCTTTATGTCATTGAACAAGGAGTGTTTTGTCATTGAACAATGAGAGTTAATTCATTGAACAAGGAGCGTTATGTCATTGAACAAGGAGCATTATGTCATTCAACAAGGAGCATTATGTCATTGAACAAGGAGCGTTTTGTCATTGGACAAGGAGCGTTATGTCATTGGACAAGGAGAGTAATGTCATTGGACAGGGAGCGTTATGTCATTGGACAGGGAGCGTTATGTCATTGGACAAGGGGCGTTATGTCATTGGACAAGGACCGTTTTGTCATTGGACAGGGAGCGTTGTGTCATTGAACAAGGAGCGTTTTGTCATTGGACCGGGAGCCTTATGTAATTGGACAAGGAGCGTTATGTCATTGGACAAGGAGCGTTATGTCAATGGACAAGGAGCGTTTTGTCAAAGGACAGGGAGCGTTATGTCTTTGGACAAGGAGCGTTATGTCATTGGACAAGGAGCGTTTTGTCATTGGACAAGGAGCGTTATGTCATTGGACAGGGAGCGTTATGACATTGATCAAGGAGCGTTTTGTCATTGGACAGGGAGTGTTATGTCATTGGACAAGGAGCGTGATGTCATTGAACAAGGAGACTTTTGTCAATCGGCAGGGAGCGTTATGTGATTGGACAAGGACCGTTTTGTCATTGCACAAGGAACGTTATGTCACTGGACAGGGAGCGTTACGTCATTGAACAAGGAGCATTTTGTCATTGGACAGGGAGCGTTATGTCATTGGACAAGGAGAGTTATGTCCTTGGACAAGTTGAGTTATGTCATTGGACAAGGAGAGTTATGTCCTTGGACAATTTGAGTTATGTCATTGGACAAGGACCGTTTTGTCATTGCACAAGGAGCGTTATGTCATTGGACAGTGAGCGTCATGTCATTGGACAAGGAACGTTTTGTCATTGGACAGGGAGCGTTATGTCATTGAACAAGGAGCGTTTTGTCATTGGACAGGGAGCCTTATGTAATTGGACAAGGAGCGTTATGTCATTGGACAGGAGCGTTATGACATTGGCCAAGGCGCGTTATGTCATTGGACAAGGAGCTTTTTGTCATTGGACAGGGAGCGTTATGTCATTGGACAAGGAGAGTTATGTCATTGGACAGGGAGCGTTATGTCATTGTACAAGGAGCGTTTTGTGATTGGACAGGGAGCATTATGTCATTGGACAAGGAGCGTTTTGTCATTGGACAGGAGCGTTATGACATTGGCCAAGGCGCGTTATGTTATTGGACAAGGAGCGTTATGTCATTGGACAAGGAGCGTTATGGCATTGGACAGGGAGCGTTATGTCATTGGACAAGGAGCGTTTTGTCATTGGCCAAGGAGAGTTATGTCATTGGACAGGGAGCGTTTTGTCATTGTACAAGGAGCGTTTTGTCATTGGACAGGGAGCGTTATGTCGTTGGACAAGGAGCGTTTTGTCATTGGACAAGGAGCGTTATGTCATTAGACAGGGAGCATTATGTCATTGGACAGGGAGCATTATGTCATTGGACAAGGAGCGTTTTGTCATTGGACAGGAGCGTTATGTCATTGGACAAGGCGCGTTATGTTATTGGACAAGGAGCGTTTTGTCATTGGACAGGGAGCGTTATGTCATTGGACAAGGAGCACTTTGTCATTGGACAGGGAGCTTTCTGTCATTGGACAAGGAGCGTTATGTCATTGAACAAGGTGCGTTATGTCATTGAACAAGGAGCGTTATGACAGTGAACAAGGAGCGTTATGTCATTGGACAGGGAGCGTTATGTTATTGAACAAGGAGCGTTATGTCATTGAACAAGGAGCATTGTGTCATTGGACAAGGAGCGTTCTGTTCTTGGAAAAGGGGAGTTATGTCATTTCAACAAGGGGAGATATGACATTGAAACAAGGGGAATTATGACATTGAACAAGGAGCGTTTTGTCATTGGATAAGGGGCTTTATGTCATTGAACAAGGAGCGTTTTGTCATTGAACAATGAGAGTTAATTCATTGAACAAGGAGCGTTATGTCATTGAACAAGGAGCATTATGTCATTGAACAAGGAGCGTTTTGTCATTGGACAAGGAGCGTTATGTCATTGGACAAGGAGAGTAATGTCATTGGACAGGGAGCGTTATGTCATTGGACAGGGAGCGTTATGTCATTGGACAAGGGGCGTTATGTCATTGGACAAGGGGCGTTTTGTCACTGGACAAGGAGCGTTATGTCATTGGACAGGGAGCGTTATGTAATTGAACAAGGAACATTTTGTCATTGGACTGGGAGCCTTATGTAATTGGACAAGGAGCTTTTTGTCAATGCACAAGGAGCGTTATGCCGTTGCACAAGGAGCGTTTTGTCATTGGACAAGGACCGTTTTGTCATTGGACAGGGAGCGTTATGTCATTGAACAAGGAGCGTTTTGTCATTGGACAGGGAGCCTTATGTAATTGGACAAGGAGCGTTATGTCATTGGACAAGGAGCGTTATGTCAATGGACAAGGAGCGTTATGTCATTGGACAAGGAGCGTTATGTCAATGGACAAGGAGCGTTTTGTCATTGGACAAGGAGCGTTATGTCAATGGACAAGGACCGTTTTGTCATTGGACAGGGAGCGTTATGTCATTGAACAAGGAGCGTTTTGTCATTGGACAGGGAGCCTTATGTAATTGGACAAGGAGCGTTATGTCATTGGACAAGGAGCGTTATGTCTTTGGACAAGGAGCGTTATGTCATTGGACAAGGAGCATTATGTCAATGGACAAGGAGCGTTTTGTCTATGGACAGGGAGCGTTATGTAATTGAACAAGGAACATTTTGTCATTGGACTGGGAGCCTTATGTAATTGGACAAGGAGCTTTTTGTCAATGGACAAGGAGCGTTATGTCATTGCACAAGGAGCGTTATGTCATTGGACAAGGACCGTTTTGTCATTGGACAGGGAGCGTTATGTCATTGAACAAGGAGCGTTTTGTCATTGGACAGGGAGCCTTATGTAATTGGCCAAGGAGCGTTATGTCATTGGACAAGGAGCGTTATGTCAATGGACAAGGAGCGTTTTGTCAAAGGACAGGGAGCTTTATGTCTTTGGACAAGGAGCCTTATGTCATTGGACAAGGAGTGTTATGTCAAAGGACAAGGAGCGTTTTGTCAATGGACAGGGAGCGTTATGTCATTGGACAAGGAGCGTTATGTCATTGGACAAGGAGCGTTATGTCATTGGACAAGGAGCGTTTTGTCATTGGACAAGGAGCGTTATGTCATTGGACAAGGACCGTTTTGTCATTGCACATGGAGCGTTATGTCATTGGACAGGGAGCGTTATGACATTGAACAAGGAGCGTTTTGTCATTGGACAGGGAGCGTTTTGTCATTGGATAGAGAGCGTTATGTCATTGAACAAGGAGCGTTTTGTCATTGGACAGGGAGCCTCATGTAATTGGACAAGGAGCGTTATGTCATTGGACAAGGAGCGTTATGTCAATGGACAGGGAGCGTTATGTGATTGGACAAGGACCGTTTTGTCATTGCACAAGGAACGTTATGTCATTGGACAGGGAGCGTTATGCCATTGAACAAGGAGCATTTTGACATTGGACAGGGAGCGTTATGTCATTGGACAAGGAGAGTTATGTCCTTGGACAAGTTGAGTTATGCTATTGGACAAGGAGAGTTATGTCCTTGGACAACTTGAGTTATGTCATTGGACAAGGACCGTTTTATCATTGCACAAGGAGCGTTATGTCATTGGACAGGGAGCGTCATGTCATTGGACAAGCAGTGTTTTGTCATTGGACAGGGAGCGTTATGTCATTGGACAAGGAGTGTTTTGTCATTGGACAAGGAGAGTTATGTCATTGGACAGGGACCGTTATGTCATTAAACAAGGAGCGTTTTGTCATTGGACAGGGAGCGTTATGTCCTTGCACAAGGAGCGTTTTGTCATTGGACGGGGAGCGTTATGTCATTGGACAAGGAGAGTTTTGTCATTGGACAGGGATAGTTATGTCATTGGACAAAGAGCGTTTTGTCATTGGACAGGGAGCGTTATGTCATTGGACAGGGAGCGTTATGTCATTGGACAAGGAGCGTTTTGTCATTGGACAGGAGCGTTATGTCATTGGACAAGGTACGTTATGTCATTGGACAAGGAGCGTTATGTCATTGGACAGGGAGCGTTATGTCATTGAACAAGGAGCGTTTTGTCATTGGACAGGGAGCGTTACGTCAATGTACAAGGAGCGTTATGTCATTGGACAAGGAGCGTTATGGCATTGGACAGGGAGCGTTATGTCATTGGACAAGGAGCGTTTTGTCATTGGACAAGGAGAGTTATGTCATTGGACGGGGAGCGTTATGTCATTCTACAAGGAGCGTTTTGAGATTGGACAGGGAGCATTATGTCATTGGACAAGGAGCGTTTTGTCATTGGACAGGAGCGTTATGACATTGGCCAAGGCGCGTTATGTTATTGGACAAGGCGCGTTATGTTATTGGACAAGGAGCGTTTTGTCATTGGACAGGGAGCGTTATGTCATTGGACAAGGAGCACTTTGTCATTGGACAGGGAGCTTTCTGTCATTGGACAAGGTGCGTTATGTCATTGGACAGGGAGCGTTATGTTATTGAACAAGGAGCGTTATGTCATTGAACAAGGAGCGTTCTGTTCTTGGAAAAGGGGAGTTATGTCATTTAAACAAGGGGAGATATGACATTGAAACAAGGGGAATTATGACATTGAACAAGGAGCGTTTTGTCATTGGACAAGGGGCTTTATGTCATTGAACAAGGAGCGTTTTGTCATTGAACAATGAGAGTTAATTCATTGAACAAGGAGCGTTATGTCATTGAACAAGGAGCATTATGTCATTGAACAAGGAGCGTTTTGTCATTGGACAAGGAGCGTTTTGTCATTGGACAAGGAGCGTTATGTCATTGGACAAGGAGAGTAATGTCATTGGACAAGGAGAGTAATGTCATTGGACAGGGAGCGTTATGTCATTGGACAGGGAGCGTTATGTCATTGGACAAGGGGCGTTATGTCATTGGACAAGGGGCCTTTTGTCACTGGACAAGGAGCGTTATGTCATTGGACAGGGAGCGTTATGTAATTGAACAAGGAACATTTTGTCATTGGACTGGGAGCCTTATGTAATTGGACAAGGAGCTTTTTGTCAATGCACAAGGAGCGTTATGCCGTTGCACAAGGAGCGTTTTGTCATTGGACAAGGACCGTTTTGTCATTGGACAGGGAGCGTTGTGTCATTGAACAAGGAGCGTTTTGTCATTGGACAGGGAGCCTTATGTAATTGGACAAGGAGCGTTATGTCATTGGACAAGGAGCGTTATGTCAATGGACAAGGCGCGTTATGTCATTGGACAAGGAGCGTTTTGTCATTGGACAAGGAGCGTTATGTCATTGGACAAGGACCGTTTTGTCATTGCACATGGAGCGTTATGTCATTGGACAGGGAGCATTATGACATTGATCAAGGAGCGTTTTGTCATTGGACAGGGAGTGTTATGTCATTGGACAAGGAGCGTGATGTCATTGAACAAGGAGACTTTTGTCAATGGGCAGGGAGCGTTATGTGATTGGACAAGGACCGTTTTGTCATTGCACAAGGAACGTTATGCCACTGGACAGGGAGCGTTACGTCATTGAACAAGGAGCATTTTGTCATTGGACAGGGAGCGTTATGTCATTGGACAAGGAGAGTTATGTCCTTGGACAAGTTGAGTTATGTCATTGGACAAGGAGAGTTATGTCCTTGGACAAGTTGAGTTTTGTCATTGCACAAGGAGCGTTATGTCATTGGACAGTGAGCGTCATGTCATTGGACAAGGAGCGTTTTGTCATTGGACAAGGAGCGTTATGTCATTGGACAAGGAGCGTTTTGTCATTGAAAAAGGAGAGTTATGTCATTGGACAGGGAGCGTTATGTCATTGAACAAGGAGCGTTTTGTCATTGGACAGTGAGCGTTATGTCATTGGACAAGGAGCGTTTTGTCATTGGACAGGGAGCGTTATGTCATTGGACAAGGAGCGTTTTGTCATTGGACAGGGATCGTTATGTCATTGGACAAGTAGCGTTTTGTCATTGGACAAGGAGCGTTATGTCATTGGACAGGGAGCGTTATGTCATTGGACAAGGAGCGTTTTGTCATTGGACAGGAGCGTTATGTCATTGGACAAGGTGCGTTATGTTATTGGACAAGGAGCGTTATGTCATTGGACAGGGAGCGTTATGTCATTGAACACGGAGCATTTTGTCATTGGACAGGGAGCGTTATGTCATTGGACAGGGAGCGTTATGTCATTGGACAAGGAGCGTTATGGCATTGGACAGGGAGCGTTATGTCATTGCACAAGGAGCGTTTTGTCATTGGACAAGGAGAGTTATGTCATTGGACAGGGAGCGTTATGTCATTGAACAAGGAGCGTTTTGTCATTGGACAGGGAGCATTATGTCATTGGACAGGGAGTGTTATGTCATTGGACAAGGAGCGTTATGTCATTGAACAATGAGCGTTTTGTCAATGGACAGGGAGCGTTATGTGATTGGACAAGGACCGTTTTGTCATTGCACAAGGAGCGTTATGTCATTGGACAGGGAGCGTTATGTCATTGAAATAGGAGCGTTTTGTCACTGGACAGGGAGCGTTATGTCATTGGACAAGGAGAGTTATGTCCTTGGACAAGTTGAGTTATGTCATTGGACAAGGAGCGTTATGTCATTGAACAAGGAGCGTTATGACAGTGAACAAGGAGCGTTTTGTCATTGGACAGGGAGCGTTATGTCATTGGACAAGGAGCGTTATGTCATTGGACAAGGAGCCTTATGGCATTGGACAAGGAGCGTTATGTCGTTGGACAAGGAGCGTTTTGTCATTGGACAAGGAGAGCTATGTCATTGGACAGGGAGCGTTATGTCATTGAACAAGGAGCGTTTTGTCATTGGACAGGGAGCATTATGTCATTGGACAAGGAGCGTTTTGTCATAGGACGGGAGCGTTATGTCATTGGACAAGGCGCGTTATGTTATTGGACAAGGAGCGTTTTGTCATTGGACAGGGAGCGTTATGTCATTGGACAAGGAGCGTTTTGACATTGGACAGGGAGCTTTATGTCATTGGACAAGGAGCGTTATGTCGTTGGACAAGGAGCGTTTTGTCATTGGACAAGGAGAGTTATGTCAGTGGACAGGGAGCGTTATGTCATTGAACAAGGAGCGTTTTGTCATTGGACAGGGAGCATTATGTCATTGGACAAGGAGCGTTTTGTCATTGGACAGGAGCGTTATGTCATTGCACAAGGAGAGTAATGTCATTGGACAGGGAGCGTTATGTCATTGGACAGGGAGCGTTATGTCATTGGACAAGGGGCGTTATGTCATTGGACAAGGGGCCTTTTGTCACTGGACAAGGAGCGTTATGTCATTGGACAGGGAGCGTTATGTAATTGAACAAGGAACATTTTGTCATTGGTCTGGGAGCCTTATGTAATTGGACAAGGAGCTTTTTGTCAATGCACAAGGAGCGTTATGCCGTTGCACAAGGAGCGTTTTGTCATTGGACAAGGACCGTTTTGTCATTGGACAGGGAGCGTTGTGTCATTGAACAAGGAGCGTTTTGTCATTGGACAGGGAGCCTTATGTAATTGGACAAGGAGTGTTATGTCATTGGACAAGGAGCGTTATGTCAATGGACAAGGCGCGTTATGTCATTGGACAAGGAGCGTTTTGTCATTGGACAAGGAGCGTTATGTCATTGGACAAGGACCGTTTTGTCATTGCACATGGAGCGTTATGTCATTGGACAGGGAGCGTTATGACATTGATCAAGGAGCGTTTTGTCATTGGACAGGGAGTGTTATGTCATTTCACAAGGAGCGTGATGTCATTGAACAAGGAGACTTTTGTCAATGGGCAGGGAGCGTTATGTGATTGGACAAGGACCGTTTTGTCATTGCACAAGGAACGTTATGCCACTGGACAGGGAGCGTTACATCATTGAACAAGGAGCATTTTGTCATTGGACAGGGAGCGTTATGTCATTGGACAGGGAGCGTTATGTGAGTGAACAAGGGGCATTATGTCATTGGACAAGGAGCGTTATGTCATTGGACAAGGAGAGTTATGTCCTTGGACAAGTTGAGTTATGTCATTGGACAAGGAGAGTTATGTCCTTGGACAATTTGAGTTATGTCATTGGACAAGGACCGTTTTGTCATTGCACAAGGAGCGTTATGTCATTGGACAGTGAGCGTCATGTCATTGGACAAGGAGCGTTTTGTCATTGGACAAGGAGCGTTATGTCATTGGACAAGGAGCGTTTTGTCATTGAAAAAGGAGAGTTATGTCATTGGACAGGGAGCGTTATGTCATTGAACAAGGAGCGTTTTGTCATTGGACAGTGAGCGTTATGTCATTGGACAAGGAGCGTTTTGTCATTGGACAGGGAGCGTTATGTCATTGGACAAGGAGCGTTTTGTCATTGGACAGGGATCGTTATGTCATTGGACAAGTAGCGTTTTGTCATTGGACAAGGAGCGTTATGTCATTGGACAGGGAGCGTTATGTCATTGGACAAGGAGCGTTTTGTCATTGGACAGGAGCGTTATGTCATTGGACAAGGTGCGTTATGTTATTGGACAAGGAGCGTTATGTCATTGGACAGGGAGCGTTATGTCATTGAACACGGAGCGTTTTGTCATTGGACAGGGAGCGTTATGTCATTGGACAGGGAGCGTTATGTCATTGGACAAGGAGCGTTATGGCATTGGACAGGGAGCGTTATGTCATTGCACAAGGAGCGTTTTGTCATTGGACAAGGAGAGTTATGTCATTGGACAGGGAGCGTTATGTCATTGAACAAGGAGCGTTTTGTCATTGGACAGGGAGCATTATGTCATTGGACAGGGAGTGTTATGTCATTGGACAAGGAGCGTTATGTCATTGAACAATGAGCGTTTTGTCAATGGACAGGGAGCGTTATGTGATTGGACAAGGACCGTTTTGTCATTGCACAAGGAGCGTTATGTCATTGGACAGGGAGCGTTATGTCATTGAAATAGGAGCGTTTTGTCACTGGACAGGGAGCGTTATGTCATTGGACAAGGAGAGTTATGTCCTTGGACAAGTTGAGTTTTGTCATTGGACAAGGAGCGTTATGTCATTGAACAAGGAGCGTTATGACAGTGAACAAGGAGCGTTTTGTCATTGGACAGGGAGCGTTATGTCATTGGACAAGGAGCGTTATGTCATTGGACAAGGAGCCTTATGGCATTGGACAAGGAGCGTTATGTCGTTGGACAAGGAGCGTTTTGTCATTGGACAAGGAGAGCTATGTCATTGGACAGGGAGCGTTATGTCATTGAACAAGGAGCGTTTTGTCATTGGACAGGGAGCATTATGTCATTGGACAAGGAGCGTTTTGTCATAGGACGGGAGCGTTATGTCATTGGACAAGGCGCGTTATGTTATTGGACAAGGAGCGTTTTGTCATTGGACAGGGAGCGTTATGTCATTGGACAAGGAGCGTTTTGACATTGGACAGGGAGCTTTATGTCATTGGACAAGGAGCGTTATGTCGTTGGACAAGGAGCGTTTTGTCATTGGACAAGGAGAGTTATGTCAGTGGACAGGGAGCGTTATGTCATTGAACAAGGAGCGTTTTGTCATTGGACAGGGAGCATTATGTCATTGGACAAGGAGCGTTTTGTCATTGGACAGGAGCGTTATGTCATTGCACAAGGAGAGTAATGTCATTGGACAGGGAGCGTTATGTCATTGGACAGGGAGCGTTATGTCATTGGACAAGGGGCGTTATGTCATTGGACAAGGGGCCTTTTGTCACTGGACAAGGAGCGTTATGTCATTGGACAGGGAGCGTTATGTAATTGAACAAGGAACATTTTGTCATTGGTCTGGGAGCCTTATGTAATTGGACAAGGAGCTTTTTGTCAATGCACAAGGAGCGTTATGCCGTTGCACAAGGAGCGTTTTGTCATTGGACAAGGACCGTTTTGTCATTGGACAGGGAGCGTTGTGTCATTGAACAAGGAGCGTTTTGTCATTGGACAGGGAGCCTTATGTAATTGGACAAGGAGTGTTATGTCATTGGACAAGGAGCGTTATGTCAATGGACAAGGCGCGTTATGTCATTGGACAAGGAGCGTTTTGTCATTGGACAAGGAGCGTTATGTCATTGGACAAGGACCGTTTTGTCATTGCACATGGAGCGTTATGTCATTGGACAGGGAGCGTTATGACATTGATCAAGGAGCGTTTTGTCATTGGACAGGGAGTGTTATGTCATTTCACAAGGAGCGTGATGTCATTGAACAAGGAGACTTTTGTCAATGGGCAGGGAGCGTTATGTGATTGGACAAGGACCGTTTTGTCATTGCACAAGGAACGTTATGCCACTGGACAGGGAGCGTTACGTCATTGAACAAGGAGCATTTTGTCATTGGACAGGGAGCGTTATGTCATTGGACAGGGAGCGTTATGTGAGTGAACAAGGGGCATTATGTCATTGGACAAGGAGCGTTATGTCATTGAACAAGGAGCGTTATGACAGTGAACAAGGAGTGTTACGTCATTGGACAGGGAGCGTTATGTCATTGGACAGGGAGCGTTATGTGAGTGAACAAGGGGCATTATGTCATTGGACAAGGAGCGTTATGTCATTGAACAATGAGCGTTTTGTCAATGGACAGGGAGCGTTATGTGATTGGACAAGGACCGTTTTGTCATTGCACAAGGAGCGTTATGTCATTGGACAGGGAGCGTTATGTCATTGAAATAGGAGCGTTTTGTCACTGGACAGGGAGCGTTATGTCATTGGACAAGGAGAGTTATGTCCTTGGACAAGTTGAGTTATGTCATTGGACAAGGAAAGTTATGTCCTTGAACAAGTTGAGTTATGTTATTGGACAAGGAGCGTTTTGTCATTGGACAGGGAGCGTTATGTCATTGGACAGGGAGCGTTATGTTATTGGACAAGGAGCGTTTTGTCATTGGACAGGAGCGTTATTTCATTAAACAAGGAGCGTTATGTCATTGAACAAGGAGCGTTATGACAGTGAACAAGGAGTGTTACGTCATTGGACAGGGAGCGTTATGTCATTGGACAGGGAGTGTTATGTCATTGGACAAGGAGCGTTATGACAGTGTACAAGGAGCGTTACGTCATTGGACAGGGAGCGTTATGTCATTGGACAGGGAGCGTTTTGTCATTGGACAGGGAGCTTTATGTCATTGGACAAGGAGCGTTATGTCATTGAACAAGGAGCGTTATGACAGTGAACAAGGAGCGTTACGTCATTGGACAGGGAGCGTTATGTGAGTGAACAAGGGGCGTTATGTAATTGAACAATGAGCATTATGTCATTGGACAAGGAGCGTTCTGTTCTTGGAAAAGGGGAGTTATGTCATTTAAACAAGGGGAGATATGACATTGAAACAAGGGGAGTTCTGACATTGAACAAGGAGCGTTTTGTCATTGAACAATGAGAGTTAAGTCATTGAACAAGGAGCGTTATGTCATTGAACAAGGAGCATTATGTCATTGGACAAGGAGCGTTCTGTTCTTATAAAAGGGGAGTTATGTCATTTAAACAAGGGGAGATATGACATTGAAACAACGGGAGTTATGACATTGAACAAGGAGCGTTATGTCATTGGACACGGGGCGTTATGTCATTGAACAAGGACCGTTATGTCATTGGACAAGGAGCGTTTTGTCATTGGACAAGGAGAGTTATGGAATTGGACAAGGAGCGTTCTGTCATTGAACAAGGAGCGTTCTGTCATTGGACAAGGAGCGTTATGTCATTGGACAAGGAGAGTTATGTCATTGGACAGGGAGCGTTATGTCATTGGACGGGGAGCGTTATGTCATTGGACAAGAGGCGTTATGTCATTGGACAAGGGGCGTTATGTCACTGGACAAGGAGCGTTATGTAATTGGACAGGGAGCGTTATGTAATTGAACAAGGATCATTTTGTCATTGGACAGGGAGCCTTATGTAATTGGACAAGGAGCTTTTTGTCAATGGACAAGGAGGGTTATGTCATTGCACAAAGAGCGTTATGTCATTGGACAAGGACCGTTTTGTCATTGGACAGGGAGCGTTTTGTCATTGCACAAAGAACGTTATGTCATTGGACAGGGAGCCTTATGTCATTGAACAAGGAGCATTTTGTCATTGGACAGGGAGCGTTATGTCATTGGACAAGGAGAGTTATGTCCTTGGACAAGTTGAGTAATGTCATTGGACAAGGAGATTTATGTCCTTGGACAAGTTGAGTTATGACATTGGACAAGGACCGTTTTGTCATTGCACAAGGAGCGTTATGTCATTGGACAGGGAGCGTCATGTCATTGGACAAGGAGCGTTTTGTCATTGGACAGGGATCGTTATGTCATTGGACAAGGAGCGTTTGTCATTGGACAGGGAGCGTTATGTCATGGGACAGGGAGCGTTATGTCATTGGACAAGGAGCGTTTTGTCATTGGACAGGAGCGTTATGTCATTGGACAAGGTGCGTTATGTTATTGGACAAGGAGCGTTATGTCATTGGACAGGGAGCGTTATTTCATTTAACAAGGAGCGTTTTGTCATTGGACAGGGAGCGTTACGTCATTGTACAAGGAGCGTTATGTCATTGGACAAGGAGCGTTATGGCATTGGACAGGGAGCGTTATGTCATTGGACAAGGAGCGTTTTGTCATTGGACAAGGAGATTTATGTCATTGGACAGGGAGCGTCATGTCATTGTACAAGGAGCGTTTTGTCATTGGACAGGGAGCGTTATGTCATTGGACAAGGAGCTTTTTGTCATTTGACAGGAGCGTTATGTCATTGGACAAGGCGCGTTATGACAGTGAACAAGGAGCGTTATGTCATTGGACAGGGAGCGTTATGTCATTGGACAGGGAGCGTTATGTTATTGGACAAAGAGCGTTTTGTCATTGGACAGGGAGCTTTATGTCATTGGACAAGGAGCGTTTTGTCATTGGACAGGGAGCTTTATGTCATTGGACAGGGAGCTTTATGTCATTGAACAAGGAGCGTTATGTCATTGAACAAGGAGCGTTATGACAGTGAACAAGGAGCGTTACGTCATTGGACAGGGAGCGTTATGTCATTGGACAGGGAGCGTTATGTGAGTGAACAAGGGGCATTATGTAATTGAACAATGAGCTTTATGTCATTGGACAAGGAGCGTTTTGTCATTGGACAGGGAGCTTTATGTCATTGGACAAGGAGCGTTATGTCATTGCACAAGGAGCGTTATGTCATTGGACAGGGAGCGTTATGTCATTGAAATAGGAGCGTTTTGTCACTGGACAGGGAGCGTTATGTCATTGGACAGGGAGCGTTATGTCATTGGACAGGGAGCGTTATGTTATTGGACAAGGAGCGTTTTGTCATTGGACAGGGAGCTTTATGTCATTGGACAAGGAGCGTTATGTCATTGAACAAGGAGCGTTATGTCATTGAACAAGGAGCGTTATGACAGTGAACAAGGAGCGTTTTGTCAATGGACAGGGAGCGTTATGTGATTGGACAAGGAGCGTTATGTCATTGGACAGGGAGCGTTATTTCATTTAACAAGGAGCGTTTTGTCATTGGACAGGGAGCGTTACGTCATTGTACAAGGAGCGTTATGTCATTGGACAAGGAGCGTTATGGCATTGGACAGGGAGCGTTATGTCATTGGACAAGGAGCGTTTTGTCATTGGACAAGGAGAGTTATGTCATTGGACAGGGAGCGTCATGTCATTGTACAAGGAGCGTTTTGTCATTGGACAGGGAGCGTTATGTCATTGGACAAGGAGCTTTTTGTCATTTGACAGGAGCGTTATGTCATTGGACAAGGCGCGTTATGACAGTGAACAAGGAGCGTTATGTCATTGGACAGGGAGCGTTATGTCATTGGACAGGGAGCGTTATGTTATTGGACAAAGAGCGTTTTGTCATTGGACAGGGAGCTTTATGTCATTGGACAAGGAGCGTTTTGTCATTGGACAGGGAGCTTTATGTCATTGGACAGGGAGCTTTATGTCATTGAACAAGGAGCGTTATGTCATTGAACAAGGAGCGTTATGACAGTGAACAAGGAGCGTTACGTCATTGGACAGGGAGCGTTATGTCATTGGACAGGGAGCGTTATGTGAGTGAACAAGGGGCATTATGTAATTGAACAATGAGCTTTATGTCATTGGACAAGGAGCGTTTTGTCATTGGACAGGGAGCTTTATGTCATTGGACAAGGAGCGTTATGTCATTGCACAAGGAGCGTTATGTCATTGGACAGGGAGCGTTATGTCATTGAAATAGGAGCGTTTTGTCACTGGACAGGGAGCGTTATGTCATTGGACAGGGAGCGTTATGTCATTGGACAGGGAGCGTTATGTTATTGGACAAGGAGCGTTTTGTCATTGGACAGGGAGCTTTATGTCATTGGACAAGGAGCGTTATGTCATTGAACAAGGAGCGTTATGTCATTGAACAAGGAGCGTTATGACAGTGAACAAGGAGCGTTTTGTCAATGGACAGGGAGCGTTATGTGATTGGACAAGGAGCGTTATGTCATTGGACAGGGAGCGTTATTTCATTTAACAAGGAGCGTTTTGTCATTGGACAGGGAGCGTTACGTCATTGTACAAGGAGCGTTATGTCATTGGACAAGGAGCGTTATGGCATTGGACAGGGAGCGTTATGTCATTGGACAAGGAGCGTTTTGTCATTGGACAAGGAGAGTTTTGTCATTGGACAAGGAGCTTTATGTCATTGGACAAGGAGCGTTATGTTATTGAACAAGGAGCGTTATGTCTTTGAACAAGCAGCATTATGACAGTGAACAAGGAACGTTATATCATTGGACAGGGAGCGTTATGTCATTGAACAAGGAGCGTTATGTCATTGGACAAGGAGCGTTATGACATTGCACAAGGAGCGTTATGTCATTGAACAAGGAGCGTTATGTCATTGAACAAGGAGCATTATGTCATTGGACAAGGAGCGTTCTGCTCTTGGAAAAGGGGAGTTATGTCATTTAAACAAGGGGAGATATGACATTGAAACAAGGGGAATTATGACATTGAACAAGGAGCGTTTTGTCATTGGACAAGGGGCATTATGTCATTGAACAAGGAGAGTTTTGTCATTGAACAATGAGAGTTAATTCATTGAACAAGGAGCGTTATGTCATTGAACAAGGAGCATTATGTCATTGAACAAGGAGCGTTTTGTCATTGGACAAGGAGCGTTATGTCATTGGACAAGGAGAGTAATGTCATTGCACAGGGAGCGTTATGTCTTTGGACAGGGAGCGTTATGTCATTGGACAAGGGGCGTTATGTCATTGGACAAGGGGCGTTTTGTCACTGGACAAGGAGCGTTATGTCATTGGACAGGGAGAGTTATGTAATTGAACAAGGAACATTTTGTCTTTGGACTGGGAGCCTTATGTAATTGGACAAGGAGCTTTTTGTCAATGGACAAGGAGCGTTTTGTCATTGCACAAGGAGCGTTATGTCATTGGACAAGGACCTTTTTGTCGTTGGACAGGGAGCGTTATGTAATTGGACAAGGAGCGTTATGTCATTGGACAAGGAGCGTTATGTGAATGGACAAGGAGCGTTTTGTCAAAGGACAGGGAGCGTTATGTCTTTGGACAAGGAGCGTTATGTCATTGGACAAGGAGCGTTATGTCAATGGACAAGGAGCTTTTTGTCAATGGACAAGGAGCGTTATGTCATTGGACAAGGAGCGTTTTGTCATTGGACAGGGAGCCTAATGTAATTGGACAAGGAGCGTTATGTCATTGGACAAGGAGCGTTTTGTCATTGGACAGGGAGCCTAATGTAATTGGACAAGGAGCGTTATGTGAATGGACAAGGAGCGTTTTGTCAAAGGACAGGGAGCGTTATGTCTTTGGACAAGGAGCGTTATGTCATTGGACAAGGAGCGTTATGTCAATGGACAAGGAGCGTGTTGTCAATGGACAGGGAGCGTTATGTCATTGGACAAGGAGCGTTATGTCATTGGACAAGGAGCGTTATGTCATTGGACAAGGAGCGTTTTGTCATTGCACAAGGAGAGTTATGTCCTTGGACAAGTTGAGTTATGTCATTGGACAAGGAGAGTTATGTCCTTGGACAAGTTGAATTATGTCATTGGACAAGGACCGTTTTGTCATTGCACAAGGAGCGTTATGTCATTGGACAGGGAGCGTCATGTCATTGGACAAGGAGCGTTTTGTCATTGGACAGGTAGCGTTATGTCATTGGACAAGGAGCGTTTTGTCATTGGACAAGGAGAGTTATGTCATTGGATAGGGAGCGTTATGTCATTGAACAAGGAGCGTTTTGTCATTGGACAGGGAGCGTTATGTCATTGGACAGGGAGCGTTTTGTCATTGGACAGGGAGCGTTATGTCATTGGACAAGGAGCGTTTTGTCATTGGACAGGGATCGTTATGTCATTGGACAGGTACCGTTATGTCATTGGACAAGAGGCGTTATGTCATTGGACAAGGAGCGTTATGTCATTGGACATGGAGCGTTATGTAATTGAACAAGGAACATTTTGTCATTGGACAGGGAGCCTTATGTAATTGGACAAGGAGCTTTTTGTCAATGGACCAGGAGCGTTATGTCATTGGACAAGGACCGTTTTGTCATTGGACAGGGAGCGTTATGTCATTGAACAAGGAGCGTTTTGTCATTGGACAGGGAGCGTTATGTCCTTGGACAAGTTGAGTTATGTCATTGGACAAGGAGATTTATGTCCTTGGACAAGTTGAGTTATGTCATTGGACAAGGACCGTTTCGTCATTGCACAAGGAGCTTTCTGTCATTGGACAAGGAGCGTTATGTCATTGGACAAGGACCGTTTTGTCATTGCACAAGGAATATTATGTCATTGGACAGCGAGCGTTATGTCATAGAACAAGGAGCATTTTGTCATTGGACAGGGAGCGTTATGTCATTGGACAGGGAGCGTTCTGTCATTGGACAAGGAGCGTTTTGTCATTGGACAGGAGCGTTATGTCATTGGACAATGTGCGTTATGTTATTGGACAAGGAGCGTTATGTCATTGGACAGGGAACGTTATGTCATTGAACAAGGAGCGTTTTGTCATTGGACAGGGAGCGTTACGTCATTGTACAAGGAGCGTTATGTTATTGGACAAGGAGCGTTATGGCATTGGACAGGGAGCGTTATGTCATTGGACAAGGAGCGTTTTGTCATTGGACAAGGAGAGTTATGTCATTGGACAGGGAGCGTTCTGTCATTGTACAAGGAGCGTTTTGTCATTGGACAGGGAGCATTATGTCATTGGACAACGAGCGTTTTGTCATTGGACAGGAGCGTTATGTCATTGGACAAGGCGCGTTATGTTATTGGACAAGGAGCGTTTTGTCATTGGACAGGGACGTTATGTCATTGGACAAGGAGCGTTTTGTCATTGGACAGGGAGCTTTATGTCATTGGACAAGGAGCGTTATGTCATTGAACAAGGAGCGTTATGACAGTGAACAAGGAGCGTTATGTCATTGGACAGGGAGCGTTATGGCATTGGACAGGGAGCGTTATGTCATTGGAAAAGGAGCGTTTTGTCATTGGACAAGGAGAGTTATGTCATTGGACAGGGAGCGTTATGTCATTGAACAAGGAGCGTTTTGTCATTGGACAGGGAGCATTATGTCATTGGACAAGGAGCGTTTTGTCATTGGACAGGAGCGTTATGTCATTGGACAAGGCGTGTTTTGTTATTGGACAAGGAGCTTTATGTCATTGGACAAGGAGCGTTATGTCATTGAACAAGGAGCGTTATGTCATTGAGCAAGGAGCGTTATGTCATTGGACAGGGAGCGTTATGTCATTGAACAAGGAGCATTATGTCATTGAACAAGGAGCATTATGTCATTGGACAAGGAGCGTTCTGTTCTTGGAAAAGGGGAGTTATGTCATTTAAACAAGGGGAGAAAAGACATTGAAACAAGCGGAATTATGACATTGAACAAGGAGCGTTTTGTCATTGAACAATGAGAGTTAATTCATTGAACAAGGAGCGTTATGTCATTGAACAAGGAGCATTATGTCATTGAACAAGGAGCGTTTTGTCATTGGACAGGGAGCGTTATGTCATTGGACAGGGAGCGTTATGTCATTGGACAAGTGGCGTTATGTCATTGGACAAGGGGCGATTTGTCACTGGACAAGGAGAGTTATGTCATTGGACAGGCAGCGTTATGTAATTGAACAAGGAACATTTTGTCATTGGACAGGGAGCCTTATGTAATTGGACAAGGAGCTTTTTGTCAATGGACAAGGAGCGTTATGTCATTGCACAAGGAGCGTTATGTCATTGTACAAGGACCGTTTTGTCATTGGACAGGGAGCCTTATGTAATTGGACAAGGAGCGTTATGTCATTGGACAAGGAGCGTTATGTCAATGGACAAGGAGCGTTTTGTCAAAGGACAGGGAGCGTTATGTCATTGGACAAGGAGCGTTATGTCATTGGACAAGGAGCGTTATGTCATTGGACAAGGAGCGTTATGTCATTGGACAAGGAGCGTTTTGTCATTGGACAAGGAGCGTTTTGTCATTGGACAAGGAGCGTTATGTCATTGGATAAGGACCGTTTTGTCATTGCACAAGGATCGTTATTTCATTGGACAGTGAGCGTTATGTCATTGAACAAGGAGCGTTTTGTCATTGGACAGGAAGTGTTATGTCATTGGACAAGGAGCGTGATGTCATTGAACAAGGAGCGTTTTTTCAATGGACTGGGAGCGTTATGTGATTGGACAAGGACCTTTTGTCATTGCACAAGGAGCGTTATGTCATTGGACAGGAAGCGTTATGTCATTGAAATAGGAGCGTTTTGTCATTGGACAAGGAGAGTTATGTCCTTGGACAAGTTGAGTTATGTCATTGGACAAGGAGAGTTATGTCATTGGACAAGGAGAGTTATGTCATTGGACAAGGAGCATTTTGTCATTGGACAGGGAGCGTTATGTCATTGGACAGGGAGCGTTATGTCATTGGACAAGGAGCGTTTTGTCATTGGACAGGGAGCTTTATGTCATTGGACAAGGAGCGTTATGTCATTGGACAAGGAGCGTTATGTGAATGGACAAGGAGCGTTTTGTCAAAGGGCAGGGAGCGTTATGTCTTTGGACAAGGAGCGTTATGTCATTGGACGTGGAGCGTTAGGTCAATGGACAAGGAGCGTTTTGTCAATGGACAGGGAGCGTTATGTCAATGGACAAGGAGCGTTATGTCATTGGACAAGGAGCGTTATGTCATTGGACAAGGAGCGTTTTGTCATTGGACAAGGAGTGTTATGTCATTGGACAAGGACCGTTTTGTCATTGCACAAGGAGCGTTATGTCATTGGACAGGGAGCGTTATGACATTGAACAAGGAGCGTTTTGTCATTGGGCAGGGAGTGTTATGTCATTGGACACGGAGCGTGATGTCATTGAACAAGGAGCCTTGTGTCAATGGATTGGGAGCGTTATGGGATTGGACAAGGACCGTTTTGTCATTGCACAAGGAACGTTATGTCATTGGACAGGGAGCGTTATGTCATTGAACAAGGAGCATTTTGTCATTGCACAAGGAGAGTTATGTCCTTGGACAAGTTGAGTTATGTCATTGGACAAGGAGAGTTATGTCCTTGGACAAGTTGAATTATGTCATTGGACAAGGACCGTTTTGTCATTGCACAAGGAGCGTTATGTCATTGGACAGGGAGCGTCATGTCATTGGACAAGGAGCGTTTTGTCATTGGACAGGGAGCGTTATGTCATTGGACAAGGAGCGTTTTGTCATTGGACAAGGAGAGTTATGTCATTGGACAGGGAGCGTTATGTCATTGAACAAGGAGCGTTATGTCATTGGACAGGGAGAGTTATGTCATTGGACAGGGAGCGTTTTGTCATTGGACAGGGAGCGTTATGTCATTGGACAAGGAGCGTTTTGTCATTGGACAGGGATCGTTATGTCATTGGACAGGGAGCGTTATGTCATTGGACAAGAGGCGTTATGTCATTGGACAGGGAGCGTTATGTAATTGAACAAGGAACATTTTGTCATTGGACAGGGAGCCTTATGTAATTGGACAAGGAGCTTTTTGTCAATGGACAAGGAGGGTTATGTCATTGCACAAAGAGCGTTATGTCATTGGACAAGGACCGTTTTGTCATTGGACAGGGAGCGTTATGTCCTTGGACAAGTTGAGTTATGTCATTGGACAAGGAGATTTATGTCCTTGGACAAGTTGAGTTACGTCATTGGACAAGGACCGTTTCGTCATTGGACCAGGAGCGTTATGTCAATGGACAGGGAGCGTTAAGTGATTGGACAAGGACCGTTTTGTCATTGCACAAGGAATGTTATGTCATTGGACAGGGAGCGTTATGTCATAGAACAAGGAGCATTTTGTCATTGGACAGGGAGCGTTATGTCATTGGACAAGGAGAGTTATGTCCTTGGACAAGTTGAGTTATGTCATTGGACAAGGAGCGTTTTGTCATTGGACAGGGAGCGTTATGTCATTGGACAGGGAGCGTTCTGTCATTGGACAAGGAGCGTTTTGTCATTGGACAGGAGCGTTATGTCATTGGACAATGTGCGTTATGTTATTGGACAAGGAGCGTTATGTCATTGGACAGGGAGCGTTATGTCATTGAACAAGGAGCGTTTTGTCATTGGACAGGGAGCGTTACGTCATTGTACAAGGAGCGTTATGTCATTGGACAGGGAGCGTTATGTCATTGGACAAGGAGCGTTTTGTCATTGGACAAGGAGAGTTATGTCATTGGACAGGGAGCGTTATGTCATTGTACAAGGAGCTTTTTGTCATTGGACAAGGAGAGTTATGTCATTGGACAAGGCGCGTTATGTTATTGGACAAGGAGCGTTTTGTCATTGGACAGGGAGCGTTATGTCATTGGACAAGGAGCGTTTTGTCATTGGACAGGGAGCTTTATGTCATTGGACAAGGAGCGTTATGTCATTGAACAAGGAGCGTTATGACAGTGAACAAGGAGCGTTATGTCATTGGACAGGGAGCGTTATGGCATTGGACAGGGAGCGTTATGTCATTGGACAAGGAGCGTTTTGTCATTGGACAAGGAGAGTTATGTCATTGGACAGGGAGCGTTATGTCATTGAACAAGGAGCGTTTTGTCATTGGACAGGGAGCATTATGTCATTGGACAAGGAGCGTTTTGTCATTGGACAGGAGCGTTATGTCATTGGACAAGGCGTGTTTTGTTATTGGACAAGGAACTTTATGTCATTGGACAAGGAGCGTTATGTCATTGAACAAGGAGCGTTATGTCATTGAGCAAGGAGCGTTATGTCATTGGACAGGGAGCGTTATGTCATTGAACAAGGAGCATTATGTCATTGAACAAGGAGCATTATGTCATTGGACAAGGAGCGTTCTGTTCTTGGAAAAGGCGAGTTATGTCATTTAAACAAGGGGAGATATGACATTGAAACAAGCGGAATTATGACATTGAACAAGGAGCGTTTTGTCATTGAACAATGAGAGTTAATTCATTGAACAAGGAGCGTTATGTCATTGAACAAGGAGCATTATGTCATTGAACAAGGAGCGTTTTGTCATTGGACAAGGAGCGTTATGTCATTGGACAAGGAGAGTAATGTCATTGGACAGGGAGCGTTATGTCATTGGACAGGGAGCGTTATGTCATTGGACAAGTGGCGTTATGTCATTGGACAAGGGGCGTTTTGTCACTGGACAAGGAGAGTTATGTCATTGGACAGGCAGCGTTATGTAATTGAACAAGGAACATTTTGTCATTGGACAGGGAGCCTTATGTAATTGGACAAGGAGCTTTTTGTCAATGGACAAGGAGCGTTATGTCATTGCACAAGGAGCGTTATGTCATTGTACAAGGACCGTTTTGTCATTGTCAGGGAGCCTTATGTAATTGGACAAGGAGCGTTATGTCATTGGACAAGGAGCGTTATGTCAATGGACAAGGAGCGTTTTGTCAAAGGACAGGGAGCGTTATGTCATTGGACAAGGAGCGTTATGTCATTGGACAAGGAGCGTTTTGTCATTGGACAAGGAGCGTTATGTCATTGGATAAGGACCGTTTTGTCATTGGACAAGGAGCGTTATTTCATTGGACAGGGAGCGTTATGTCATTGAACAAGGAGCGTTTTGTCATTGGACAGGGAGTGTTATGTCATTGGACAAGGAGCGTGATGTCATTGAACAAGGAGCGTTTTTTCAATGGACTGGGAGCGTTATGTGATTGGACAAGGACCTTTCGTCATTGCACAAGGAGCGTTATGTCATTGGACAGGAAGCGTTATGTCATTGAAATAGGAGCGTTTTGTCATTGGACAGGGAGCGTTATGTCATTGGACAGGGAGCGTTATGTCATTGGACAGGGAGCGTTATGTTATTGGACAAGGAGCGTTTTGTCATTGGACAGGGAGCTTTATGTCATTGGACAAGGAGCGTTATGTCATTGAACAAGGAGCGTTATGACAGTGAACAAGGAGCGTTACGTCATTGGACAGGGAGCGTTATGTCATTGGACAGGGAGCGTTATGTGAGTGAACAAGGGGCATTATGTCATTGGACAAGGAGCGTTATGTCATTGAACAATGAGCGTTTTGTCAATGGACAGGGAGCGTTATGTGATTGGACAGGGAGAGTTATGTCATTGAAATAGGAGCGTTTTGTCACTGGACAGGGAGCGTTATGTCATTGGACAAGGAGAGTTATGTCCTTGGACAAGTTGAGTTATGTCATTGGACAAGGAAAGTTATGTCCTTGAACAAGTTGAGTTATGTTATTGGCCAAGGAGCGTTTTGTCATTGGACAGGGAGCGTTCTGTTCTTATAAAAGGGGAGTTATGTCATTTAAACAAGGGGAGATATGACATTGAAACAACGGGAGTTATGACATTGAACAAGGAGCGTTATGTCATTGGACAAGGAGCGTTTTGTCATTGGACAAGGAGAGTTATGGAATTGGACAAGGAGCGTTTTGTCATTGGACAAGGAGCGTTATGTCATTGGACAAGGAGAGTTATGTCATTGGACAGGGAGCGTTATGTCATTGGACAGGGAGCGTTATGTCATTGGACAAGAGGCGTTATGTCATTGGACAAGGGGCGTTATGTCACTGGACAAGGAGCGTTATGTCATTGGACAGGGAGCGTTATGTAATTGAACAAGGAACATTTTGTCATTGGACAGGGAGCCTTATGTAATTGGACAAGGAGCTTTTTGTCAATGGACAAGGAGGTTTATGTCATTGCACAAAGAGCGTTATGTCATTGGACAAGGACCGTTTTGTCATTGGACAGGGAGCGTTTTGTCATTGCACAAAGAACGTTATGTCATTGGACAGGGAGCATTATGTCATTGAACAAGGAGCATTTTGTCATTGGACAGGGAGCGTTATGTCATTGGACAAGGAGAGTTATGTCCTTGGACAAGTTGAGTTATGTCATTGGACAGGGATCGTTATGTCATTGGACAAGGAGCGTTTTGTCATTGGACAGGGAGCGTTATGTCATGGGACAGGGAGCGTTATGTCATTGGACAAGGAGCGTTTTGTCATTGGACAGGGAGCGTTATGTCATTGGACAAGGAGAGTAAAGTCATTGGACAGGGAGCGTTATGTCATTGGACAGGGAGCGTTATGTCATTGGACAAGGGGCGTTATGTCATTGGACAAGGGGCGTTTTGTCACTGGACAAGGAGCGTTATGTCATTTGACAGGGAGCGTTATGTAATTGAACAAGGAACATTTTGTCATTGGACTGGGAGCCTTATGTAATTGGACAAGGAGCTTTTTGTCAATGGACAAAGAGCGTTATGTCATTGCACAAGGAGCGTTATGTCATTGGACAAGGACCGTTTTGTCATTGGACAGGGAGCGTTATGTCATTGAACAAGGAGCGTTTTGTCATTGGACAGGGAGCGATATGTGAATGGACAAGGAGCGTTTTGTCAAAGGACAGGGAGCGTTATGTCTTTGGACAAGGAGCGTTATGTCATTGGACAAGGAGCGTTATTTCATTGGACAAGGAGCGTTTTGTCATTGGACAAGGAGCGTTTTGTCATTGGACAAGGAGCGTTATGTCATTGGACAAGGACCGTTTTGTCATTGCACAAGGAGCGTTATGTCATTGGACAGGGAGCGTTATGTGATTGGACAAGGACCGTTTTGTCATTGCACAAGGAGCGTTACGTCATTGTACAAGAAGCGTTACGTCATTGGACAAGGAGCGTTATGGCATTGGACAGGGAGGGTTTTGTCATTGGACAAGGAGAGTTATGTCATTGGACAGGGAGCGTTATGTCATTGTACAAGGAGCGTTTTGTCATTGGACAGGGAGCATTATGTCATTGGACAAGCAGCGTTATGTCATTGGACAAGGAGCGTTTTGTCATTGGACAAGGAGCTTTATGTCATTGGACAAGGAGCGTTATGTTATTGAACAAGGAGCGTTATGTCTTTGAACAAGGAGCGTTATGACAGTGAACAAGGAGCATTATGACATTGCACAAGGAGCGTTATGTCATTGGACAGGGACGTTATGTCATTGAACAAGGAGCGTTATGTCATTGAACAAGGAGCATTATGTCATTGGACAAGGAGCGTTCTGCTCTTGGAAAAGGGGAGTTATGTCATTTAAACAAGGGGAGATATGACATTGAAACAAGGGGAATTATGACATTGAACAAGGAGCGTTTTGTCATTGGACAAGGGGCATTATGTCATTGAACAAGGAGAGTTTTGTCATTGAACAATGAGAGTTAATTCATTGAACAAGGAGCGTTATGTCATTGAACAAGGAGCATTATGTCATTGAACAAGGAGCGTTTTGTCATTGGACAAGGAGCGTTATGTCATTGGACAAGGAGAGTAATGTCATTGCACAGGGAGCGTTATGTCATTGGACAGGGAGCGTTATGTCATTGGACAGGGAGCGTTATGTCATTGGACAAGGGGCGTTATGTCATTGGACAAGGGGCGTTTTGTCACTGGACAAGGAGCGTTATGTCACTGGACAAGGAGCGTTTTGTCATTGGACAGGGAGCATTATGTCATTGGACAAGGAGCGTTTTGTCATTGGACAGGAGCGTTATGTCATTGGACAAGGCGTGTTTTGTTATTGGCCAAGGAACTTTATGTCATTGGACAAGGAGCGTTATGTCATTGAACAAGGAGCGTTATGTCATTGAGCAAGGAGCGTTATGTCATTGGACAGGGAGCGTTATGTCATTGAACAAGGAGCATTATGTCATTGAACAAGGAGCATTATGTCATTGGACAAGGAGCGTTCTGTTCTTGGAAAAGGCGAGTTATGTCATTTAAACAAGGGGAGATATGACATTGAAACAAGCGGAATTATGACATTGAACAAGGAGCGTTTTGTCATTGAACAATGAGAGTTAATTCATTGAACAAGGAGCGTTATGTCATTGAACAAGGAGCATTATGTCATTGAACAAGGAGCGTTTTGTCATTGGACAAGGAGCGTTATGTCATTGGACAAGGAGAGTAATGTCATTGGACAGGGAGCGTTATGTCATTGGACAGGGAGCGTTATGTCATTGGACAAGTGGCGTTATGTCATTGGACAAGGGGCGTTTTGTCACTGGACAAGGAGAGTTATGTCATTGGACAGGCAGCGTTATGTAATTGAACAAGGAACATTTTGTCATTGGACAGGGAGCCTTATGTAATTGGACAAGGAGCTTTTTGTCAATGGACAAGGAGCGTTATGTCATTGCACAAGGAGCGTTATGTCATTGTACAAGGACCGTTTTGTCATTGTCAGGGAGCCTTATGTAATTGGACAAGGAGCGTTATGTCATTGGACAAGGAGCGTTATGTCAATGGACAAGGAGCGTTTTGTGAAAGGACAAGGAGCGTTTTGTCATTGGACAAGGAGCGTTATGTCATTGGATAAGGACCGTTTTGTCATTGGACAAGGAGCGTTATTTCATTGGACAGGGAGCGTTATGTCATTGAACAAGGAGCGTTTTGTCATTGGACAGGGAGTGTTATGTCATTGGACAAGGAGCGTGATGTCATTGAACAAGGAGCGTTTTTTCAATGGACTGGGAGCGTTATGTGATTGGACAAGGACCTTTTGTCATTGCACAAGGAGCGTTATGTCATTGGACAGGAAGCGTTATGTCATTGAAATAGGAGCGTTTTGTCATTGGACAGGGAGCGTTATGTCATTGGACAGGGAGCGTTATGTCATTGGACAGGGAGCGTTATGTTATTGGACAAGGAGCGTTTTGTCATTGGACAGGGAGCTTTATGTCATTGGACAAGGAGCGTTATGTCATTGAACAAGGAGCGTTATGACAGTGAACAAGGAGCGTTACGTCATTGGACAGGGAGCGTTATGTCATTGGACAGGGAGCGTTATGTGAGTGAACAAGGGGCATTATGTCATTGGACAAGGAGCGTTATGTCATTGAACAATGAGCGTTTTGTCAATGGACAGGGAGCGTTATGTGATTGGACAGGGAGAGTTATGTCATTGAAATAGGAGCGTTTTGTCACTGGACAGGGAGCGTTATGTCATTGGACAAGGAGAGTTATGTCCTTGGACAAGTTGAGTTATGTCATTGGACAAGGAAAGTTATGTCCTTGAACAAGTTGAGTTATGTTATTGGCCAAGGAGCGTTTTGTCATTGGACAGGGAGCGTTCTGTTCTTATAAAAGGGGAGTTATGTCATTTAAACAAGGGGAGATATGACATTGAAACAACGGGAGTTATGACATTGAACAAGGAGCGTTATGTCATTGGACAAGGAGCGTTTTGTCATTGGACAAGGAGAGTTATGGAATTGGACAAGGAGCGTTTTGTCATTGGACAAGGAGCGTTATGTCATTGGACAAGGAGAGTTATGTCATTGGACAGGGAGCGTTATGTCATTGGACAGGGAGCGTTATGTCATTGGACAAGAGGCGTTATGTCATTGGACAAGGGGCGTTATGTCACTGGACAAGGAGCGTTATGTCACTGGACAAGGAGCGTTATGTCATTGGACAGGGAGCGTTATGTAATTGAACAAGGAACATTTTGTCATTGGACAGGGAGCCTTATGTAATTGGACAAGGAGCTTTTTGTCAATGGACAAGGAGGGTTATGTCATTGCACAAAGAGCGTTATGTCATTGGACAAGGACCGTTTTGTCATTGGACAGGGAGCGTTTTGTCATTGCACAAAGAACGTTATGTCATTGGACAGGGAGCATTATGTCATTGAACAAGGAGCATTTTGTCATTGGACAGGGAGCGTTATGTCATTGGACAAGGAGAGTTATGTCATTGGACAGGGATCGTTATGTCATTGGACAAGGAGCGTTTTGTCATTGGACAGGGAGCGTTATGTCATGGGACAGGGAGCGTTATGTCATTGGACAAGGAGCGTTTTGTCATTGGACAGGGAGCGTTATGTCATTGGACAAGGAGAGTAATGTCATTGGACAGGGAGCGTTATGTCATTGGACAGGGAGCGTTATGTCATTGGACAAGGGGCGTTATGTCATTGGACAAGGGGCGTTTTGTCACTGGACAAGGAGCGTTATGTCATTTGACAGGGAGCGTTATGTAATTGAACAAGGAACATTTTGTCATTGGACTGGGAGCCTTATGTAATTGGACAAGGAGCTTTTTGTCAATGGACAAAGAGCGTTATGTCATTGCACAAGGAGCGTTATGTCATTGGACAAGGACCGTTTTGTCATTGGACAGGGAGCGTTATGTCATTGAACAAGGAGCGTTTTGTCATTGGACAGGGAGCGATATGTGAATGGACAAGGAGCGTTTTGTCAAAGGACAGGGAGCGTTATGTCTTTGGACAAGGAGCGTTATGTCATTGGACAAGGAGCGTTATTTCATTGGACAAGGAGCGTTTTGTCATTGGACAAGGAGCGTTTTGTCATTGGACAGGGAGCGTTATGACATTGAACAAGGAGCGTTTTGTCATTGGACAGGGAGTGTTATGTCATTGGACAAGGAGCGTGATGTCATTGAACAAGGAGCCTTTTGTCAATGGACAGGGAGCGTTATGTGATTGGACAAGGACCGTTTTGTCATTGCACAAGGAGCGTTACGTCATTGTACAAGAAGCGTTACGTCATTGGACAAGGAGCATTATGGCATTGGACAGGGAGGGTTTTGCCATTGGACAAGGAGAGTTTTGTCATTGGACAGGGAGCGTTATGTCATTGTACAAGGAGCGTTTTGTCATTGGACAGGGAGCATTATGTCATTGGACAAGCAGCGTTATGTCATTGGACAAGGAGCGTTTTGTCATTGGACAAGGAGCTTTATGTCATTGGACAAGGAGCGTTATGTTATTGAACAAGGAGCGTTATGTCTTTGAACAAGGAGCGTTATGACAGTGAACAAGGAGCATTATGACATTGCACAAGGAGCGTTATGTCATTGGACAGGGACGTTATGTCATTGAACAAGGAGCGTTATGTCATTGAACAAGGAGCATTATGTCATTGGACAAGGAGCGTTCTGCTCTTGGAAAAGGGGAGTTATGTCATTTAAACAAGGGGAGATATGACATTGAAACAAGGGGAATTATGACATTGAACAAGGAGCGTTTTGTCATTGGACAAGGGGCATTATGTCATTGAACAAGGAGAGTTTTGTCATTGAACAATGAGAGTTAACTCATTGAACAAGGAGCGTTATGTCATTGAACAAGGAGCATTATGTCATTGAACAAGGAGCGTTTTGTCATTGGACAAGGAGCGTTATGTCATTGGACAAGGAGAGTAATGTCATTGCACAGGGAGCGTTATGTCATTGGACAGGGAGCGTTATGTCATTGAACAAGGAGCATTATGTCATTGAACAAGGAGCTTTTTGTCAATGGACAAGGAGGGTTATGTCATTGCACAAAGAGCGTTATGTCATTGGACAAGGACCGTTTTGTCATTGGACAGGGAGCGTTATGTCATTGAACAAGGAGCGTTTTGTCATTGGACAGGGAGCGTTATGTCCTTGGACAAGTTGAGTTATGTCATTGGACAAGGAGATTTATGTCCTTGGACATGTTGAGTTATGTCATTGGACAAGGAGCGTTATGTCATTGGACAAGGAGCGTTATGTCATTGGACAAGGAGCGTTATGTCAATGGACAGGGAGCGTTATGTGATTGGACAAGGACCGTTTTGTCATTGCACAAGGAATATTATGTCATTGGACAGGGAGCGTTATGTCATAGAACAAGGAGCATTTTGTCATTGGACAGGGAGCGTTATGTCATTGGACAAGGAGAGTTATGTCCTTGGACAAGTTGAGTTATGTCATTGGACAAGGAGCGTTTTGTCATTGGACAGGGAGCGTTATGTCATTGGACAGGGAGCGTTCTGTCATTGGACAAGGAGCGTTTTGTCATTGGACAGGGAGCGTTACGTCATTGTACAAGGAGCGTTATGTTATTGGACAAGGAGCGTTATGGCATTGGACAGGGAGCGTTATGTCATTGGACAAGGAGCGTTTTGTCATTGGACAAGGAGAGTTATGTCATTGGACAGGGAGCGTTCTGTCATTGTACAAGGAGCGTTTTGTCATTGGACAGGGAGCATTATGTCATTGGACAACGAGCGTTTTGTCATTGGACAAGGCGCGTTATGTTATTGGACAAGGAGCGTTTTGTCATTGGACAGGGACGTTATGTCATTGGACAAGGAGCGTTTTGTCATTGGACAGGGAGCTTTATGTCATTGGACAAGGAGCGTTATGTCATTGAACAAGGAGCGTTATGACAGTGAACAAGGAGCGTTATGTCATTGGACAGGGAGCGTTATGGCATTGGACAGGGAGCGTTATGTCATTGGAAAAGGAGCGTTTTGTCATTGGACAAGGAGATTTATGTCATTGGACAGGGAGCGTTATGTCATTGAACAAGGAGCGTTTTGTCATTGGACAGGGAGCATTATGTCATTGGACAAGGAGCGTTTTGTCATTGGACAGGAGCGTTATGTCATTGGACAAGGCGTGTTTTGTTATTGGACAAGGAGCTTTATGTCATTGAGCAAGGAGCGTTATGTCATTGGACAGGGAGCGTTATGTCATTGGACAGGGAGCGTTATGTCATTGAACAAGGAGCATTATGTCATTGAGCAAGGAGCGTTATGTCATTGGACAGGGAGCGTTATGTCATTGAACAAGGAGCGTTATGTCATTGAGCAAGGAGCGTTATGTCATTGGACAGGGAGCGTTATGTCATTGAACAAGGAGCATTATGTCATTGAACAAGGAGCATTATGTCATTGGACAAGGAGCGTTCTGTTCTTGGAAAAGGGGAGTTATGTCATTTAAACAAGGGGAGATATGACATTGAAACAAGCGGAATTATGACATTGAACAAGGAGCGTTTTGTCATTGAACAATGAGAGTTAATTCATTGAACAAGGAGCGTTATGTCATTGAACAAGGAGCATTATGTCATTGGACAGGGAGCGTTATGTCATTGGACAAATGGCGTTATGTCATTGGACAAGGGGCGTTTTGTCACTGGACAAGGAGAGTTATGTCATTGGACAGGCAGCGTTATGTAATTGAACAAGGAACATTTTGTCATTGGACAGGGAGCCTTATGTAATTGGACAAGGAGCTTTTTGTCAATGGACAAGGAGCGTTATGTCATTGCACAAGGAGCGTTATGTCATTGTACAAGGACCGTTTTGTCATTGGACAGGGAGCCTTATATAATTGGACAAGGAGCGTTATGTCATTGGACAGGGAGCGTTATGTCATTGGACAAGGAGCGTTATGTCAATGGACAAGGAGCGTTTTGTCAAAGGACAGGGAGCGTTATGTCATTGGACAAGGAGCGTTATGTCATTGGACAAGGAGCGTTTTGTCATTGGACAAGGAGCGTTATGTCATTGGATAAGGAGCGTTATGTCAATGGACAGGGAGCGTTATGTGATTGGACAAGGACCGTTTTGTCATTGAACAAGGAGCGTTTTGTCATTGGACAAGGAGCGTTATGTCATTGGACAAGGAGAGTAATGTCATTGCACAGGGAGCGTTATGTCATTGGACAGGGAGCGTTATGTCATTGGACAAGGGGCGTTATGTCATTGGACAAGGGGCGTTTTGTCACTGGACAAGGAGCGTTATGTCACTGGACAAGGAGCGTTATGTAATTGAACAAGGAACATTTTGTCATTGGACTGGGAGCCTTATGTAATTGGACAAAGAGCTTTTTGTCAATGGACAAGGAGCGTTATGTCATTGCACAAGGAGCGTGATGTCATTGGACAAGGACCGTTTTGTCATTGGACAGGGAGCGTTATGTAATTGGACAAGGAGCGTTATGTCATTGGACAAGGAGCGTTATGTGAATGGACAAGGAGCGTTTTGTCAAAGGACAGGGAGCGTTATGTCTTTGGACAAGGAGCGTTATGTCATTGGACAAGGAGCGTTATGTCAATGGACAAGGAGCTTTTTGTCAATGGACAAGGAGCGTTATGTCATTGCACAAGGAGCGTTATGTCATTGGACAAGGAGCGTTTTGTCATTGGACAGGGAGCCTAATGTAATTGGACAAGGAGCGTTATGTCATTGGACAAGGAGCGTTATGTGAATGGACAAGGAGCGTTTTGTCAAAGGACAGGGAGCGTTATGTCTTTGGACAAGGAGCGTTATGTCATTGGACAAGGAGCGTTATGTCAATGGACAAGGAGCGTTTTGTCAATGGACAGGGAGCGTTATGTCATTGGACAAGGAGCGTTATGTCATTGGACAAGGAGCGTTATGTCATTGGACAAGGAGCGTTTTGTCATTGGACAAGGAGTGTTATGTCATTGGACAAGGACCGTTTTGTCATTGCACAAGGAGCGTTATGTCATTGGACAGGGAGCGTTATGACATTGAACAAGGAGCGTTTTGTCATTGGGCAGGGAGTGTTATGTCATTGGACACGGAGCGTGATGTCATTGAACAAGGAGCCTTGTGTCAATGGATTGGGAGCGTTATGGGATTGGACAAGGACCGTTTTGTCATTGCACAAGGAACGTTATGTCATTGGACAGGGAGCGTTATGTCATTGAACAAGGAGCATTTTGTCATTGCACAAGGAGAGTTATGTCATTGGACAAGGAGAGTTATGTCCTTGGACAAGTTGAATTATGTCATTGGACAAGGAGCGTTTTGTCATTGGACAAGGAGAGTTATGTCATTGGACAGGGAGCGTTATGTCATTGAACAAGGAGCGTTTTGTCATTGGACAGGGAGCGTTATGTCATTGGACAGGGAGCGTTTTGTCATTGGACAGGGAGCGTTATGTCATTGGACAAGGAGCGTTTTGTCATTGGACAGGGATCGTTATGTCATTGGACAGGTACCGTTATGTCATTGGACAAGAGGCGTTATGTCATTGGACAAGGAGCGTTATGTCATTGGACATGGAGCGTTATGTAATTGAACAAGGAACATTTTGTCATTGGACAGGGAGCCTTATGTAATTGGACAAGGAGCTTTTTGTCAATGGACAAGGAGGGTTATGTCATTGCACAAAGAGCGTTATGTCATTGGACAAGGACCGTTTTGTCATTGGACAGGGAGCGTTATGTCATTGAACAAGGAGCGTTTTGTCATTGGACAGGGAGCGTTATGTCCTTGGACAAGTTGAGTTATGTCATTGGACAAGGAGATTTATGTCCTTGGACATGTTGAGTTATGTCATTGGACAAGGACCGTTTCGTCATTGCACAAGGAGCGTTATGTCATTGGACAAGGAGCGTTATGTCATTGGACAAGGAGCGTTATGTCAATGGACAGGGAGCGTTATGTGATTGGACAAGGACCGTTTTGTCATTGCACAAGGAATATTATGTCATTGGACAGGGAGCGTTATGTCATAGAACAAGGAGCATTTTGTCATTGGACAGGGAGCGTTATGTCATTGGACAAGGAGAGTTATGTCCTTGGACAAGTTGAGTTATGTCATTGGACAAGGAGCGTTTTGTCATTGGACAGGGAGCGTTATGTCATTGGACAGGGAGCGTTCTGTCATTGGACAAGGAGCGTTTTGTCATTGGACAGGGAGCGTTACGTCATTGTACAAGGAGCGTTATGTTATTGGACAAGGAGCGTTATGGCATTGGACAGGGAGCGTTATGTCATTGGACAAGGAGCGTTTTGTCATTGGACAAGGAGAGTTATGTCATTGGACAGGGAGCGTTCTGTCATTGTACAAGGAGCGTTTTGTCATTGGACAGGGAGCATTATGTCATTGGACAACGAGCGTTTTGTCATTGGACAAGGCGCGTTATGTTATTGGACAAGGCGCGTTTTGTCATTGGACAGGGACGTTATGTCATTGGACAAGGAGCGTTTTGTCATTGGACAGGGAGCTTTATGTCATTGGACAAGGAGCGTTATGTCATTGAACAAGGAGCGTTATGACAGTGAACAAGGAGCGTTATGTCATTGGACAGGGAGCGTTATGGCATTGGACAGGGAGCGTTATGTCATTGGAAAAGGAGCGTTTTGTCATTGGACAAGGAGATTTATGTCATTGGACAGGGAGCGTTATGTCATTGAACAAGGAGCGTTTTGTCATTGGACAGGGAGCATTATGTCATTGGACAAGGAGCGTTTTGTCATTGGACAGGAGCGTTATGTCATTGGACAAGGCGTGTTTTGTTATTGGACAAGGAGCTTTATGTCATTGAGCAAGGAGCGTTATGTCATTGGACAGGGAGCGTTATGTCATTGGACAGGGAGCGTTATGTCATTGAACAAGGAGCATTATGTCATTGAGCAAGGAGCGTTATGTCATTGGACAGGGAGCGTTATGTCATTGAACAAGGAGCGTTATGTCATTGAGCAAGGAGCGTTATGTCATTGGACAGGGAGCGTTATGTCATTGAACAAGGAGCATTATGTCATTGAACAAGGAGCATTATGTCATTGGACAAGGAGCGTTCTGTTCTTGGAAAAGGGGAGTTATGTCATTTAAACAAGGGGAGATATGACATTGAAACAAGCGGAATTATGACATTGAACAAGGAGCGTTTTGTCATTGAACAATGAGAGTTAATTCATTGAACAAGGAGCGTTATGTCATTGAACAAGGAGCATTATGTCATTGGACAGGGAGCGTTATGTCATTGGACAAATGGCGTTATGTCATTGGACAAGGGGCGTTTTGTCACTGGACAAGGAGAGTTATGTCATTGGACAGGCAGCGTTATGTAATTGAACAAGGAACATTTTGTCATTGGACAGGGAGCCTTATGTAATTGGACAAGGAGCTTTTTGTCAATGGACAAGGAGCGTTATGTCATTGCACAAGGAGCGTTATGTCATTGTACAAGGACCGTTTTGTCATTGGACAGGGAGCCTTATGTAATTGGACAAGGAGCGTTATGTCATTGGACAGGGAGCGTTATGTCATTGGACAAGGAGCGTTATGTCAATGGACAAGGAGCGTTTTGTCAAAGGACAGGGAGCGTTATGTCATTGGACAAGGAGCGTTATGTCATTGGACAAGGAGCGTTTTGTCATTGGACAAGGAGCGTTATGTCATTGGATAAGGAGCGTTATGTCAATGGACAGGGAGCGTTATGTGATTGGACAAGGACCGTTTTGTCATTGAACAAGGAGCGTTTTGTCATTGGACAAGGAGCGTTATGTCATTGGACAAGGAGAGTAATGTCATTGCACAGGGAGCGTTATGTCATTGGACAGGGAGCGTTATGTCATTGGACAAGGGGCGTTATGTCATTGGACAAGGGGCGTTTTGTCACTGGACAAGGAGCGTTATGTCACTGGACAAGGAGCGTTATGTAATTGAACAAGGAACATTTTGTCATTGGACTGGGAGCCTTATGTAATTGGACAAAGAGCTTTTTGTCAATGGACAAGGAGCGTTATGTCATTGCACAAGGAGCGTGATGTCATTGGACAAGGACCGTTTTGTCATTGGACAGGGAGCGTTATGTAATTGGACAAGGAGCGTTATGTCATTGGACAAGGAGCGTTATGTGAATGGACAAGGAGCGTTTTGTCAAAGGACAGGGAGCGTTATGTCTTTGGACAAGGAGCGTTATGTCATTGGACAAGGAGCGTTATGTCAATGGACAAGGAGCTTTTTGTCAATGGACAAGGAGCGTTATGTCATTGCACAAGGAGCGTTATGTCATTGGACAAGGAGCGTTTTGTCATTGGACAGGGAGCCTAATGTAATTGGACAAGGAGCGTTATGTCATTGGACAAGGAGCGTTATGTGAATGGACAAGGAGCGTTTTGTCAAAGGACAGGGAGCGTTATGTCTTTGGACAAGGAGCGTTATGTCATTGGACAAGGAGCGTTATGTCAATGGACAAGGAGCGTTTTGTCAATGGACAGGGAGCGTTATGTCATTGGACAAGGAGCGTTATGTCATTGGACAAGGAGCGTTATGTCATTGGACAAGGAGCGTTTTGTCATTGGACAAGGAGTGTTATGTCATTGGACAAGGACCGTTTTGTCATTGCACAAGGAGCGTTATGTCATTGGACAGGGAGCGTTATGACATTGAACAAGGAGCGTTTTGTCATTGGGCAGGGAGTGTTATGTCATTGGACACGGAGCGTGATGTCATTGAACAAGGAGCCTTGTGTCAATGGATTGGGAGCGTTATGGGATTGGACAAGGACCGTTTTGTCATTGCACAAGGAACGTTATGTCATTGGACAGGGAGCGTTATGTCATTGAACAAGGAGCATTTTGTCATTGCACAAGGAGAGTTATGTCCTTGGACAAGTTGAGTTATGTCATTGGACAAGGAGAGTGATGTCCTTGGACAAGTTGAATTATGTCATTGGACAAGGAGCGTTTTGTCATTGGACAAGGAGAGTTATGTCATTGGACAGGGAGCGTTATGTCATTGAACAAGGAGCGTTTTGTCATTGGACAGGGAGCGTTATGTCATTGGACAGGGAGCGTTTTGTCATTGGACAGGGAGCGTTATGTCATTGGACAAGGAGCGTTTTGTCATTGGACAGGGATCGTTATGTCATTGGACAGGTACCGTTATGTCATTGGACAAGAGGCGTTATGTCATTGGACAAGGAGCGTTATGTCATTGGACATGGAGCGTTATGTAATTGAACAAGGAACATTTTGTCATTGGACAGGGAGCCTTATGTAATTGGACAAGGAGCTTTTTGTCAATGGACAAGGAGGGTTATGTCATTGCACAAAGAGCGTTATGTCATTGGACAAGGACCGTTTTGTCATTGGACAGGGAGCGTTATGTCATTGAACAAGGAGCGTTTTGTCATTGGACAGGGAGCGTTATGTCCTTGGACAAGTTGAGTTATGTCATTGGACAAGGAGATTTATGTCCTTGGACATGTTGAGTTATGTCATTGGACAAGGACCGTTTCGTCATTGCACAAGGAGCGTTATGTCATTGGACAAGGAGCGTTATGTCATTGGACAAGGAGCGTTATGTCAATGGACAGGGAGCGTTATGTGATTGGACAAGGACCGTTTTGTCATTGCACAAGGAATATTATGTCATTGGACAGGGAGCGTTATGTCATAGAACAAGGAGCATTTTGTCATTGGACAGGGAGCGTTATGTCATTGGACAAGGAGAGTTATGTCCTTGGACAAGTTGAGTTATGTCATTGGACAAGGAGCGTTTTGTCATTGGACAGGGAGCGTTATGTCATTGGACAGGGAGCGTTCTGTCATTGGACAAGGAGCGTTTTGTCATTGGACAGGGAGCGTTACGTCATTGTACAAGGAGCGTTATGTTATTGGACAAGGAGCGTTATGGCATTGGACAGGGAGCGTTATGTCATTGGACAAGGAGCGTTTTGTCATTGGACAAGGAGAGTTATGTCATTGGACAGGGAGCGTTCTGTCATTGTACAAGGAGCGTTTTGTCATTGGACAGGGAGCATTATGTCATTGGACAACGAGCGTTTTGTCATTGGACAAGGCGCGTTATGTTATTGGACAAGGAGCGTTTTGTCATTGGACAGGGACGTTATGTCATTGGACAAGGAGCGTTTTGTCATTGGACAGGGAGCTTTATGTCATTGGACAAGGAGCGTTATGTCATTGAACAAGGAGCGTTATGGCAGTGAACAAGGAGCGTTATGTCAATGGACAGGGAGCGTTATGTGATTGGACAAGGACCGTTTTGTCATTGCACAAGGAATATTATGTCATTGGACAACGAGCGTTTTGTCATTGGACAAGGCGCGTTATGTTATTGGACAACGAGCGTTTTGTCATTGGACAAGGCGCGTTATGTTATTGGACAAGGAGCGTTTTGTCATTGGACAGGGACGTTATGTCATTGGACAAGGAGCGTTTTGTCATTGGACAGGGAGCTTTATGTCATTGGACAAGGAGCGTTATGTCATTGAACAAGGAGCGTTATGGCAGTGAACAAGGAGCGTTATGTCATTGGACAGGGAGCGTTATGGCATTGGACAGGGAGCGTTATGTCTTTGGAAAAGGAGCGTTATGTGATTGGACAGGGAGCGTTATGTCATTGAACAAGGAGCGTTTTGTCATTGGACAGGGAGCATTATGTCATTGGACAAGGAGCGTTTTGTCATTGGACAGGAGCGTTATGTCATTGGACAAGGCGTGTTTTGTTATTGGACAAGGAGCTTTATGTCATTGGACAAGGAGCGTTATGTCATTGGACAGGAGCGTTATGTCATTGGACAAGGCGTGTTTTGTTATTGGACAAGGAGCGTTATGTCATTGGACAGGGAGCGTTATGTCATTGAACAAGGAGCATTATGTCATTGAACAAGGAGCATTATGTCATTGGACAAGGAGCGTTCTGTTCTTGGAAAAGGGGAGTTATGTCATTTAAACAAGGGGAGATATGACATTGAAACAAGCGGAATTATGACATTGAACAAGGAGCATTATGTCATTGAACAAGGAGCGTTTTGTCATTGGACAGGGAGCGTTATGTCATTGGACAGGGAGCGTTATGTCATTGGACAAATGGCGTTATGTCATTGGACAAGGGGCGTTTTGTCACTGGACAAGGAGAGTTATGTCATTGGACAGGCAGCGTTATGTAATTGAACAAGGAACATTTTGTCATTGGACAGGGAGCCTTATGTAATTGGACAAGGAGCTTTTTGTCAATGGACAAGGAGCGTTATGTCATTGCACAAGGAGCGTTATGTCATTGTACAAGGACCGTTTTGTCATTGGACAGGGAGCCTTATGTAATTGGACAAGGAGCGTTATGTCATTGGACAGGGAGCGTTATGTCATTGGACAAGGAGCGTTATGTCAATGGACAAGGAGCGTTTTGTCAAAGGACAGGGAGCGTTATGTCATTGGACAAGGAGCGTTATGTCATTGGACAAGGAGCGTTTTGTCATTGGACAAGGAGCGTTATGTCATTGGATAAGGACCGTTTTGTCATTGCACAAGGATCGTTATTTCATTGGACAGTGAGCGTTATGTCATTGAACAAGGAGCGTTTTGTCATTGGACTGGAAGTGTTATGTCATTGGACAAGGAGCGTGATGTCATTGAACAAGGAGCGTTTTTTCAATGGACTGGGAGCGTTATGTGATTGGACAAGGACCTTTTGTCATTGCACAAGGAGCGTTATGTCATTGGACAGGAAGCGTTATGTCATTGAAATAGGAGCGTTTTGTCATTGGACAAGGAGAGTTATGTCCTTGGACAAGTTGAGTTATGTCATTGGACAAGGAGAGTTATGTCATTGGACAAGGAGAGTTATGTCATTGGACAAGGAGCATTTTGTCATTGGACAGGGAGCGTTATGTCATTGTACAAGGACCGTTTTGTCATTGTCAGGGAGCCTTATGTAATTGGACAAGGAGCGTTATGTCATTGGACAAGGAGCGTTATGTCAATGGACAAGGAGCGGTTTGTCAAAGGACAGGGAGCGTTATGTCATTGGACAAGGAGCGTTATGTCATTGGACAAGGAGCGTTTTGTCATTGGACAAGGAGCGTTATTTCATTGGACAGGGAGCGTTATGTCATTGAACAAGGAGCGTTTTGTCATTGGACAGGGAGTGTTATGTCATTGGACAAGGAGCGTGATGTCATTGAACAAGGAGCGTTTTTTCAATGGACTGGGAGCGTTATGTGATTGGACAACGACCGTTTTGTCATTGCACAGGGAGCGTTATGTCATTGGACAGGAAGCGTTATATCATTGAAATAGGAGAGTTATGTCCTTGGACAAGTTGAGTTATGTCATTGGACAAGGAGAGTTATGTCATTGGACAAGTTGAGTTCTGTCATTGGACAAGGAGCATTTTGTCATTGGACAGGGAGCGTTTTGTCATTGGACAGGGAGCTTTATGTCATTGGACAAGGAGCGTTTTGTCATTGGACAGGGAGCTTTATGTCATTGGACAAGGAGCGTTATGTCATTGGACAAGGAGCGTTATGTGAATGGACAAGGAGCGTTTTGTCAAAGGACAGGGAGCGTTATGTCTTTGGACAAGGAGCGTTATGTCATTGGACAAGGAGCGTTATGTCAATGGACAAGGAGCGTTTTGTCAATGGACAGGTAGCGTTATGTCATTGGACAAGGAGCGTTATGTCATTGGACAGGGAGCGTTATGTCATTGGACAAGGAGCGTTTTGTCATTGGACAAGGAGTGTTATGTCATTGGACAAGGACCGTTTTGTCATTGCACAAGGAGCGTTATGTCATTGGACAGGGAGCGTTATGACATTGAACAAGGAGCGTTTTGTCATTGGGCAGGGAGTGTTATGTCATTGGACACGGAGCGTGATGTCATTGAACAAGGAGCCTTGTGTCAATGGATTGGGAGCGTTATGGGATTGGACAAGGACCGTTTTGTCATTGCACAAGGAACGTTATGTCATTGGACAGGGAGCGTTATGTCATTGAACAAGGAGCATTTTGTCATTGCACAAGGAGAGTTATGTCCTTGGACAAGTTGAGTTATGTCATTGGACAAGGAGAGTTATGTCCTTGGACAAGTTGAATTATGTCATTGGACAAGGACCGTTTTGTCATTGCACAAGGAGCGTTATGTCATTGGACAGGGAGCGTCATGTCATTGGACAAGGAGCGTTTTGTCATTGGACAGGGAGCGTTATGTCATTGGACAAGGAGCGTTTTGTTATTGGACAAGGAGAGTTATGTCATTGGACAGGGAGCGTTATGTCATTGAACAAGGAGCGTTTTGTCATTGGACAGGGAGCGTTATGTCATTGGACAGGGAGCGTTTTGTCATTGGACAGGGAGCGTTATGTCATTGGACAAGGAGCGTTTTGTCATTGGACAGGGATCTTTATGTCATTGGACAGGGAGCGTTATGTCATTGGACAAGAGGCGTTATGTCATTGGACAAGGAGGGTTATTTCATTGGACAGGGAGCGTTATGTAATTGAACAAGGAACATTTTGTCATTGGACAGGGAGCCTTATGTAATTGGACAAGGAGCTTTTTGTCAATGGACAAGGACCGTTTTGTCATTGGACAGGGAGCGTTATGTCATTGAACAAGGTGCGTTTTGTCATTGGACAGGGAGCGTTATGTCCTTGGACAAGTTGAGTTATGTCATTGGACAAGGAGATTTATGTCCTTGGACAAGTTGAGTTATGTCATTGGACAAGGACCGTTTCGTCATTGCACAAGGAGCGTTATGTCATTGGACAAGGAGCGTTATGTCATTGGACAAGGAGCGTTATGTCAATGGACAGGGAGCGTTATGTGATTGGACAAGGAGCGTTATGTCAATGGACAGGGAGCGTTATGTGATTGGACAAGGAGCGTTTTGTCATTGCACAAGGAATGTTATGTCATTGGACAGGGAGCGTAATGTCATTGAACAAGGAGCATTTTGTCATTGGACAGGGAGCGTTATGTCATTGGACAAGGAGAGTTATGTCCTTGGACAAGATGAGTTATGTCATTGGACAAGGAGCGTTTTGTCATTGGACAGGGAGCGTTATGTCATTGGACAGGGAGCGTTCTGTCATTGGACAAGGAGCGTTTTGTCATTGGACAGGAGCGTTATGTCATTGGACAATGTGCGTTATGTTATTGGACAAGGAGCGTTATGTCATTGGACAGGGAGCGTTATGTCATTGAACAAGGAGCGTTTTGTCATTGGACAGGGAGCGTTACGTCATTGTACAAGGAGCGTTATGTCATTGGACAAGGAGCGTTATGGCATTGGACAGGGAGCGTTATGTCATTGGACAAGGAGCGTTTTGTCATTGGACAAGGAGAGTTATGTCATTGGACAGGGAGCGTTCTGTCATTGTACAAGGAGCGTTTTGTCATTGGACAGGGAGCATTATGTCATTGGACAACGAGCGTTTTGTCATTGGACAGGAGCGTTATGTCATTGGACAAGGAGCATTATGTTATTGGACAAGGAGCGTTTTGTCATTGGACAGGGAGCGTTATGTCATTGGACAAGGAGCGTTTTGTCATTGGACAGGGAGCTTTATGTCATTGGACAAGGAGCGTTATGTTATTGAACAAGGAGCGTTATGACAGTGAACAAGGAGCGTTATGTCATTGGACAGGGAGCGTTATGGCATTGGACAGGGAGCGTTATGTCATTGGAAAAGGAGCGTTTTGTCATTGGACAAGGAGAGTTATGTCATTGGACAGGGAGCATTATGTCATTGGACAAGGAGCGTTTTGTCATTGGACAGGAGCGTTATGTCATTGGACAAGGCGTGTTTTGTTATTGGACAAGGAGCTTTATGTCATTGGACAAGGAGCGTTATGTCATTGAACAAGGAGCGTTATGTCATTGAGCAAGGAGCGTTATGTCATTGGACAGGGAGCGTTATGTCATTGAACAAGGAGCATTATGTCATTGAACAAGGAGCATTATGTCATTGGACAAGGAGCGTTCTGTTCTTGGAAAAGGGGAGTTATGTCATTTAAACAAGGGGAGATATGACATTGAAACAAGCGGAATTATGACATTGAACAAGGAGCGTTTTGTCATTGAACAATGAGAGTTAATTCATTGAACAAGGAGCGTTATGTCATTGAACAAGGAGCATTATGTCATTGAACAAGGAGCATTATGTCATTGAACAAGGAGCGTTTTGTCATTGGACAAGGAGGGTTATGTCATTGGACAAGGAGAGTAATGTCATTGGACAGGCAGCGTTATGTAATTGAACAAGGAACATTTTGTCATTGGACAAGGAGCCTTATGTAATTGGACAAGGAGCTTTTTGTCAATGGACAAGGAGCGTTATGTCATTGCACAAGCAGCGTTATGTCATTGTACAAGGACCGTTTTGTCATTGGACAGGGAGCCTTATGTAATTGGACAAGGAGCGTTATGTCATTGGACAAGGAGCGTTATGTCAATGGACAAGGAGCGTTTTGTCAAAGGACAGGGAGCGTTATGTCATTGGACAAGGAGCGTTATGTCATTGGACAAGGAGCGTTTTGTCATTGGACAAGGAGCGTTATGTCATTGGATAAGGACCGTTTTGTCATTGCACAAGGAGCGTTATTTCATTGGACAGGGAGCGTTATGTCATTGAACAAGGAGCGTTTTGTCATTGGACAGGGAGTGTTATGTCATTGGACAAGGAGCGTGATGTCATTGAACAAGGAGCGTTTTTTCAATGGACTGGGAGCGTTATGTGATTGGACAAGGACCTTTTGTCATTTGCACAAGGAGCGTTATGTCATTGGACAGGAAGCGTTATGTCATTGAAATAGGAGCGTTTTGTCATTGGACAAGGAGAGTTATGTCCTTGGACAAGTTGAGTTATGTCATTGGTCAAGGAGAGTTATGTCATTGGACAAGTTGAGTTATGTCATTGGACAAGGAGCGTTATGTCATTGGACAAGGAGCGTTTTGTCATTGGACAGGGAGCTTTATGTCATTGGACAAGGAGCGTTTTGTCATTGGACAGGGAGCTTTATGTCATTGGACAAGGAGCGTTTTGTCATTGGACAGGGAGCTTTATGTCATTGGACAAGGAGCGTTATGTCATTGAACAAGGAGCGTTATGACAGTGAACAAGGAGCGTTACGTCATTGGACAGGGAGCGTTATGTCATTGGACAGGGAGCGTTATGTGAGTGAACAAGGGTCATTATGTAATTGAACAATGAGCGTTAAGTCATTGAACAAGGAGCGTTATGTCATTGAACAAGGAGCATTATGTCATTGGACAAGGAACGTTCTGTTCTTGGAAAAGGGGAGTTATGTCATTTAAACAAGGGGAGATATGCCATTGAAACAAGGGGAGTTATGACATTGAGCAAGGAGCGTTTTGTCATTGGACAAGGTGCGTTATGTCATTGAACAAGGAGCGTTATGTCATTGAACAAGGAGCATTATGTCATTGGACAAGGAGCGTTCTGTTCTTGGAAAAGGAGAGTTATGGAATTGGACAAGGAGCGTACTGTCATTGAACAAGGAACGTTTTGTCATTGGACAAGGAGCGTTATGTCATTGGACAAGGAGAGTTATTTCATTGGACAGGGAGCGTTATGTCATTGGACAGGGAGCGTTATGTCATTGGACAAGAGGCGTTATGTCATTGGATAAGGACCGTTTTGTCATTGCACAAGGAGCGTTATTTCATTGGACAGGGAGTGTTATGTCATTGAACAAGGAGCGTTTTGTCATTGGACAGGGAGTGTTATGTAATTGCACAAAGAGCGTTGTGTCATTGGACAAGGACCGTTTTGTCATTGGACAGGGAGCGTTATGTCATTGAACAAGGACCGTTTTGTCATTGGACAGGGAGCCTCATGTAATTGGACAAGGAGCGTTTTGTCATTGGACAGGGAGCATTATGTCATTGGACAAGGAGCGTTTTGTCATTGGACAAGGAGCTTTATGTCATTGGACAAGGAGCGTTATGTTATTGAACAAGGAGCGTTATGTCTTTGAACAAGGAGCGTTATGACAGTGAACAAGGAACGTTATGTCATTGGACAGGGAGCGTTATGTCATTGAACAAGGAGCGTTATGTCATTGAACAAGGAGCATTATGTCATTGGACAAGGAGCGTTCTGCTCTTGGAAAAGGGGAGTTATGTCATTTAAACAAGGGGAGATATGACATTGAAACAAGGGGAATTATGACATTGAACAAGGAGCGTTTTGTCATTGGACAAGGGGCATTATGTCATTGAACAAGGAGAGTTTTGTCATTGAACAATGAGAGTTAATTCATTGAACAAGGAGCGTTATGTCATTGAACAAGGAGCATTATGTCATTGAACAAGGAGAGTAATGTCATTGCACAGGGAGCGTTATGTCATTGAACAAGGAGCGTTATGTCATTGAACAAGGAGCATTATATCATTGAACAAGGAGCGTTTTGTCATTGGACAAGGAGCGTTATGTCATTGGACAAGGAGAGTAATGTCATTGCACAGGGAGCGTTATGTCATTGGACAGGGAGCGTTATGTCATTGGACAGGGAGCGTTATGTCATTGGACAAGGGGCGTTATGTCATTGGACAAGGGGCGTTTTGTCACTGGACAAGGAGCGTTATGTCATTGGACAGGGAGCGTTATGTAATTGAACAAGGAACATTTTGTCATTGGACTGGGAGCCTTATGTAATTGGACAAGGAGCTTTTTGTCAATGGACAAGGAGCGTTATGTCATTGCACAAGGAGCGTTATGTCATTGGACAAGGACCGTTTTGTCATTGGACAGGGAGCGTTATGTTATTGAACAAGGAGCGCTTTGTCATTGGACATGGAGCCTAATGTAATTGGACAAGGAGCGTTATGTCATTGGACAAGGAGCGTTATGTGAATGGACAAGGAGCGTTTTGTCAAAGGACAGGGAGTGTTATGTCTTTGGACAAGGAGCGTTATGTCATTGGACAAGGAGCGTTATGTCAATGGACAAGGAGCGTTTTGTCAATGGACAGGGAGCGTTATGTCATTGGACAAGGAGCGTTATGTCATTGAACAAGGAGCATTATGTCTTTGAACAAGGAGCGTTTTGTCATTGGACAAGGAGCGTTATGTCATTGGACAAGGAGAGTAATGTCATTGGACAGGGAGCGTTATGTCATTGGACAAGTGGCTTTATGTCATTGGACAAGGGGCGTTTTGTCACTGGACAAGGAGAGTTATGTCATTGGACAGGCAGCGTTATGTAATTGAACAAGGAACATTTTGTCATTGGACAAGGAGCCTTATGTAATTGGACAAGGAGCTTTTTGTCAATGGACAAGGAGCGTTATGTCATTGCACAAGCAGCGTTATGTCATTGTACAAGGACCGTTTTGTCATTGGACAGGGAGCCTTATGTCATTGGACAAGGAGCGTTATGTCATTGGACAAGGAGCGTTATGTCAATGGACAAGGAGCGTTTTGTCAAAGGACAGGGAGCGTTATGTCATTGGACAAGGAGCGTTATGTCATTGGACAAGGAGCGTTTTGTCATTGGACAAGGAGCGTTATGTCATTGGATAAGGACCGTTTTGTCATTGCACAAGGAGCGTTATTTCATTGGACAGGGAGCGTTATGTCATTGAACAAGGAGCGTTTTGTCATTGGACAGGGAGTGTTATGTCATTGGACAAGGAGCGTGATGTCATTGAACAAGGAGCGTTTTTTCAATGGACTGGGAGCGTTATGTGATTGGACAAGGACCTTTTGTCATTGCACAAGGAGCGTTATGTCATTGGACAGGAAGCGTTATGTCATTGAAATAGGAGCGTTTTGTCATTGGACAAGGAGAGTTATGTCCTTGGACAAGTTGAGTTATGTCATTGGTCAAGGAGAGTTATGTCATTGGACAAGTTGAGTTATGTCATTGGACAAGGAGCGTTATGTCATTGGACAAGGAGCGTTTTGTCATTGGACAGGGAGCTTTATGTCATTGGACAAGGAGCGTTTTGTCATTGGACAGGGAGCTTTATGTCATTGGACAAGGAGCGTTTTGTCATTGGACAGGGAGCTTTATGTCATTGGACAAGGAGCGTTATGTCATTGAACAAGGAGCGTTATGTCATTGAACAAGGAGCGTTATGACAGTGAACAAGGAGCGTTACGTCATTGGACAGGGAGCGTTATGTCATTGGACAGGGAGCGTTATGTGAGTGAACAAGGGTCATTATGTAATTGAACAATGAGCGTTAAGTCATTGAACAAGGAGCGTTATGTCATTGAACAAGGAGCATTATGTCATTGGACAAGGAACGTTCTGTTCTTGGAAAAGGGGAGTTATGTCATTTAAACAAGGGGAGATATGCCATTGAAACAAGGGGAGTTATGACATTGAGCAAGGAGCGTTTTGTCATTGGACAAGGTGCGTTATGTCATTGAACAAGGAGCGTTTTGTCATTGAACAATGAGAGTTAAGTCATTGAACAAGGAGCGTTATGTCATTGAACAAGGAGCATTATGTCATTGGACAAGGAGCGTTCTGTTCTTGGAAAAGGAGAGTTATGGAATTGGACAAGGAGCGTACTGTCATTGAACAAGGAACGTTTTGTCATTGGACAAGGAGCGTTATGTCATTGGACAAGGAGAGTTATTTCATTGGACAGGGAGCGTTATGTCATTGGACAGGGAGCGTTATGTCATTGGACAAGAGGCGTTATGTCATTGGATAAGGACCGTTTTGTCATTGCACAAGGAGCGTTATTTCATTGGACAGGGAGTGTTATGTCATTGAACAAGGAGCGTTTTGTCATTGGACAGGGAGTGTTATGTAATTGCACAAAGAGCGTTGTGTCATTGGACAAGGACCGTTTTGTCATTGGACAGGGAGCGTTATGTCATTGAACAAGGACCGTTTTGTCATTGGACAGGGAGCCTCATGTAATTGGACAAGGAGCGTTTTGTCATTGGACAGGGAGCATTATGTCATTGGACAAGGAGCGTTTTGTCATTGGACAAGGAGCTTTATGTCATTGGACAAGGAGCGTTATGTTATTGAACAAGGAGCGTTATGTCTTTGAACAAGGAGCGTTATGACAGTGAACAAGGAACGTTATGTCATTGGACAGGGAGCGTTATGTCATTGAACAAGGAGCGTTATGTCATTGAACAAGGAGCATTATGTCATTGGACAAGGAGCGTTCTGCTCTTGGAAAAGGGGAGTTATGTCATTTAAACAAGGGGAGATATGACATTGAAACAAGGGGAATTATGACATTGAACAAGGAGCGTTTTGTCATTGGACAAGGGGCATTATGTCATTGAACAAGGAGAGTTTTGTCATTGAACAATGAGAGTTAATTCATTGAACAAGGAGCGTTATGTCATTGAACAAGGAGCATTATGTCATTGAACAAGGAGAGTAATGTCATTGCACAGGGAGCGTTATGTCATTGAACAAGGAGCGTTATGTCATTGAACAAGGAGCATTATATCATTGAACAAGGAGCGTTTTGTCATTGGACAAGGAGCGTTATGTCATTGGACAAGGAGAGTAATGTCATTGCACAGGGAGCGTTATGTCATTGGACAGGGAGCGTTATGTCATTGGACAGGGAGCGTTATGTCATTGGACAAGGGGCGTTATGTCATTGGACAAGGGGCGTTTTGTCACTGGACAAGGAGCGTTATGTCATTGGACAGGGAGCGTTATGTAATTGAACAAGGAACATTTTGTCATTGGACTGGGAGCCTTATGTAATTGGACAAGGAGCTTTTTGTCAATGGACAAGGAGCGTTATGTCATTGCACAAGGAGCGTTATGTCATTGGACAAGGACCGTTTTGTCATTGGACAGGGAGCGTTATGTTATTGAACAAGGAGCGCTTTGTCATTGGACATGGAGCCTAATGTAATTGGACAAGGAGCGTTATGTCATTGGACAAGGAGCATTATGTGAATGGACAAGGAGCGTTTTGTCAAAGGACAGGGAGTGTTATGCCTTTGGACAAGGAGCGTTATGTCATTGGACAAGGAGCGTTATGTCAATGGACAAGGAGCGTTTTGTCAATGGACAGGGAGCGTTATGTCATTGGACAAGGAGCGTTATGTCATTGGACAAGGAGCGTTATGTCATTGGACAAGGAGCGTTTTGTCATTGGACAAGGAGTGTTATGTCATTGGACAAGGACCGTTTTGTCATTGCACAAGGAGCGTTATGTCATTGGACAGGGGGCGTTATGACATTGAACAAGGAGCGTTTTGTCATTGGGCAGGGAGTGTTATGTCATTGGACAAGGAGCGTGATGTCATTGAACAAGGAGCCTTGTGTCAATTGATTGGGAGCGTTATGGGATTGGACAAGGACCGTTTTGTCATTGCACAAGGAGCGTTATGTCATTGGACAGGGAGCGTCATGTCATTGGACAAGGAGCGTTTTGTCATTGGACAGGGAGCGTTATGTCATTGGACAAGGAGCGTTTTGTCATTGGACAAGGAGAGTTATGTCATTGGACAGGGAGCGTTATGTCATTGAACAAGGAGCGTTTTGTCATTGGACAGGGAGCGTTATGTCATTGGACAGGGAGCGTTTTGTCATTGGACAGGGAGCGTTATGTCATTGGACAAGGAGCGTTTTGTCATTGGACAGGGATCGTTATGTCATTGGACAGGGAGCGTTATGTCATTGGACAAGAGGCGTTATGTCATTGGACAAGGAGCGTTATGTCATTGGACAGGGAGCGTTATGTAATTGAACAAGGAACATTTTGTCATTGGACAGGGAGCCTTATGTAATTGGACAAGGAGCTTTTTGTCAATGGACAAGGAGGGTTATGTCATTGCACGAAGAGCGTTATGTCATTGGACAAGTTGAGTTATACTATTGGACAAGGAGAGTTATGTCCTTGGACAAGTTGAGTTATGTCATTGGACAAGGAGCGTTTTGTCATTGGACAGGGAGCGTTATGTCATTGGACATGGAGCGTTCTGTCATTGGACAAGGAGCGTTTTGTCATTGGACATGGAGCGTTCTGTCATTGGACAAGGAGCGTTTTGTCATTGGACAAGGAGAGTTATGTCATTGGACATGGAGCGTTCTGTCATTGGACAAGGACCGTTTTGTCATTGGACAGGGAGCGTTATGTCATTGAACAAGGAGCGTTATGTCCTTGGACAAGTTGAGTTATACTATTGGACAAGGAGAGTTATGTCCTTGGACAAGTTGAGTTATGTCATTGGACAAGGAGCGTTTTGTCATTGGACAGGGAGCGTTATGTCATTGGACATGGAGCGTTCTGTCATTGGACAAGGAGCGTTTTGTCATTGGACAGGAGCGTTATGTCATTGGACAATGTGCGTTATGTTATTGGACAAGGAGCGTTATGTCATTGGACAGGGAGCGTTATGTCATTGAACAAGGAGCGTTTTGTCATTGGACAGGGAGCGTTACGTCATTGTACAAGGAGCGTTATGTCATTGGACAAGGAGCGTTATGGCATTGGACAGGGAGCGTTATGTCATTGGACAAGGAGCGTTTTGTCATTGGACAAGGAGAGTTATGTCATTGGACAGGGAGCGTTCTGTCATTGTACAAGGAGCGTTTTGTCATTGGACAGGGAGCATTATGTCATTGGCCAACGAGCGTTTTGTCATTGGACAGGAGCGTTATGTCATTGGACAAGGCGCGTTATGTTATTGGACAAGGAGCGTTTTGTCATTGGACAGGGAGCGTTATGTCATTGGACAAGGTGCGTTTTGTCATTGGACAGGGAGCTTTATGTCATTGGACAAGGAGCGTTATGTCATTGAACAAGGAGCGTTATGTCATTGGACAGGGAGCGTTATGTCATTGAACAAGGAACGTTATGGCATTGGACAGGGAGCGTTATGTCATTGGACAGGGAGCTTTATGTCATTGGACAAGGAGCGTTATGTCATTGAACAAGGAGCGTTATGACAGTGAACAAGGAGCGTTATGTCATTGGACAGGGAGCGTTATGTCATTGAACAAGGAACGTTATGGCATTGGACAGGGAGCGTTATGTCATTGGAAAAGGAGCGTTTTGTCATTGGACAAGGAGAGTTATGTCATTGGACAGGGAGCGTTATGTCATTGAACAAGGAGCGTTTTGTCATTGGACAGGGAGCATTATGTCATTGGACAAGGAGCGTTTTGTCATTGGACAGGAGCGTTATGTCATTGGACAAGGCGTGTTATGTTATTGGACAAGGAGCTTTATGTCATTGGACAAGGAGCGTTATGTCATTGGACAGGGAGCGTTATGTCATTGGACAGGGAGCGTTATGTCATTGGACAAGTGGCGTTATGTCATTGGACAAGGGGCGTTTTGTCACTGGACAAGGAGAGTTATGTCATTGGACAGGTAGCGTTATGTAATTGAACAAGGAACATTTTGTCATTGGACAGGGAGCCTTATGTAATTGGACAAGGAGCTTTTTGTCAATGGACAAGGAGCGTTATGTCATTGCACAAGGAGCGTTATGTCATTGTACAAGGACCGTTTTGTCATTGGACAGGGAGCCTTATATAATTGGACAAGGAGCGTTATGTCATTGGACAAGGAGCGTTATGTCAATGGACAAGGAGCGTTTTGTCAAAGGACAGGGAGCGTTATGTCATTGGACAAGGAGCGTTATGTCATTGGACAAGGAGCGTTTTGTCATTGGACAAGGAGCGTTATGTCATTGGATAAGGACCGTTTTGTCATTGCACAAGGAGCGTTATTTCATTGGACAGGGAGCGTTATGTCATTGAACAAGGAGCGTTTTGTCATTGGACAGGGAGTGTTATGTCATTGGACAAGGAGCGTGATGTCATTGAACAAGGAGCGTTTTTTCAATGGACAGGGAGCGTTATGTGATTGGACAAGGACCTTTTGTCATTGAACAAGGAGCGTTATGTCATTGGACAGGAAGCGTTATGTCATTGAAATAGGAGCGTTTTGTCATTGGACAAGGAGAGTTATGTCCTTGGACAAGTTGAGTTATGTCATTGGACAAGGAGAGTTATGTCATTGGACAAGTTGGGTTGTGTCATTGGACAAGGAGCATTTTGTCATTGGACAGGGAGAGTTATGTCATTGGACAAGGAGCGTTATGTCATTGGACAGGGAGCGTTATGTCATTGGACAAGGAGCGTTTTGTCATTGAACAAGGAGCGTTATGACAGTGAACAAGGAGCGTTACGTCATTGGACAGGGAGCTTTATGTCATTGGACAAGGAGCGTTTTGTCATTGGACAGGGAGCTTTATGTCATTGGACAAGGAGCGTTATGTCATTGAACAAGGAGCGTTATGTCATTGAACAAGGAGCGTTATGACAGTGAACAAGGAGCGTTACGTCATTGGACAGGGAGCGTTATGTCATTGGACAGGGAGCGTTATGTGAGTGAACAAGGGGCATTATGTCATTGGACAAGGAACGTTCTGTTCTTGGAAAAGGGGAGTTATGTCATTTAAACAAGGGGAGATATGCCATTGAAACAAGGGGAGTTATGACATTGAGCAAGGAGCGTTTTGTCATTGGACAAGGGGCGTTATGTCATTGAACAAGGAGCGTTTTGTCATTGAACAATGAGAGTTAAGTCATTGAACAAGGAGCATTATGTCATTGGACAAGGAGCGTTCTGTTCTTGGAAAAGGAGAGTTATGGAATTGGACAAGGAGCGTTCTGTCATTGAACAAGGAACGTTTTGTCATTGGACAAGGAGCGTTATGTCATTGGACAAGGAGAGTTATGTCATTGGACAGGGAGCGTTATGTCATTGGACAGGGAGCGTTATGTCACTGGACAAGGAGCGTTATGTCATTGGACAGGGAGCGTTATGTCATTGCACAAAGAGCGTTATGTCATTGGACAGGGACCGTTTTGTCATTGGACAGGGAGCGTTATGTTATTGAACAAGGAGCGCTTTGTCATTGGACATGGAGCCTAATGTAATTGGACAAGGAGCGTTATGTCATTGGACAGGGAGCGTTATGTAATTGAACAAGGAACATTTTGTCATTGGACTGGGAGCCTTATGTAATTGGACAAGGAGCTTTTTGTCAATGGACAAGGAGCGTTATGTCATTGGACAGCGATCGTTATGTAATTGAACAAGGAACATTTTGTCATTGGACTGGGAGCCTTATGTAATTGGACAAGGAGCTTTTTGTCAATGGACAAGGAGCGTTATGTCATTGCACAAGGAGCGTTATGTCATTGGACAAGGACCGTTTTGTCATTGGACAGGGAGCGTTATGTTATTGAACAAGGAGCGCTTTGTCATTGGACATGGAGCCTAATGTAATTGGACAAGGAGCGTTATGTCATTGGACAAGGAGCGTTATGTGAATGGACAAGGAGCGTTTTGTCAAAGGACAGGGAGTGTTATGTCTTTGGACAAGGAGCGTTATGTCATTGGACAAGGAGCGTTATGTCAATGGACAAGGAGCGTTTTGTCAATGGACAGGGAGCGTTATGTCATTGGACAAGGAGCGTTATGTCATTGGACAAGGAGCGTTATGTCATTGGACAAGGAGCGTTTTGTCATTGGACAAGGAGTGTTATGTCATTGGACAAGGACCGTTTTGTCATTGCACAAGGAGCGTTATGTCATTGGACAGGGAGCGTTATGACATTGAACAAGGAGCGTTATGTCATTGGACAGGGAGCATTTTGTCATTGGGCAGGGAGTGTTATGTCATTGGACAAGGAGCGTGATGTCATTGAACAAGGAGCCTTGTGTCAATGGATTGGGAGCGTTATGGGATTGGACAAGGACCGTTTTGTCATTGCACAAGGAACGTTATGTCATTGGACAGGGAGCGTTATGTCATTGAACAAGGAGCATTTTGTCATTGGACAGGGAGCGTTATGTCATTGGACAAGGAGAGTTATGTCCTTGGACAAGTTGAGTTATGTCATTGGACAAGGAGAGTTATGTCCTTGGACAAGTTGAATTAGGTCATTGGACAAGGACCGTTTTGTCATTGCACAAGGAGCGTTATGTCATTGGACAGGGAGCGTCATGTCATTGGACAAGGAGCATTTTGTCATTGGACAGGGAGCGTTATGTCATTGGACAAGGAGCGTTTTGTTATTGGACAAGGAGAGTTATGTCATTGGACAGGGAGCGTTATGTCATTGAACAAGGAGCGTTTTGTCATTGGACAGGGAGCGTTATGTCATTGGACAGGGAGCATTTTGTCATTGGACAGGGAGCGTTATGTCATTGGACAAGGAGCGTTTTGTCATTGGACAGGGATCGTTATGTCATTGGACAGGGAGCGTTATGTCATTGGACAAGAGGCGTTATGTCATTGGACAAGGAGCGTTATGTCATTGGACAGGGAGCGTTATGTAATTGAACAAGGAACATTTTGTCATTGGACAGGGAGCCTTATGTAATTGGACAAGGAACTTTTTGTCAATGGACAAGGAGAGTTATGTCCTTGGACAAGTTGAGTTATGTCATTGGACAAGGAGAGTTATGTCCTTGGACAAGTTGAATTAGGTCATTGGACAAGGACCGTTATGTCATTGCACAAAGAGCGTTATGTCATTGGACAAGGACCATTTTGTCATTGAACAAGGAGCGTTTTGTCATTGGACAGGGAGCGTTATGTCCTTGGACTAGTTGAGTTATGTCATTGGACAAGGAGATTTATGTCCTTGGACAAGTTGAGTTATGTCATTGGACAAGGACCGTTTCGTCATTGCACAAGGAGCGTTATGTCATTGGACAAGGAGCGTTATGTCATTGGACAAGGAGAGTTATGTCAATGGACAGGGAGCGTTATGTGATTGGACAAGGACCGTTTTGTCATTGCACAAGGAATGTTATGTCATTGGACAGGGAGCGTTATGTCATAGAACAAGGAGCATTTTGTCATTGGACAGGGAGCGTTATGTCATTGGACAAGGAGAGTTATGTCCTTGGACAAGTTGAGTTATGTCATTGGACAAGGACCGTTTTGTCATTGGACAGGGAGCGTTATGTCATTGGACATGGAGCGTTCTGTCATTGGACAAGGAGCGTTTTGTCATTGGACAGGAGCGTTATGTCATTGAACAAGGAGCGTTATGTCATTGAACAAGGAGCGTTTTGTCATTGGACAGGGAGCGTTACGTCATTGTACAAGGAGCGTTATGTCATTGGACAAGGAGCGTTATGGCATTGGACAGGGAGCGTTATGTCATTGGACAAGGAGCGTTTTGTCATTGGACAAGGAGAGTTATGTCATTGGACAGGGAGCGTTCTGTCATTGTACAAGGAGCGTTTTGTCATTGGACAGGGAGCATTATGTCATTGGACAACGAGCGTTTTGTCATTGGACAGGAGCGTTATGTCATTGGACAAGGCGCGTTATGTTATTGGACAAGGAGCGTTTTGTCATTGGACAGGGAGCATTATGTCATTGGACAAGGTGCGTTTTGTCATTGGACAGGGAGCTTTATGTCATTGGACAAGGAGCGTTATGTCATTGAACAAGGAGCGTTATGACAGTGAACAAGGAGCGTTATGTCATTGGACAGGGAGCGTTATGTCATTGAACAAGGAACGTTATGGCATTGGACAGGGAGCGTTATGTCATTGGAAAAGGAGCGTTTTGTCATTGGACAAGGAGCGTTTTGTCATTGGACAGGGAGCATTATGTCATTGGGCAAGGAGCGTTATGTCATTGGACAGGGAGCGTTATGTCATTGAACAAGGAGCGTTTTGTCATTGGACAGGGAGCATTATGTCATTGGACAAGGAGCGTTTTGTCATTGGACAGGAGCGTTATGTCATTGGACAAGGCGTGTTATGTTATTGGACAAGGAGCTTGATGTCATTGGACAAGGAGCGTTATGTCATTGAACAAGGAGCGTTATGTCATTGAGCAAGGAGCGTTATGACAGTGAACAAGGAGCGTTATGTCATTGGACAGGGAGCGTTATGTCATTGAACAAGGAGCATTATGTCTTTGAACAAGGAGCATTATGTCATTGGACAAGGAGCGTTCTGTTCTTGGAAAAGGGGAGTTATGTCATTTAAACAAGGGGAGATATGACATTGAAACAAGCGGAATTATGATATTGAACAAGGAGCGTTTTGTCAATGAACAATGAGAGTTAATTCATTGAACAAGGAGCGTGATGTCATTGAACAAGGAGCATTATGTCATTGAACAAGGAGCGTTTTGTCATTGGACAAGGAGCGTTATGTCATTGGACAAGGAGAGTAATGTCATTGGACAGGGAACGCTATGTCATTGGACAGGGAGCGTTATGTCATTGGACAAGTGGCGTTATGTCATTGGACAAGGGGCGTTTTGTCACTGGACAAGGAGAGTTATGTCATTGGACAGGCAGCGTTATGTAATTGAACAAGGAACATTTTGTCATTGGACAGGGAGCCTTATGTAATTGGACAAGGAGCTTTTTGTCAATGGACAAGGAGCGTTATGTCATTGCACAAGGAGCGTTATGTCATTGTACAAGGACCGTTTTGTCATTGGACAGGGAGCCTTATGTAATTGGACAAGGAGCGTTATGTCATTGGACAAGGAGCGTTATGTCAATGGACAAGGAGCGTTTTGTCAAAGGACAGGGAGCGTTATGTCATTGGACAAGGAGCGTTTTGTCATTGGACAAGGAGCGTTATGTCATTGGATAAGGACCGTTTTGTCATTGCACAAGGAGCGTTATTTCATTGGACAGGGAGCGTTATGTCATTGAACAAGGAGCGTTTTGTCATTGGACAGGGAGTGTTATGTCATTGGACAAGGAGCGTGATGTCATCGAACAAGGAGCGTTTTTTCAATGGACTGGGAGCGTTATGTGATTGGACAAGGACCTCTTGTCATTGCACAAGGAGCGTTATGTCATTGGACAGGAAGCGTTATGTCATTGAAATAGGAGCGTTTTGTCATTGGACAAGGAGAGTTATGTCCTTGGACAAGTTGAGTTATGTCATTGGACAAGGAGAGTTATGTCATTGGACAAGTTGAGTTATGTCATTGGACAAGGAGCATTTTGTCATTGGACAGGGAGCGTTATGACAGTGAACAAGGAACGTTACGTCATTGGACAGGGAGCGTTATGTCATTGGAGAGGGAGCGTTATGTCATTGGACAAGGAGCGTTATGTCATTGGAGAGGGAGCGTTATGTCATTGGACAAGGAGCGTTTTGTCATTGGACAGGGAGCTTTATGTCATTGGACAAGGAGCGTTTTGTCATTGGACAGGGAGCTTTATGTCATTGGACAAGGAGCGTTATGTCATTGAACAAGGAGCGTTATGTCATTGAACAAGGAGCGTTATGACAGTGAACAAGGAACGTTACGTCATTGGACAGGGAGCGTTATGTCATTGAACAAGGAGTGTTTTGTCATTGGACAGGGAGCGTTATGTGAGTGAACAAGGGTCATTATGTAATTGAACAATGAGCGTTAAGTCATTGAACAAGGAGCGTTATGTCATTGAACAAGGAGCATTATGTCATTGGACAAGGAACGTTCTGTTCTTGGAAAAGGGGAGTTATGTCATTTAAACAAGGGGAGATATGCCTTTGAAACAAGGGGAGTTATGACATTGAGCAAGGAGCGTTTTGTCATTGGTCAAGGGGCGTTATGTCATTGAACAAGGAGCGTTTTGTCATTGAACAAGGAGCATTATGTCATTGGACAAGGAGCGTTCTGTTCTTGGAAAAGGAGAGTTATGGAATTGGACAAGGAGCGTTCTGTCATTGAACAAGGAACGTTTTGTCATTGGACAAGGAGCGTTATGTCATTGGACAAGGAGAGTTATGTCATTGGACAGGGAGCGTTATGTCATTGCACAGGGAGCGTTATGTCATTGGACAAGAGGCGTTATGTCACTGGACAAGGAGCGTTATGTAATTGAACGAGGAACATTTTGTCATTGGACAGGGAGCCTTATGTAATTGGACAAGGAGCTTTTTGTCAATGGACAAGGAGCGTAATGTCATTGCACAAAGAGCGTTATGTCACTGGACAAGGACCGTTTTGTCATTGGACAGGGAGCGTTATGTCATTGAACAAGGAGCGTTTTGTCATTGGACAGGGAGCCTCATGTAATTGGACAAGGAGCGTTATGTCATTGGACAAGGAGCGTTATGTCAATGGACAAGGAGCGTTTTGTCATTGGACAGGGAGCGTTATGTCATTGAACAAGGAGCGTTTTGTCATTGGACAGGGAGCCTCATGTAATTGGACAAGGAGCGTTATGTCATTGGACAAGGAGCATTTTGTCATTGGACAGGGAGCGTTATGTCATTGGACATGGAGCGTTCTGTCATTGGACAAGGAGCGTTTTGTCATTGGACAGGAGCGTTATGTCATTGGACAATGTGCGTTATGTTCTTGGACAAGGAGCGTTATGTCATTGGACAGGGAGCGTTTTGTCATTGGACAGGGAGCGTTACGTCATTGTACAAGGAGCGTTATGTCATTGGACAAGGAGCGTTATGGCATTGGACAGGGAGCGTTATGTCATTGGACAAGGAGCGTTTTGTCATTGGACAAGGAGAGTTATGTCATTGGACAGGGAGCGTTCTGTCATTGTACAAGGAGCGTTTTGTCATTGGACAGGGAGCATTATGTCATTGGACAACGAGCGTTTTGTCATTGGACAGGAGCGTTATGTCATGGACAAGGCGCGTTATGTTATTGGACAAGGAGCGTTTTGTCATTGGACAGGGAGCGTTATGTCATTGGACAAGGAGCGTTTTGTCATTGGACAGGGAGCGTTATGTCATTGGACAAGGAGCGTTATGTCATTGAACAAGGAGCGTTATGACAGTGAACAAGGAGCGTTATGTCATTGGACAGGGAGCGTTATGTCATTGAACAAGGAACGTTATGGCATTGGACAGGGAGCGTTATGTCATTGGAAAAGGAGCGTTTTGTCATTGGACAAGGAGAGTTATGTCATTGGACAGGGAGCGTTATGTCATTGAACAAGGAGCGTTTTGTCATTGGACAAGGAGAGTTATGTCATTGGACAAGGAGCGTTATGTCATTGAACAAGGAGCGTTTTGTCATTGGACAGGGAGCATTATGTCATTGGACAAGGAGCGTTATGTCATTGAACAAGGAGCATTATGTCATTGGACAAGGAGCGTTATGTCATTGGACAAGGAGAGTAATGTCATTGGACAGGGAGCGTTATGTCATTGGACAGGGAGCGTTATGTCATTGAACAAGGAGCATTATGTCATTGAACAAGGAGCATTATGTCATTGGACAAGGAGCGTTCTGTTCTTGGAAAAGGGGAGTTATATCATTTAAACAAGGGGAGATATGACATTGAAACAAGCGGAATTATGACATTGAACAAGGAGCGTTTTGTCATTGAACAATGAGAGTTAATTCATTGAACAAGGAGCGTTATGTCATTGAACAAGGAGCATTATGTCATTGAACAAGGAGCGTTCTGTCATTGGACAAGGAGCGTTATGTCATTGAACAAGGAGCGTTATGTCATTGGACAAGGAGAGTAATGTCATTGGACAAGGAGAGTAATGTCATTGGACAGGGAGCGTTATGTCATTGGACAAGGAGCGTTATGTCATTGGACAAGGAGAGTAATGTCATTGGACAAGGAGCGTTATGTCATTGGACAGGGAGCGTTATGTCATTGGACAAGGAGCGTTATGTCATTGGACAAGGAGAGTAATGTCATTGGACAGGGAGCGTTATGTCATTGGACAGGGAGCGTTATGTCATTGGACAAGGGGCGTTTTGTCACTGGACAAGGAGAGTTATGTCATTGGACAGGCAGCGTTATGTAATTGAACAAGGAACATTTTGTCATTGGACAGGGAGCCTTATGTAATTGGACAAGGAGCTTTTTGTCAATGGACAAGGAGCGTTATGTCATTGTACAAGGACCGTTTTGTCATTGGACAGGGAGCCTTATGTAATTGGACAAGGAGCGTTATGTCATTGGACAAGGAGCGTTATGTCAATGGACAAGGAGCGTTTTGTCAAAGGACAGGGAGCGTTATGTCATTGGACAAGGAGCGTTATGTCATTGGACAAGGAGCGTTTTGTCATTGGACAAGGAGCGTTATGTCATTGGATAAGGACCGTTTTGTCATTGCACAAGGAGCGTTATTTCATTGGACAGGGAGCGTTATGTCATTGAACAAGGAGCATTTTGTCATTGGACAGGGAGTGTTATGTCATTGGACAAGGAGCGTGATGTCATTGAACAAGGAGCGTTTTTTCAATGGACTGGGAGCGTTATGTGATTGGACAAGGACCTTTTGTCATTGCACAAGGAGCGTTATGTCATTGGACAGGAAGCGTTATGTCATTGAAATAGGAGCGTTTTGTCATTGGACAAGGAGAGTTATGTCCTTGGACAAGTTGAGTTATGTCATTGGACAAGGAGAGTTATGTCATTGGACAAGTTGAGTTATGTCATTGGACAAGGAGCATTTTGTCATTGGACAGGGAGCGTTATGTCATTGGACAGGGAGCGTTATGTCATTGGACAAGGAGCATTTTGTCATTGGACAGGGAGCGTTATGTCATTGAACAAGGAGCGTTATGTCATTGAACAAGGAGCGTTATGACAGTTAACAAGGAGCGTTACGTCATTGGACAGGGAGCGTTATGTCATTGGACAGGGAGCGTTATGTCATTGGACAGTGAGCGTTATGTCATTGAACAAGGAGCGTTTTGTCATTGGACAGGAGCGTTATGTCATTGGACAGTGAGCGTTATGTCATTGAACAAGGAGCGTTTTGTCATTGGACAGGAGCGTTATGTCATTGGACAAGGAGCGTTATGTCATTGGACAGTGAGCGTTATGTCATTGGACAAGGAGCGTTTTGTCATTGGACAAGTTGAGTTATGTCATTGGACAAGGAGAGTTATGTCATTGGACAAGGAGCGTTTTGTCATTGGACAAGTTGAGTTATGTCATTGGACAAGTTGAGTTATGTCATTGGACAAGGAGCGTTTTGTCATTGGACAGGAAGCGTTATGTCATTGGACAGGGAGCGTTATGTCATTGGACAGTGAGCGTTATGTCATTGAACAAGGAGCGTTTTGTCATTGGACAGGAGCGTTATGTCATTGGACAAGGAGCGTTATGTCATTGGACAGTGAGCGTTATGTCATTGGACAAGGAGCGTTTTGTCATTGGACAGGAGCGTTATGTCATTGGACAAGGCGCATTATGTTATTGGACAAGGAGCGTTTTGTCATTGGACAAGGAGCGTTATGTCACTGGACAGGGAGCGTTATGTCATTGGACAGGGAGCGTTATGTCATTGGACAGGGAGCATTATGTCATTGGACAAGGAGCGTTATGTCATTGGACAAGGAGCGTTCTGTTCTTGGAAAAGGGGAGATATGACATTGAAACAAGGGAGAGTTATGTCATTGGACAAGGAGCGTTTTGTCATTGGACAAGGAGCGTTATGTCACTGGACAAGGAGCGTTTTGTCATTGGACAGGGAGCGTTATGTCATTGGACAAGAAGCGTTTTGTCATTGGACAGGAGCGTTATGTCATTGGACAAGAAGCGTTATGTCATTGGACAAGGAGCGTTATGTCTTTGGACAGGGAGCGTTAGGTCATTGGACAAGGAGCGTTATGTCATTGGACAAGGAGCGTTATGTCATTGGACAAGGAGCGTTATGTCATTGGACAAGGGGCGTTTTGTCATTAGACAGGGAGCGTTATGTCATTGGACAAGGAGAGTTATGTCATTGGACAAGGAGCGTTATGTCAGTGAACAAGGAGCACTATCTCATTGGACGAGGAAAGTTCTGTTCTTGGAAAAGGGGAGTTATGTCTTTGAAACAAGGGGAGAAATGACATTGAAACAAGGGGAGTTATGACATTGACCAAGGAGCGTTTTGTCATTGGACAAGGGGCGTTATGTCATTGGACAATGAACGTTATGTCATTGGACAGGGAGCGTTTTGTCATTGGACAAGGAGCGGTATGTCATTGGACAGGGAGCTTTATGTCATTGGACAAGGAGCGTTATGTCAGTGAACAAGGAGCGTTTTGTCATTGGACAAGGAGCGTTTTGTCATTGGACAAGGAGCGGTATGTCATTGGACAGGGAGCTTTATGTCATTGAAACAAGGGGAGATATGACATTGAAACAAGGGGAGTTATGACATTGACCAAGGAGCGTTTTGTCATTGGACAAGGGGCGTTGTGTCATTTGACAAGGAGAGTTATGTTATTGGACAAGGAGCGTTTTGTCATTGAACAAGGAGCGTTTTGTCATTGGACAAGGAGCGTTTTGTCATTGGACAGGGAGCGTTATGTCATTGGTCAAGGAACGTTTAGTCATTGGACAGGAGCGTTATTTCATTGGACAGGGAGCGTTATGTCATTGAACAAGGAGCATTTTGTCATTGGACAGGGAGTGTTATGTCATTGGACAAGGAGCGTGATGTCATTGAACAAGGAGCGTTTTTTCAATGGACTGGGAGCGTTATGTGATTGGACAAGGACCTTTTGTCATTGCACAAGGAGCGTTATGTCATTGGACAGGAAGCGTTATGTCATTGAAATAGGAGCGTTTTGTCATTGGACAAGGAGAGTTATGTCCTTGGACAAGTTGAGTTATGTCATTGGACAAGGAGAGTTATGTCATTGGACAAGTTGAGTTATGTCATTGGACAAGGAGCATTTTGTCATTGGACAGGGAGCGTTATGTCATTGGACAGGGAGCGTTATGTCATTGGACAAGGAGCATTTTGTCATTGGACAGGGAGCGTTATGTCATTGAACAAGGAGCGTTATGTCATTGAACAAGGAGCGTTATGACAGTTAACAAGGAGCGTTACGTCATTGGACAGGGAGCGTTATGTCATTGGACAGGGAGCGTTATGTCATTGGACAGTGAGCGTTATGTCATTGAACAAGGAGCGTTTTGTCATTGGACAGGAGCGTTATGTCATTGGACAGTGAGCGTTATGTCATTGAACAAGGAGCGTTTTGTCATTGGACAGGAGCGTTATGTCATTGGACAAGGAGCGTTATGTCATTGGACAGTGAGCGTTATGTCATTGGACAAGGAGCGTTTTGTCATTGGACAAGTTGAGTTATGTCATTGGACAAGGAGAGTTATGTCATTGGACAAGGAGCGTTTTGTCATTGGACAAGTTGAGTTATGTCATTGGACAAGTTGAGTTATGTCATTGGACAAGGAGCGTTTTGTCATTGGACAGGAAGCGTTATGTCATTGGACAGGGAGCGTTATGTCATTGGACAGTGAGCGTTATGTCATTGAACAAGGAGCGTTTTGTCATTGGACAGGAGCGTTATGTCATTGGACAAGGAGCGTTATGTCATTGGACAGTGAGCGTTATGTCATTGGACAAGGAGCGTTTTGTCATTGGACAGGAGCGTTATGTCATTGGACAAGGCGCATTATGTTATTGGACAAGGAGCGTTTTGTCATTGGACAAGGAGCGTTATGTCACTGGACAGGGAGCGTTATGTCATTGGACAGGGAGCGTTATGTCATTGGACAGGGAGCATTATGTCATTGGACAAGGAGCGTTATGTCATTGGACAAGGAGCGTTCTGTTCTTGGAAAAGGGGAGATATGACATTGAAACAAGGGAGAGTTATGTCATTGGACAAGGAGCGTTTTGTCATTGGACAAGGAGCGTTATGTCACTGGACAAGGAGCGTTTTGTCATTGGACAGGGAGCGTTATGTCATTGGACAAGAAGCGTTTTGTCATTGGACAGGAGCGTTATGTCATTGGACAAGAAGCGTTATGTCATTGGACAAGGAGCGTTATGTCTTTGGACAGGGAGCGTTAGGTCATTGGACAAGGAGCGTTATGTCATTGGACAAGGAGCGTTATGTCATTGGACAAGGAGCGTTATGTCATTGGACAAGGGGCGTTTTGTCATTAGACAGGGAGCGTTATGTCATTGGACAAGGAGAGTTATGTCATTGGACAAGGAGCGTTATGTCAGTGAACAAGGAGCACTATCTCATTGGACGAGGAAAGTTCTGTTCTTGGAAAAGGGGAGTTATGTCTTTGAAACAAGGGGAGAAATGACATTGAAACAAGGGGAGTTATGACATTGACCAAGGAGCGTTTTGTCATTGGACAAGGGGCGTTATGTCATTGGACAATGAACGTTATGTCATTGGACAGGGAGCGTTTTGTCATTGGACAAGGAGCGGTATGTCATTGGACAGGGAGCTTTATGTCATTGGACAAGGAGCGTTATGTCAGTGAACAAGGAGCGTTTTGTCATTGGACAAGGAGCGTTTTGTCATTGGACAAGGAGCGGTATGTCATTGGACAGGGAGCTTTATGTCATTGAAACAAGGGGAGATATGACATTGAAACAAGGGGAGTTATGACATTGACCAAGGAGCGTTTTGTCATTGGACAAGGGGCGTTGTGTCATTTGACAAGGAGAGTTATGTTATTGGACAAGGAGCGTTTTGTCATTGAACAAGGAGCGTTTTGTCATTGGACAAGGAGCGTTTTGTCATTGGACAGGGAGCGTTATGTCATTGGTCAAGGAACGTTTAGTCATTGGACAGGAGCGTTATGTCATTGGACAGGGAGAGTTATGTCATTGGACAATGAGCGTTATGTCATTGGACAGGGAGCGTTTTGTCATTGGACAAGGAGCATTATGTCAGTGAACAAGGAGCACTATGTCATTGGACAAGGAAAGTTCTGTTCTTGGAAAAGGAGAGTTATGTCATTGAAACAAGGGGAGATATGACATTGAAACAAGGGGAGTTATGACATTGAACAAGGAGCGTTTTGTCATTGGACAAGGGGCGTTATGTCATTGAACAAGGAGAGTTATGTCATTGGACAATGAGCATTATGTCATTGGACAAGGAACGTTCTGTTCTTGGAAAAGGGGAGTTATGTCATTGAAACAAGGGGAGATATGACATTGAAACAAGGGGAGTTATGACATTGAACAAGGAGCGTTTTGTCATTGGACAAGGGGCGTTATGTCATTGAACAAGGAGAGTAATATCATTGGACAAGGAGCGTTTTGTCATTAGACAGGGAGCGTTATGTCATTGGACAAGGAGAGTTATGTCATTGGACAATGAGCATTATGTCATTGGACAAGGAACGTTCTGTTCTTGGAAAAGGGGAGTTATGTCATTGAAACAAGGGGAGATATGACATTGAAACAAGGGGAGTTATGACATTGAACAAGGAGCGTTTTGTCATAGGACAAGGGGCGTTATGTCATTGGACAAGGAGAGTCATGTCATTGAACAAGGGGCGTTTTGTCATTAGACAGGGAGCGTTATGTCATTGGACAAGTAGAGTTATGTCATTGAACAAGGAGCGTTATGTCATTGAACAAGGAGCGTTATGTCATTGGACAAGGAGCGTTTTGTCATTGGACAGGGAGCATTATGTCATTGGACAAGGAGCGTTTTGTCATTGGACAAAGAGCGTTTCTCATTGGACAGGGAGCGTTATGTCATTGGACTGGGAGCGTAATATCATTGGACAAGGAGCGTTTTGTCATTGGACAGGGAGCATTATGTCATTGAACAATGAGCGTTATGTTAATGGTCACGAAGCATTATGTCATTGGACAAGGAGCATTATGTCATTGGACAAGGAGCGTTCTGTTCTTGGAAAAGGGGTGTTATGTCATTGAAACAAGGGGAGATATGACATTGAAACAAGGGAGAGTTATGTCATTGGAAAAGGAGCGTTTTGTCATTGGACAAGGACCGTTATGTCATTGGACAAGGAGCGTTTTGTCATTGGACAAGGAGAGTTATGTCATTGGACAAGGCACGTTATGTCATTGGACAATGAGTGTTATGTCATTGAACAGGGAGCGTTTTGTCATTGGTCAAGTAGCCTTATGTAATTGGACAAAGAGCTTTTTGTCAATGGACAGGGAGCGTTACGTCATTGAACAGGGAGCGTTATGTCATTGAACAAGGAGCGTTTTATCATTGGTCAAGGAGCCTTATGTAATTGGACAAGGAGCGTTATGTCATTGAACAAGGAGTGTTTTTTCATTGGACAGGGAGCGTTATGTCATTGGACAAGGAGAGTTATGTCCTTGGACAAGTTGAGTTATGTCTTTGGACAAGGAGAGTTATATCATTGGACAAGGAGATTTATGTCCTTGGACAAGTTGAGTTATGTCATTGGACAAGGAGATTTATGCCATTGGACAAGAAGAGTTATGTCCTTGGACAAGTTGAGTTATGTCATAGGACAAGGAGTGTAATGTCCTTGGACAAGTTGAGTTATGTCATTGAAACAAGGAGAGTTATGTCCTTGGACAAGTTGAGTCATGTCATTGAACAAGGGGCGTTTTGTCATTAGACAGGGAGCGTTATGTCATTGGACAAGGAGAGTTATGTCATTGAACAAGGAGCGTTATGTCATTGGACAAGGAGCGTTTTGTCATTGGACAGGGAGCATTATGTCATTGGACAAGGAGCGTTTTGTCATTGGACAAGGAGCGTTTCTCATTGGACAGGGAGCGTTATGTCATTGGACAAGGAGCGTTATGTCATTGGACTGGGAGCGTTATATCATTGGACAAGGAGCGTTTTGTCATTGGACAGGGAGCATTATGTCATTGAACAATGAGCGTTATGTTAATGGACATGAAGCATTATGTCATTGGACAAGGAGCATTATGTCATTGGACAAGGAGCATTATGTCATTGGACAAGGAGCGTTCTGTTCTTGGAAAAGGGGAGTTATGTAATTGAAACAAGGGGAGATATGACATTGAAACAAGGGGAGTTATGACATTGAACAAGGAGCGTTTTGTCATTGGACAAGGGGCGTTATGTCATTTGACAAGGAGAGTTATGTAATTGAAACAAGGGGTGTTATGTCATTGGACAAGGAGCGTTATGTCATTGGACAAGGAGAGTTATGTCATTGAAACAAGGGGAGTTATGTCATTGGACAAGGAGCGTTATGTCATTGGACAAGGAGAGTTATGTCATTGGACAAGGAGCCTTTTGTCATTGGACAAGGAGAGTTATGTCATTGAAACAAGGGGAGTTATGTCATTGGACAAGGAGCGTTATGTCATTGGACAAGGAGAGTTATGTCATTGGACAAGGAGCCTTTTGTCATTGGGCAAGGAGCGTTATGTCATTGGACAAGGAGCGTTTTGTCATTGGACAAGGAGCGTTATGTCATTGGACAGGGAGCGTTTTGTCATTGGACAAGGAGCGTTTTGTCATTGCACAAGGAGCGTTTTGTCATTGCACAAGGAGCGTTATGTCATTGGACAGGGAGCGTTATGTAATTGAACAAGGAGCGTTATGTCATTGAACAAGGAGCGTTTTGTCATTGGACAGGGAGCCTTATGTAATTGGACAAGGAGCGTTATGTCATTGGACAAGGAGCATTTTGTCATTGCACAAGGAGCGTTATGTCATTGGACAGGGAGCGTTTTGTCATTGGACAGGGAGCGTTTTGTCATTGGACAGGGAGCGTTATGTCATTGGACAGGGAGCGTTATGTCATTGGACAGGGAGCGTTATGTCATTGGACAAGGGGCGTTTTGTCACTGGACAAGGAGAGTTATGTCATTGGACAGGCAGCGTTATGTAATTGAACAAGGAACATTTTGTCATTGGACAGGGAGCCTTATGTAATTGGACAAGGAGCTTTTTGTCAATGGACAAGGAGCGTTATGTCATTGTACAAGGACCGTTTTGTCATTGGACAGGGAGCCTTATGTAATTGGACAAGGAGCGTTATGTCATTGGACAAGGAGCGTTATGTCAATGGACAAGGAGCGTTTTGTCAAAGGACAGGGAGCGTTATGTCATTGGACAAGGAGCGTTATGTCATTGGACAAGGAGCGTTTTGTCATTGGACAAGGAGCGTTATGTCATTGGATAAGGACCGTTTTGTCATTGCACAAGGAGCGTTATTTCATTGGACAGGGAGCGTTATGTCATTGAACAAGGAGCATTTTGTCATTGGACAGGGAGTGTTATGTCATTGGACAAGGAGCGTGATGTCATTGAACAAGGAGCGTTTTTTCAATGGACTGGGAGCGTTATGTGATTGGACAAGGACCTTTTGTCATTGCACAAGGAGCGTTATGTCATTGGACAGGAAGCGTTATGTCATTGAAATAGGAGCGTTTTGTCATTGGACAAGGAGAGTTATGTCCTTGGACAAGTTGAGTTATGTCATTGGACAAGGAGAGTTATGTCATTGGACAAGTTGAGTTATGTCATTGGACAAGGAGCATTTTGTCATTGGACAGGGAGCGTTATGTCATTGGACAGGGAGCGTTATGTCATTGGACAAGGAGCATTTTGTCATTGGACAGGGAGCGTTATGTCATTGAACAAGGAGCGTTATGTCATTGAACAAGGAGCGTTATGACAGTTAACAAGGAGCGTTACGTCATTGGACAGGGAGCGTTATGTCATTGGACAGGGAGCGTTATGTCATTGGACAGTGAGCGTTATGTCATTGAACAAGGAGCGTTTTGTCATTGGACAGGAGCGTTATGTCATTGGACAGTGAGCGTTATGTCATTGAACAAGGAGCGTTTTGTCATTGGACAGGAGCGTTATGTCATTGGACAAGGAGCGTTATGTCATTGGACAGTGAGCGTTATGTCATTGGACAAGGAGCGTTTTGTCATTGGACAAGTTGAGTTATGTCATTGGACAAGGAGAGTTATGTCATTGGACAAGGAGCGTTTTGTCATTGGACAAGTTGAGTTATGTCATTGGACAAGTTGAGTTATGTCATTGGACAAGGAGCGTTTTGTCATTGGACAGGAAGCGTTATGTCATTGGACAGGGAGCGTTATGTCATTGGACAGTGAGCGTTATGTCATTGAACAAGGAGCGTTTTGTCATTGGACAGGAGCGTTATGTCATTGGACAAGGAGCGTTATGTCATTGGACAGTGAGCGTTATGTCATTGGACAAGGAGCGTTTTGTCATTGGACAGGAGCGTTATGTCATTGGACAAGGCGCATTATGTTATTGGACAAGGAGCGTTTTGTCATTGGACAAGGAGCGTTATGTCACTGGACAGGGAGCGTTATGTCATTGGACAGGGAGCGTTATGTCATTGGACAGGGAGCATTATGTCATTGGACAAGGAGCGTTATGTCATTGGACAAGGAGCGTTCTGTTCTTGGAAAAGGGGAGATATGACATTGAAACAAGGGAGAGTTATGTCATTGGACAAGGAGCGTTTTGTCATTGGACAAGGAGCGTTATGTCACTGGACAAGGAGCGTTTTGTCATTGGACAGGGAGCGTTATGTCATTGGACAAGAAGCGTTTTGTCATTGGACAGGAGCGTTATGTCATTGGACAAGAAGCGTTATGTCATTGGACAAGGAGCGTTATGTCTTTGGACAGGGAGCGTTAGGTCATTGGACAAGGAGCGTTATGTCATTGGACAAGGAGCGTTATGTCATTGGACAAGGAGCGTTATGTCATTGGACAAGGGGCGTTTTGTCATTAGACAGGGAGCGTTATGTCATTGGACAAGGAGAGTTATGTCATTGGACAAGGAGCGTTATGTCAGTGAACAAGGAGCACTATCTCATTGGACGAGGAAAGTTCTGTTCTTGGAAAAGGGGAGTTATGTCTTTGAAACAAGGGGAGAAATGACATTGAAACAAGGGGAGTTATGACATTGACCAAGGAGCGTTTTGTCATTGGACAAGGGGCGTTATGTCATTGGACAATGAACGTTATGTCATTGGACAGGGAGCGTTTTGTCATTGGACAAGGAGCGGTATGTCATTGGACAGGGAGCTTTATGTCATTGGACAAGGAGCGTTATGTCAGTGAACAAGGAGCGTTTTGTCATTGGACAAGGAGCGTTTTGTCATTGGACAAGGAGCGGTATGTCATTGGACAGGGAGCTTTATGTCATTGAAACAAGGGGAGATATGACATTGAAACAAGGGGAGTTATGACATTGACCAAGGAGCGTTTTGTCATTGGACAAGGGGCGTTGTGTCATTTGACAAGGAGAGTTATGTTATTGGACAAGGAGCGTTTTGTCATTGAACAAGGAGCGTTTTGTCATTGGACAAGGAGCGTTTTGTCATTGGACAGGGAGCGTTATGTCATTGGTCAAGGAACGTTTAGTCATTGGACAGGAGCGTTATGTCATTGGACAGGGAGAGTTATGTCATTGGACAATGAGCGTTATGTCATTGGACAGGGAGCGTTTTGTCATTGGACAAGGAGCATTATGTCAGTGAACAAGGAGCACTATGTCATTGGACAAGGAAAGTTCTGTTCTTGGAAAAGGAGAGTTATGTCATTGAAACAAGGGGAGATATGACATTGAAACAAGGGGAGTTATGACATTGAACAAGGAGCGTTTTGTCATTGGACAAGGGGCGTTATGTCATTGAACAAGGAGAGTTATGTCATTGGACAATGAGCATTATGTCATTGGACAAGGAACGTTCTGTTCTTGGAAAAGGGGAGTTATGTCATTGAAACAAGGGGAGATATGACATTGAAACAAGGGGAGTTATGACATTGAACAAGGAGCGTTTTGTCATTGGACAAGGGGCGTTATGTCATTGAACAAGGAGAGTAATATCATTGGACAAGGAGCGTTTTGTCATTAGACAGGGAGCGTTATGTCATTGGACAAGGAGAGTTATGTCATTGGACAATGAGCATTATGTCATTGGACAAGGAACGTTCTGTTCTTGGAAAAGGGGAGTTATGTCATTGAAACAAGGGGAGATATGACATTGAAACAAGGGGAGTTATGACATTGAACAAGGAGCGTTTTGTCATAGGACAAGGGGCGTTATGTCATTGGACAAGGAGAGTCATGTCATTGAACAAGGGGCGTTTTGTCATTAGACAGGGAGCGTTATGTCATTGGACAAGTAGAGTTATGTCATTGAACAAGGAGCGTTATGTCATTGAACAAGGAGCGTTATGTCATTGGACAAGGAGCGTTTTGTCATTGGACAGGGAGCATTATGTCATTGGACAAGGAGCGTTTTGTCATTGGACAAAGAGCGTTTCTCATTGGACAGGGAGCGTTATGTCATTGGACTGGGAGCGTAATATCATTGGACAAGGAGCGTTTTGTCATTGGACAGGGAGCATTATGTCATTGAACAATGAGCGTTATGTTAATGGTCACGAAGCATTATGTCATTGGACAAGGAGCATTATGTCATTGGACAAGGAGCGTTCTGTTCTTGGAAAAGGGGTGTTATGTCATTGAAACAAGGGGAGATATGACATTGAAACAAGGGAGAGTTATGTCATTGGAAAAGGAGCGTTTTGTCATTGGACAAGGACCGTTATGTCATTGGACAAGGAGCGTTTTGTCATTGGACAAGGAGAGTTATGTCATTGGACAAGGCACGTTATGTCATTGGACAATGAGTGTTATGTCATTGAACAGGGAGCGTTTTGTCATTGGTCAAGTAGCCTTATGTAATTGGACAAAGAGCTTTTTGTCAATGGACAGGGAGCGTTACGTCATTGAACAGGGAGCGTTATGTCATTGAACAAGGAGCGTTTTATCATTGGTCAAGGAGCCTTATGTAATTGGACAAGGAGCGTTATGTCATTGAACAAGGAGTGTTTTTTCATTGGACAGGGAGCGTTATGTCATTGGACAAGGAGAGTTATGTCCTTGGACAAGTTGAGTTATGTCTTTGGACAAGGAGAGTTATATCATTGGACAAGGAGATTTATGTCCTTGGACAAGTTGAGTTATGTCATTGGACAAGGAGATTTATGCCATTGGACAAGAAGAGTTATGTCCTTGGACAAGTTGAGTTATGTCATAGGACAAGGAGTGTAATGTCCTTGGACAAGTTGAGTTATGTCATTGAAACAAGGAGAGTTATGTCCTTGGACAAGTTGAGTCATGTCATTGAACAAGGGGCGTTTTGTCATTAGACAGGGAGCGTTATGTCATTGGACAAGGAGAGTTATGTCATTGAACAAGGAGCGTTATGTCATTGGACAAGGAGCGTTTTGTCATTGGACAGGGAGCATTATGTCATTGGACAAGGAGCGTTTTGTCATTGGACAAGGAGCGTTTCTCATTGGACAGGGAGCGTTATGTCATTGGACAAGGAGCGTTATGTCATTGGACTGGGAGCGTTATATCATTGGACAAGGAGCGTTTTGTCATTGGACAGGGAGCATTATGTCATTGAACAATGAGCGTTATGTTAATGGACATGAAGCATTATGTCATTGGACAAGGAGCATTATGTCATTGGACAAGGAGCGTTCTGTTCTTGGAAAAGGGGAGTTATGTAATTGAAACAAGGGGAGATATGACATTGAAACAAGGGGAGTTATGACATTGAACAAGGAGCGTTTTGTCATTGGACAAGGGGCGTTATGTCATTTGACAAGGAGAGTTATGTAATTGAAACAAGGGGTGTTATGTCATTGGACAAGGAGCGTTATGTCATTGGACAAGGAGAGTTATGTCATTGAAACAAGGGGAGTTATGTCATTGGACAAGGAGCGTTATGTCATTGGACAAGGAGAGTTATGTCATTGGACAAGGAGCCTTTTGTCATTGGACAAGGAGAGTTATGTCATTGAAACAAGGGGAGTTATGTCATTGGACAAGGAGCGTTATGTCATTGGACAAGGAGAGTTATGTCATTGGACAAGGAGCCTTTTGTCATTGGGCAAGGAGCGTTATGTCATTGGACAAGGAGCGTTTTGTCATTGGACAAGGAGCGTTATGTCATTGGACAGGGAGCGTTTTGTCATTGGACAAGGAGCGTTTTGTCATTGCACAAGGAGCGTTTTGTCATTGCACAAGGAGCGTTATGTCATTGGACAGGGAGCGTTATGTAATTGAACAAGGAGCGTTATGTCATTGAACAAGGAGCGTTTTGTCATTGGACAGGGAGCCTTATGTAATTGGACAAGGAGCGTTATGTCATTGGACAAGGAGCATTTTGTCATTGCACAAGGAGCGTTATGTCATTGGACAGGGAGCGTTTTGTCATTGGACAGGGAGCGTTTAGTCATTGGACAGGGAGCGTTATGTCATTGGACAGGGAGCGTTTTGTCATTGAACAAGGAGCGTTTCTCATTGGACAGGGAGCGTTATGTCATTGGACAAGGAGCTTTTTGTCATTGGACTGGGAGCGTTATGTCATTGGACAAGGAGCATTTTGTCATTGGACAGGGAGCATTATGTCATTGAACAATGAGCGTTATGTCAATGGACAAGAAGGATTATGTCAATGGACAAGGAGCGTTTTGTCATTGGACAGGGAGCGTTATGTCATTGGACAAGGAGAATTTTGTCATTGAAACAAGGAGAGTTATGTCCTTGCACAAGTTGAGTTATGTCATTGAACAAGGAGAGTTATGTCCTTGGACAACTTGAGTTTTGTCATTCGACAAGGAGCGTTATATCCTTGGACACGTTAAGCTATGTAATTGAACAAGGACTGTTATGTCATTGGACAAGTTGAGTTATGTCATTGGACAAGGAGCATTATTTCATTAAACAAAGGGGATTTATGTAATTGAACAGGGAGCGTTATGTCATTGAACAAGGAGCGTTTTGTCATTGGTCAAGGAGCCTTATGTAATTGGACAAGGAGCGTTACGTCATTGAACAAGGAGTGTTTTTTCATTGGACAGGGAGCGTTATGTCATTGGACAAGGAGAGTTATGTCCTTGGACAAGTTGAGTTATGTCTTTGGACAAGGAGAGTTATATCATTGGACAAGGAGAGTTATGTCCTTGGACAAGTTGAGTTATGTCATTGGACAAGGAGAGTTATGCCATTGGACAAGGAGTGTAATGTCCTTGGACAAGTTGAGTTATGTCATTGAAACAAGGAGAGTTATGTCCTTGGACAAGTTGAGTTATGTCATTGGACAAGGAGAGTCATGTCATTGAACAAGGAGCGTTATGTCATTGAACAAGGAGCGTTATGTCATTGGACAAGGAGCGTTTTGTCATTGGACAGGGAGCATTATGTCATTGGACAAGGAGCGTTTTGTCATTGGACAAGGAGCGTTTCTCATTGGACAGGGAGCGTTATGTCATTGGACAAGGAGCGTTATTTCATTGGACTGGGAGCGTTATATCATTGGACAAGGAGCGTTTTGTCATTGGACAGGGAGCATTATGTCATTGAACAATGAGCGTTATGTTAATGGACATGAAGCATTATGTCATTTGACATAGAGCATTATGTCATTGGACAAGGAGCGTTCTGTTCTTGGAAAAGGGGAGTTATGTAATTGAAACAAGGGGAGATACGACATTGAAACAAGGGGAGTTATGACATTGAACAAGGAGCGTTTTGTCATTGGACAAGGGGCGTTATGTCATTTGACAAGGAGAGTTATGTCATTGAAACAAGGGGAGTTATGTCATTGGACAAGGAGCGTTATGTCATTGGACAAGGAGCCTTTTGTCATTGGGCATGGAGCGTTATGTCATTGGACAAGGAGCGTTTTGTCATTGGACAAGGAGCGTTATGTCATTGGACAGGGAGCGTTTTGTCATTGGGCAAGGAGCGTTATGTCATTGGACAAGGAGCGTTTTGTCATTGGACAAGGAGCGTTATGTCATTGGACAGGGAGCGTTTTGTCATTGGACAAGGAGCGTTTTGTCATTGCACAAGGAGCGTTATGTCATTGGACAGGGAGCGTTTTGTCATTGGACAAGGAGCGTTATGTCATTGGACAGGGAGCGTTTTGTCATTGGACAAGGAGCGTTATGTCATTGGACAGGGAGCGTTTTGTCATTGGACAAGGAGCGTTATGTCATTGGACAGGGAGCGTTTTGTCATTGGACAAGGAGCGTTATGTCATTGGACAAGGAGAGTTATGTCATTGGACAAGGAGAGTTATGTCATTGGACAAGGAGCCTTTTGTCATTGGGCAAGGAGCGTTATGTCATTGGACAAGGAGCGTTTTGTCATTGGACAAGGAGCGTTATGTCATTGGACAGGGAGCGTTTTGTCATTGGACAAGGAGCGTTTTGTCATTGCACAAGGAGCGTTATGTCATTGGACAGGGAGCGTTATGTAATTGAACAAGGAGCGTTATGTCATTGAACAAGGAACGTTTTGTCATTGGACAGGGAGCCTTATGTAATTGGACAAGGAGCGTTATGTCATTGGACAAGGAGCATTTTGTCATTGCACAAGGAGCGTTATGTCATTGGACAGGGAGCGTTTTGTCATTGGACAGGGAGCGTTATGTCATTGGACAAGGAGCGTTTTGTCATTGGACTGGGTGCGTTATGTCATTGGACAAGGAGCGTTTTTTCATTGGACAGGGAGCATTATGTCATTGGACAAGGAGCGTTTTGTCATTGGACAAGGAGCGTTTCTCATTGGACAGGGAGCGTTATGTCATTGGACAAGGAGCGTTTTGTCATTGGACTGGGAGCATTATGTCATTGGACAAGGAGCATTTTGTGATTGGACAGGGAGCATTATGTCATTGAACAATGAGCGTTATGTCAATGGACAAGAAGGATTATGTCAATGGACAAGGAGCGTTTTGTCATTGGACAAGGAGCGTTTCTCATTGGACAGGGAGCATTATGTCATTGGACAAGGAGCGTTTTGTCATTGGACAGGGAGCGTTATGTCATTGGACAAGGAGAATTATGTCATTGAAACAAGGAGAGTTATGTCCTTGCACAAGTTGAGTTATGTCATTGAACAAGGAGAGTTATGTCCTTGGACAACTTGAGTTTTGTCATTCGACAAGGAGAGTTATATCCTTGGACACGTTAAGCTATGTTATTGAACAAGGACTGTTATGTCATTGGACAAGTTGAGTTATGTCATTGGACAAGGAGCATTATTTCATTAAACAAAGGGGATTTATGTAATTGAACAAGGAGCATTATGTCATTGGACAAGGAGCGTTTTGTCATTGGACAAGGAGCGTTTCTCATTGGACAGGGAGCATTATGTCATTGGACAAGGAGCGTTTTGTCATTGGACAGGGAGCGTTATGTCATTGGACAAGGAGAATTATGTCATTGAAACAAGGAGAGTTATGTCCTTGCACAAGTTGAGTTATGTCATTGAACAAGGAGAGTTATGTCCTTGGACAACTTGAGTTTTGTCATTCGACAAGGAGAGTTATATCCTTGGACACGTTAAGCTATGTTATTGAACAAGGACTGTTATGTCATTGGACAAGTTGAGTTATGTCATTGGCCAAGGAGCATTATTTCATTAAACAAAGGGGATTTATGTAATTGAACAAGGCGCATTATGTCATTGAGCACGGAGCGTTATGTCATTGGCCAAGGAGAGTTATGCCATTGAAACAAGGGGAGTTATATCATTGGACAAGGAGAGTTATGTCCTTGGACAAGTTGAGTTATGTCATTGGACAAGGAGAGTTATGCCATTGGTCAAGGAGAGTTATGTCCTTGGACAAGTTGAGTTATGACTTTGGACAAGTTGAGTTATGTCATTGGACAAGGAGAGTCATGTCGTTGGACAAGGGGCGTTTTGTCATTAGACAGGGAGCGTTATGTCATTGGACAAGGAGAGTTATGTCATTGAACAAGGAGCGTTATGTCATTGAACAAGGAGCGTTATGTCATTGAACAGGGAGCGTTATGTCATTGGACAAGGAGCATTATGTCATTGGACAAGGAGCGTTCTGTTCTTGGAAAAGGGGAGTTATGTCATTGAAACAAGGGGAGATATGACATTGAAACAGAGAACATAGAACATAGAAAATACAGCACAGAACAGGCCCTTCGGCCCACAATGTTGTCCCGAACCTTTGTCCTAGATTAATCATAGATTATCATTGAATTTACAGTGCAGAAGGAGGTCATTCGGCCCTTTGAATCTGCACTGGCTCTTGGAAAGAGCACCCTATCCAAACTCAACACCTTCACCCAACACCAAGGGCAATTTGGACATTAAGGGCAATTTATCATTGGCCAATTCACCTAACCCGCACATCTTTGGATTGTGGGAGGAAACCGGAGCACCCGGAGGAAACCCACGCAGACACGGGGAGGACGTGCAGACTCCGCACAGTCAGTGACCCAAGCCGGAATCGAACCTGGGACCCTGGAGCTGTGAAGCAATTGTGCTGTCCACAATGCTACCATGCTGCCCTTGAGAACAAATAAATCTACACTATATCATTTAACCGTAATCCATGTATCTATCCAATAGCTGCTTGAAGGTCCCTAATGTTTCCGACTCAACTACTTCCACAGGCAGTGCATTCCATGCCCCCACTACTCTCTGGATAAAGAACCTACCTCTGATATCCCTCCTATATCTTCCACCTTTCACCTTAAATTTATGTCCCCTTGTAATGGTTTGTTCCACCCGGGGAAAAAGTCTCTGACTGTCTACTCTATCTATTCCCCTGATCATCTTATAAACCTCTATCAAGTCGCCCCTCATCCTTCTCCGTTCTAATGAGAAAAGGCCTAGCACCCTCAACCTTTCCTCGTAAGACCTACTCTCCATTCCAGGCAACATTCTGGTAAATCTTCTTTGCACCTTTTCCAAAGCTTCCACATCCTTCCTAAAATGAGGCGACCAGAACTGTACACAGTACTCCAAATGTGGCCTTACCAAAGTTTTGTACAGCTGCATCATCACCTCACGGCTCTTAAATTCAATCCCTCTGTTAATGAACGCGAGCACACCATAGGCCTTCTTCACAGCTCTATCCACTTGAGTGGCAACTTTCAAAGATGTATGAACATAGACCCCAAGATCTCTCTGCTCCTCCACATTGCCAAGAACTCTACCGTTAACCCTGTATTCCGCATTCATATTTGTCCTTCCAAAATGGACAACCTCACACTTTTCAGGGTTAAACTCCATCTGCCACTTCTCAGCCCAGCTCTGCATCCTATCTATGTCTCTTTGCAGCCGACAACAGCCCTCCTTAATATCCACAACTCCACCAATCTTCGTATCGTCTGCAAATTTACTGACCCACCCTTCAACTCCCTCATCCAAGTCATTAATGAAAATCACAAACAGCAGAGGACCCAGAACTGATCCCTGCGGTACGCCACTGGTAACTGGGATCCAGGCTGAATATTTGCCATCCACCACCACTCTCTGACTTCTATCGGTTAGCCAGTTCGTTATCCAACTGGCCAAATTTCCCACTATCCCATGCCTCCTTACTTTCTGCATAAGCCTACCATGGGGAACTTTATCAAATGCCTTACTAAAATCCATGTACACTACATCCACTGCTTTACCTTCATCCACATGCTTGGTCACCTCCTCAAAGAATTCAATAAGATTTGTAAGGCAAGACCTACCCCTCACAAATCCGTGCTGACTATCCCTAATCAAGCAGTGTCTTTCCAGATGCTCAGAAATCCTATCCTTCAGTACCCTTTCCATTACTTTGCCTACCACCGAAGTAAGACTAACTGGCCTGTAATTCCCAGGGTTATCCCTAGTCCCTTTTTTGAACAGGGGCACGACATTCGCCACTCTCCAATCCCCTGGTACCACCCCTGTTGACAGTGAGGACGAAAAGATCATTGCCAACGGCTCTGCAATTTCATCTCTTGCTTCCCATAGAATCCTTGGATATATCCCGTCAGGCCCGGGGGACTTGTCTATCCTCAAGTTTTTCAAAATGCCCAACACATCTTCCTTCCTAACAAGTATTTCCTCGAGCTTACCAATCTGTTTCACACTGTCCTCTCCAACAATATCGCCCCTCTCATTTGTAAATACAGAAGAAAAGTACTCGTTCAAGACCTCTCCTATCTCTTCAGACTCAATACACAATCTCCCGCTACTGTCCTTGATCGGACCTACCCTCGCTCTAGTCATTCTCATATTTCTCACATATGTGTAAAAGGCCTTGGGGTTTTCCTTGATCCTACCCACCAAAGATTGTTCATGCCCTCTCTTAGCTCTCCTAATCCCTTTCTTCAGTTCCCTCCTGGCTATCTTGTATCCCTCCAATGCCCTGTCTGAACCTTGTTTCCTCAGCCTTACATAAGTCACCTTTTTCCTCTTAACAAGACATTCAACCTCTCTTGTCAACCATGGTTCCCTCACTCGACCATCTCTTCCCTGCCTGACAGGGACATACATATCAAGGACACGTAGCACCTGTTCCTTGAACAAGTTCCACATTTCACTTGTGTCCTTCCCTGCCAGCCTATGTTCCCAACTTATGCACTTCAATTCTTGTCTGACAACATCGTATTTACCCTTCCCCCAATTGTAAACCTTGCCCTGTTGCACGTACCTATCCCTCTCCATTACTAAAGTGAAAGTCACAGAATTGTGGTCACTATCTCCAAAATGCTCCCCCACTAACAAATCTATCACTTGCCCTGGCTCATTACCCAGTACTAAATCCAATATTGCCCCTCCTCTGGTCGGACAATCTACATACTGCCTTAGAATTCCTGGACACACTGCACAAACACCACCCCATCCAAACTATTTGATCTAAAGAGTTTCCAATCAATATTTGGGAAGTTAAAGTCGCCCATGACTACTACCCTATGACTTCTGCACCTTTCCAAAATCTGTTTCCCAATCTGTTCCTCCACATCTCTGCTACTATTGGGGGGCCTATAGAAAACTCCTAACAAGGTGACTGCTCCTTTCCTATTTCTGACTTCAACCCATACTACCTCAGTAGGCTGATACTCCTCGAACTGCCTTTCTGCAGCTGTTATACTATCTCTAATTAATAATGCCACCCCCCCCACCTCTTTTACCACCCTCCCTAATCTTATTGAAACATCTATAACCAGGGACCTCCAACAACCATTTCTGCCCCTCTTCTATCCAAGTTTCCACATCGTAGTCCCAAGTACCGATCCATGCCTTAAGTTCACCCACCTTATTCCTGATGCTTCTTGCGTTGAAGTATACACACTTCAACCCCTCTCCGTGCCTGCAAGTACTCTCCTTTGTCAGTGTTCCCTTCCCCACTGCCTCATTACACGCTTTGGCGTCCTGAATATCGGCTACCTTAGTTGCTGGACTACAAATCCGGTTCCCATTCCCCTGCCAAATTAGTTTAAACCCTCCCGAAGAGTACTAGAAAACCTCCCTCCCAGGATATTGGTGCCCCTCTGGTTCAGATGCAACCCGTCCTGCTTGTACAGGTCCCACCTTCCCCAGAATGCGCTCCAATTATCCAAATACCTGAAGCCCTCCCTCCTACACCATTCCTGCAGCCACGTGTTCAACTGCACTCTCTCCCTATTCCTAGCCTCGCTATCACGTGGCACCGGCAACAAACCAGAGATGACAACTCTGTCTGTCCTGGCTTTTAACTTCCAGCCTAACTCCCTAAACTTGTTTATTACCTCCACACCCCTTTTCCTACCTATGTCGTTGGTACCAATGTGCACCACGACTTGTGGCTGCTCCCCCTCCCCCTTAAGGATCCTGAAGACACGATCCGAGACATCCCTGGCCCTGGCACCCGGGAGGCAACATACCTTCCGGGAGTCTCGCTCGCGACCACAGAATCTCCTATCTATTCCCCTAACCATTGAATCTCCTACAACTATTGCTTTTCTATTCTCCCCCCTTCCCTTCTGAGCCCCAGAGCCAGACTCAGTGCCAGAGACCTGGCCGCTAGGGCCTTCCCCCGGTCGGTCATCCCCCCCAACAGCATCCAAAACGGTATACTTGTTTTGAAGGGGAACGGCCACGAGGGATCCCTGCACTTTCTGCCTGTTTGTTTTTTTCCCCCTGACTGTAACCCAGCTATTCTTGTCCTGTACCTTGGGTGTGGTTACCTCCTTGTAACTCTTCTCAATCACCCCCTCTGCCTCCCGGATGATCCGAAGTTCATCCAGCTTCAGCTCCAGTTCCCTAACACGGTCTTTGAGGAGCTGAAGTTGGGTGCACTTCCCGCAGGTATAGTCAGTGGGGACACCGGTGGTATCCCTCACCACCCACATCCTACAGGAGGAGCATGTAACTGGCCTAGCCTCCATCCCCTCTTACCTGCCAGAATATAGCTGCCCTGTGGACTAACTAGATCTCCGCCATCCGACCCTGCTCCCAGTCAGCTACACTTTCTGTAAACTCCTGGCTCTCTTCGCACTCTTTGCGGAAATGTCGGAAACAAAATGAAAGGAGCACCTTACTCCCTCCTCACCTAACTCCCTCGGTCACCAAACTCTCACTATCGCACTCAAATGCACCAAATTCAGCACTCAGTGCAAACAAAGTCTGTACTTTAGGGGATCACTTTTATACTGTGAATCTAGCCTCTGAAAACCTGGCCTAATCCAATTAACTAATTAACAAGCTCCAGCTGCAAGTGCCTACAAGTAGAAGCTGGTTTAAAGCTTATTGAAAATTCACCTTCTTCTAAACCAAACAGCAACTTTTAAGTTAATTAACTCAATAAAAGAAAGACTAAACTTTAGATAAAAATGAAGCCTTATACTCCCTCGGTCACCAAACTCTCACTATCGCACTCAAATGCACCAAATTCAGCACTCAGTGCAAACAAGGGGAGTTATGACATTGAACAAGGAGCATTTTGTCATTGGACAAGGGGCGTTATGTCATTTGACAAGGAGAGTTATGTAATTGAAACAAGGGGTGTTATGTCATTGGACAAGGAGAGTTATGTAATTGGACAAGGAGAGTTATATCATTGAACAAGGGGAGTTATGTCATTGGACAAGGAGAGTTATATCATTGAACAAGGAGAGTTATATCATTGGACAAGGAGAGTTATGTCATTGGACAAGTTGAGTTATGTCCTTGGACATGTTAAGTTATGTCATTGAACAAGGAGTGTTATGTCATTGGACAAGGAGAGTTATGTCCTTGGACAAGTTGAGTTATGTCATTGGACAAGGAGAGTTATGTCCTTGGACAAGTTGAGTTATGTCATTGGACAAGGAGAGTTATGTCCTTGGACAAGGAGAGTTATGTCATTGAAACAAGGAGAGTTATGTCCTTGAAAAAGTTGAGTTATGTCCTTGGACAAGTTGAGTTATGTCATTGGACAAGGAGATTTATGTCATTGGACAAGGAGAGTTATATCATTGAAACAAGGAGAGTTATGTCCTTGCACAAGTTAAGTTATGTCATTGAACCAGGAGAGTTATATCATTGGACAAGGAGAGTTATGTAATTGGACAAGGAGAGTTATATCATTGAACAAGGCGAGTTATGTCATTGGACAAGGAGAGTTATATCATTGAAACAAGGAGAGTTATGTCCTTGGACAAGTTGAGTTATGTCATTGACAAGGAGAGTTATATCATTGGACAAGGAGAGTTATGTCATTGGACAAGTTGAGTTATGTCCTTGGACAAGTTGAGTTATGTCATTGAACAAGGAGAGTTATGTCATTGGACAAGGAGAGTTATGTCATTGAAACAAGGAGAGTTATGTCCTTGGACAAGTTGAGTTATGTCCTTGGACAAGTTGAGTTATGTCCTTGGACACGTTAAGTTATGTCATTGAACAAGGAGAGTTATGTCATTGGACAAGGAGAGTTATGTCATTGAAACAAGGAGAGTTATGTCCTTGGACAAGTTGAGTTATGTCCTTGGACAAGTTGAGTTATGTCCTTGGACACGTTAAGTTATGTCATTGGACAAGTTGAGTTATGTCATTGGACAAGGAGCGTTTTGTCATTAAACAAAGGGGATTTATGTAATAGAACAAGGCGCATTATGTCATTGAGCACGGAGCGTTATGTCATTGGACAAGGAGCGTTATGTCATTGGACAGGGAGCGTTATGTCATTGGACAAGGAGAGTTTTGTCATTGAAACAAGGGGAGTTATGTCATTGGAGAAGGAGCGTTATGTCATTGGACAAGGAGCGTTCTCTCATTGGACAGGGAGCGTTATGTCATTGAACAAGTAGCGTTTTGTCTTTGGACAGGGAGCGTTCTGTCATTGGACAAGGAGCGTTTTGTCATTGGACAGGAGCGTTATGTCATTGGACAAAGAGCGTTTTGTCATTGGACAGGGAGCGTTATGTCATTGGACAGGGAGCGTTTTGTCATTGGACAAGGAGCGTTATATCATAGGACAAGGAGCGTTTTGTCATTAGACAGGGAGCGTTATGTCATTGGACAAGGAGAGTTATGTCATTGGACAAGGAGCGTTTTGTCATTGGACAAAGAGCGTTTTGTCATTGGACAGGGAGCGTTTTGTCATTGGACAAGGAGCGTTATATCATAGGACAAGGAGCGTTTTGTCATTCGACAGGGAGCGTTATGTCATTGGACAAGGAGAGTTATGTCATTGAACAAGGAGCGTTTTGTCATTGGACAAGGAGCGTTTTGTCATTGGACAAGGAGCGTTATGTCATTGGACAAGGAGCATTATGTCATTGGACAAGGAGCTTTCTGTTCTTGGAAAAGGGGAGTTATGTCATTGAAACAAGGGGAGATATGACATTGAAACAAGGGGAGTTATGACATTGAACAAGGAGCGTTTTGTCATTGAACAAGGTGCGTTTTGTCATTGGACAAGGGGCGTTTTGTCATTTGACAAGGAGAGTTATGTAATTGGACAAGGAGAGTTCTGTCATTGAACAAGGAGCGTTTTGTCATTGGACAAGGAGCGTTTTGTCATTGGATAAGGAGCGTTATATCATTGGACAGGGAGCGTTTTGTCATTGGACAGGGAGCGTTATGTCATTGGACAAGGAGCGTTTTGTCATTGGACAAGGAGAGTTATGTCATTGGACAGGGAGCGTTATGTCATTGGGCAAGGAGCGTTTTGTCATTGGACAAGGAGCGTTATGTCATTGGACAGGGAGCGTTATGTCATTGGACAAGGAGCGTTATGTCATTGGACAAGGAGCGTTATGTCATTGGACAAGGAGCGTTTTGTCATTGGACAAGGAGCGTTATGTCATTGGACAAGGAGCGTTTTGTCATTGGACAAGGAGAGTTATGTCATTGGACAGGGAGCGTTATGTCATTGGGCAAGGAGCGTTATGTCATTGGACAAGGAGATTTATATCATTTGACAGGGAGCGTTATGTCATTGGACAGGGAAAGTTATGTCATTGGACAAGGAGCATTATGTCATTGGACAAGGAGAGTTATGTCATTGGACAAGTTGAGTTATGTCATTGGACAGGGAAAGTTATGTCATTGGACAAGGAGCGTTATGTCATTGGACAAGTTGAGTTATGTCATTGGACAAGGAGCGTTTTGTCATTGGACAATTTGAGTTATGTCATTGGACAGGGAGCGTTATGTCATTGGACAAGGAGCGTTTTGTCATTGGACAAGTTGAGTTATGTCATTGGACAAGGAGCGTTATGTCATTGGACAGGGAAAGTTATGTCATTGGACAAGGAGCGTTATGTCATTGGACAAGGAGAGTTATGTCATTGGACAAGTTGAGTTATGTCATTGGACAAGGAGAGTTATGTCATTGGACAGGGAGCGTTATGTCATTGGACAAGTTGAGTTATGTCATTGGACAAGGAGCGTTTTGTCATTGGACAATGTGCGTTTTGTCATTGGACAAGGAGCGTTATGTCATTGGACAAGGAGAGTTATGTCATTGGACAAGTTGAGTTATGTCATTGGACAAGGAGAGTTATGTCATTGGACAAATTGAGTTATGTCATTGGACAAGGAGAGTTATGTCATTGGACAAGTTGAGTTATGTCATTGGACAAGGAGAGTTATGTCATTGGACAAGTTGAGTTATGTCATTGGACAAGGAGAGTTATGTCATTGGACAAATTGAGTTATGTCATTGGACAAGGAGCGTTATGTCATTGGACAAGGAGAGTTATGTCATTGGACAAGTTGAGTTATGTCATTGGACAAGGAGAGTTATGTCATTGATCAAATTGAGTTATGTCATTGGACAAGGAGAGTTATGTCATTGGACAAGGAGAGTTATGCCATTGGACAAGGAGAGTTATGTCCTTGGACAAGTTGAGTTATGTCATTGGACAATGGTTGTTATGACATTGAAAGAAGGGGCGTTATGACATTGAAACAAGGGGAGTTATGTCCTTGGACAAGTTGAGTTATGTCATTAGACAAGGAGAGTTATGACTTTGAAACAAGGGGAGTTATGACATTGCAACAAGGAGAGTTATGTAATTGGACAAGGAGAGTTATATCATTGAACAAGGGGATTTATGTAATTGGACAAGGAGAGTTATGTCATTGAAACAAGGAGAGTTATGTCCTTGGACAAGTTGAGTTATGTCATTGGACAATGGTTGTTATGACATTGAAAGAAGGGGCGTTATGACATTGAAACAAGGGGAGTTATGACATTGAATCAAGGGGAGTTATGACATTGAAACAAGGGGAGTTATGACATTGAAACAAGGGGAGTTATGACATTGAAACAAGGGGAGTTATGACATTGAAACAAGGGGAGTTATGACATTGAAACAAGGGGAGTTATGTCATTGGAAAAGGGGAGTTATGACATTGAAACAAGGAGTGTTGTGACATTGAAACAAGGGGAGTTATGACATTGAAACAAGGGGAGTTATGACATTGAAACAAGGGGAGTTATGACATTGAAACAAGGGGAGTTATGACATTGAAACAAGGGGAGTTATGACATTGAAACAAGGGGAGTTATGTCATTGAAACAAGGAGAGTTATGTCATTGAAACAAGGGGAGTTATGACATTGAAACAAGGAGTGTTGTGACACTGAAACAAGGAGTGTTGTGACATTGAAACAAGGAGAGTTATGACATTGAAACAAGGGGAGTTATGACATTGAAACAAGGGGAGTTATGACATTGAAACAAGGGGAGTTATGACATTGAAACAAGGGGAGTTATGACATTGAAACAAGGGGAGTTATGTCATTGAAACAAGGAGAGTTATGTCATTGGACAAGGAGAGTTATATCATTGAACAAGGAGCGTTTTGTCATTGAACAAGGAGCGTTTTGTCATTGGACATGGAGAGTTATGTCATTGGACATCGAGAATTATGTCATTGGACAAGGAGAGTTCTGACATTGAAACAAGGAGAGTTATGACATTGAAACAAGGAGAGTTATGACATTGAAACAAGGAGAGTTATGACATTGAAACAAGGAGAGTTATGACATTGAAACTAGGGGAGTTATGTCAGTGAGCAACATATTTGTCCACATTGGAATCACAACGAAGCCACCAGTGTAGATATCTCAAGTCTTAAACAGTAACTTTCCCAGTCTTACTGCATTATCCCATCCAGTCAGGCAGCAGTTTTGGCTCTAAAATCATTTATGTGCACTCATCTCGGCAAGGGGAAAACTTTGCCAGTGCTGCTCCATCCCTAATATTACCCTCTCCACCCAGGTACAAACAGGCTTGGGTTGTATTTGGCAGACACATGAACAGTGTCTACTTGGGGAGGTACTTGGAGCTGTGTGGCAGGTAATATACGTAGCTCGGGAAGGGGGAAGCTTAGAGCAATACGTCCATATGAGGCGACAAACCACATGGATCTGTCTTTGCCTCTTAGTGTTTCCATGTCTAACATTGGCAGCAAAATGTGCTCATTCATCCTGTAAAGTACCCATTGCTTTCATCAAGGCTTTATCCACCCTGCTCCACTCAGTCCTATCAGACAGTGGGTGTCCTCCTCCCTATACCCAATTGGAAATAACAGTTCAGACCAGTATTCTTCTTTCTAGTTTTTACTGGTGTTCTATTTTTAAGTATGCAAGACCAGTTCGGGTCTGTATTCTTATTTCCCTCGTTGTACTGTTTTTTTCCTTCTGGGTAGGTAGGTCTGATCATTCAGTGAACATGAGGCATCTATCACAGGAAATTGGCGTGTACCCCGGCTTCTCTCAGATAGGGTCATGCCTACCTCCCCACTGGCAAAATATGTTGATGTTGTACAGCTAGAGGGCGATGATGACCCCATAGTCTGCTGGGTCGAATAATATTTCTCCCATCTCTCTGAGTGATATTTTGAAGTGATCCCTTTAACCTGCTGAAGGAAAGTTCCTCGTGAATACTCCCCGATTCACTTGAGTCTTTGTAATGTTAAACACCCCGTTGCCAGTAAGTTTCCCCCCCCCCCCCCCCCCCCCCCCCGCCCACCTCCACTCCTTACACTCATCAGCCCCTTCATTGGTGCATGGACTGAGCCTCCGGCACCTGCGTACACTGGGTACACGGGGCCAGAGACACGCAGATGTTCAGATGGGCCGGTTCACAGGGCTACGGTTACGCGGGTGTGATATTGTTCTGCAGGCCCACCCCAGTCTACCTCTTTCACTCTCATTTCTAAATCGGTCACTCTAACCGTGAGCCTCCGCCTCCGTGTATATCTGTGTTCCAGACCGTTAGGACAGCCCGTTGTTAAGGCCACTTCGACAAATAGGCAGCGTGGTGGCACACTGGTTAGCACTGCTGCTTCACAGCGCCAGGGATCCGGGTTCGATTCCCAGCTTTGGGTGATTGTGCGGAGTTTGCACGTTCTCCCCGTGTCTGCGTGGGTTTCCTCCGAGTGCTCCTGTTTCCACCCACAGTCCAAACGTGGACAGGTTAGGTGGACTGGCCATGAGAAATTGCACCTTGGTTTCCAAAAGGTTAGGTGAGGTTTCTAAATTTCGGTTATGGTGTGAGGGCGTGTGTCTAGATAGGGTGCTCTTTCTGAGTGTCGGTACAGTCTCAATGGGCCGAATGGCTTCCTTCTGCACTATAGGAATTCGATGAAATTCAGGTTGCCACTGATGTCAATTTCTTCTTTGCCTCAGATAAAATCTGTGATCAGATCAGTGACGCTGTGTTGGATGCCCACCTCAAGCAGGACCCTGATGCCAAGGTTGCATGTGGTGAGTGAATTGTGTCATTATCAGGCGAGAAGAACCTCATGACGTCAGACCCAGGAAGGATTTGGGATAAATTCCAAATTAGAACGAAGGCATTAAATTACAATTCCGCAAAAAAGAGTTTAAATATTCAATAGAAGGCAAGGCTGGGGGAGGGGACGGGGGCTGGGGTTCGGCGTGGTGGGGAGGGGGCTGAATGAATAGAAGTCCTTCAAACATGAAGGACGTTGATGGGGGTCAACGTAGAAGAGATAGCACCACTTGTTTGGCAGCCCAAAGCTCAGGCCGGTAAATATATGATAGCCACATATAAATCCAGTCGGGAACTCAGGAGAAATGTCTTTACCCGGAGAGCGAAGAGTGTGGGGAACTCACGAACACAAGACATGATTGAAGTGCATAGCGGCGATGTGTTGAAGTAGAAGCCCATGCGGAAGACAAGAGCAGATGGATATGTTAATAGATGGGATGAAGTATTGTTAGAAGAGGTTCTCTTGCAGCATAGACCCAGCATCGGCCTTTTGGGCTGAATGGACTTTTTTTGGATACTTCATGTTTATCTGGGAATGAGGATTTGGATGTATCATGTTGGGAGGGCACATGGAACGTTGGCCTTTATTACCAGGAGACTGGAGTATAAAAATAAGGATATCTTGCTACAGCTATACAGGTTCAGCAAGTGGGCAAACACTTAGCAGGTGGGATAGAATGTAAATGTGAAGTTCTGCACTTTGGTAGGAATATTAAAGGAGCTGAATATTATTTAAATGGAGAAAGATTGCAGAAAGCAGTAGCACTGAGGGATTTGGAGGTCGATGTGCATAAAACACAAAAAGTTAGCTTGCAAGTTTAGCCGAACAAGGCCTTTATTTCAAAGGGAATGGAGTATAAAAATAGAGACGTCCTGCAAAAACAATACAAGGCACTAGTTATATGAGATGAGGAGGAATTTCTTCTCTCGGAGGGGAGTGAATCTGTGGAATTCTTTACCGCAGAGAGCTGTAGAGGCTGGGCCATTAAAATGTTCAAGGCTGAGACCGGAGGCTGCACCGCAACATTACATGACAAAGGCATTGGGTGAGAGGCCAGGCATCTTTCTGGCCTCTTAGAAACGCAATACTTTCCCGGGCACCCGGTTTCCCACACTCGCCATCCTTGCCTGACATTATTTAGCTTCTTTCGTCTATGGGCCGGTTGAACTCAGTGGGCTAGACAGCTGGTTTGTGATGCAGAACAAGGCCAGCAGCGCGGGTTCAATTCCCGTACCGGCTTACCGAACAGGCGTCGGAATGTGGTGACTAGGGGCTTTGCACAGTAACCATAAGACCATAAGACCATAAGACCATAAGACATAGGAGTGGAAGTAAGGCCATTCGGCCCATCGAGTCCACTCCACCATTCAATCATGGCTGATTTCAACTCCATTTACCCGCTCTCTCTCCATAGCCCTTAATTCCTCGAGAAATCAAGAATTTATCAACTTCTGTCTTAAAGACACTCAACGTCCCGGCCTCCACCGCCCTCTGTGGCAATGAATTCCACAGACCCACCACTCTCTGGCTGAAGAAATTTCTCCTCATCTCTGTCCTAAAGTGACTCCCTTTTATTCTAAGGCTGTGCCCCCGGGTCCTAGTCTCCCCTGTTAATGGAAACAACTTCCCTACATCCACCCTATCTAAGCCATTCATTATCTTGTAAGTTTCTATTAGATCTCCCCTCAACCTCCTAAACTCCAATGAATATAATCCCAGGATCCTCAGACGTTCATCGTATGTTAGGCCTACCATTCCTGGGATCATCCATGTGAATCTCCGCTGGACCCGCTCCAGTGCCAGTATGTCCTTCCTGAGGTGTGGGGCCCAAAATTGCTCACAGTATTCTAAATGGGCCTAACTAATGCTTTATAAAGCTTCAGAAGTACATCCCTGCTTTTATATTCCAAGCCTCTTGAGATGAATGACAACATTGCATTTGCTTTCTTAATTACGGACTCAACCTGCAAGTTTACCTTTAGAGAATCCTGGACTAGGACTCCCAAGTCCCTTTGCACTTCAGCATTATGAATTTTGTCACCATTTAGAAAATAGTCCACGCCTCTATTCTTTTTTCCAAAGTGAAAGACCTCGCACTTGCCCACGTTGAATTTCATCAGCCATTTCTTGGACCACTCTCCTAAACTGTCTAAATCTTTCTGAAGCCTCCCCACCTCCTCCATACTACCTGCCCCTCCACCTATTTTCGTATCATCGGCAAACGTAGCCAGAATGCCCTCAGTCCCATCATCTAGATCGTTAATATATAAAGAGAACAGCTGTGGCCCCAACACTGAACCCTGCGGGACACCACTCGTCACCGGTTGCCATTCCGAAAAATAACCTTTTATCCCAACTCTCTGCCTTCTGCCTGACAGCCAATCGTCAATCCATGTTAGTACCTTGCCTCGAATACCATGGGCCCTTATTTTACTCAGCTGTCTCCCGTGAGGCACCTTATCAAAGGCCTTTTGGAAGTCAAGATAGATAACATCCATTGGCTCTCCTTGGTCTAACCTATTTGTTATCTCTTCAAAGAACTCTAACAGGTTTGTGAGGCACGACCTCCCCTTACTAAATCCATGCTAACTTGTCCTAAACCGACCCTGCACTCCCAAGAATTTAGAAATCTCATCCTTAACAATGGATTCTAGGATCTTGCCAACAACCGAGGTTAGGCTAAATGGCCTATAATTTTCCATCTTTTTCCTTGTTCCCTTCTTGAACAGGGGGGTTACAACAGCGATTTTCCAATCCTCTGGTACTTTCCCTGACTCCAGTGACTGTTGAAACATCATCACCAACGCCTCCACTATTTCTTCAGCTATGTCCTTTAGAACTCTACGATGTAGCCCATCTGGGCCCGGAGATTTATCAATTTTTAGACCTCTTGGTTTCTCTAGCACTTTCTCCTTTGTGATGGCTACCATATTCAACTCTGTCCCCTGACTCTCCGGAATTGTTGGGATATTACTCATGTCTTCTGCTGTGAAGACTGACGCAAAGTACTTATTCAGTTCCTTGGCTATTTCCTTGTCTCCCATCACAAAATTACCAGCGTCATTTTGGAGCGGCCCAATGTCAACTTTGCCTCCCGTTTGTTTTTAATGTATTTAAAGAAACTTTTACTATCATTCCTAATGTTACTGGCTAGCCTACCTTCATATTTGATCCTCTCTTTCCTTATCGCTCTCTTTGTTATCCTCTGTTTGTTTTTGTAGCCTTCCCAATCTTCTGACTTCCCACTACTCTTTGCCACATTATAGGCTTTCTCTTTTGCTTTGATGCATTCCCTAACTTCCTTTGTCAGCCATGGCTGCCTAATCCCCCCTCTGATAACCTTTCTTTTCTTTGGGATGAACCTCTGTACTGTGTCCTCAATTACTCCCAGAAACTCCTGCCATTGCTGTTCTACTGTCTTTCCCACTAGGGTCTGCTCCCAGTCGATTTTCGTCAGTTCCTCCCTCATGCCCCTGTAGTTACCTTTATTTAACTGTAACACCTTTACATCTGATTCTACCTTCTTTCTTTCAAATTGGAGATTGAATTCGACCATATTATGATCACTGCCTCCTAAGTGCTCCCTTACTTTAGGATCTTTAATCAAGTCTGGCTCATTACATAACACTAAGTCCAGAATGGCCTGTTCCCTCGTGGGCTCCATCACAAGCTGTTCCAAAAAGCCCTCCTGTAAACATTCAATGAATTCCCTTTCCTTGGGTCCACTGGCAGCATTATTTACCCAGTCCACCTGCATATTAAAGTCCCCCATGATCACTGTGACCTTGCCTTTCTGACATGCACTTTCTATTTCGTGGTGCATCTTGTGCCCCTGGTCCTGACCACTGTTAGGAGGCCTGTACATAACTCCCATTATGGTTTTTTTGCCTTTGTGGTTCCTCAACTCTACCCACACAGACTCCACATCATCCGACCCCATGTCGTTTAGTGCTATTAGTGCTATTGATTTAATTTCATTCCTAATTAACAAGGCAACCCCGCCCCCTCTGCCCACCTCTCTGTCTTTTCGATAGGTTGTGAATCCCTGGATGTTTAAATGCCAGTCCTGAACCCCCTGCAACCACGTCTCTGTGATGCCTACCACATCATACCTGCCAGTCACAATCTGGGCCACAAGCTCATCTACCTTGTTCCGTACACTGCGCGCATTTAAATATAGCACCTTTAATTCTCTATTGACCGTCCCTTTTGTTTTCTTAGTTTGGTGGACCTTGGTTTACTGAGCCTTTCCATACACTGTGTCATATTTTGTGGGATGGGGACTATTGTAACCTCTCCTGAGTTCTGTCTTTTCGTGCTTTTTTGTATTCCTAAGCAACTACGCTTCCCACTGATTACTTCACCTCTTGGTTGCCTGACTTTCCCTTCCCCCCCCCAATCTTTAGTTTAAAGTCCTATTGACCACCCTATTTACTCTTTTCGCCAGAACACTGGTCCCAGCTCGGTTCAGGTGGAGACCATCCCAACGATATAGGTCCCCCCTGTCCCAAAAACTGATGCCAGTGTCCCATGAAAAGGAACCCCTCAATCCCACACCACTCTTTCAACCACGTGTTAACTTCCCTTATTCTTGCCTCCCTATGCCAATTTGCACGTGGCTCGGGCAGTAATCCGGAGATTATGACCCTTGAGGATCTGTTTTTTAATTTAAACAGGTCTAAACAGGTCCTCTTTCCTAGACGTGCCTATGTTGTTGGTACCGACATGGACCACAACAACTGGATCCTCCCCCTCCCTCTCCAGTATCCTTTCAAGCCGGTCAGAGATGTCCCGCACCCTAGCACCGGGCAGGCAACATACCATGCGGGACTCTTTATCCTGCTTACAAAGGATACTATCTATCCCCCTGATAATAGAATCCCCTACAACTACAACTTGCCTATTTACTCCCTCCCCTTGAATGGCCTGCTGAACCATGGTGCCTTGGTCAGCTGACTCATCCTTCCTGCAACCCTGTTCGCCATCCACACAAGGAGCAAGTGCCTCATACCTGTTGGACAGAGTCAAGGGCTGAGGCTCCTGAGTTCCTGACTGCTGGTTCCCTTTACCTGCCTGACTTGCAGTCACACCCTGTTGTCCCTGGCCACTAGCAGGATTTAAACTACTTACTCTGACAGGTGTGACTGCCTCCTGAAACATAGTGTCCAGGTAAGTCTCCCCCTCCCGAATGTGCCTCAGTGTTTGAAGCTCAGACTCCAGCTCATCAACTCTGAGCCGGAGCTCTTCGAGCAGCCAACACTTACTGCAGATGTGGTCGCTGCAGCTCGCAATGGGATCTGCCAGCTCCCACATCAAGCAGCTCAAGCACATCACCTGACCAGCCATCACTAATTAATTAATTAGTTTAATTTAAGTTTATGGTGGGGGCAGCTTCAGCCAATCAGACACTACCCTGCACTTTTAACTGAAAAACAGCACAATTAGATTAACCACTTACCTTTCCTGGTTACCTTACTGCACCAAACTAGCAAATTCTCACTGTCTGTATCTCTCACTCCGGCTGTGTCTCCTTGACCTGCGCAATGCTAATAATATAATATAATAATGCTAATAATAATATAATATGGCACTTACCTCACACCAATGGGTCTTATTATTAGGTTAGAGGAGGAGGGCGGGTGGGAGACACTACACGTGTAGTGTCTCGGGTTTCCTCTCCACCAGAATTTATTGGTTGGGGGTCGGGGGGGGGGTCTTCCCAGAAGTCCGCAGGTCGAAAAAAATAAAACAGAAAAGAAGTGTTTTTTTTAAAGGATAAACTTACCTCCCAGAAATCACTTGCACACCGCTCCCGCTGAAATCGACTGGCCTGCTCCTGTGAAGGTAAGTGTTTTTAAAGGATAGACTTACCTCCCAGGAATCACTTGCACACCGCTCCCGCTGAAATCGACTGGCCTGCTCCTGTGAAGGTAAGTGTTTTTAAAGGATAAACTTACCTCCCAGAAATCACTTGCGCACCGCTCCCGCTGAAATTGACTGGCCTGCTCCTGTGAAGGTAAGTGTTTTTAAAGGATAAACTTACCTCCCAGAAATCACTTGCGCACCGCTCCCGCTGAAATCGACTGGCCTGCTCCTGTGAAGGTAAGTGTTTTTAAAGGATAAACTTACCTCCCAGAAATCACTTGCGCACCTCTCCCGCTGAAATCGACTGGCCTGCTCCTGTGAAGGTAAGTGTTTTTAAAGGATAAACCTACCTCCCAGAAAGCACTTGCGCACCGGTCCCGCTGAAATCGACTGGCCTGCTCCTGTGAAGGTAAGTGTTTTTAAAGGATAAACCTACCTCCCAGAAATCACTTGCGCACCGCTCCCGCTGAAATCGACTGGTAAATTCATACTCGTGACAATAAAAGATTATTATTATTATTAGATTCAAATCAGTTGCCTTCCGTTGAGTTGATCTGTAACCGTTAGCATCGTCTAAACTTTAACAAAGTCATCATGAAACCCGCCCTGGATCTGAGAGAACGGCAGAGGTAGGATCCTGGGATTAGAGAATGGGATTGGTCATTGTTAATAGATTGTAGGGGATTCTGCAATGTAATTGCCATTCAGCAACGTGATTGGTGATTTCACTGAAGCAGATCGTAACCAATTCAAAAGTAGCGCAACAACGATGCTGCGGAATTTCACCAATCAGGACAACTTGTATTTGAATCGCACCCTTATTATGAGAAAACACCCCAAAGTGCTTCATGGGGACCAGGGGTGACTTTCCTCCAATACTTTCACCAGGGGGGGTGAAGAATGCACAGGGGGGATTTCCCGTTGGCATTGTCCGCACGCCCCTGCCAATGATGTAATGGAGTTCCCACCAGGAAAGGTTGGGAATCCTATTCGTATACATTTGCATGTCATTAGCCCCCCCCCCTACTGTATCATCTCCCCACGTGGAGATATTCCCTGCACTCCCCTCCCCCAGCGTGATGTCATATCAGCAGGGTCTACAACAGGTCTTGACAAACGGCGACCCCCATCGAATGGTTTGTGCTGGGGGCGCACAGGTGAGGGGGCAATCCCAGGGGTTGGCCTTCCATCAATGAGGTTCAGGGTGGGGCTAGTTTCCCTGCCGGGGGTGGGGGGGAAATTAGCGTGTCCATGGGTGGTACCCGGAGAGGGGGGTGGTCCCGTGTCCGTGGAGGGTGGGGGGGGGGAGGGTTCCTGGGGAACTGGTGTGTTCCCGAGGCTGGGATTCCCACGGCGGAGGGGGAGATCCATGTCTATGGGGGAGGGAGAGGATTTTACCTGGGGGAATGGGAGACCCGGGGAAGGTGGGGGATCCGTCAATGGTGGGGGATTCTTTGTCTATGATGGTTCCCTGGAGGGGGGTCCGGTTCCATAGTGGAGCCCCCTTCTTACTTGCGACAATAAAAGATTATTATTATTTCCTGGGGAGGGGTAAGTCCCGGGGAAGGTGGGGGATCCTGTCCCCATGGGGAGGGTGTTCCATTTCTGTGGTGGGTGGGGTGGGCGGTGCTGGGGTCCTGTGTCCATGCTGTGGGGTGGGGGTGGGGGGGGGCTGGGGTCCTGTGTGCATGCTGTCAGGGGAGGGGGGGGAGCGGGGAGCGTTGTTCCGTTTTTTAAAAACATTTTCAGATCGTTGTGCCAGGATCCAGGTTGCTGGTGGGTGGGCTCGTTCAGACTCCGCCCCATCACCACGTTGCCGTGCGACCCACGGCTTCCTTATTTCTCTTGCGAAGTGTTCAAAACCCGGCAGGGCAGCTGCTGGGCTGCCCTCTGCTTTTCCCACCGGAGACAGCACTCCGGAACAAAATTCCACCACAAGTATGAGACCGGACAGCGGAAGGGGGTAGCCAGTCAAATGATCGGGTGCTCACGCCAGATTTTACAGCATGTCTCAAAGAAAGGAAGCGACGTAGAGTGGCGAGCGGGGTGGGGAGGTGGGGCCATTCCAGAACTTGGGGTCTTTGGCAACTGAAGGCACTACCATCTATGGTGAAGCGATTAAAATCTGGGATGCACAAAAGGCCAGAATTAAGGGAGCGGTGAGACCTCGGAGGGTTGGAGGAGATTACCGAGAGAGGGAGATTTTTAGGCACTAAGGGACATGGACGATAGGACAGGAAGGTGGAGCTGACGTATCAGTCGTGATCTCATTGAATGGGCCTACTCTTCCGTTCTTATGTATGACGTCAAGTGGACGTGGAGGGGATGTTTCCACTGGTGGGAGAGACTAGAACCCGAGGACACAGCCTCAGACTGAAGGGACGATCCTTTAAAACAGAGATGAGGAGGAATTTCTTCAGCCAGAGGGTGGTGAATCTGTGGAACTCTTTGCCGCAGAAGGCTGTGGAGGCCAAATCACTGAGTGTCCTTAAGACAGAGATAGATAGGTTCTTGATTAATAAGGGGATCAGAGGTTACGGGGACAAGGCAGGAGAATGGAGATGAGAGTGGGCAGCACGGTAGCACAGTGGTTAGCACTGTTGCTTCACAGCTCCAGGGTCCCCGGTTCAATCCCTGGCTTGGGCTTGGGTCACTGTCTGTGCGGAGTCTGCACTTTCTCCCCGTGTCTGTGTCGGTTTCCTCCGGGTGCTCCGGCTTCCTCCCGCTGTCCAAAGATGTGCAGGTTAGGTGGATCGGCCATGATAAATTGCCCTTAATGTCCAAAACAAAGATTAGATGAGGTTACTGGGCCACGGCGATAGGGTGGAGGAGGGGTTTAGGTAGGGTGCTCTTCGCAAAGGCCGATGCAGACTCGATAGGCCGAATGGCCTCCTTCTGCACTGTAAATTCTACGACCAGAAACATATTAGCCGTAATTGAATAGTGGAGCGCACTCGATGGGCCAAATGGCCCAATCCTGTTCCTACATCTTATGGTCATACAGCCAAATAAATACTTTGTAGTGTCATGTGCCTGTTTTCCGCAAGTTCAAGGCTTTCGACAATGCATTGGACAGACTCGGCTCAGTCCCGGAGAACAACCCACAATTCCACATATACTTACGGTCATCTTTCTCCGACTGAGCAGAATCCAGAGTGTTTACTGAGGGTTCCGGCCGATGGATCAAAGCAGCACGAGGTTTTGTAGCATATTGTAAGGAGTGTAGGAGCTTCACTCTATATATAACCAAATATAACTCCATATATAACCTTCACTCTGTATATAACCCTGTATAACTCCATATATAACCTTCACTCTGTATATAACCCTTTTTAACTCCATATATAACCTTCACTGTATATAACCCTATATAACTCCTTATATAAGCTTCACTCTGTATATAACTCCATGTATAACCTTCACTCTGTATATAACTCTGTATATAACCTTCACTCTGTATATAACCATATATACCCTTCACTCTGTATATAACTCTGTATATAACCTTCACTCTGTATATAACCTATATAAATCCATATATAACCTTCATTCTGCATATAACCCTATATAACTGTGTATAGCCTTCACCCTGTAAATAACTCCATATATAACCTTCACTCTGTATATAATCTATAAAATTCATATATAATCTTCACTCTGTAGATGACCATTGTTATGGGCCAGGGTTTAGAAAACCCCAAAGTGTATCATGGAGTTCACCTGACCCACAACTTTTACTAGATTGTGGTATGGGGAGCACACGGCCCACTCTACAGGTGTGGGACAGCAGAAATGGAAAAGTATTTTTTAAAGCAAAACAATGTTTATTCTATGAACTCAAGTTCACCTTTTTAAAACATACAGTGAACATCTTAGCAACCATTAATTCAAATACAACCCCCAAAGAATACAACACTAAGTAATGCTTTAAGCTGTCCTTTAAACATCCCAAAGACTTAACAACCTTTAACCAGAAGCACATCAGGGTTTACATTCAATACTGAAAACATTTAAATTTCTGAATTTACCAAATAAACAAGAGATAGTCCTTCATGGCAGAGAGATCAACAGCACAGCTGCTTTGGCTGACTTCAGCTGCAACACACTGCAAAACGAAACCAAAAAGACAGACACACCCAAGCTTTTCTCAAAGTGAAACTAAAAAGCAGAACCAGAGCTCAGCTCCACCCACACTCTGACATCACTGCAGTAACATGAGCAGCCAAACATTTCTTAAAGCGACATTTTCATGACACCTTCCCCACAAGAAAAAAAATAAACCATCAACTTCAAGATGGTTTCATTTTTCACCTTTTCACCATCCTTTAAGAAATGTACGCAGTAAATTTACTTTATCGTTGCAAAAAACAACACACGCAAATAGGTATAATAATAGTCCATTTTTTTTTCGTTCTTCTTCCTCTAACTGAAGTCTTTCTCGATTGACAGCTTCTTTGAACAAGAAGGTTTCTGCGCGATCCATCCATTGCTCTACGCCTCGGCATTTCTCTTTAAAGTCAGATACTTTAGTTCAATCTGATCACAGACTCCCTTGTAATTCTCCAACACAGGAGCATTGGTTATCACAGCTTTCAGGCCGTCAAATGCCTGTTGAAAGTCCGCTGCCATTGAAATTTTTGACGTTTCTTCAGCAAGTCCATCAGTGGAGCAATCACACCACAAAACTTTTGCACAAATGTTCGATCAAATCCACTCATGCCAAGAAATCGCATTATTTCCCTTTGTCTTGAGGGTATTGAACCCTCCTCAAGGAAAGTGACTTGAGCTTTTCCAAATTCACTTTTAGCTATGTTTATCACCAAACCTGCCTCCTGAAGTCAATCGAATAACTCCGTCAGATGTTTTAAATGTTCTGTCCATGTCTGGCTGAAAATTACCAGATCGTTGATGTATACCGCACAATTGGGTAATCCTGAAACAACTTTGTTAGTTAACCGTTGAAATGTGGCTGGGGTGTTTTTCATGCCAAATGGCATAACTTTGAATTGGTATATACCATCTGGAGTCACAAAAGCTGAAATCTCCTTCGCCCTTTCGGATAAAGGTGCCTGCCAGTAACCTTTAAGTAAATCCAGTTTGGAAATAAAAGCTGATCGTCCCACTTTCTCAATGCAACCCTCCAAACGTGGGATAGGATAAGAGTCCGTTCTCGTAACTGCATTAACCTTTCTATAGTCTACACACAACCGGTGGGTACCGTCTGGTTAAGGTACAATCACTATGGGTGAGCTCCATTGGCTGCAACCACTTCAATTATGCTATTTTTAAGCATACTCTCAATCTCTTTGTTAACCTGTGCCAATTTGAAAGGGTTAAGTCTATATGGATGTTGTTTGATTGGAACAGCATTTCCCACATCTGCATCATGTACAGCCATTTTAGTACTTCCCAATTTATCTCCACAAATTTGCCCATGTGATATTAATAACTCTTTCAGGTCAGTTCGTTTTTCCTCTGGAAGGTAACTCAACAATTTATCCCAATTTTTAAGAACATCCTCATTTTCCAATTTAATTTGAGGTATGTCATCTGGATTTGGTTCGTCACTTTGAGTTAGAATCATTAAAACCTCCTCCTTTTTCTCTCCTTCCCTTTCAAAGTACCTTTTAAGCATATTCACATGACACACTCGGTGAGTCTTCCTTCTATCTGGTGTTTTTACCACATAATTCACCTCACTTAATTTCCTTTCAATCTGATAAGGCCCACAAAACTTTGCTTTTAAAGGTTCACTTACCACTGGTAACAATACTAAAACTTTATCTCCACTGGCAAAACTACGAACTTTGGATTTCTTGTCCGCTACCCGTTTAATCACATTTTGTGCAGCTTTCAAATGTTGTCTAGCCAATTCACCTGCTCTATTTAATCATTCCCTAAAATTTGACGCGTAAGCCAATAATGTAATTTCTGATTTCTCACTCACCAATTTTTCCTTAATCAATTTAAGTGGTCCTCTTACCTCATGACCAAAAATTAGTTCAAAAGGACTACATTTGGTTGACTCATTAGGTGCATCCCTAATTGCAAACAGTACGAATGGAATTCCTTTATCCCAATCCTCTGGATAATCTTGACAATAAGCCCTCAACATTGTCTTTAATGTCTGATGCCATCTTTCTAACGCTCCCTGCGATTCTGGATGGTACGCAGTTGATTTAAATTATTTTATTCCTAAGCTATCCATAACTTCTTTAAATAACTTTGAGGTAAAATTTGATCCTTGATCCGATTGTATTTCTGTGGGTAGTCCATATCTAGTTAAGAAATTAAGTAACTTTTTAGCTGTAATATTACATACTGGAATGGCCTCTGGAAACCTAGTAGACACATCCATTACAGTCAAAAGATATTGATACCCACTTTTTGTTTAAGGAAGCGGTCCTACGCAATCAATTAGGACCCTTGTAAAAGGTTCCTCAAATGCTGGAATGGGTATTAAGGGTGCTGGTTTTATCACTGCTTGAGATTTCCCTATCACTTGACATGTGTGACATGATTAGCAAAATGTAACTACATCTTTATGTAGCCCAGGCCAATAAAAATGTTTCTAGATTTTAGCTTGAGTTTTCCTTTTCCCAAATGACCTCCCACTGGTACCTCATGTGCAACTCGCAACACCTCCTTTCTATACCCTACCGGCAATACTATTTGATTAACTTCTTCCCACTTTTCATCCACCTGCATATGTAAAGGTCTCCATTTTCTCATCAAGACATCACTTTTACGGTAATAACATTCTGGTATACACTCAGATTACTCTTCCGTATATGCTTTCTGATACATCCATTTTATTTCTATATCTTTCTGTTGTAACTCCGACAATTTTCCTGAACTAAAAATATCTGCCTCATCCTCCACCTGTTCTTGTTCTTTTCCAACCATCTGATCAAAAATTGTTTCTGATAATTGCACTTCAACTTCATCTTCACTCTTTGATTTCTCCTCGTGTTTTAACCTGTGACTTTGCAACCTTGCTACTACGCAATCCGGAAAAATCCCAGGATATTCGTCCTTCAACACTTCAGTTGTCCGATTTTCCACTGGCTTATCAACCACAGTAGGCATTACTCCCACTTGCAATCCAGCTATATCATTACCCAAGATAAACTGTATTCCTGGACAAGATAGTTTCTCTATTACTCCTACTACCACTTCAGCACTCTTCACTGGACTTTCCAACCTTATCTTATATAATGGAAGCTACTCCTCTCACCCTGAAGTCCACATATTACCACCTTTTCTGGCAATTTTCTTCCCAAACTACATAACTCCTCATCTTTCACCATTAAAGATTGACTAGCTCCCATATCTCTTAAAATTGTGACTTCTTTACCTACTCCTCCTGATACACATGAGTAAACTTTACCCACACAAGTAAATTCTTTAAAGAGATCTGGCACCTTCTTATCAATCACCCCTCGACCAGTCTGTACAATCTTGCACCTCCTTCGCTTCACTTGGGCTTTCCTTTACCACTTTAACAAACCCCACTATCTTATCCTGTTTTACCACATCAGCCTTCCCAGTGCTTTTCTTCAACCACCACTGTGACTTTACATGGCCTAGTTTATTACAGTGAAAACATTTGATAATTTTCATTTCGTTTCCACCCTCCTGGATTTAAAAAAAAATCTGAGGTACACTCTCCTTATTATCTCCCATCAGATCACCTTTACCTTCACCACTTGAGTATTTCTTATGTCTCCAGTTTCTATCCCTCACCGGCTGAAACTGATGTCAAAAACCAAGCTTTGATTTATGAACTAATTCATAATCATCTGCCATTTCTGGTGCTAATTTCGCAGTTTTAACCCTCTGTTCTTCCACATGAGTTCTCACTACATCAGGGATTGAATTTTTAAACTCCTCCAAAAGTATAATGTCTCTGAGAGCTTCATACGTTTGGTCTATTTTCAAAGCCCCTATCCACCTGTCAAAATTACTCTGTTTGCGCCTTTCAAACTCCATGTATGTTTGACCAAATTATTTCCTTAAATTTCTAAACCTTTGTCTGTAGGCTTCAGGCGCTAGTTCATATGCACCTAAGATGGATTTTTTTCACCTCCTCATACGTCCCAGATACCTCCTCCGGTAGTGATGCAAACAATTCACTAGCCATACCTACCAACTTTGTTTGAATCAGTAATACCAACATGTCCTATGGCCATTTCATTTGTTTAGCACCTTCTCAAATGAAATGAAAAAGGCTTCCACCTCCTTCTCGTCAAACCTTGGCAATGCTTGGACATATTTAAATAGATCCCCACCACACCTTCGACCAGGATGCTCTTTCTCACTCTCCTCATCACTATCATCCAACTGTGCGTTTCCCTTTACGTCTGCCAATTTTAACTGACTGTCATGTTTCATGGCCATTTTCTGAAGTTCAAACTCTCTTTATCTTTTTCCCTGATCTGTATCTCCCTTTCTTTTTGTTCTGTTAGGGCTATTCTTTCTTTGTTTCTTTCTTCTCTCTCCTTTTCTTTTTCTTTCATTGCATATTCAAGCTGCTTTAATTCTTTTTCATGTTCAAGTTGCTTAATCTGCAACTGGATCTTTGTCATTTCTAATGAGTCAGACTGTATCTTAGGCAACTTTAAATGCTTAGCCACCACCATAATTACCTCATCTTTTCCCATTTTGTCAGGTAATGTTAACTGCAATGTTTTTGCCAAACCTAACAGTCTGCTTTTAGTCTCTGTCCGTAAGATACTGCGTGTGACCGTCTCCACCCCAAAAAACTTCAGCGCCTCTGCAAGAGCCATTGTCCACACCACACTCGCCACTTAAACTAAAATACCACACCTGAAAAGCAACCACAATATGCTCACCCCTCACTGTCTTTAAGTTCACTAAGCCAATCCAATAGATAGACTTTTATCCCGGACAAGCCCCCAATTGTTATGGGCCAGGGTTTAGAGAACCCCAAAGTGTATCATGACGTTCACCTGACCAACAACTTTTAATAGATTGTGGTATGGGGAGCACACGGCCCACTCTAGAGGTGTGGTACAGCAGAAATGGAAAAGTATTTTTTCAAACAAAACAATGTTTATTCTATGAACTCAAGTTTACCTTTTAAAAGCAAACAGTGAATACCTTAGCAACCATTAATTCAAAGATAACCCCCAAAGAATACAACACTAAGTAATCCTTTAAGCTGTCCTTTAAACATCCAAAAGACCTTTAACCAGAAGCACATATGGGTTTACATTAAATACTGAAAACATTTAAATTTCTGAATTCACCAAATGATCAAGAGATAGTCCTTCATGGCAGAGACATCAACAGCACAGCTGCTTTGGCTGACTTCAGCTGCAACACCCTGAAAAACGAAACCAAAAAGACAGACACACCCAAGCTTTTCTCAAAGTGAATCTAAAAAGCAGAACCAGAGCCCAGCTCCACCCACACTCTGACATCACTGCAGTAACATGAGCAGCCAAACATTTCTTAAAGCCCCATTCTCATGGCACCATATATAACTCCGTATATACCCTTCACTCTGTATATAACCCTATATAACTCCGTATATTACCTTCACTCTGTATATAACCCTATATAACTCCGTATATACCCTTCACTCTGTATATAACCCTATATAACTCCGTATATTACCTTCACTCTGTATATAACCCGATATAACTCCGTATATAACCTTCACTCTGTATATAACCCGATATAACTCCGTATATAACCTTCACTCTGTATATAACCCAATATAACTCCGTATATAACCTTCACTCTGTATATAATCCTATATAACTCCACGTATAACCTTCACTCTATATATAATGCTATATAACTAATAACCTTCACTCTGTATATAATGCTATATAACTGTATATAACCTTCACTCTGTATATATCTCTGTATGTAATCTTCACGCTGTACATAACCATATATCTCTCTGTGTATAATCTATAACCTGTATATAACCTTATTCTACCTGACGTGACTGTAATTAATGCTGACTCCAGTTAAAGTGTTTAAATCCCCAGAGCTGACACCTTTCCACATCATGCTCAGCAAATCAAAATGTCTTGGCATCTGAGATATCAGCCTCCGAGCTCATTGCCTTGTGCCTCCTTCATCCCACAGAGACTGTCTGCAAGACCGGGATGGTGCTGTTATGTGGGGAGATCACCTCCCGTGCGGTTGTTGATTACCAGAAGGTGGTGAGGGACACAATACAGTACATTGGATATGACAATTCCACTAAAGGTCAGTGAAAGGATACCTCGTGCCAACTTGATTTCGACTAGGAGACCAATATGCCCAAGGAAGGAACTTTCACTGAAAAGTCGCGAATTCAATTCTCATGACTCAATATATTTCCAAATTAATTCCGCACGGAATTTCTTCAATGATTAGTGCAAAGTACCTCAAGGTATCTTCAGTTTACTGGGTTACTCTTACTGAGGCAGCACGGTAGCAAAGTGGTTAACACAGTTGCTTCACAGCTCCAGGGTCGCAGGTTCGATTCCCGGCTTGGGTCACTGTCTGTGCGGAGTCTGCACGTTCTCCCCGTGTGTGCGTGGGTTTCCTCCGGGTGCTCCGGTTTCCTCCCACAGTCCAAAGATGTGCAGGTTAGGTGGATTGGCCAAGCGAAATTGCCCTTAGTGTCCCAAAAAGGTTGGGTGAGGTTACTGGGTTACGGGGATAGGGTGGAGGTGTGGGCTTGGATAGGGTGCTCTTTCCAAGGGCCGGTGCAGACTCAATGGGTTGAATGGCCTCCTTCTGCATTGTAAATCCTATGATTCTATGATACAGATTCGTGCTGGGGATAGTCCCCAGGTGTGATCTCAGATGAGATCGAATAACTCATCGCACAGTTCCTAGTGTGTGTAGCTCAGTTCCACCGTGTTACTGTCAATTTCCATAGCACAATTCTTACGCTCACCCACAGAGCTTCAGCCCTTCCCAACGCTCGTGGCGCTCACTAATGCCAGCATACCCTCCAACCACATCACTTCCCTCCCCAACAATTTATAACAGTTAGCAGCCTACTCACACTCAGCCCTAACGCACTGCCCCCACTCAGTGAATCCGGGGAGATGACCCCCAAAGGTCTTCCTGGTTTAATAATCAGTGGCAATTAATCTGAGATGTGTGCCCCGTCAACATTGGAATGGAAAATGTGTCCATTATCCTGTCCATTCAGGAAAGGAGGTATCGGCTTCAATTTCAATAGTTTAACATCTTGGAATTTCACGAGAACTTGTTCAAGTCTCGTTCGTTCATTTCTCTTCCCAGTTTATGAACATTCCGCGGTGGAACCGTTCGCAACAAAGCATCAGCGAGTTAATCATTGATGAAGTTTCCATTGCTCTGACATTCTGGAACGCTGGGCGCCGTTCTGGTCACTGGACCAGCGAGTGGGAAAGCTACAATTCCATCCTGTAACTTTCAACATATTGTAGGGTGCGAGTTTCCAGCCGCGTTGTGCCCGGAGCTGATCCCGTTATTCCGATTGAATAGTGAGAGAGGCCAAAACTGTGCACTCTGGCGATCACGGCGATCCCAACCAGCGGCTCCTGACACAAACTCAGATGCCATTGGAGCCCCCGGGCGGTCAGGGACAGCTGGCACTGGGTAGACCCAGGTTGGCAGTGCCAGGGGGCCGAGGGGTACTGCCAAGGGGCGGGGGCCTGAGAGGGCCATGTCCATAGCTGGGGGAATGAAATGTGGCACTGAAGGGGTGCAAAAATGGGGGGCTTGAGGGGGATAGCTTGAAGGGGGACATGAAGGGGGTATGAAGGGTGGGGGAGTGAAGGGGGTATGAAGGGTGGGGGGTGAAAGCTGGGGGGGGGGGGGGAATGGTGAGCTGACGTAAGCGAGTGGTTGGGGGGGGGGCTCACGTGGGGAGGCTGAAAGGATGATTGGCCTTAAAGATGGGGGCCCTCAGCCACCTCTAGCTGACTTGGGAGCGGGGTGCGATGCCCCGATGATGGCGAGCGTGGATGGGGGTGGGGCTGGGTCACCCTCATGCCTGGGCGGTACGGTATGGAGGGGGAGGGGAGGTCACCTGGATTTTTACTAATGGGGGGGGGCTGCCCCACCGGGGTCAAGTTTTGGGGTGTTGCTCATGTCTGCAGGGGGGTGAGAGTCGCAACGTCTGTGGGTGGGTGGGGGGGATTCAACTTGACATTGAGATCTGGGCACCCCTTTAAAATGACGGCGCAATCTCGGAGGAACCGGTCTTGCCGCATCTTTAATTCCCCATTCCAGAAAAAGTGTAGGATTTTTTTCAGTGAGAATCTCCCCAAGCTCCAAAAAAGTGACTAAGTGTGGGTGAATTGCAATCTGGATCACACCCATAGACCGCTGGAACCGCCCTACAAAACTCATTTTCTGGGGGAATTATGCCGAAGTCTTCACTGTGGAACGTGTGTATCTGTAACTGGGCTCTGACCGATTACATTTTGCTGTGTGCAGGTTTTGACTACAAGACCTGCAACGTTCTGGTTGCCTTGGAGCAGCAATCTCCAGACATCGCGCAGGGAGTCCATCTAGACAGACACGAGGACGACATTGGGGCTGGAGACCAGGTGCATTCATAGCCGTTGCCACTCAGTGGCTGCTAGACTGAGGCCACTGGCCATCTCAATCCAGTGCGCATTCTCAATCCAGTGGGCATTCCCAATCCATTGGGCATTCCCAATCCAGTGGGCATTCCCAATTCAGTGGACATTCTCAATCCAGCAGGCATTCCCAATCCAGTGGGCATTCTCACTCCAGTGGACATTCCCAATCCAGTGGACATTCCCAATCCAGTGGGCATTCTCAATCCAGCGGGCATTCCCAATCCATTGGGCAATCCCAATCCAGTGGACATTCCTAATTCTGTAGGCATTCCCAATCCAGTGCGCATTCCCAATCCAGTGGACATTCCCAATTCTGTTGGCATTCCCAATCCAGTGGACATTCCCAATCCAGTGGGCATTCCCAACCCAGTGCGCATTCCCAATTCAGTGCGCATTCCCAATCCAGTGGGCATTCTCAATCCAGCAGGCATTCCCAATCCATTGGGCATTCCCAATCCCGTGGACATTCCCAATTCTGTAGGCATTCCCAATCCAGTGCGCATTCCCAATCCAGTGGACATTCCCAATCCAGTGGGCATTCCCAATTCTGTAGGCATTCCCAATCCAGTGCGCATTCCCAATCCAGTGGCATTCCCAATCCAGTGGACATTCCCAATCCAGCGGGCATTCCCAATCCAGTGGGCATTCCCAATCCAGCGTACATTCCCAATCCAGTGGGCATTCCCAAACCAGTGGGCATTCCCAATCCAGCGGGCATTCCTAATCCAGTGGGCATTCCCAATCCAGTGGACATTCCCAATCCAGTGGGCATTCCCAAACCAGTGGGCATTCCCAATCCGGTGGGCATTCCCAATCCAGTGCGCATTCCCAATCCAGTGGGCATCCCCAATCCAGCGTGGATTCCCAATCCAGTGGGCATTCCCAATCCAGTGGGCATTCCCAATCCAGCGTGCATTCCCAATCCAGTGGGCATTCCCAATCCAGTAGACTCCCTCAAACTAGGGACCCTCAATATTGGCCAATTCCTCATAAATCCAATGGAGAACCCTGAAGAAGCACCCAAGCCCAGGGAATACTGAGGGATTGTAGTGGTGGGAGGTGAATAGCTTGGATATATTTGAGGGAAAGTGAGACAACAAGACGAGGGAGAAGGGAATGAGAGGATCTGTTAGTAGGCTGGAGGTTAAGGCCGTTGTGGAGAATACAGACTGACACAGACCAGATGGGCTGAAAGTAAATTCTGTGTAATGGCTGGTGACCCCTGAACCAGGAATCTGGGTGACGGCCGTGAGAACATAGGAAGTGGACCTGGCCATTCAGCCCCTCAACCCTGTGTCACCAATCAAGTATATCACGGCTGATACGTGCCTGTACTCCACCTAGAGTGAATCCTCACTTAACATTGAGTGATGTGACATCGTTTCACTTTAACATCGTCAGCATATGCATCGGTGATGCCAGTTTCATTTCCCGTTGTTTGCCACGGACTTCCTCTTCTGTGCCCTGCCTGCTCACTGCTCCATTCCCTCGGCACTTCCCGCCGTCGCTGTCAGTCGCTCTCTTCCTCCCGCTGCCGGCTCCGTCTCTGCCAGAATGCTTGCCTTCATTGGACGGGATGTGGAGATGCCGCCGTTGGACTGGGGTGGGCACAGTAAGGAGTCTTACAACACCAGGTTAAAGTCCAACAGGTCTGTTTCGAATCACTAGCTTTCGGAGCACTGCTCCTTCCTCAGGTGAGTGAAGAGGTGGGTTCATTGGACGGGGCATTGAGTATACTAACTGGCAGGTCATGCTACATGAACCTTGGTAAGGCCACACTTGGAATATTGCGCACAATTCTGGTCTCCACACTACCCAGAAGGATGTAGAGGCTATGGAGAGGGCGCAGAGGAGGTTTACCAGGATGTTGCCTGGTCTGGAGGGTGTTAGCTATGCGGAGAGGCTGAATAGACTCAGACTGTTTTCATTTGAATGACGGAGGTTGAGGGGGTGACATGATAGAAGTCTACAAGATTATGAGGGGCATGGATAGTATGGATGGGCAGGCACTCTTTCCCAGGGTGGAGGGATCAGTCACCAGAGGGCACAGGTTTAAGGTCCATGGGGCAAAGTTTAGAGGAGATGTGCGAGGCAGGTTTTTTTACACAGAAGGTGGTGAGTGTCTGGAACGCGTTGCCAGGGGAGGTTGTGGAAGCAGATACATTAACAGCGTTCAAAAGGCATCTCGACAAACACATGGATAGGATGGGTATCGAGGGATACGGCACTAGGAAGTGCTGAGGGTTTTGGCCAAGGATGATATCATGACCGGTACAGTCTTGGAGGGCCAAAGCGCCTGTTCCTGTGCTGTATTATTTTTTGTTCTTTGCTGTGGCGTTGCTCCCTGTGTTGTTTTCCTTCCTTGCCTACCCGTTTCTGTTCTTACCTTAGTCCCCGGGGGAAGGAATTGGTGGATGTTGAGTCTGGAGAAGGGTGTGTAGATAGCCTGGGTCACATTGAGATCCTAAAAGGTGAGGTGTTGGGCGTCTTGAAAAATATTAAGGTAGATAAGTCCCCAGGGCCTGATGGGATCTACCCCAGAATACTGAAGGAGGCTAGAGAGGAAATTGCTGAGGCCTTGATAGAAATCTTTGGATTCTCACTGGATTCAGGTGATGTTCCGGAGGATTGGAGAATAGCCAATGTTGTTCCTTTGTTTAAGAAGGATAGCAAGGATAATCCAGGGAACTACAGGCCGGTGAGCCTTACGTCAGTCGTAGGGAAATTACTGGAGAGAATTCTTCGAGAAAGGATCTGCTCTCATTTGGAAGCAAGGTATCCAGAAGGTGTACCTGAGCAAGACACCCTCCGTGTTCAAGTGAAGGCAAGCATCCAGCAGAGTGGAGCCGCTGATTGGCTGTTGCGGGGAAAATTTGCATCAGTGCATTGCAGTCACTGTATCCAGACGGTGGTTTGTGGAGGATCTGTTGTCAAGTGGCAGTTAAACCCCAAACACTTCTTCAGTGTTTCCCTCCCTACCTCCTTCTCTAACCAAAAAAAAACAATCACTGTAAGGATCCCAGGTGAGTAAACATCAGGAGGGAGACTCAAGGGCAGGTAGAAGTATTAAGAAGTTGAACTGTGACATCACAGCCAACAGGTAAGTGATTGGCGGGTGATTGGTAAGTAGTTTTTCTTTTCCCTGAGGTGTGTTGATAAGGTAAGGTTTTTCTATTTTTATTTTCTTTTTTCATCGTGTGATTGGTAACAATTTTTCTTTTTTTTTTCCTTTCTCATTTATCCATTATTTGATATTATAGTTGGACTAAGTTAAGCTTAAGGTTAAAAATGGCAGGAGATCTCAGACCTGTGTTATGCTCCTCTTGCTCAATGTGGGAGCTCAGGAATGTGGCTGATGTCCCTGGCTCCTTCACATGCGGGAAGTGTGTCCAGCTGCAGCTCTTGTTAGACCACATGACGGCTCTGGAGCTGCGGATGGACTCATTTTGGAGCAACCGCGATGCTGAGGAGGTCGTGGATAGCACGTTTAGCGAATTGGTCACACCACAGATTAGTATTACTGAGGGAGAAAGGGAATGGGTGACTAAAAGGCAGAGAAAAAGCAGGAAGGCAGTGCAGGTGTCCCCTGCGGTCATCCTCCAAAACAGGTATACCGTTTTGGATACTGTTGGGGGAGCTGACTCACCAGGGGAAGGCAGCAGTAGCCAGGTTCATGGCATCGTGGCTGGCTCTGCTGTACAGAAGGGCGGGAAAAAGAGTGGAAGGGTTATAGTCATAGGGGATTCAATTGTAAGGGGAGTAGATAGGCGGTTCTGTGGTCGAAAACGAGACTTCCAAATGGTATGTTGCCTCCCGGGTGCACGGGCCAGGGATGTCTCAGATCGGCTGCAGAAGATTCTGAAGGGGGAGGGTGAACAGCCAGTTGTCGTGGTGCATATAGGCACCAATGATATAGGTAAAAAACGTGTTGAAGTCCTACAAGCAGAATTTAGGGAGTTAGGAGCCAAGTTAAAAAATCGGACCTCAGAGATAGTAATCTCAGGATTGCGACCAGTGCCACGTGGTAGTCAGAGTAGAAATGAAAGAATAGGCAGGATGAATGTGTGGCTTGAGAGATGGTGCAGGAGGGAGGGGTTCAGATTTTTGGGACATTGGGACCGGTTCTGGGGGAGGTGGACTACTACAAATTGGACAGTCTACACCTGGGCCAGACTGGAACCAATGTCCTTGGGGGTGCTTTTGCTAACGCTGTTGGGGAGGGTTTAAACTAATGTGGCAGGGGGATGGGAACCAAATGAGGCGGTTAGTGGACAGTAAGGAGGTAGTAACTAAAGCCTGTCAGGAACTAGGTCATGAAGTCAGCGTGACTAAGGGGAAGAGTAGGCAGGGAGCAGATGATGAAAGCAACGGGACTGGTGGTCTGAGGTGCATTTGTTTTAATGCAAGAAGTGTAGTAGATAACAGAACGAAGTCTTACAACACCAGGTTAAAGTCCAACAGGTTTGTTTCGATGTCACTAGCTTTCGGAGCGCTGCTCCTTCCTCAGGTGAATGAAGAGGTATGTTCCAGAAACATATATATAAACAAATTCAAAGATGCAAGACAATGCTTAGAATGCGAACATTTGCAGTTAATTAAGTGTTTACATATCCAGAGATGGGGTAACCCCAGGTTAAAGAGGTGTGAATTATGTCAAGCCAAGACAGTTGGTAGGATTTCGCAGGCCATATGGTGGGGGATTAATGTAATGCGACATGAATCCCAGGTCCCGGTTGAGGCCGCACTCATGTGTGCGGAACGTGGCTATATGTTTATGCTCGGCGATTCTGCGTTGTCGCGTGTCCTGAAGGCCGCCTTGGAGAACTCTTACCTGGAGATCAGAGGCTGAATGCCCTTGACTGCTGAAGTGTTCCCCGACTGGAAGGGAACATTCCTGCCTGGTGATTGTCGCACGATGTCCGTTCATTCGTTGTCGCAGCGTCTGCATGGTCTCGCCAATGAACTACGCTTCAGGACATCCTTTCCTGCAGCGTATGAGGTAGACAACGTTAGCCGAGTCGCACGAGTACGTACCGCGTACCTGGTGTTCTCACGTGTAATGGTGGTATCTATGTCAATGATCTGGCACGTCTTGCAGAGATTGCCATGGCAGGGTTGTGTGGTGTCGTGGTCGCTTTTCTGAAGGCTTGTTTGTTTGAGTTTGCGCGGTTGTTTGAAGGCAAGTAGTGGGGGTGTGGGGATGACATTGGCAAGATGTTCATCTTCATCGATGATGTGTTGAAGACTGCGAAAAGGATGTCGTAGCTTCTCCGCTCCGGGAAAGTACTGGATGACGAAGGGTACTCTGTCGGTTGTGTCCCGTGTTTGTCTTCTGAGGAGGTCGGTGCGGTTTTTTGCTGTGGCGCGTTGGAACTGTCGATCGATGAGTCGAGCGCCATATCCCGTTCGTACGAGGGCATCTTTCAGCGTCTGTAGATGTCTGTTACCCTCCTCCTCGTCTGAGCAGATCCTGTGTATACGGAGGGCTTGTCCATAGGGGATGGCTTCTTTAATGTGTTTAGGGTGGAAGCTGGAGAAGTGGAGCATCATGAGGTTATCCGTGGGCTTGCGGTAAAGCAAAGTGCTGAGGTGACCGTCCTTGATGGAGACGAGTGTGTCCAAGAATGCAACTGATTGTGGAGAGTAGTCCATGGTGAGTCTGATGGTGGGATGGAACTTATTGATGTCATAGTGTAGTCGTTTCAGTGATTCTTCACCGTGGGTCCAAAGGAAAAAAATGTCATTGATGTATCTGGTGTATAACGTCGGTTGAAGGTCCTGTGCGGTAAGGAGGTCTTGTTCGAATTTGTGCATGAAGATGGTGGAATATTGAGGTGCAAATGTGGTCCCCATGGCTGTGCCGTGCGTCTGGATGAAGAACTTATTGTCGAAGGCAAAGACGTTGTGATCCAGAATGAAGCGGATGAGTTGCAGAATTGTGCCTGGGGATTGGCAGTTGTCGGTGTTGAGTACTGAGGCTGTTGCAGCAGTGCCATCGTCATGGGGGATGCTGGTGTAGAGTGCTGAGACGTCCAGTGAGACGGAGCAGTGCTCCGAAAGCTAGTGTTTGAAACAAACCTGTTGGACTTTAACCTGGTGTTGTAAGACTTCTTACTGTGCTCACACCAGTCCAACGCCGGCATCTCCACATCATGGCTACCATCGACACCGCAAACTGCCGGCTCAAAGTGGAGAGGATCTCCAGGAAGATCGCGCATATAGACACTGACATTAAGTTTCTACAAAGATGCAAGAAAGCAGACAAGATCCCGAAAGTGCCACAGATCACAAATCCACTCAAGTCGACCTACAACACAGACTACGCTGAGAGACTCTGCCGTCGCACCTCTCTCACACTCCTCAACCACCTCGTACGCCAGCTCTACAGCAGACGACGCAACCTGGAAACCAAGATAGAGGCCATATTCTCAAGTTGCGCTCAGGACGCAGCAGACCAGCTGCGGAACACCGTCAAACAGATGAGACAACAATATTATGCCACCTATATGCACACCAAGAACAGGAAGCTTGGGAAACTTGGAATCACCACCAGCAGCAACCAAGCTTCCCCCGGTACCACAGTAGAAAACAATACCGGGAAATCTATTGTCAACTTATCAGACAACGCCCTTCAACCAGACGAAATCGAAGTCCTCAGCAGAGGGCTCAATTTCTGCACCACCACCAAAATGGGCCCCATCAGTATCGCGGCAGACACGGAGGAATTCATCAGGCGAATGAGGCTCCGGGAATTCTTCCACAGACCCCAAGAAACCGACAGCGAACCCAAGGAGACTACCAATGAACCGGAACAGCATACCGAGAAATCTGCGGTGCGGCAACCGAAGAGGAAAGAGTCGAATTGGACCTCTCCGGAAGGCCGCTGCCCTAGACTTGACATGTATGCTCAAGTCTTCAGGACTCGCGCCAATGCCAGATTCATCAGTCGCATTCACAAGACAGCCCCGAACGTCAACCAAGCACAACGCAACACCATCCGCGCTCTCAAGACCAACCGCAGCATCGTCATCAAACCAGCAGACAAAGGAGGGGCCACCGACATACTGAACAGAACGGACTACTGCAAAGAAGTGTACCACCAACTCAACAACCAGGAACACTACAGACAGTTACCCGCAGATCCGACCAAGGAACACATCCGCCAACTCAACAGACTGATCAAGACCTTGGATCCAGACCTTCAGAGCACCCTACGTGCTCTCATCCCACGTACTCCCCGCATTGGAGATCTCTACTGCCTCCCGAAAATACACAAGGCCAACACACCAGGCTGTCCTATCGTTTCAGGCAATGGGACCCTGTGTGAGAACCTCTCTGGCTACATCGAGGGCATCTTGAAACCCATCGTACAAGGTACGCCAAGCTTCTGTCGCGACACGACGGACTTCCTACAGAAACCCAGCACCCATGGACCAGTTGAACCAGGAACATTCCTCATCACAATGGACGTCTCGGCACTCTACACCAGGATCACCCATGACGATGGCACTGCTGCAACAGCCTCAGGACTCAACACCGACAACTGCCAATCTCCAGGCGCAATTCTGCAACTTATCCGCTTCATTCTGGATTTCAACGTCTTCACCTTCAACAATAAGTTCTTCATCCAGACACACGGAACAGCCATGGGGACCAAATTAGCACCTCAATATGCCAACATCTTCATGCACAAATTCGAACAAGACCTCCTCATCGCACAGGACCTCCAACCGACGTTATACACCAGATACATTGATGACATTTCTTTCCTTTGGACCCACAGCGAAGAATCACTGAAACGACTACACGATGACATCAATAAGTTCCATCCCACCATCAGACTCACCATCGACTACTCTCCAAAATCAGTTGCATTCTTGGACACACTCGTCTCCATCAAGGACGGTCACCTCAGCACTTCGCTTTACCGCAAACCCACGGATAACCTCATGATGCTCCACTTCTCCAGCTTCCACCCGAAACACATTAAAGAAGCCATCCCCTAAGGACAAGCCCTCCGTATACACAGGATCTGCTCAGACCAGGAGGAGCGTAACAGACATCTACAGACGCTGAAAGGTGCCCTCGTACGAACGGGATATGGCGCTCGACTCATCGATCGACAGTTCCAACACGTCACAGCAAAAAACCACGCCGACCTCCTCAGAAGATAAACACGGGACACAACCGTCAGAGTACCCTTCGTCGTCCAGTACTTTCCCGGAGCGGAGAAACTATGACATCTTCTTCACAGCCTTCAACACGTCATCGATGAAGATGAACATCTTGTCAATGTCAACCCCACACCCTCACTACTTGCCTTCAAACAACCGCGCAATCTCAAACAAACCATTGTTTGCAGCAAACTACCCAGCCTTCAGAACAGCGACCACGACACCACACAACCCTGCCATGGCAATCTCTGCAAGACATGCCAGATCATCGACATGGATACCACCATTACACGTGAGAACACCACCCACCAGGTACGTGGTACATACTCGTGCAACTCGATCAACGTTGTCTACCTCATACGCTGCAGGAACGGATGTCCCGAAGTGTGGTACATTGGCGAGACCATGCAGACGCTGCGACGAATGAACGGACATCGCGCGACAATCACCAGGCAGGAATGTTCCCTTCCAGTCGGGGAACACTTCAGCAGTCAAGGGCATTCAGCCTCTGATCTCCGGGTAAGCATTCTCCAAGGCGGCCTTAAGGACGCGCGACAACGCAGAATCGCCGAGCAGAAACCTATAGCCAAGTTCCGCACACGTGAGTGCGGCCTCAACCGGGACCTGGGATTCATGTCGCATTACATTCATTCCCCACCGTCTGGCCTGGGCTTGCGAAATCCTACCAACTGTCCTTGCCTGAGACAATTCACACCTCTTTAACCTGGGGTTACCCCTATTTCTGGATCTGTAAAGACTTAACTAACTGCAAATGCTCGCATTCTAAGCATTGTCTTGCATCTTTGAATTTGTCTATATATGTTTCTGGAACATACCTCTTCATTCAGCTGAGGAAGGAGCAGCGCTCCGAAAGCTAGTGTTTGAAACAAACCTGTTGGACTTTAACCTGGTGTTGTAAGACTTCTTACTGTGCTCACACCAGTCCAACGCCGGCATCTCCACATCATGGGAGTATGATGTTATTGCTATTACTGAGGCTTGGTTGAGGGAAGGGCATTATTGGCAACTAAATATCCCAGGATATCCATGCTTCAGGCGGGATAGAGAGGGAGGTAAAAGGGGTGGAGGAGTTGCATTACTGGTCAGAGAGGATATCACAGCTGTGCTGAAGGAGGGCACTATGGAGGATTCGAGCAGTGAGGCAATATGGGCAGAGCTCAGAAATAGGAAGGGTGCGGTAACAATGTTGGGACTGTACTACAGACCTCCCAACAGCGAGCGTGAGATAGAGGTACAAATATGTAAACAGATTATGGAAAGATGTAGGAGCAACAGGGTGGTGGTGGTGATAGGAGATTTTAATTTTCCCAACATTGACTGGGATACACTTAGTGTCAGAGGTCTAGATGGAGCAGAATTTGTAAGGAGCATCCAGGAGGGTTTTCTAGAGCAGTATGTAAATAGTCCAACTCGGGAAGGGGCCATACTGGACCTGGTGTTGGGGAATGAGCCCAGCCAGGTGGTTGAAGTTTCAGTCGGGGATTACTTTGGGAATAGTGATCAAAATTCTGTAAGTTTTAAAATACTCATGGACAAAGACGAGAGTAGTCCTAAAGGAAGAGTGCTAAATTGGGGGAAGGCCAACGATACCAAAATAAAGAGAGGTTGATTAGAATGCAGGACAGACATGTCCCTGTGAAAATGAGGGATAGAAATGGCAAGATTAGGGAACCATGGATGACAGGTGAAATTGTGAGACTAGCTAAGAGGAAAAAGGAAGCATACATAAGGTCTAGGCGACTGAAGACAGACGAAGCTTTGGAAGAATATCGGGAATGTAAGACCAATCTGAAACGAGGAATCAAGAGGGCTAAAAGGCGTCATGAAATATCTTTAGCAAACAGGGTTGAGGAAAATCCCAAAGCTTTTATTCATATATAAGGAGCAAGAGGGTAACTAGAGAAAGGGTTGGTCCACTCTAGGACAAAGGGGGAAAGTTATGCGTGGAGTCAGAGACAATGGGTGAGATTCTTAACGAGTACTTTGAACAAAGAACAAAGAACAAAGAAAAGTACAGCACAGGAACAGGCCCTTCAGCCCTCCAAGCCCGTGCCAACCATGCTGCCCAACTAAACTACAATCTTCTACACTTCCTGGGTCCGTATCCCTCTATTCCCATCCTATTCATGTATTTGTCAAGATGCCCCTTAAATGTCACTATCGTCCCTGCTTCCACCACCTCATCCGGCAGCGAGTTCCAGGCACTCACTACCCTCTGTGTAAAAAACTTGCCTCGTACATCTACTCTAAACCTTGCCCCTCGCACCTTAAAACTATGCCCCCTAGTAATTGACCCCTCTACCCTGGAGAAAAGCCTCTGACTATCCACTCTGTCTATGCCCCTCATAATTTTGTAGACCTCTATCAGGTCGCCCCTCAACCTCTGTCGTTCCAGTGAGAACAAACCGAGTTTATTCAACCGCTCCTCATAGCTAATGCCCTCCATACCAGGCAACATTCTGGTAAATCTCTTCTGCACCCTCTCGAAAGCCTCCACATCCTTCTGGTAGTGTGGCGACCAGAATTGAACACTGTACTCCAAGTGTGGCCTAACTAAGGTTCCATACAGCTGCAACATGACTTGCCAATTCTTATACTCAATGCCCCGGCCAATGAAGGCAAGCATGCCGTTTGCCTTCTTGACTACCTTCTCCACCTGTGTTGCCCCTTTCAGTGACCTGTGGACCTCTACACCTAGATCTCTCTGACTTTCAATACTCTTGAGGGTTCTACCATTCACTGTATATTCCCTACCTGCATTAGACCTTCCAAAATGCATTACCTCACATTTGTCTGGATTAAACTCCATCTGCCATCTCTCTGCCCAAGTCGCCAAACAATCTAAATCCTGCTGTATCCTCTGACAGTCCTCACCGCTATCCGCAATTCCACCAACTTTTGTGTCGTCTGCAAACTTACTAATCAGACCAGTTACAGTTTCCTCCAAATCATTTATATATACTACAAACAGCAAAGGTCCCAGCACTGATCCCTGCGGAACACCATTAGTCACAGCCCTCCGATTAGAAAAGCATCCTTCCATTGCTACTCTTTGCCTTCTATGACCGAGCCAGTTCTGTATCCACCTTGCCAGCTCACCCCTGATCCCGTGTGACTTCACCTTTTGCAGTAGTCTACCATGAGGGACCTTGTCAAAGACCTTACTGAAGTCCATATAGACAAGATCCACTCCCTACCTGCATCAATCATCTTTGTGACCTCTTCGAAAAACTCTATCAAGTTAGTGAGAAACAACCACCCCTTCACAAAATATGCTGCCTCTCACTAATACGTCCATTTGCTTCCAAATGGGAGTAGATCCTGTCTCGAAGAATTCTCTTCAGTAATTTCCCTACCACTGACGTAAGGCTCCCTGGATTATCCTTGCTACCCTTCTTAAACAGAGGAACAACATTGGCTATTCTCCAGTCCTCCGGGACATCACCTGAAGACAGTGAGGATCCAAAGATTTCTGTTAAGGACTCAGCAATTTCCTCTCTAGCCTCCTTCAGTATTCTGGGGTAGATCCCATCAGGCCCTGGGGACTTATCTACCTTTGCATCGGTATTCACCGAGGAGAGGGACATGACGGATGTTGAGGTTAGGGATAGATGTTTGATTACTCTAGGTCAAGTCAGCATAAGGAGGGAGGATGTGTTGGGTATTCTAAAAGGCATTAAGGTGGACAAGTCCCCAGGTCCGGATGGGATCTATCCCAGGTTACTGAGGGAAGTGAGAGAGGAAATAGTTGGGGCCATAACAGATATCTTAGCAGCATCCTTGAACACAGGTGAGGTACCGGAGGACTGGAGAATTGCTAATGTTGTCCCCTAGTTTAAGAAGGGTAGCAGGGATAATCCAGATAATTATAGACCGGTGAGCCTGACGTCAGTGGTAGGGAAGCTGCTGGAGAAGGTACTGAGGGATAGGATCTATTCATATTTGGCAGAAAATGGGCTTATGAAATGAAATGAAAATGAAATGAAAATCGCTTATTGTCACAAGTCGGCTTCAATGAAGTTACTGTGAAAAGCCTCTAGTCGCCACATTCTGGCGCCTGTTCGGGGAGGCTGTTACGGGAATTGAACCGTGCTGCTGGCCTGCCTTGGTCTGCTTTCAAAGCCAGCGATTTAGCCCTGTGCTAAACAGCCCCAGTTATCAGTGATAGGCAGCATGGTTTTGTGCAGGGAAGGTCATGTCTTACCAACTTAATAGAATTCTTTGAGGAAGTGACAACGTTGATTGATGAGGGAAGGGCTGTAGATGTCATATACATGGACATCTTGATAAGGCATTTGATAAGGTTCCCCATGGTAGGCTGAGGGGGAAAGTGAAGTCTCATGCGGTCCAGGGTGTACTAGCTAGATGGATAAAGAACTGGCTGGGCAACAGGAGATAGAGAATAGTAGTGGAAGGGAGTTTCTCAAAATGGAGAACTGTGACCAGCGGTGTTCCACAGGGATCCGTGCTGGGACCACTGTTGTTTGTGAGATACTTAAATGATCTGGAGGAAGGTATAGGTGGTCTGATTAGCAAGTTTGCAGATGACACTAAGATTGGTGGAGTAGCAGATAGTGAAGGGGACTGTCAGAGAATACAGCAGAATATAGATAGATTGGAGAGTTGGGTGGAGAAATGGCAGGTGGAGTTCAATCCGGACAACTGCGAGGTGATGCATTTTGGAAGATCCAATTCAAGAGCGAACTCTACGGTAAATGAAAAAGCCCTGGGGAAAATTGATCTACAGAGAGATCTGGGTGTTCAGGTCCATTGTACCCTGAAGGTGGCTGCGCAGGTCGATAGAGTGGTCAAGAAGGCATACGGCATGCTTTCCTTCATCGGAAGGGGTATTGAGTACAAGAGTTGGCAGGTCATGTTACAGTTGTGTAAGACTTTGGTTCAACCACATTTGGAATACTGCGTACAGTTCTGGTCGCCACATTACCAAAAGGATGTGGATGTTTTGGAGAAGGGGCAGAGGAGGTTCACCAGGATGTTGTCTGGTATGGAGCTAGCTATGAAGAGAGGTTGAGTAGATTAGGATTATTTTCATTAGAAAGACGGAGATTGAGGGGGGACCTCATTGAGGTCTACAAAATCATGAGAGGTATAGACAGGGTGAATAGCAAGAAGCTTTTACCCAGAGTGGGGAACTCAATTACTAGAGGTCACGAGTTCAAGGTGAGAGGGGAAAAGTTTAAGGGAGATATGCGTGGAAAGTTCTTTACGCAGAGGGTGGTGGGTGCCTGGAACGCATTGCCAGTGGAGGTGAGAGAGGTTGGCACAATAGCGTAATTTAAGATGTATCTAGACAGATACATGAATGGGCAGGAAGCAGAGGGACACAGATCCTTAGAAAATAGGCGACAGTTTTAGATAGAGGATCTGGATCGGCGCAGGCTTGGAGGGCCGAAGGGCCTGTTCCTGTGCCGTAATTTTTCTTTGTTCTTTGTTCAACTGGACGTAATAGCGCGAGGCAGCACGGTTTTGTGAAGGGGAGGTCGTGTCTCACTAACTTGATGGAGTTTTTCGAGGAGGTCGCAAAGATGATTGATGCAGGTAGGGCAGTGGATGTTGTCTTTATGGACTTCAGTAAGGTCTTTGACAAGGTCACTCATGGCAGACTTGTACAAATGATGAAGTCACACGGGATTAGGGGTGAGCTGGCAAGATGGATACAGAACTGGCTAGGTCATAGAAGGCAGAGCGTAACAATGGAAGGGTGTTTTTCTGATTTGGAGGGCTGTCCCCAGTGGTATTCCGCAGGGATCAGTGCTGGGACATTTGCTGTTTGTAGTATATATACATGATTTGGAGGAAAATGTAACTGCTCTGATTAGTAAGTTTGCAGACGACACAAAGGTTGGTGGAATTGCGGATAGCAATGAGGACTGTCAGAGGATACAGCAGGATTTAGATCGTTTGGAGACTTGGGCGGAGAGATGGCAGATGGAGTTTAATCCAGACAAATGTGAGGTAATGCATTTTGGAAGGTCTAATACAGGTAGGGAATACACAGTGAATGGTAGAACCCTCAAGAGTGTTGACAGTCAGAGAGATCTAGTTGTACAGGTCCACAGGTCACTGAAAGGGACAACACAGGTGGAGAAGGTAGCCAAGAAGGCATACGGGGCATGCTTGCCTTAATTGGCCGGGGCATTGAGTATAAAAATTGGCAAGTCATGTTGCAGCTGTATAGAACCTTAGTTAGGCCACACTTGGAGTACAAAGAACAAAGAACAAAGAAATGTACAGCACAGGAACAGGCCCTTCGGCCCTCCAAGCCGGCGCCGACCATGCTGCCCGACTAAACTACAATCTTCTACCCTTCCTGGGTCAGTATCCCTCTATTCCCATCCTATTCATGTATTTGTCAAGATGCCCCTTAAATGTCACTATCGTCCCTGCTTCCACAACCTCCTCCGGTAGCGAGTTCCAGGCACCCACTACCCTCTGCGTAAAAAACTTGCCTCGTACATCTCCTCTAAACCTTGCCCCTCTCACCTTAAACCTATGCCCCCTAGTAATTGACCCCTCTACCCCGGGGAAAAGCCTCTGACTATCCACTCTGTCTATGCCTCTCGTAATTTTGTAGACCTCTATCAGGTCGCCCCTCAACCTCATTCGTTCCAGTGAGAACAAACCGAGTTTATTCAACCGCTCCTCATAGCTAATGCCCTCCATACCAGGCAACATTCTGGTAAATCTCTTCTGCACCCTCTCGAAAGCCTCCACATCCTTCTGGTAGTGTGGCGACCAGAATTGAACACTATACTCCAAGTGTGGCCTAACTAAGGTTCCATACAGCTGCAACATGACTTGCCAATTCTTATACTCAATGCCCTGGCCAATGAAGGCAAGCATGCCGTATGCCTTCTTGACTACCTTCTCCACCTGTGTTGCCCCTTTCAATGACCTGTGGACCTGTACTCCTAGATCTCTTTGACTTTCAATACTCTTGAGGGTTCTACCATTCACTGTATATTCCCTACCTGCGTTAGTCCTTCCAAAATGCATTACCTCACATTTGTCCGGATTAAACTCCATCTGCCATCTCTCCGCCCAAGTCTCCAGACAATCTAAATCCTGCTGTATCCTCCGACAGTCCTCATCGCTATCCGCAATTCCACCAACCTTTGTGTCGTCTGCAAACTTACTAATCAGACCAGTTACATTTTCCTCCAAATCATTTATATATACTACAAAGAGCAAAGGTCCCAGCACTGATCCCTGTGGAACACCACTGGTCACAGCCCTCCAATGAGAAAAGCATCCTTCCATTGCTACCCTCTGCCTTCTATGGCCTAGCCAGTTCTGTATCCACCTTGCCAGCTCACCCCTGATCCCGTGTGACTTCACCTTTTGTACTAGTCTACCATGAGGGACCTTGTCAAAGGCCTTACTGAAGTCCATATAGACAACATCCACTGCCCTGCCTGCATCAATCATCTTAGTGACCTCCTCGAAAAACTCTATCAAGTTAGTGAGACACGACCTCCCCTTCACAAAACCATGCTGCTTCTCACTAATACGTCCATTTGCTTCCAAATGGGAGTAGATCCTGTCTCGAAGAATTCTCTCCAGTAATTTCCCTACCACTGAAGTAAGGCTCACCGGCCTGTAGTTCCCGGGATTATCCTTGCTACCCTTCTGAAACAGAGGAACAACATTGGCTATTCTCCAGTCCTCTGGGACATCCCCTGAAGACAGCGAGGATCCAAAGATTTCTGTCAAGGCCTCAGCAATTTCCTCTCCAGCCTCCTTCAGTATTCTGGGGTAGATCCCATCAGGCCCTGGGGACTTATCTACCTTAATATTTTTTAAGACACCCAACACCTCGTCTTTTTGGATCACTATGTGACCCAGGCTATCTACACCCCCTTCTCCAGACTCAACATCTACCAATTCCTTCTCTTTGGTGAATACCGATGCAAAGTATTCATTTAGTACCTCACCCATTTCCTCTGGCTCCACACATAGATTCCCTTGCCTATCCTTCAGTGGGCCAACCCTTTCCCTGGCTACCCTCTTGCTTTTTATGTACGTGTAAAAAGCCTTGGGATTTTCCTTAACCCTATTTGCCAATGACTTTTCGTGACCCCTTCTAGCCCTCCTGACTCCTTGCTTAATTAAGTTCCTTCATACTTTCCTTATATTCCAGGCAGGCTTCGTCTGTTCCCAGCCTTTTAGCCCTGACAAATGCCTCCTTTTTCTTTTTGACGAGGCCTACAATATCACTCGTCATCCAAGGTTCCCGAAAGTTGCCGTATTTATCCTTCTTCCTCACAGGAACATGCCGGTCCTGTATTCCTTTCAACTGCCACTTGAAAGCCTCCCACATGTCAGATGTTGATTTGCCCTCAAACATCCACCCCCAATCTATGTTCTTCAGTTCCCGCCTAATATTGTTATAATTAGCCTTCCCCCAATTTAGCACATTCATCCTAGGACCACTCTTATCCTTGTCCACCAGTACTTTAAAACTTACTGAATTGTGGTCACTGTTACCGAAATGCTCCCCTACTGAAACATCTACCACCTGGCCGGGCTCATTCCCAAATACCAGGTCCAGTACCACCCCTTCCCTAGTGGACTGTCTACATATTGTTTTAAGAAGCCCTCCTGGATGCTCCTTACAAACTCCGCCCCGTCTAAGCCCCTGGCACTAAGTGAGTCCCAGTCAATATTGGGCAAGTTGAAGTCTCCCATCACCACAACCCTGTTGTTTTTACTCTTTTCCAAAATTTGTCTACCTATCTGCTCTTCTATCGCCCGCTGGCTGTTGGGAGGCCTGTAGTATAACCCCAACATTGTGACTGCACCCTTCTTATTCCTGATCTCTACCCATATAGCCTCACTGCCCTCTGAGGTGTCCTCTCGCAGTACAGCTGTGATATTCTCCCGAACCAGTAGCGCAACTCCGCCTCCCCTTTTACATCCCCCTCTATCCCGCCTGAAACATCTAAATCCTGGAACGTTTAGCTGCCAATCCTGCCCTTCCCTCAACCAGGTCTCTGTAATGGCAACAACATCATAGTTCCAAGTACTAATCCAAGCTCTAAGTTCATCTGCCTTACCCGTAATACTTCTTGCATTAAAACATATGCACTTCAGGCCACCAGACCCGCCGCGTTCAGCAACTTCTCCCTGTCTGCTCTGCCTCAGAGCCACACTGTCCCTATTCCCTAGTTCTCCCTCAATGCTCTCACCTTCTGACCTATTGCTCCCTTGCCCACCCCCCTGCCATACTAGTTTAAACCCTCCCGTGTGACACTAGCAAACCTTGCGGCCAGGATATTTATGCCTCTCCGGTTTAGATGCAACCCGTCCTTCTTATACAGGTCACACCTGCCCCGGAAGAGCTCCCAGTGGTCCAGATAATGGAAACCCTCCCTCCTACACCAGCTGTTTAGCCACGTGTTTAGCTGCTCTATCTTCCTATTTCTAGCCTCACTGGCACGTGGCACAGGGAGTAATCCCGAGATTACAACCCTCGAGGTCCTGTCTTTTAACTTTCTGCCTAGCTCCCTGAACTCCTGCTGCAGGACCTCATGCCCCTTCCTGCCTATGTCGTTAGTACCAATATGTACAACGACCTCTGCCTGTTTGCCCTCCCCCTTCAGGATGCCCTCTACCCGTTTGGAGACATCCTGGACCCTGGCACCAGGGAGGCAACATACCATCCTGGAGTCTCTTTCACGTCCACAGAAGCGCATATCTGTGCCCCTGACTCTTGAGTCCCCTATTACTATTACTCTTCTGCGCTTTGACCCTCCCTTCTGAACATCAGAGCCAGCCGTGGTGCCACTGCTCTGGCTGCTGCTGTTTTCCCCTGATAGGCTATCCCCCCCGACAGTATCCAAAGGGGTATATCTGTTCGAGAGGGGGACAACCACAGGGGATTCCTGCACTGACTGCCTGCCCTTTCTGGTGGTCACCCATTTCTCTGCCTGCACCTTGGGTGTGACCACATTTACATAACTGCAATCTATGACGCTTTCCGCCATAGTATTCAATTATAGTATAGTGTATAGTGTTCAATTCTGGTTGCCACACTACCAGAAGGATGTGGAGGCTTTCAAGAGGGTGCAGAAGAGATTTACCAGGATGTTGCCTGGTATGGAGGGCATTAGCAATGAGGAGAGGTTGAATAAACTTGGATTGTTCTCACTGGAACGACAGAGGTTGAGGGGCGACCTGATAGAGGTCTACAAAATTATGAGGGACATGGACAGAGAGGATAGTCAGAGGTTTTTCCCCAGGGTAGAGGGGTCAATTACTTGGGAGCGTAGGTTTAAGGTACGAGGGTCAAGGTTTAGAGGAGATGTACGAGGCAAGTTTTTTACGCAGAGGGTAGTGGGTGCCTGGAACCCGCTGCCAGAGGAGTTGGTGGAAGCAGGGACGATACTGACGTTTAAGGGGCATCTTGACAAATACATGAATAGGATGGGAATAGAGGGATACGGTCCCCAGAATTGTAGAAGATTTTAGTTTAGCCGGGCATCATGGTCGGCACGGGCTTGGAGGGCCGAAGGGCCTGATCCTGTGCTGCACTTTTCTTCCTGTTCTTTGTTCTCCACCCACGGCTGCTGGCTTCGCCCCTGGCTCCACTCTGAACTGACACTGAAGTCCTGGGCTCCATCACACGGCAGAGGTTGGTCAATGTAGCTAGTCAGGACTTCAGCTGCTACCTGCACCTTCCAGCGTCTGCCACTAGATGGAGCCCAGCCAATGTAAAAGTGATGATTTGCAAGTGGGTGTCATGTGATCCTTTTAAACATTTTAAATTGTGCGATTCTGTATAATGCATTTCTTTCGTATTTGGTGATATATTTTTAGTTTGCTAGTTACTTCAGCTATGAATGCACAGCGCGGCACGTTTATGATGCAGTATTTTAATTTGTAAACTATTTTACTCTGGGTGAGAAATGTCCCAAGGCACCAAACTCCAGCTTTAACATGAATTCCTATGGGAACATGCGATTCGCTTAAAGTTGTTTCACTTTAAGTTGTGATTTTCGTGAATGTAGCCACAACTTTAGGTTAGGGTTCCCTGAGGATTGTACAATGAATCACAACAGAAGTAAACCATTCAGCCCATCATATCTGTATGTTGTTATCCCATGATAGTCTTAGCAAATGGCCCACTGGTCTTAATCTTGGAAGTCAGGGTGGGAGAGGGGTGGAGGCATTTTGGTCCTGACCCAGTCTGGATGAGGAAAGGAAAACCAACCTCTTAATTCGCTAAGCAAGCGCTTATGTCCTGTTTTCAGGGTCTGATGTTCGGATACGCTACAGATGAGACAGAGGAATGCATGCCATTGACAATTATCCTGGCGCACCGGCTCAACTACAAGATGGCTCAGCTCCGCCGTGACCGGACACTGCCCTGGCTCAGACCTGACTCCAAGACCCAGGTGGGTGACATTTCTAAGCTGCCCGTCAGCGCGGGGGTTCCCCCGGCGCTGCTACCTCACAGGTTGCCAGAGAGGCTTGGCATCATTTCAAGGCAGCCAGATAGGGGGCGGGGTTCCCCGTTGGCCGACGGCGTACTCTCAAAACGCGATTGGCCGGAGAATCGTTTCCGACGCCAAAACCGCGGCGGGGAGCGATTTGATGTCAAATTGCAATTCTCCGTCAACTCAACAGCGCATGAATGCGTTCCAGAACGCACGTACCGTAAACACCGTTTGCATATCAATAAGGGGCCCGACCCGGTATTTTCCGGAGTCGCCGCGATTCTTCTCCTCCGATGAGCCGAGTTCCCGACGTGCTTTTAAAAATGGTCAAACCGGCGTCGTGGCTGCTGAGGGAGAGCGAGGGGGATACGGAGAGTGTCCAACATCGCCAGAGTTTGCTGCAAATTGTGCCGTTGGCCGGGGCGTTTCTGCCAGGGCTGGGGGGAATAGCCGGGGGGGGTGGCCAGGTGGTGGGCTGTGGGGTCGGGGTGGACGGGCACAGAACACCATTGCCGCAGCCGGCAAGGCAGCCTTGCAGCTGCGCACGCCGCTGACTGCTCGCTGGGACCTTAGTGCCACGGGTTGTACAGGTGACCCCCGGGGCACTCCCCTTGGTGCCCTCTGGCCCCAGCAGACCCATCAGCTGCATGGGCGCGCTCCAACACAACCAGTGCCGTCTTGTTGCCTGGGGTGAGTGTGTGTGGGGAGTGTAATGTGTATGTGCGGCTCCCGAGTGTCAGTCACGGACGCGGCGAATCCTGCACCGTTTTCCATTGGAATTGAATGTGTTCCATGTGGCACCGGTGCTAGCCCCTCCACAGTAACGGAATCTATCCAGGTGCGGCACCAGTCTTGCTGCCGTGAAAGTCCACGAATTCTGCGTTGGCTGCAACACAGTCTCGGAAACGGAGAATCCCGCCCAGGATGCTTTCTCGGGGGCATCCGTACCAGCTCCCCATCACCGCGATGGGCGCTGGGCTGACCCAGCTCTTGCCTTCCCTCTGCAGGTGACGGTCCAGTACAGCCAGGAGAACGGAATGGTCGTCCCAACCCGTGTGCACACCATCGTCATCTCTGTGCAGCACGACGAGGACATCACGGTGGACGAGATGCGCGCCTCCCTGAAGGAGATGGTCGTCGATGCAGTGGTGCCAAAGAAGTATCTGGATGACAACACCGTGTATCACCTCCAGCCCAGTGGGCGGTTCGTGATCGGAGGACCCCAGGTTAGTCGAAAGGACATTATCCGGGACGGTCTAAAATAAAACGGTGTTCAAGATCGTAAAGGGTTTTGACAGAGTAGACAGGAAATAACCTGCTGGTCAGAGGGTCTGTCGCCAGACGAAGCAGGCTTAAGATAATTGACAAAAATAATAATGAAGAGAATGATTTTGACCTCCAATGCGCTGCCTGAAAGGGAAGCAGGTCCAATGGTAAAATTCTAAAGAGAATTTGCTGAACACTGGAAGAAGAAACATGTTCAAGACAATGAAGAAGAGTTGGGGCACCCAACCAATTGGATTGTCCTTTCAAAGAGCGCGGCTTTGCTGTACGTTTACGTGGGTAGAATCCAATCTGGTAAAGCTTCAGACGGAGACTTTAGTCATTCAAATTGCGAGTACAGCTGGGATAACACCGTACAACGGTGACCACCACAAGGGCTGTGTGGGGAATGTGGGTGATCCCCCAGTCCTGTGCTGCCAGCAGTAGACCATGTTAACAGGGACCTGTGGGGTGGAGCCTTTGACCTGAGGTGTTGCAGCCCCGTCTCCAACCCAGTGTAACGCCTCACTATCAGCACAGACTCAACCCCAAAGTGGAGATGAATCACATCACAATGTAAGTCACTGAAAATCTTACATAGAAAGCACATCAGGCCATTCGGCCCACTTGGTCTAGCTGGTGTTCATGTTCCATGCTATCCCCCTCCCACCTTATTTTGTCTCCCACAATCAGCATATCTTTCTATTTCTTTCTCCCTCAAGCGATTGTCAAGATTCCGCTCCAATGTATCGATGTTATTCACCTAAACTACTCCTTGTACTAGTCTTGTGGCTCAGTGGGTAGTGGCCCTGCCTCTGGGCCAGAAGCTCTGGAATCCCACCACAGCGCCAATTTTATCATCCGGCTTAGTCATTATCACCCCCTTTTACATTCCCTTTCTCTTTTTGTCCAAGGCATCTTTGTCAATCATTGGAGCTTAATCCAGCCCCACTCCTCCACGCTCCCCCCCCCCCCCCCCTTCCCTCCAACAACAGTATAAATCTGACCCTCTTTCCAGTTCTATCTAGCTCTGACAAAGTCATCCAGACTCGAAACGTGAGCTCTGAGCTCTCGATGCTGTCAGACCTGATGAGACGGCCGAGCATTTCCTGTTTCGCTCCACCCTGGGGACGGCTAAGGAAGGTGCATTCATCACGCAGCCAAACAGGGCGAGTGTGTCAACCTGCAAATCCTTCCAAACACGCCAATGGCTGGCGGTAAGAGCGGGAGAGACTCCTGGTCACCCACGCTTGATGTGGAGTGGGGCCCCTCAAGATATAAGACCCCGGCGACAGACTAGCCACCTGTTCCAGGGATTACTAGCTGTGGACACAGACAAAAGTCTGCCTTAGTGACCACCAGGAGCGGGACGAGAAGTGGGTGGACTGGACTTGTATTAGCGAGTGCCACCTTCGCAACCCTCTCTGGGTAAAGACGTTTCTCCTGAATTCCCGGTTGGATCTTATATTTAGGGCTCCGGGCTTTGGGTCTCTCCTGACAATGGGAATGGAGTTTCCACGTCATCCCCTGCCTAACCCTTTCTGAATCTTAAAGACCTCCCGCCACGCCACCCTCCCCGAAGCTGGATTGACCCTCTTTCCGCGGTGGAAGGAATCACCTCGTGTCTTGTCTTTGGATTGTGCAGGGTGATGCCGGTGTGACCGGGCGGAAGATCATTGTGGACACGTACGGGGGATGGGGAGCTCATGGCGGTGGCGCCTTCTCAGGCAAGGACTACACAAAGGTTGATCGGTCAGCAGCCTATGCAGCTCGCTGGGTTGCCAAATCCCTGGTGAAAGCCGGACTGTGCAAACGCGTCTTGGTGCAGGTGAGGACCCGGGAGACAGCAGTCTAGGAATGACGAGGTGTCCCTTTGGGCTGTTTGCTGCATCTGTATAACATGACTCTGCTTGCTTGGCCGAGGGATCTGTTAGTTTTACTTTGACTTCATTACACCAATGCAGTAGTGCAACAATGCTCCAATTGCACCAATTACACCAATGCACCAATTACACCAATGCAGTACGGCAACAAGGGTTCATAAAATTAACTCCTGGCATGGAGGCATTGCCCTATGACGAGCAATTGAATAGACTAGCTGCGGGATTCTTCGCCGGCGGGATCCTCCTCTTCATCGGCAGTGCACCCACGCCCGCGGATTTCCCGACAGCGTGGGGTGTACCCAATGGGAAACCCCATTGGCCGGCTGCGGGAACGGAGAATCCCACTGCTGGCGAGGGCACGCCGGAAATCGGCGCTGGCGGGACGGAGAGTCTCGCCCCCTGGCCCTTTATTCTCTGAAGTTTGGACAAAATACAAAGTTCAAACAAACAAAATTCTTTCAGGGATGGACAGGGCAGATTGAGGAAGGATCTTTCCCCAGGCTGGGGGGGGGGGTCCAGTACCAGGGGACACAGTTTCGGAATAAGAGCCATGCCGTTTAGGACCGAGATGAGGAGGAATTTCTTCGCTGAGAAGGTGAGAAATCTTTGGAATCCTCTGGCCCCGAGGGCCGGTGTAAACTCAGTCATTGAGTATGTTCAAGATTGACATTGGTAGATTTTTACATATTAAAAACATCAAGGGTTACGATACAGTGCAGGAAAATGGTGTTGACGTGGGAGATCAGTCATGGTCTCATTGAATGGCGGAGCGGGGTCGAGGGGCCGAATGGCCTCCTCTTGCTCCTATCTCTTAAGTTCTTATGACCATGTTAAGTATCTTTGCATTAACATTAAGTGCAGTCATTTCAAGACTTTGGGGGTGGGGGTGGTGGTGGGGGGGGGGGTGGGTGGTGGGTGCGGGGAGGGGGGGTGGTGGGTGCGGGGAGGGGGGCTGATGGGTGCGGGGAGGGGGGCTGATGAAGGAGATTCGGTGCCGACATTGGGCCGTATTGAGGATGAAGAGGAAACAAAGGTGGTACTTGCAATAATTCCCACTCAATGCCCATTCCAGCCGAACACCGAGTTCACATGGTGTGAAGTATAAAGTCCTTGTGTTCATTGAGAGCGGAGGGGCAGGCGAAGGAAAGACAGGTGTGAGTCTTCACTTGAACTGTTGCTGTCCTTGTACTCCTGGTGCCCCCAGGGTGTTGTCAGGAAGGGAATTCCAGGATTGTGTCCCAACGGACGATGAAGGAATGTTGAGACGCATCAAAGTCGGGGTGGAGAGTGAGTTGGGGGCGAACCTGGTGGATGGCAGTGCCAGGACAGGGCTATGCGTGTATCGGTGTAGAGTCGGTGTATGGTATCACGATCGCAGACCAGACCCCAACGGTTGCTAGGACACCGGACAGAAACTCCAATATTTTATTTAATTTGTAAGATTGAGGAAAGGATACTTCGCTCCAGGAGTGATTTGACACACAAATAGGGATATGGTCCGGGATTCTCCGCCGGCATGATTCTCAGTTATGCCGGCACCCGGGGGTTTCCCGACGGCGTGGGGCTGCCCCACAATGGGAAACCCCATTGATCGGCTGGCGAAACGGAGAATCCCGCCGGCCGGTCGGGGCAGAATCTGGCGCGGCGGGACAGAGAATCCAGCCCTTGGTATATTAAAATAAACATTATTTTTATGACAGGATTAAACTAACTTGAACAGCATAGGACATATAGCTCACAATTACCAGCTAAACGATGCTTAGCAACAAAATGAAACACTTTAACGCCTAACTGCTTTCTTCTTTATCTCCAATCAAGCAAAACCCTTTACAGGTCAAAAGCCACTTTTAAATACAGTTAATAGCCACAGGAAAACTTGCTGTCTTGAGATGCCTTGGAGAGAGAGATCATTCAGGAAACAGCCAGTAGCTTCTTGTCTGTGCGAAACCACTGTTTAATTTGACAGCTTTTTTTGGAAGCTGTTTTCTGTTCACAGCCAAATCTAAACTGAATGACTCCCTGCAGGAGACCTGGTACAGACCTACCTCCTCCGTTTAGTTACATCACCTTTATCCTACTCAAATCCCATGACCTGATAACTTACGTTTGAAATCAATGGGCGCAATCTAATGGGGGAAGAAATGAGTCAGCTCTTTTTAAAAAAAAAAAAAATTTAGAGTACCCAATTCATTTTTTCCAATTAAGGGGCAATTTAGTGTGGCCAGACTGGCAGTGTCCCTTGGGCACTCTGGCAGTGCCAGGTTGGCAGCAAGGTGGCACTGCCAGAGTGCCTAGATGGCACTGCCAATATGCCAGGATGCCAGGCTGGCCATCCCACAGAACCCAAGTGGCATCAGCAGGGCTAGGATACCATCCTGCCCAGCTGCTGACCACTTAGGGGCCTTCAAGCGCCTGGGAGACCCCTCCCCCCACTCCAAGTGCCGCTCTGCCTGGTCCCAGTTTGTGGAAACCAGGGCTAAATGGTGCCCAGCTGGGGTCTCCTCGGAGAGCCCGGTGGATGCCACAGGTAGATTCTATCTGACGTCGGCAGATTTAAGTGAGCTTTTAGGATACTTAACTATTCAAGTCTGGATCCCGCTCATTGTAGAGGGGATCCAGATCACGACGTCTCACAAGATCTTGTTAGATCCCGCGAGGTGTATCAACCACCGGGAATCCCAGAAGAGGCCTCTCATGGGATCTACCGGCCATGTCCCATCCCGATTCCGACAGGACGCAGCCAGAAAATCGGACTGAATGTCTCTAATTATCTGCTCACAGAAATCATAACAAAACCCCATTAGGTTTATTCTTTTACACATAAGCATCGTTCGAAATAAGGATGATCTCATATTTACGATGCCTTAATTACCACTTCAGTAGCCACAGTGTCTGCCTGTCTTTTAAATTGGGATTCTTAAAAACCTTACTGCAGTAGATATATACACACACTAACCCAGGCTTTTAACCATTACTGCACCAAATATATGTAATACAATATCTTTCTGAAATTCCTACATTCATCACCAGGGGGCAGCTGTGTTCTATAAGAGCTTTTCTAGTGATATGGACCTTTCCGCAAACAAGTCTTGCTGTACAATTTGCAGGTTGCCTACGCCATTGGTGTGGCGGAGCCGCTCTCCATCTCGATTTTCTCATACGGAACATCGCAAATGGGCGACAGGGCGTTGATGGAAATCGTGAGAAAGAACTTTGACCTTCGACCGGGCATGATTGTCAGGTAAAGTTATGTTGCTGCATTTTGGCTTTGGGAGCGAAAGGCGAGGATTGATGAACATTCAGTGATCTGGATGGTGGATCATCACTGTGAGGAAGTATAGACGTAATTGTGCAATAAAACCTGTGCTATCCCGGACTCCCCTGGTGCCCAGTCTGCACATGCAACCCCTTAAATAGGCTGCACTTGTAAAATTGGCCCTGTAACTCAGAAAGGAATCCGCTTAGAGAAATGCTCCTGGTTACAGTTTAAGGTGACCCTGTTACAAATGGCAGTGCTAGCATCGACATGAATTGGCAAAGGCAGCATTGCCTACTCAAGTCAGTGGCGGACTTATACCCTATGGGGTACCCCGCTCACCTTCAATTCTGGGTCCCACAACCATGACGTTAAGCCCCTTCCCCCCATGATGCCGCGCCCCTCACCCCAATGATGTCATGCCCCTCCAGACCCCACCCACCCTCGCCCCACAGAATTCAAAGCCACGAGGACGGCATGTGGCGCAGTGGTTAGCACTGGGACTGCGGCGCTGAGGACCCGGGTTCGAATCCCGGGCCTGGGTCACTGTCCGTGTGGAGTTTGCACATTCTCCCCGTGTCTGCGTGGGTCTCACCCCCACAACCCAAAGATGTGCAGGGTAGGTGGATTGGCCACGCTAAATTGCCCCTTACTTGGAAAAAAATAATAATTGGGTACTCTAAATTTATTTTAAAAAAAGAAAGACGTCAGTCACAAAAATACGCGAATTAATCGCTGCTTTACTGCTTTAGTGCTTTTTAACTTGTGAAAACACGCCTGTGTGCACAATTGCTGAACTGAAGTCCAAGCTTACCTCAAAAAGGCGGTTTGTCACCGTACTTTGAAAAGTTCAACTGAAGGATCAGTAATATCTTGTAGCTCCATTGCCACAAGGCTGCACGGTAGCATAGTGGTTAGCACAATTGCTTCACAGCTCCAGGTTGCCAGGTTCGATTCCCGGCTTGGTTCACTGTCTGTGCGGAGTCTGCACATCCTCCCCGTGTGTGCGTGGGTTTCCTCCGGGTGCTCCGGTTTCCTCCCACAGTCCAAAGATGTGCAGGTTAGGTGGATTGGCCATGATAAATTGCCCTTAGTGTCCAAAATTGCCCTTAGTGTTGGGTGGGATTACTGGGTTATAGGGATAGGGTGGAGGTGTGGGCTTGGGTAGGGTGCTCTTTCCAAGAGCCGGTGCAGACTCGGTGGGCTGAATGGCCCCCTTCCGGACTGTAAATTCTATGATCTATGATTTGAGATTCCACTTCTTGTTCAACTTTCTCGGCCGATGTGGTTTCTCTAGAACTCGGCTAGTTTAAGTCAGCAGATAATTTAATTTAAAAAAAATTTTAATCGCTTATTGTCACAAGTAGGCTTCAATGAAGTTTCTGTGAAAAGCCCCTAGTCGCCACATTCCGGCGCCTGTTCGGGGAGGCTGGTACGGGAATTGAACCGTGCTGCTGGCCTGCTTGGTCTGCTTTTGAAGCCAGCGATTTAGCCCAGTGTGCTAAACCAGCCCTTTACTATACTCATACTTTTGGTGGATGAGGATGAACGTGCCATTTGTGCACTGTTCAATACTTCTTAAAGTAAAATAACAAACTGTCTTTTTGCCTAACTTGGTCCTCCTGCCTCGCCTTCAATTATCTGCATCTTTGACGACCGGATTGATAGAGTCGCTCCATATTAACTCATTCTTGATTTTAGTGAAGATGAATTTTCTGAAAGTGTAGGCTTTTTTTGTCCTCCTCAGCCCTGGGGGTTGAGTTGTCCCCTCCTCCCCTAAGTGCTCCCCCATGGCTACCTCGAGTCCCGCCCGGCTAACTGCCTCAGTCACGCCGTCCCTCATGGCTTTTTTCGCCACAAAAGAGTTAGTTGAGTAAACACAAGAGATCCTCACCTTGACTGCTGCCTTGCTCCCTCCCCGTCAGTTTTCCTGCTCTGGGGGGACTCAGCCAATCAGAGTCTGATGCCGCTGTGCGTTGACTACTGATAGGCTCAACGTGAGGGCTGCGCAGAGCAATGTCCTGGAGATTGATCTTCAATTCCTGGAGGCTCCGAGGCCAATCCTGAAGGGTTGCCGACCCAAACATTAATTGGCTGCGTCTTGACGCACAGATTCTCATCCTTCCCTTTGCTACAGCCCATCACCATTTTCCAAAATGGCCGTCCCTGTACAGACTGTTTTTTTGGTTAACCCTGACCCTTGTGGTATTCAGTGACTACATGAATATGACAAGCCACATAATGTTGTCAGCCTGAGGATGCTATCTAAATTATTTTTCCATGAGTCCATTACACAGTATCGAGTAAGGCAGGGAACCAATTCCGATTGAAAATGAAGGAATATATCTTCAGCTTCATAGATCAGAATGAATGTCTTTCATCACATCATTATTGATAATCTCCCAACAAAACACATTGGGTGGATTTCCGATGTCTCTCTGCAAACGCCCAGTGTCTCTTTCCCACGAGGCTGTCTGTACTGCGGGTAAATGCCCAACATTTCCTTCACATTGTCTATTCCCTCCTCTTCTGGTGCCGTGCGCAGCATCCCTGTCTCTGAGGCAGAAGCTCTGCGTTCGAGTCCCACCCCAGGACTTGGCGGCCAAGGAAGGCGCGTTCGTAACGCGGCCAATCAGGTTTGTTGAGTGTCAGCCGGCAAAATTCCCCCAAACGCGGCTGGCGGTCAGAGCGGGAGAGGCTCCTGGTCAGCCACGGTTGGTGGGGGTGGCGCCCCTCACACTACAAGCCCCTGGCAGCGGACTAGCGACCCTGTTCCAGGAATCACTTGCTGCGGAAACGGACGCAAGCCTGCCTTGGCGCACCAGTAGACGTGGGAAAAGAAGGAAGGGGCGGGATTCTCCCGTCAACCAACGCCGGCACCGGGAAAGGCGATTGGGCGGAGAACCGGTTGTGAAGCCAAAATCGCGGCTGGCGCCAGGCGCCCACGAAATGCCACATTCCGCGCCGCGACAGCGGCGTCGACGCGTTCCACTCCGCACGTACAGTAAACACCATTTGCAGGTTACCAGAGAGTCTGAGCCGGTATGCTCCGGGGCCTCCGCCAAACTCCGCCTCCGCCTGGAGGAACGCCCGACGGCGGGTTTCACTTGCGGTTTCAAAAAACCGGGCGTCAGAAGTGGCTGATGAGGGAGAGAGAGGAGGTAGGGTATGCGCGGCCGTGGGGCGCTTCCTGGCCACTGGCAGGACTGGCGGGGAGGGGAGGGGGGGGGGGTCGTCTGCCAGGCCTGAGGGGAAGGCAGTGGAGGGGGGGGGGGGGGGCGGTGACCAGGGGATGGGCCGTGAGGTTAGGGTGACCCCCCCCCATGGGACCAGGACATCCAGGTGCGGACCGCCATTGCTGCGGCTGCAAGGCAGCCATCTTGCTGCGCACCCCAACGACCGCCCACCGTGGCCCATAGTTGGGCAGGGTGACACCGGCCGCATGGGTCCCCTCACCCCAGCACCACCGCACTCCGCCCTGCAGAGGGATGGGGGTGGGACTCTGTCGCGGTCAGCGCTGGCTAAACTGGGATCCTTAGCCCAAGCCCACCCACATTGTCCGCCCATCTCCCCCCCCCCCACCCCCAGGGTAAAGCCCACCCCTCTCACAGAGCACCCAGGCAGGTTGAAACGTTATGAACATGGATTTATTGTGCAATGGTGAACTTATATGTCCAGGTTTCTGCTCCAGCCCCTATCGCTATCCTGTGTGCTGCACCCAGCCGCTGCTCGGGTTTCCCAGGTGGTGCCGTCCTGTTCTGCCCGCTGCCCATCCGATGTGCCAGGGACTGGCGAGGGGGCGTCCGAGGTGCTATGGTGTTCCGCCACCTCTCCAGTCGCCGGCACGGGCACCAACACCTCCTCCTCCCCCAGGGTGCGCGAAAGCCCCACGGGCTACTCCTTGGGACAGGTGTGCAAGTGGAGCTAACCCCTGAGGCTTCCCGCCTCCTGGCGTTGCCAGTCCTGCCGTCTCGACCAGGGTCTCAATGCTCGCGGCCACCGAGCACAGGGAGTGGACCACCTCCCTCTGGGTCCGTGCCACCGTCCGGGCAATACCCTCAGCCATGACCCACTGTGACCGGGCCACGCTCTGGCGGGCTGCTGCAATGCCCAGGTGGCCCTGGTGCATGGCTGCCTGTGACAGGGAAGCCCTGTCCTGGGCCTCGGCCACCGCCCACCCAGAATGCCCCAGGCCTTGGACACCTTGACCCATGGCCAATACCTTCGCCCCAAGGCCTCCGCCGCAGACGGCGGGAATGTGGGGATGGTGATGGCGGAGGGGGGGGGGGGTGTGCGGGGGGGGGGGGGGGGGCGTTTGGGTGGTGGTGGTGGAGGGGGGCTTTGGGGAGGGTGATGACACATGTCCCATGGGGGAACTGCAACTCAGCCGGGTCTCACTTGCTCACCCGATGGCGACCTCTGCTCCGGCCTTCTCTCCAGGTTCGCCATCCAGGCCTAGTGCCCGCTGCTCGGCCGTGGTCAGGGGCCGCAGGTGTCCCCCTCCAGTCTTTTCCCTCTCCCGGCGGTTGTGGGTGGAGAGAGAAAATGCACGATGCCAGACAGTTGGACATGCAGCACAGGGGATGGGTAGCTGCTGGTCTTCGTGGCCAGGGCACACGGCCATGGCGGCTGGTATGGTAGCTGGCATGTGATGCAAGGAGGAGGTTCAGTTGCCATCTGGGTGGTGGGGTTGCAGTACAAAGCAAATAGAACAATGAGCTGGATAGCCAAACAGTAGAGTACAAGTCAGAGTACAGCATGTTTAAGGAACATTTATTGTGAGGGGAATTAATTACAAAAGTGGGGAGGTTATGCTTCAGTTATACAGGGCCCTGGTAAGACCACATCCGGGGTATTGTGTACAGTATTGGCCTCCCTATTTAAGGAAAGATATTGTTATAACCTGCCTACTGACGATTGGCTGGGGACTAATGATTATCCCACAATCCTATGGGAGTATGAACTTCCCCAATGAGGGGGGGGCGGAGAAACTCCTACTATAAATAAGCTGGCCAGTCCAGGAACCAGGAGGAAGGAGAAGGTAGCAAGGGAAGTTACTGCTACTGCTATGTATATATTGTTATAGTAAATAAACTTTATTATTTTGTATCCTTAAAACTCGTGCTGGATTCTTCGGGGCCCTTACAAAAGATATAAATGTGTTAGAAACAATTCAAAGAAGGTTTTTAGTAAGGCATTTGATAAAGTTCCCCATGGTAGGCTTCTGCACAAAGTAAGGAGGCATGGGATAGTGGGAAATTTGGCCAGTTGGATAACGAACTGGCTAACCGATAGAAGTCAGAGAGTGGTGGTGGATGGCAAATATTCAGCCTGGATCCCAGTTACCAGTGGCGTACCGCAGGGATCAGTTCTGGGTCCTCTGCTGTTTGCGATTTTCATTAATGACTTGGATGAGGGAGTTGAAGGGTGGGTCAGTAAATTTGCAGACGATACGAAGATTGGGGGAGTTGTGGATAGTAAGGAGGGCTGTTGTCGGCTGCAAAGAGACATAGATAGGATGCAGAGCTGGGCTGAGAAGTGGCAGATGGAGTTTAACCCTGAAAAGTGTGAGGTTGTCCATTTTGGAAGGACAAATATGAATGCGGAATACAGGGTTAACGGTAGAGTTCTTGGCATTGTGGAGGAGCAGAGAGACCTTGGGGTCTATGTTCATACATCTTTGAAAGTTGCCACTCAAGTGGATAGAGCTGTGAAGAAGGCCTATGGCGTGCTCGCGTTCATTAACAGAGGGATTGAATTTAAGAGCCGTGAGGTGATGATGCAGCTGTACAAAACTTTGGTAAGGCCACATTTGGAGTACTGTGTACAGTTCTGGTCGCCTCATTTTAGGAAGGATGTGGAAGCTCTGGAAAAGGTGCAAAGAAGATTTACCAGGATGTTGCCTGGAATGGAGAGTAGGTCTTACGAGGAAAGGTTGAGGGTGCTAGGCCTTTTCTCATTAGAGCGGAGAAGGATGAGGGGCGACTTGATAGAGGTTTATAAGATGATCAGGGGAATAGATAGAGTAGACAGTCAGAGACTTTTTCCCCAGGTGGAACACACCATTACAAGGGGACATAAATTTAAGGTGAAAGGTGGAAGATATAGGAGGGATATCAGAGGTAGGTTCTTTACCCAGAGAGTAGTGGGGGCATGGAATGCACTGCCTGTGGAAGTAGTTGAGTCGGAAACATTAGGGACCTTCAAGCAGCTGTTGGATAGGTACATGGATTACAGTAAAATGATATAGTGTAGATTTATTTGTTCTTAAGGGCAGCACGGTAGCATTGTGGATAGCACAATTGCTTCACAGATCCATGGTCCCAGGTTCGATTCCGGCTTGGGTCATTGTCTGTGCGGAGTCTGCACGTCCTCCCCGTGTGTGCGTGGGTTTCCTCCGGGTGCTCCGGTTTCCTCCCACAGTCCAAAGATGTGCGGGTTAGGTGAATTGGCCAATGATAAATTGCCCTTAGTGTCCAAATTGCCCTTGGTGTTGGGTGGAGGTGTTGAGTTTGGGTAGGGTGCTCTTTCCAAGAGCTGGTGCAGACTCAAAGGGCCGAATGGCCTCCTTCTGCACTGTAAATTCAATGATAATCTATGATTAATCTAGGACAAAGGTTCGGCACAACATCGTGGGCCGAAGGGCCTGTTCTGTGCTGTATTTTCTATGTTCTATGTTCTATGTTAAGGTTGATTAGACTAATTCCTGGAATGGGTGGGTTGTATTGCCAGCAGAGGCTGTACAGGCTGGGCTTGTATCCACTGGCGTTTCGAAGAGTAAGAGGCAAATTAATTGAAACCTTTAAAATCCTGAGGGGTATTGACAGGGTGGATGTGGAGAGGAGGTTTCCTCTTGTAGGAGAATCTAGAACTAGGGGGTCGCTGTTTAAAAGTAAGGGGGTCACCCGTTTAAGGCAGAGATGAGGAGGCTCGAGGGGCCGAATGGCCTCCTCCTGTTCATAATCCACATGTCCGGATGCCAGTCCGTTCCTGGTGTCATTTTCTGCTGACAAGATGAAGGAGTTATTCAAGCTTATTTGAATGATTCCGAGGGGGTCGGTGGGACGAGGGGATTGAATTGTCAATGATTCCAAGGCTGAGGTGTTGAAAAGTAAGGAAAGGCTGGGCCTGTCAACCTTTCAAAGGAGCTGCTGAGGAGCAGAACTATCGAGCAGGTTCCTGAGGAGCCATCTTATATTTGGTAACATAGATTATGGAACAGGAACATTTGGAACATTCCATCAATCAACGCCGTGGGTTGGGATTCTCCGTTTCGCCGGCAACGCACTCACGCCCGCGGATTTCCCATCAGCGTGGGGGTGCCCACAATGGGAAAGGCTGGCTCATAGAACATACAGTGCAGAAGGAGACCATTCGACCCATCGAGTCTGCACCGACCCACTTAAGCCCTTCCACCCTATCCCCGTAACCCAATAACCCCTCCTAGCCTTTTTTTTTTTGGTCACTAAGGGCAATTGATCATGGCCAATCCACCAACTAACACCTAACCTGCCCGTCTTTAGACTGTGGGAGGAAACCGGAGCACCCGGAGGAAACCCACGCAGACGCGGGGAGAAGGTGCAGACTCCGCACAGACCGTGACCCAGCGGGGAATCGAACCTGGGATCCGGGCGCTGTGAATCCACGGTGCTAATCACTTGTGCTACCGTGGTGCCCGGGACAAAGAATACCACTGCCGGCGGGGTCGGTCCGCACCAGAAAATGGGTGGGTCTGGACAGTCCCACGTTAGCTGAGAAGGAATGCACAGGGTCTAACTAGCTAAGGACAGGAATTATTCTGTAAAAGTAAAGTTGCCATAGTCCCAGGTGACCATAGGCTGCTTTCTCCTTCGAGGGAGAGAGCTGACTGATGGTGTTTTAACCTGAGGATCACCACACCTCAGGCGAGGGGCAAGGTTGAGAAGGCAGGGCCTTCAGGAATAACCTCAGCCGGTACAGGAATTGAACCCACAGCTGTGGGTCTCGCTCTGTGTCACGAACCAGCTGTCCAGCCAACTGAGCTAAACCGGCCCATAGGTTACTCTGTATTATTCTGAAATCACTCTGTATGCCATGGCTGGAAAGCCTTGAAACTTTAAGGAGTGGTTGAATGCCCCGCTTGGGAGAGTTCATGCTGCTTGGATGATGTAAGATAGCTTGGCCTGTCATCCTCACCTCTTGCCCGAATGTTTATGTGTTGTCATTTGTGCCTATTTTGGGATTCTGGTACCGGAGAAAAAAAAAACTCTTTCTTTTTCCAGGGAGCTGAACTTGAAGAAACCAATCTACCAGAAAACAGCTTGCTACGGCCATTTTGGCAGGAATGAGTTCCCTTGGGAAGTGGTGAAGAAGCTGAACTACTAATACATCCTGGCTTGGTCCCAGACCTGTTGCTATTTACACCAGTGAACTATGGGGGGGGGGGGGAAATGGAGGGCGCCATGCCCTCAGAATTCCACGACAAATGATCTGCTGCCAGATTCTGATCTGCAGGAGGGACCAAAACACTGAATGCAATTCACCCCCCCCCCCCCCCCCCCACCACCACCACCACCACCACCGGGAACAATGCGCAATGAAATTTGTCACTTATATTTGCAGGATGCCAATGGTCAAATAATCTTGGGATCAAATCCCGCCTTCCACACCCACCCGCCCCCCCACCCCCCCACCCCTTCCCCATAGGGAGAAAACAAATTGGCCAACTTAAAATAGAAAACAGTGCCTCTGGGGGGCTGCGCGGTGGCGCAGTGGTTAGCGTTGCTGCCTAATGCCACCGAGTTCGAATCCCGGCCCCGGGTCACTGACCGTGAGAAGTTTGCACATTCTCCCCCTGTCTACATGGGTCTCACCCCCCCCCCCCCCCACAACCCAAAGATGTGCGCGGTAGGTGTATTGGCCACGCTAAATCGCCCCCTAATTGGAAAAAAAAGAATTGGATACTCTGAATTTATTTTTAACAAAACATTGTTACTTGTCCCGTTGCTGTTTGTGAGAGCTTGCAGTGTGCAAATTAATTGCAACTTCAGAAATTGTCTGTGAAACAGCACCCTACCCAAGCCCACACCTCCACCCTCTCCCCATTACCCAGTAACCCCAACCAAGACTAAGGGTAATTTTGGACACTAAGGACAATTTATCATGGCCAATACACCTAACCCGCACATCTTTGGACTGTGGGAGGAAACTGGAGCACCCAGAGGAAACCCACGCAGACACGGGGAGAGCGTGCAGACTCCGCACAGACAGTGACCCAAACCGGGAATCGAACCTGGGACCCTGGAGCTGTGAAGCAATTGTGCTAACCACAATGCTACCGTGCTGCCCGATCAGAGCCCCTTTCCCCCGTAGTATAAATTGTTGTGATAGTTTGAAATTTGGCATTCTTGCATTTATCCTGACGACTGCATGATGAAAAGGCTCGACAACATGTGTCTCTTTTTTCAGCAATTATTCAAATGTACTGCCAAATAAAATTTAAATGATGTTTCCGAATTGTGACCAGTTGCGATCCCATCGACACCTTCCGCCGGTGCCATGTTAACTGTTGCTCAATTTCCACTAAGCTACTGCACAGAAATAAAGATCAGGTAATGGTCCCGGCAAAGCAGACTTATCGTAGAATCCCTACAGTGCAGAAGGAGGCCATTCGGCCCTCCGAATGAGCACCCCACCTAGGCCCACTCCCCCACCCGATCCAAGTTACCCAACATAACCTTTGGACACTAAAGGGCAATTTAGCACAGCCAATCCACCTAACCTACACATCTTTGGGCTTTGGGAGGAAACCCATGTAGACACGGAGAGAACGTGCAAACTCCGCACAGTCACCCAAGTCCGGGATCGAACCAGATCTCTGGCACTGTGAGGCAGCAGTGCTATTATCTCCATCTCCTGTGTATGCTAAAGTTGTCTGCTGTCACTCAAGGGGATTGGCTTGTCACACATTCCAGGGAAAGCTAGGAGTCCTTATGATGCTTGCCACTCCCACTTGAAGAAGCATACCAACTTGAGCAGCAGATCAGTGGACAAAGCTGCCAGCACGATGGCACAGAATATGGGCACCAAATGAGCCATTAAAGGATTCCAGGAATTAAACAAATTTCAGAATGCTTTTTTCGAAACTTGGGCCAGTTTTTCAGATACGATGAGATGACAGCAGCGCGGACCGCTCCGGCGTCAGCGGCCCCCGAAAGTGAGGAATTCTCCAATTACCTCCAATTTCTCGGGGGCGAGGTCGGCGCCAGAGGGGTTGGCATCGCTCCAGCCGGCGCCGAAGGGCCGACGCGAGTTCGTGCATGCGCGGACCGGCTGGCGTATCTCCACGCGTGCCCCGTGCAATATGGCGGAGCCCTGCAGGGGCCCGGTGCGGAGGAAAGAAGGCCCCCCACAGAAACAGCCCGCCCGCCGATCGGTGGGCCCTGATGAAATGAAATGAAAATGAAATGAAAGTCGCTTATCGTCACAAGTAGGCTTCAAATGAAGTTACTGTGAAAAGCCCCTAGTCGCCACATTCCAGCGCCTGTTCGGGGAGGCTGGTACGGGAATTGAACCGTGCTGCTGGCCTGCCTCGCTCTGCTTTAAATCCAGCTCTTTAGCCCTGTGCTAAACCATCCCCAGGCTGGATTGCGGGCCAGGCCATCATGGGGGCCCCCCCTCCAGAGTCGGATCCCCCCCCCCCCCCCCCCCCGAGGACCGCCCCCGCACACATACCTGCCAGGTGCCGCTGGTGTGTGAGGCGAGTGATTCACGCCGGCGGGACTGGACAAAAGTTGACGTCCGCTCGGACCATTGGGGCCCCGAAAAACGGCGGCGGAGAATAGGGCAGCCAGTGTCGGGGCGGGTTTCGCGCCGACCCCTGGGGATTCTCCGAACCGGCTGGGGAGCGGAGAATCCCGACCACGATGTACTTAACCCGTGACCACCAATGTGTCGCAAAGCGATGGGATCTGACTAGAAAAGTTGGAAAACCAATAGGCCACTTTCATGTATGTCCTGGCAAGTTGGCCAAGACTGACATTGGTACAGCATGGGTGCATGGGGCTTTGGACCACCCCCTCTGAGGTGCAAGCATGAGACCCTAGAGAACCATAATGAAGGGGTGAAGGTGGAGCAATAAAGGAATGTTACTCACCCTTTATTTTTTAAAAATCATCATTGGTGCTCTCAACGAATATATTTCTTCTTGAACAAGTGGATGTTTTAATCTGGTAATTGCTACCTTTTTCCAGAACAATTCATTGCTTATGGAACTGTGTATAGTCCATCCCCAGCCTTCATCAGCATTACCTTTGGTGCACTAATTTATGCAGGAATTGTTTTTTTACTTGGACAGGGCAATGCCACTTTTTCACACATCCCGCACTCTTTCGCACCAATGAAATACTCAAATTCTGGCATATTATCATTCCCATGTCCATTCCAATTCCCTTCCCGTACCTACAACCGCATTAAGGTGGACTTTCGTCTGCTTCCATAGCAGGCTTTCCTGAAAATGTTCGCCAGTTTGTCGTTGGAAGCTTATAGAATCATAGAATTTAAAGTGCAGAAGGAGGCCATTCGGCCCATCGGGTCTGCACTGGACCCTGTTGAAGCCCATACCTCCACCCTATCCCCATAACCCAGTAAACCCCACCCAACCTTTTTGGACATTAAACAGCAATTTTAGCATGGCCAACCCACCTAAACTTGGACTGTGGGAGGAAACCGGAGCACCCGGAGGAAACCCACGCAGACACGGGGGAGAACGTGCAGACTCCGCACAGACAGTGACCCAAGCCGGGAATCGAACCCGGGATCCTGGAGCTGTGAAGCAATAGTGCTAACCAGTGTGCTACCATGCCAAATCATCAGTCTTCATGGTGGAAGACACTAATAACATTCCAAAAATACTAAATAATCAAGGGGCAGAAAGGGGGAGGAAATAAATACAATAACTGTCACAAGGGAAAAGTATTAGGGAAACATAGAACATAGAACATTACAGCGCAGTACAGGCCCTTCGGCCCTCAATGTTGCGCCGACCTGTGAAACCACTCTAAAGCCAATCTACACTATTCCCTTTTCGTCCATATGTCTATCCAATGACCATTTGAATGCCCTTAGTGTTGGCGAGTCCACTACTGTTGCAGGCAGGGCATTCCACGCCCTTACTACTCTCTGAGTAAAGAACCTACCTCTGACATCTGTCCTATATCTATCTCCCCTCAATTTAAAGGTATGTCCCCTCGTGCTAGATATCACCATCCGAGGAAAAAGGCTCTCACTGTCCACCCTATCCAATCCTCTGATCATCTTGTATGCCTCAATTAAGTCACCTCTTAACCTTCTTCTCTCTAACGAAAACAGCCTCAAGTCCCTCAGCCTTTCCTCATAAGATCTTCCCTCCATACCAGGCAACATTCTGGTAAATCTCCTCTGCACCCTTTCCAATGCTTCCACATCCTTCCTATAATGCGGCGACCAGAATTGCACGCAATGCTCCAAATGCGGCCGCACCAGAGTGTTGTACAGCTGCAACATGACCTCATGGCTCTGAAACTCAATCCCTCTGTCAATAAAAGCTAACACACCGTACGCCTTCTTAACAACCCTCTCAACCTGGGTGGCAACTTTCAGGGATCTATGTACATGGACACCGAGATCTTTCTGCTCATCCACACTACCAAGAATCTTACCATTAGCCCAGTACTCAGTCTTCCTGTTATTCCTTCCAAAATGAATCACCTCACACTTTTCTGCATTAAACTTCATTTGCCACCTCGAATGAAGCTAAAGGCCGATCAGTCCCCTGGACCTGACGGGTTGTATCCCAGGATATAAATGAACAGCTACAGCGATAGTGGATACACTGGGCTGGATTCTCCAATTTTGAGGTTATGCCCCCCATGCCGGCGTGGGAACGGTGGTGTTTTACGACAGAGAAAATGGCGCTAAAACGGCCGCCGATCCCCCATCTGATTGGAGGCTCGCGTCAAGGCAGCGTAGGGCGCCCGGCTCTTGCTGCCGATATGGCCCGGAGAATTGCCGGGTCCGTGGCTGCGCATGGCGGCGGCCACTCGCAGACCCGACCTGCAAAATAGTGCCCCCCCCGCCCCTTTGACCAGCTCACGCGCCCCGGACCACCTCCCCACACTGCCACCGGCCCCTGGCAAAGTCCCCCCCTGTTTTTAAAAACTCCCACCAGCCCAACGATAATAATAACCACCGTGTCCCACTCTCTGCCCATCTTACAGCTGATGGTGACTCATCCTTTTTTTCCGAGATCCATACATTTGCAAGAACTTTACAACCGCTGTGGGTTTAACTGTTCTACACGGGGTGCATCATCTCAACCCCGCGGGGCCGGCCACACAAGGTTCAAAGGTTGAGGTCGCAAGGTTATCGAGACAGGTACAGAAAGGAGCGGCTGACACAAAAAGAGGAACTTACTGTTGGGCGCTGCCTGGGCCGGGCCATGGGCTGGAGTACGTCCAGTCGGTCATGCGGGGGGGGGGGGGCCAGTAGCTGGCTGGCGCCCCTGGGAAGAAGCCCCTGGTGGCCAGATGTTGCCGCTGCGTGGCCTGTCGCTCTTTCTTTTGTTGCCCTTGATTCCTTACAATTCGCCTTCCTCCTGCCCTCCCCCCCCCATTTCATGTCCTCCCCCCCCCCATCCCAAACCCTGCTCTTCCCTCCTCCCTTTCTCTTCCTTGTTTCGTGATTTGTCCTGTGTGGCCCCCCCCCCTTGCCGTACTGGGTGCTGGTTGTAAACAGGTGTCGGAACAAGTTGGCGAACAGCCTCCGTGTTTTGTGGGAGTCTTCCTCCGATCCCCCGATGGCCTACTTTGTTTTCTCCAGCCCAGGAAATTCCGCCTGGTTGGACAGCCAGTCTCGGGTGGCGCTGCCCAACAGTTAACTTTCCGAGGCCTTGTGGCTCTTCTTCAGAACTTGGAATGCTGGAGCGCGTGTGGCGTTCCGATGGAGGACTGGAGCCTGCATCAAAAGATCATGTGACGGTCTTAACCCAAACCGTTGCTTGGTCCCAGTTCCCATGGATGGAGACCAAACACAGAACCTACCACTGCGGGCAGGGCTAGGAGATTTCGGCCTTCGTTTCCGAACATACGACGGGAATGTGGTTTGAGTTTGAGGATGTCCTGTGTGGGCCATTTCCACGCCCGCCCCCCCCCCCCCCCCCCGCCCGCCGCAAAGTCTGTCACCCCCCTCGCTCTGAAGCACTCACAAGACCTCAAAGGCACAAGTGGACAATCGCAGGCCCCAGGCTCGTAGGTTCTCCGGCACCGACTCGATCACCGTTCCCAAGCCGAAATGTCCTTATAAACATCCAAATTAGGAGCAGGCCACTCGGCCCCTCTAACCTGCACCGCCATTTAACAAGATCACGGCTGATCTAGTTGTAAACTCAACCCCACATTCCTGCCGACCCCCGATAACCTTTCACCCCCTTGTTAATCAAGAACCTATCGCTCTCTACCTTAAAGATATTCAAAGATTCTGCTTCCGCTGCCTTTTGAGGAAGAGCGTTCACCACCCTCTGAGAGAAAACATTTCCCCTAATTTCTGTCTTAAATGAGCGACCCCCTTATTTTTGAACAGTGACCCCTAGTTTTAGATTCTCAGACAAGAGGAAACATCGTCTCCACATCCACCCTGTCAAAGCCCCTCAGGACATATGGGTGGCATTCTCTGGCCTTTCAGGCACGTGTTTCCGGGTGGCAGGAGGCAGCGCGCTGTTCCCTGGCGGCAGGATTCTCTGCTCCCGCCGCTGTCAACGGGAATCCCACGGGCAGAACCGGAGAATCCCGCCGCCAGGGAACATCCGGAGAATTCCGGCCTATATGTTTCAATCAAGTCGCCTCTAACTCTTCGAAACTCCAGCGGACTCAAGGCTGGCCTGCCCAACCTTTCCTCATAAGACAACCCCCCCCCCCCCACCCCCCCCCCTTTCATTTATTCCCCAAGTGTTGGTCACCCTGGCACCAGAACTCAGCAGGGGGCACTGCTGGAGCTACATGCCCCACGATGAAGAGGCCAGAGAACCCGGACTCCGGTCAGCCTGGGAACTTTGACCAGGGACAGACTGGAGACATGGGGCAAGGTTTTGTAGGGGGGCAGTTTTTGGAGGCCAGGTGTAGGAACACAGAAGGGAGGGCAATGTGGTGATAGCACAGGGCTAAATTGCTGGCTTTTAAAGCAGACCAAGGCAGGCCAGCAGCACGGTTCAATTCCCGTACCGGCCTCCCCGAACAGGTGCCGGAATATGGCGACTAGGGGCTTTTCACAGTAACTTCATTTGAAGCCTACTTGTGACAATAAGCGATTTTCATTTTTCATTTCATATACACAAGGGGTTAATGTAAATACACTACAACTAAATAACCACTAGAGGGAGCACCAGAGGTGTCATGACACACAGACATACAGCCAATGGGTCATTACAACAGGGCACAACCAATGGGTAATCAGGCCACCCAGAGGTGGCATTACCACAAGTGGGCACGTCACAACACATATAAAAGGACAGGGCACACATGCTCTGCCTCTTTCCACAGACAGACATCTAGACAGACATCACACTCAGCACGTGGCTTAGAGCAGGCTGGTAAAGATCGACTGAGTTACTACAGTTAGATTAGCAGAGAGTCAAACTCATTTAAGAACTGTGTTAATAGTTCAATAAACACGTTGAACTCATTTCATAGTCTGGAGCTCCCTTTGTCAAAGCATACATCAAGGAAACAGCTTATGCTACACGAAGCAGCATAACACAACAGGTAAGACCTGGGTGGGGTTGGGGTTGCCCGCGATGCCCACACGGCAATCCCCAAAAGATGTACCCCCCCTCCCTTCCTTCCCACTTTTTCACCCCAAATGGTGAGAAAGCAGATCCCCCCCCCCCCCCCCCCCACTCTCGCCCGCCAGCCCAAGCCAACCCTCATTACGCCGCGGACAGTGCCACATTCGGGCCAATTGGCTGGTTAACAAACCAAATAATAATTTTTCAAAATGGCGGGCGGGCAGCCGACTTTGGCACCCATCCAACTGGTGCATTCTGGGAAACCGACGTGTTGACATTGGGTTCGCGGGCAGGCGTTATCACATCGGGTTTCACACACGCGGGCGTCCCAATTTGCCAACATAAAATCGCGGACTACACATAGATTCCCCTCCATCCCATCTGATACCTCCCTGTTAAACAGCAGTGGACGATTCTCGGATCAGCTTGAGGTCCACCTTCGGGCTAGCAGTGTCAGGCCGGCGATTGCTTTGGCTTGTATTTCAGCACATGCTGGCGTAATAAAAGGTGCTCCCAAGGGGACACGTTGGGTGTCGTTGTTGCGCTCAGCCAGAAACGAACCAGTTTCCAAGCTGCTTGGGACCACTTTGAGAGGCGTCTGGCAATTGGGACCTTCGGCGTCAGGAGAATCTGCCGTTTAATTCCCTCTGCGAATTGAAATTTTGCTGCAAGCTCACAATAAAACCAGTTTTATTTAATTGACTTGCGTCTTTAATTCTCTCCCTTTGACTGGGGTCCTCACTTGTTGAATGGGCAGCAGCCACTTTAAATGGTTTTTGGAAACATTTTAAACAATTGGCTATACTGCAGGCTCACATTCCGTGGGAAAGGAGAGAGTTCTGAGTTGATTCAGGCTAATTGCCAAGTGTGGGGATGGTTCATGCCCTGCGCCGCTCCTTGCTAGTCGTAATGTTCTTGTCAGATGGCCTGATTTATTACAATAACACTTCTAGCTAAAGCCATAAACGATTTATTACCATTAACTGTGGGTAAACTATATATAAGACAACAGATGAAAAACAGTAAAATCATGCCAAGCAACCTCTCTCTTCAACTTCCTCCAGCCAGTCTGAGATCAGCTGACTTGGGCGGCACATTAGAACAGTGGTTAGCACTGTTGCTTCACAGCGCCAGGGTCACAGGTTCGATTCCCGGCTTGGGTCACTGCCTGTGCGGAGTCTGCACGTCCTCCCCGTGTCTGCGTGGGTTTCCTCCGGGTGCTCCGGTTTCCTCCCACAGTCCAAAGATGTGCAGGTTAGGTGGATTGGCCAATGCTAAACCATCCCTCCGTGTCCAAAGCTTAGATGGAGTTACGAGGATAGGGCGGGGAAGTGGGCCTGAGTAGGGTGCTCCTTCAGAAGCTTGGTGCAGGCTCGATGGGCCGAATGGCCTCCTTCTCCACTGGGGATTCTATGGAAACAGATTGATAAATTTATCAAATATACAGTACATGCCGCTGTGTTTAGGCACACACGAACTTAGGTATTTCCAAACACACTTGATTGATGGGGACTGAATTCTGAACTTTCGCAGTTCCAAAAGAACCAATATTCAGTTGTCAATTAATTCCTCTTTTCAATCGAGGTATTCATGGAGGCATCAGAAACAATAGAAACAATGTACAGGGGTGAGGGGGGAAAGGCAGGCTAACGGCACTAAGTCTTGCTGCTCGTTTGGAGAGCCGGTGCACACACAATGATCCCAACGGCCTCCTTCTGCGCCAGTAACAATTCTGCGATCAAACAAGTGATTGCTCCATGCTGAAGCCTGCCAGAGTTGTGAGGGGCATTCACAGTTCAAAGGGTTGGTGTTCGTCGTCTCAGAATGGAATCACAGTCCCGCCTGATCGAGCTGATGCGAAAAAGCTAACATTGCCACATTGTGGAGGGGAGTGCACAGCAGCATCGGGTTTCGCCAGCCAGATTTCCCTATGGCCTCTTTACTGTCGCAATCCAGAACTGACTCCATCCTCCCCGGAACCCTGGGCGGGATTCCCCACTCCCACGCCGAAGTGGCCGCGCCGTCGTGAACGCCGTCGAGGTTCCCGACGGCGCGGAGCGGCCCCGGTCCCGACCGATTCAGGCCCTGACAATGGGCCAGGATCGGGGCCGCGTCATCTACACGCGCCAGGCCTCGTCGCCCGCGTAAAAGCGGCGCCGCATAGATGACGCGGCCAGCGCCGCATAACGGGCGTCATCCGCGCATGCATGGTTGCCGTCCTCTCTAAATCCGCCCCGCAAGAAGATGGGGGACGGATCTTGCGGGGCCGCCGAAGGAAGGAGGTCCTCCTTCAGAGAGGACGGCCCGACGATCGGTGCGCACCGATCGCGGGCCACCCCACATTCCAGGTGAAGCCCGATGCAGGATGCCCCCTCGCCGCCCCCCCAGCTTTCACGCACCGCCCACGACTGCAGCGACCAGGTGTGGACGGCGCCGGGGGGGAACCTGCCGTTTTGGCCTGGCCGCTCGGCCTATCCGGGCCTCAGAATAGCGGGGGTGCCGAAGAATCGCCATTTTGGGTGTCTCCGGCGATTCTCCGGCCTGCGGCCCGCGAAACTCGACCGGGCCATTCCCGCCGCTTGGGGGAATCGCGGGAGGGTGTCGGACCGGCGTCCCCGGAAATTGTGGCGGCCCAGGCGATTCTCCCAACCGGCGTGGGAGTGGAGAATCGCGCCCCCTATATCTGCCTCTGCGGTAAGAGATGTGAGTCTTTGCCTCAGAGCCTGTTTCTTGGATTAGTCAAAGATCCATCATCGCTCTGCGTATAGGAATTCCTCCTAATCTCTCTCTTCGTTCTCCTGGTGGCAGTGTTAATTTGATGGCCTTTCACGAACTCAGCAACCCACCTTTCTTTGATCGCTCCAATAAAGCACTCGGTGAGTTTATGTTGGCCATCCCTGCTCGAGTGAAAACAGTCCCAATATCTCTGGCCTTTCCTCATAATGAGTGCTCCACCATATCTGGCATCAGCTTCGAATTGGGCAACAGATAAGCGTTGACCGAAAAGAGAGGTTTATACGGTGCCTTTTAACACGTCAGGATGTGCTAAACGATTTTACGGCCAATGAAGTACTTTCGGAGTGTATCGCTTTGTGACACGGCAAACATGGCCACCTATTTCATAGAATCATAGAATCCCCACAGTGCAGAAGGAGGGCATTCAGCCCATCGAGTCTGCACCGGCCCTTTGAAAGACCACCTACACAGATCCAATACCCGCACTATGCCTGTTACCTCACCAAACCTTTGGACACTAAGGGCAATCAGAGGGCCCCGGCAACGTTCAATGCGAAAGACAGCAACTCTGACAGTGCAGCACCTCTTTCATGCTGCACCGAAACATTAGCCTGGATCAGCTACTCAAGTCGGAGGAGCGGGACTTGAACCTATGAACTCAGCCACAATGCAGCAGACATGAGGGGCTGACTCGACGCCATTTTGTCCAATGTATTGGTGATCACAGTGATTGCAAGCTGTGCACTGCTGTCTCTGGTTTTGGTGGGGTTTTTTTTGCAATAAGCAACACAGAAAACGAACGCTTTTCCGTTTATCCCATCCTATTCTGAGTTTAGCATTTTGAGACAAGATTTCTGAGGGAAATGAAGGTTGGGGGTTGCCAACAGTGATGAGATGTATTCCTGGAGATTTCATCACATGACCCTCCCACCCCCCACCCCCCCCCCCCCACCCCCCACCCCCCCTCCCACACCGCCTCAACCCCATCAATCGGTCAACTCATCCAACCTTGCGACGCCCGGCCAATTCCATAGAATCCCAGGGCGGCGCAGTGGGTTAGCACGGCTGCCTCACGCCGCCGAGGTCCCAGGTTCGATTCCGGCTCTGGGTCACTGTCCGTGTGGAGTTTGAACATTCCCCCCCCCCCCCCCCCCCCCCCGTCTTTGCGTGTGTTTCGCCCCCACAACCCAAAAAGATGTGCCGGGTAGGTGGATTGGCCACGCTAAATTGCCCCTTAATTGGGAAAATGTAAAACAAAAATTCAAAGAGAATTCCATAGAATCCCTGCAGTGCAGAAGGAGGACATTCGGCCCATTGGATAACAAAAAGGCTCATTAGCCAATTGGATGATGGTCAATTTGCAGCCAAGCAACCTTTAGTCCCCCATTTGCAATGTTTTTATCTCTATTGAAGGGAAATGTTCAAAGAAAGAGACCAAAAAATTAGAAGAAAAACAATTATTTGCAATGCCCCGGTGATTTTTCTCCAAGGTTGCACACAGCGGTGTCAGACTGATTCTCAATTCCGGGAAACTCCAGGCCAGTCCTGGAGGGTTGTCAACCCGAGAACAGGCACACTCATGTGGGGAAGAGACTGATAAATGTTAAGCAAATAAATGAGTTGCCAGAACGACCTACACAAAGGAACAGATTTGTACATTCCAGGTTTGGGAACTGAATGAGTCAGAGATAGCGGAGATCTGAGCTGAGGCAATTACAGCGCGGAATCTCAGCCCATCTATTTGCCCAATATTGAATTCCGATTTTGTGCATTTTACTTATCACGTCTTCAGGGGCTTTGTAATAATAATCTTTATTCGTGTCGCGAGAAGGTTTACATTAACGCTGCAATGAAGTTACTGTGAAAATCCCCTAGTCGCTACATTCCGGCTCCTGTTCGGGTACACAGAGGGAGAATTCAGAATGTCCAATTCACCTAACAAGCACGTATTTCGGGACTTGTGGGAGGAAACCCACGCAGACACGGGGAGAACGTGTAGACTCCGCACAGACAGTGACCCAGGCCGGGAATCGAACCCGGGACCCTGGAGCTTTGAAGCAACGGTGCTAACCACTGTGCCACCGTGCCGCCCACGATTCCACAGGCAGTGGTGTATTTTTGAAATGTGCTCAATATCGGGGCTTTTCACAATAACTTCATGGCATTGTTAATGTAAGCCTACTTGTGACACCAATAAAGATTATTACTATTTCAATGTCAGAAAACACATCAACCAATCTGCACAAAGAAAATCCTCACAGCTGTGAGATAGTTGACCAGTTAAGCTGCTTTCTAGTGGCAAATGGAGGCTCGAGGCCTTTGATACTGACCCGTGAGGGTAAGGTTGGGCCTTGGATTAACACCTCCTGTGATTGACAGCGCCTCCGACAGCGCGGCACTCCCTCGGTGCCACGCTGAAGTGCAGATTGAACGTACGGCTGCCTGACCCAACAGTGAGAGCTACCCTTGAACCAGGGTTTGACCCCTGTGTGTACTGTGTTCTTAGCTTCGCAGTGTTTTGGAAAACACAGAGCGGGGTACTCCAGTTCCCCAGCCGCCACTTTTCAATGGAATTTCCCATTAAAGCCGCCCCACGTCGCAGGGAAACCCTGGGGCGTGCCGCCAGTGGGAAAAGCGAATCCCGCAACGGGTGGAGTTATGGGGAGAAGGCAGGAGAATGGGGATGAGAAACATATCAGCCATGATTGAATGGAGGAGCAGACTCGATGGGCCGAACGGCCTAATTCTGCTCCTGTGTCTTATGGCCTTATATGTAGTACCCTAAAGATATTGAAGTTGGGGTAATGGTAATGCCATTGATGGTAATGCCTTTGAATGTCACGGAAAGATGGTTAGATTCTCTCTCATTGGAGATGGTCATTGCCTGGTACTTGTATGGCATGAATGTTAATTGCCATTTGTCAGCCCAGGCATGAATGGTATCCCGATCTTGTTGAATATAGACACGGTCTGCTTCAGTATCTGAGGAATCGCAAATGATGCTGAACATCATGCAACCATCAATCAACATCCCATATTCTGACCTTATGATAAAATGACAATCAGTCAAAACGCAGCTGTAGTTGGCTGGGCCCTGGCCACTGTCTTGAGGATCTCCTCGCTGGAGCAATGTCCTGGAACTGAGGTGATTGACCTCCAACAACCAGGACTATCTTCTCTTGTGCTAGGTATGAATCCAACCAGTAGAGAGAGTTCCGCCTCACTGTTTTCCTTTCATTCCCACTGATTCCAGTTTTGCTAGGTGCCACATCACACTCAGTTCAACGCTACCTTGATGTCAAGGGCATTCACTCTCACCTCATCCCCCCCGAGTGCATCTCTTTTGTCCTTGTTTCATAGAATCATAGAATTTACAGTGTAGAAGGAGGCCATTCGGCCCATCGCATCTGCACCGGCTCTTGGAAAGAGCACCCTACGCAAGGTCAACATCTCCACCCTATACCCCTTAACCCAGTAACCCCACCCAACACTAAGGGCAATTTTGGACACTAAGGGCAATTTAGCGTGGCCAATCCACCTAACCCGCACATCTTTGGACTGTGGGAGGAAACCGGAGCACCCGGAGGAAACCCACGCACACACGGGGAGAACGTGCAGACTCCGCACAGACAGTGACCCAAGCCGGAATCGTACCTGGGACCCTGGAGCTGTGAAGCTATTGTGCTATCCACAATGCTACCATGCTGCCCCTTTGGACCAAGGTAAAGAAATGAGTGGCCTTAGTGGAACCCAAATTGAACATCAATGAGCAGGTTATTGCTAAGTAATATCACTTGATCGCACTGTTGGTGATCCCATCCATCACTTTACTGATCTTGTCAACAGCACACATCTGCAAGTTTTACACATTGTCGGATAGATGCCAGTGTTGTAGCTGGACTGGAACAGCTTGGCTAGGGGTTCCGGCAAGTTCTGGAGAACAAGTCTTCAGTACTATTGCCAGGAATTTGTCAGGGCTGAGAGCATTTTCAGTACCAGGCCTTCAGCCTGTCATAATAGCCACTCATGTATATAATGAGATGCAGACAGGCCGTGATTGACACACAGGATAACCAATGAACACACACAACACATAACAACCAATCACCAGGCAGGACACCACCACTATAAAGCACACAGGGCATTAAGACTCTCTCTCTCTCTGCAGGACACAGCTACTGAGATACTAAGCATGCACAAGGCAGTGAGCACTATCACCATGAGGTAGAGAGTTAGGCTGGTCAAGCCAGTAGGAGGTTTTCAGTTAGATTGACAGCAGACTATGTACAGCAATCAGGAAGTTCAATAAAACAGTGTTGGACCATCTCCTGTGTCAGAAGCCTGCTTCTAGTTTCACTGCATCCAGTTGCAGTCAACGTTGAACCAACTTACCAACACATCACAGCCGTTTCTTGATATCACCTGGAGTAAATCTAATTGGCTGAAGACTGACGTCTGTGACGCTGGGGACTTCCGGAGGAGGCCGAGACGGATCACCCACTCGGCACTTCTGGCTGAATATTGTGACAAATGTTACCTTACCTTTTGCACAGATGTGCTGGGCTCCTCCATCATTGAGGATGGGGATATTTGTGGAGCCGCCTCCTCCAGTCAGTTGTTCCATTGTCCACCACCATTCACGGCTGGATGTCGCAGAACTGCAGAGCTTGGATCTGATGTGTTCATTGTGCAATCGCTTAGCTCTGCCTATCATTTGCTGCTTATGCTGTTTGGCTCACAAGACGTCCTGTGTTGTAGCTTCACCAGGTTGACACCTCGTATTTAGGTATTCCTGGTGCTGCTCCGGGCACGCCCTCCTGTATTCTTCACTGAACCAGGGTTGATTCCTTGACTAAAATAAAAGCAAATTACGGAACATGCTGGGGATGATCTGAAATAAAAACAGCGTCTGTGGAGAGAGAAACAGAGTTAATGTTTCGAGTGTAAATAATCCTTCTACAGAACTCAGTACTATTTTGATCCCCAGGCTTGGTGGCTGATGCGCGATCAATTACACTCAAAGACGAGGTTGTAACATAACTGAAGGTTTTAATCGACTAGAACTGTTCCCCAGCAGCTTCGGTACAGAAAGTGAGGGCTGCTGGGCCGCCACCAGTTCTTATACCCCGCCTGTCAAGGCGGAGCTACATACCAACAGCCAATGGTCTATTCCTAGGTTTAACCAATGGTCTTCGGCCTCTTGGGTACTGTAATACCTGATAATACCACAGTGGTAATGGTAGAGTGGGGGATATTCCGGGCCACGAAGTTACAGATTGTGCTTGAGTACAATTCTGCTGCTGCTGATGGCCCGCAGTGTTGCACGATTGCCCAGTTTTGTATTGCCGGATCTGTTTGAAGTCCATCCCATTTAGCACGGTGGTAGTGTCACACAACACAATGGAGGGGCTTTGTCTTCACAAGATCTGGTTGTCTGTCTTACTGATACGGTCACACTGGCAATGCAGGCTGGATGGTAAACGGCCCTTAAGGGTCAACAATTGGCCACTTAATGGTCTCAATCAGGGCAAGGCCGGGCGACCCATTGGAGGCCTGACCCTGACGCTCCCAGGATGAGGGTGGGCAGGAGCTATGGGGGAGGGAAGCACATTTGTGTTATCTCACACACCCTAACAGCCCCTCCCCTTCCCCTTGTCCAAAAGCCCGCTGGCACCCGAAGTGAAGTTCAGCATTATTTACATTACAGTGGTGCCTACACGTCAATATGAGGTGTGGCACAGTGGCACAGTGGTTAGCACTGCTGCCTCACAGCTCCAAGGACCCGGGTCCAATTCTGACCTCGGGTGAGTGGCTGTGTGGAATTTGCACTTTCTCCCCGTGTCTGCGTGGGTTTCCTCCGGGTGCTCCGGTTTCCTCCCAAAGATGTGGCAGGTTAGGTGAATTGGCCACGCTAAATTGTCCCTTTGTGTCCAAAGGTTAGGTTGGGTTACTGGGTTACAGAGTGATGCACGATCAATTAGACTCGAAGATGAGGTTGTATCATAACTGAAGGCTTTAATAGACTAGATCTGTTCCCCAGCAGCTTCGGTACAGAATGAGGGCTGCTGGGACAGCACCTGTTCTTATACCCCGCCTATCAGGGCGGAGCTACATACCAAACAGCCAACGGTAAGCTGCTAGGCTTCCCCAATGGTCTGCAGCCTCTCGGGTACTGCAATACCTGATAATACCACATTCACCCCCTGTTAAAAAAGAGTCCGGCGGGGGTGGTGGCCCCGTGGTTACAATGGCATTTAATATGGTATGATCAGATATGGAGGTACCGTCAATATTTACAAGCGTGGAAGATATATACAGTTAGTGTTCATTTACAGTTACAGTGTAGCAATCAGTCGGTCGGGTGGCCTGGTCGTCCTCCTGGATCGTTTGAGCTTCTGTGGTGATTCTGGTGGGGTCCGGGTGTCTGCGACTCCGGGAGCATGGATGCGTCGTCCATGGCAGCTTCGTCACCCCTAGACGGCGCTGGTGGGGCAAACGGTTGACACAAGAGGAGGGCGCCTGTAGGGGGCGTCGGTGGGTGGAATGGCCTAGGTAGGAGCGGCGGGAGGACCGACCCTCCAGTGAGGTGCTGTGGGGGGGGAGGGGGTGGAGGTAATGGTTCGGGTGCGCGTGGAGTTCCGGCGGGCGCCAGGTCTCGTAGGGAGACCGTATCTTGCCGGCTGTCAGGGAACGCTACGTAGGTATACTGGGGTTAGCGTGCAGCAGGTGGACCCTCTCGACCAACGGGTCCAACTTGTGCGCCCGCACGTGCTTCCGAAGCAGGATGGGTCCGGGTGTCGCTAGCCAGGTTGGGAGCGAGGTCCCGGAGGAGGACATCCTGGGGAAGACAAGGAGACGTTCATGAGGTGTCTGATTGGTAGTTGTACAGATCAGCGACCGAATAGCGTGGAGGGCCACCAGGAGGACTTCCTGCCAGCGGGAGACTGGGAGGCTCCTGGAACGTAGGGCCAGTAGGACGGTCTTCCTCTCTACCTGTCCGTTTCCCCGGGGGTTGTAACTGGTCGTCCTGCTCGAGGCGATGCCCTTGCTGAGCAGGAATTGACGCAGTTCGTCGCTCATAAAGGAGGACTCCCTATCATTGTGTATGTACGCGCGTAACCCAAACAGTGTAAAGATACCCTGGAGGGCCTTGATGACGGTGTTTGCGGTCATGTCGGGGCAGGGGATGGCGAACGGGAACCGGGAGTACTCGTCAATCACGTTCAGGAAGTACATGTTGCGGTCGGTGGAGGTGAGGGGGCCTTTGCAGTCCATACTGAGGCGTTCAAAGGGACGGGAAGCCTTTATCAGGTGCGCCCTCTCTGGCCGGTTGAAGTGCGGTTTGCACTCCGCGCAGATTTGGCAGTCCCTGGTGACTGTCCTGACCTCGTCGATGGAGTAGAGCAGGTTGCGGGCCTTAATGGAGTGGAAAAAGCGAGTGACCCCCGGGTGGCAGAGGTCCTCGTGGAGGGCTCGGAGGCAGTCCACTTGTGCGGTGGCACAGTGCCAAGGGACAGGGCATCGGGAGGCTCGTTTAGCTTCCCAGGACGGTACAAGATCTCGTAATTGTAGGTGGAGAGTGTCATGATATTCAGGTAAACATCATAGCACATACATACTGATGGACAGATCAACGGACCAATCAACACACACACAACACCACAGCCAATCACAGGCAAGAGCATACACAGTACAAAACAGGGAACACGACACTTCCTGAGCATTCCAGCAGGAGACAGCACATGTGCTGAGTGCCACTACAAGATAGTATTAGGAATAGGTCCACAGATTCTAGGGTTATGATCGAACCTCAGTAACCTGTTTACCACTGTAAATAAATGTTAGCAATAAAGCTGAGTTGTACCATTCGCAACCGTGTTGGTTCGTCTGTGTAGCAGAGTACCCAACACATCATAGTACCAGGCGTAACTGTGGGACCGACCTACAGATCCTCCAGAATCTGCCATCCTGCGCCATGGACACCGTCAGCACACCGCAGCCGCTACAAGTCGCTGGAAACCTCGGCGTTAATTGGAAGATGTGCAAACAGCGCTTCCAGCTCTTCCTGGAAGCCAACGAAAAGGAGAGCGCTTCGGACACCAGAAAGATCGCCATCCTCCTCTCCACGGCAGGTCAACACGCCATCCATGTCTACAACTCCCTGGTGTTCGCAGAAGGTGAGGACAAGACCAAATACAAGACGGTCCTTCTCAAACTCGACCAACACTTCAACGTCGAGGTCAACGAGAGCTTCGAGAGGTATCTCTTCCAGCAGCGCCTGCAGGGTAAGGATGAGCCCTTTCAGTCATTCCTTACGCATCTCCGTATCCTCTCGCTGTCCTGCAGTTACGACACCACCTCCGATTCCATGATTCGGGACCAGATCGTTTTTGGGGTCACCTCGGGCACCCTACGCCAGCAGCTCTTAAAAATAAAAGGCCTCACTCTGGCCTCCGCAATCGAAGCCTGTGTCCTGCACGAAGACGCGACCAGCCGCTACTCCCAATTTCAGGCAGCCAAATCGGCGAGGCAGGGGTCCTACGAGGCCGAACGGGTCCAGGCGATCGAGTTCTTCCCGGCCCGCGGCCCGGACGAGGGCGGCCATTTTGCGCGCTTTGAGGCCTCCTGCGTTTGTGCGCGCCAAAAACGACGTCGACACAGAGGACATGATGCGCAGGCGCGCTCGACGCAAGACCGAACTGCGCATGCGCGGTGGAGCAACGAGCGCCATGACGTCACGATGTGCGGCAACTGCGGAGCCGCACATTTAAAGCGGCAATGTGCCGTAAGAAACCGACAATGCCTCCGCTGTGGCAAGATGGGCCACTACGCTGCCTGCTGTCGAGCAGCTCAACCTGCCAATGTTCCCCAATTCCGACAACCTCGCAGGGACGTGCAAACCATTCAGCCTCCTTACTACGAGTCGTGCCCAGACGATATCCAGACCAGTGACACAGACGACCGGGACGCCTTCCGTGTTGCGGTCATTGATGGGAACCGGATGTCTCCAGCCAGGACCCACCAGCCGTTGCAAGTGAACACTGTCAATCCGGGTGATGAATGGTGTGCCACCCTAACGGTCAACTGATCACCGATAACATTCCGTCTGGACACTGGCGGCTCCGCCAACCTCATAGCATGGTCAGCCTTCTGCGCCATGAAGGTCAGACCACCAATTCGGCCATCCCGTTGCACGATGGTCGACTACAATGGGAACGTTATCCCGGCCATGGGATCCTGCCAGCTCCAGGTGACACACAACACACACATGGCCACACTCTCGTTCGAAATAGTCGGATCATCGAGGGACTAGGCCCTGCTAGGCGCACAGGCATGCAAGGTTCTCCACCTCGTGCAACGAGTCCACACTCGGTCTCCAGAAGGCACATCTGACTTCCCGGATGCAGAATTTAGGGCACAGCTTCAATCGCTCCTCGCCCACAACCAGGAGGCATTCGAGGGCATGGGCACACTGCCCTAAACCTACAGAATACGACTCAAACCGGACGCCACCCCGGTCATTCACGCACCTCGCAGGGTCCCAGCGCCACTCAAAGACCGCCTCAAGCAGCAGCTGCAGGATCTCCAGGACCAAGGGGTGCTATCCCGGGTCACGGAGCCCACGCCATGGGTCAGCTCCATGATGTGTGTTAAGAAGCCCTCCGGCGAGCTCCGGAGCTGCATTGATCCAAAAGACCTCAACAACAACATAATGAGGGAACACTACCCCATACCCAAACAGGAAGAGACCACGAGCGAAATGGCCTGGGCTAAAATCTTCACAAAACTGGATGCCTTGAAGGGTTTTTGGCAGATCCAACTGGATCAGTCCAGCCGAAAGCTGTGCACCTTCAACACCCCTTTCGGCAGGTTCTGCTACAACCGAATGCCATTTGGCATCATCTCAGCATCCGAGGTCGTTCACAGGATCATGGAGCAGATGATGGAGGGCATCGAAGGGGTGCGCATCTACGTGGACGACGTCATCATCTGGTCCACCACACCACAGGAGCACATCAATCGTCTCCAGCGCGTCTTTGCGCGCATACAGGAAAACGGCCTGCGCCTCAACCGAGCCAAGTGTTCTTTCAGCCAAACCGAGCTGAAGTTCCTGGGGGAGCACATTTCCCGGTCAGAGGTCCGTCCGGATGCAGACAAGGTGAGCGCCATTACAGCCATGCCGCAGCCGGCAGACAAGAAAGCAGTGCTACGCTTCCTCGGCATGGTCAACTTCCTGGGGAAGTTCATTCCCAACCTGGCCTCCCACACGACGACTCTGCGCCACCTCGTCAAAAAGTCCACGGAGTTCCAGTGGCTGCCCACACACCAGCTGGAATGGGAGGAGCTCAAACGTAAGGTCACCACAGCCCCGGTATTGGCGTTTTTCGACACATCTCGTGACACTAAAATTTTGACTGATGCCAGCCAGTCCGGCATTGGGGCGGTACTCCTGCAGTGGGATGACACTGCGTCATGGGCCCCGGTCGCCTATGCCTCGCGGGCCATTACCCCCACAGAACAGCGCTATATGCAGATAGAAAAGGAGTGCCTGTGTTTGCTGACCGGAATAGACCAAGTTCCATGACTACGTGTATGGTCTCCCCCAGTTTACCGTTGAACATAGAACAATACAGCGCAGTACAGGCCCTTCGGCCCACGATGTTGCACCGAAACAAAAGCCATCTAACCTACACTATGCCATTATCATCCATATGTTTATCCAATAAACTTTTAAATGCCCTCAATGTTGGCGAGTTCACTACTGTAGCAGGTAGGACATTCCACGGCCTCACTACTCTTTGCGTAAAGAACCTACCTCTGACCTCTGTCCTATATCTATTACCCCTCAGTTTAAAGTTATGTCCCCTCGTGCCAGCCATATCCATCCGCGGGAGAAGGCTCTCACTGTCCACCCTATCCAACCCCCTGATCATTTTGTATGCCTCTATTAAGTCTCCTCTTAACCTTCTTCTCTCCAACGAAAACAACCTCAAGTCCACCAGCCTTTCCTCATAAGATTTTCCCTCCATACCAGGCAACATCCTGGTAAATCTCCTCTGCACCCGCTCCAAAGCCTCCATGTCCTTCCTATAATGCGGTGACCAGAACTGTACGCAATACTCCAAATGCGGCCGTACCAGAGTTCTGTACAGCTGCAACATGACCTCCCGACTCCGGAACTCAATCCCTCTACCAATAAAGGCCAACACTCCATAGGCCTTCTTCACAACCCTATCAACCTGGGTGGCAACTTTCAGGGATCTAGGTACATGGACACCTAGATCCCTCTGCTCATCCACACTTTCAAGAACTTTACCATTAGCCAAATATTCCGCATTCCTGTTATTCCTTCCAAAGTGAATCACCTCACACTTCTCTACATTAAACTCCATTTGCCACCTCTCAGCCCAGCTCTGCAGCTTATCTATATCCCTCTGTAACCTGCTACATCCTTCCACACTATCGACAACACCACCGACTTTAGTATCGTCTGCAAATTTACTCACCCACCCTTCTGCGCCTTCCTCTAGGTCATTGATAAAAATGACAAACAGCAACGGCCCCAGAACAGATCCTTGTGGTACTCCACTTGTGACTGTACTCCATTCTGAACATTTCCCATCAACCACCACCCTCTGTCTTCTTTCAGCTAGCCAATTTCTGATCCACATCTCTAAATCACCCTCAATCCCCAGCCTCCGTATTTTTTGCAATAGCCTACCGTGGGGAACCTTATCAAACGCTTTGCTGAAATCCATATACACCATATCAACTGCTCTACCCTCGTCTACCTGTTCAGTCACCTTCTCAAAGAACTCAATAAGGTTTGTGAGGCATGACCTACGCTTCACAAAGCCATGCTGACTATCCCTGATCATATTATTCCTATCCAGATGATTATAAATCTTGTCTCTTATAATCCCCTCCAAGACTTTACCCACTACAGACGTGAGGCTCACCGGTCTATAGTTGCCGGGGTTGTCTCTGCTCCCCTTTTTGAACAAAGGGACCACATTTGCTGTCCTCCAGTCCTCTGGCACTATTCCTGTAGCCAATGATGACATAAAAATCAAAGCCAAAGGTCCAGCAATCTCTTCCCTGGCCTCCCAGAGAACCCGAGGATAAATCCCATCAGGTACCGGGGACTTATCTATTTTCAGCCTGTCCAGAATTGCCAACACCTCTTCCCTACGTACCTCAATGCCATCTATTCTATTAGCCTGGGGCTCAGCATTCTCCTCCACAACATTATCTTTTTCCTGAGTGAATACTGACGAAAAATATTCATTTAGTATCTCGCCTATCTCTTCAGACTCCACACACAATTTCCCATCCCTGTCCTTGACTGGTCCTACTCTTTCCCTAGTCATTCGCTTATTTCTGACATACCTATAGAAAGCTTTTGGGTTTTCCTTGATCCTTCCTGCCAAATACTTCTCATGTCCCCTCCTTGCTCATCTTAGCTCTCTCTTTAGATCCTTCCTCGCTACCTTGTAACTATCCATCGCCCCAACTGAAACTTCACACTTCATCTTCACATAGGCCTCCTTCTTCCTCTTAACAAGAGATTCCACTTCCTTGGTAAACCACGGTTCCCTCGCTCGACGCCTTCCTCCCTGTCTGACCGGTACATACTTATCAAGAACACGCAGTAGCTGATCCTTGAACAAGCCCCACTTATCCAGTGTGCCCAACACTTGCAGCCTACTTCTCCACCTTATCCCTCCCAAGTCACATCTAATGGCATCATAATTGCTCTTCCCCCAGCTATAACTCTTGCCCTGCGGTGTATACCTTTCCATCATTAACGTAAAAGTCACCGAATTGTGGTCACTGTCCCCAAAGTGCTCTCCTACCTCCAAATCCAACACCTGGCCTGGTTCATTACCCAAAACCAAATCCAACGTGGCCTCGCCTCTTGTTGGCCTGTCAACATATTGTTTCAGGAAACCCTCCTGCACACTCTGTACAAAAAACGACCCATCTATTGTACTCAAACTATATCTTTTCCAGTCAATATTTGGAAAGTTAAAGTCTCCCATAATAACTACCCTGTTACTTTCGCTCATATCCAGAATCATCTTCGCCATCCTTTCCTCTACATCCCTAGAACTATTAGGAGGCCTATAAAAAACTCCCAACAGGGTGACCTCACCTTTCCTGTTTCTAACTTCAGCCCATACTACCTCGGAAGAAGAGTCCCCATCTAGCATCCTCTCCGCCACCGTAATACTGCTCTTGACTAGCAGCGCCACACCTCCCCCTCTTTTGCCTCCTTCTCTGAGCTTACTAAAACACCTAAACCCCGGAACCTGCAACATCCATTCCTGTCCCTGCTCTATCCATGTCTCCGAAATGGCCACAACATCAAAGTCCCATGCTGCCAGTTCCCCTACCTTGTTTCGTATACTCCTGGCATTGAAGTAGACACACTTCAAACCACCTACCTGAACACTGGCCCCCTCCTGCGACGTCAAATCTGTGCTCCTGACCTCTATACTCTCATTCTCCCTTACCCTAAAACTACAATCCAGGTTCCCATGCCCCTGCTGCATTAGTTTAAACCCCCCCAAAGAGCACTAACAAATCTCCCCCCCCAGGATATTTGTGCCCCTCAGGTTCAGATGTAGACCATCCTGTCTGTAGAGGTCCCACCTTCCCCAGAAAGAGCCCCAGTTATCCAGAAATCTGAATCCCTCCCGCCTGCACCATCCCTGTAGCCACGTGTTTAAATGCTCTCTCTCCCTATTCCTCATCTCACTATCACGTGGCACGGGCAACAACCCAGAGATAACAACTCTGTTTGTTCTAGTTCTGAGCTTCCATCCTAGCTCCCTGAAAGCCTGCCTGACATCCTTGTCCCCTTTCCTACCTATGTCGTTAGTGCCAATGTGGACCACGACTTGGGTCTGCTCCCCCTCCCCCCTAAGGACCCGGAAAACACGATCTGAGACATCACGTACCCTTGCACCTGGGAGGCAACATACCAAACGTGAGTCTCTCACGCTCCCACAAAATCTCCTATCTGTGCCCCTGACTATAGAGTCCCCAATTACTAATGCTCTGCTCCTCTCCCCCCTTCCCTTCTGAGCAACAGGGACAGACTCCATGCCAGAGGCCCGTACCCCATGGCTTACCCCTGGTAAGTCCCCCCCCCCACAAGTATCCAAAGCGGTATACTTGTTTCTCAGGGGAACGACCGCAGGGGATCCCTGCACTGACTGCTTTTTCCCAGTCCCTCTTACAGTTACCCACCTATCTCCAATCTTTGGTGTAACTAATTCCCTGAAGCTGCTATCTATGACCCCTTCTGCCTCCCGAATGATCCGAAGTTCTTCCAACTACAGCTCCAGTTCCCGAACTCGGTCTTGGAGGAGCTGGAGATGGCAGCACTTCCTGCAGGTAAAATCAGCAGGGACACTAACTGCATCCCTCACCTCAAACATCCTGCAGGAGGAACATTGCACTCCCTTCCCTGCCATTCCTCTAACTTTCTACCAAGATCTGGCTCACAACTAAATTAAATTTTTATAAAAAATAATAATAACATAATAAAATATGGTACTTACCTCAGACCAATGGGTTTTATTATTAGGTTAGAGGAGGAGGGCGGGTGGGAGACACTACACGTGTAGTGTCTCGGGTTTCCTCTCCACCAGAATTTATTGGTGAGGGTCTTCCCAGACGTCTGTGGGTCGACTTCCTGTTCCCGCCTAAAAAACTAATTTTAAAAAAAAGAAAAATTCTCAGCCCCTGCTGAAATTGACTACCAGCTGTTCTCCCGCCGAAATCGACTGGCCTGCCCCTGCAAAGACAAGTGCTTTTAAAGGACAGACTTACCTCCCAGCAACCACTTCCGCAATGCTCCCGCTGAAACTGACTCACCAGCTGTTCTCACGCCGAAATCGACTGGCCTGCCCCTGCAAAGACAAGTGCTTTTAAAGGACAGACTTACCTCCCAGCAACCACTTCCGCAATGCTCCCGCTGAAACTGACTCACCAGCTGTTCTTACTCCGAAATCGTCTGGCCTGCCCCTGCAAAGACAAGTGCTTTTAAAGGTTGACTTACCTCCCAGCAGCCACTTCCGCAATGCTCCCGCTGAAACTGACTCACCAGCTGTTCTCCCGCCGAAATCGACTGAATCGTTGAGACTGACCATCGCCCCCTGGTCAGCATCATAAATAAGGACCTGAACAAGATGTCCCCTCGCCTCCAGGGCATCCTACTTAAACTCAGGAGGTATGACTTCCAACTGGTCTACACCCCGGGAAAGGACCTTATCATTGCGGATGCCCTATCCAGAGCAGTGAGCACACCGCCCGATTCGGAGGGATTCGTCTGTCAGGTCGAAGCGCAGGTGGCCTTCACATCGGCAAATCTGCCAGCTGACGACTCCAGACTGGCCAGTATTCGCCAGGAAACTGCGGCTGACCCCCTTCTACAACGTGTGATGCGCCACATGACCGGTGGGTGGCTCAAAGGACAGTGCCCGCAGTTCTACAATGTCCAGGACGACTTGGCTGTCATTGATGGTGTCCTAAAGCTGGACCGGATTGTGATTCCGCACAGCATGCACAAGCTGGTCCTCGACCAACTACACGAAGGCCATCTGGGGGTCGAGAAGTGCAGACGGAGGGCCCGAGAGGCGGTATACTGGACGGGCATCAGTGATGACATTGCCAATATGGTGCTCAACTGCCCCACCTGCCAAAGGTTTCAACCGGCGCAACCTCCTGATACATTTCAGCCCCATGAGCTGGTGACGTCCCCCTGAGCGAAGGTGGGTGTCGACCTGTTTCACGCGCTTGGCAGGGACTATGTAATCGTCATTGATTACTTTTCCAACTATCCAGAGGTCATACGCCTGCACAATTTAACATCGTCCGCTGTCATAAGGGCCTGCAAAGACACCTTTGCTCGCCACGGCATTCCGATCACTGTCATGGAGACCATACACGTAGAGCATTGTGCAGGTCAAGGAGTCACAGCCTGAGTGAGAGAGATACAGACCGAGTGAGAATTTGGTAATTTGGTGCAGTGAGGTAATTCGGTGAAGAGTGGGAGAAGGTGCTTTTTCCCTACTGTTTTGTTCTCTCTCTTTCTTCGGGCCTAATTTCGGGAGCCGTTCGGAGGAGGAGGAGCAGTCTCTGTGAGTATAAAACCTAACGGAAACTTCCTGTTTTCCAGTTTTTTGCACAAAAGTAACGTCAGAGGGAAGCTGTGATCTGAGTGGTTGATAGCAAATCTGCCCCAAATTTTAAAAAAAACACAGCTAAACTCATAAACTTAAATTAAACTAATTAATTAATTAGTGATGGCTGGTCAGGTGATGTGCTTGAGCTGCTTGATGTGGGAGCTGGCAGATCCCATTGCGAGCTGCAGCGACCACATCTGCAGTAAGTGTTGGCTGCTCGAAGAGCTCCGGCTCAGAGTTGATGAGCTGGAGTCTGAGCTTCAAACACTGAGGCACATCCGGGAGGGGGAGACTTACCTGGACACTGTGTTTCAGGAGGCAGTCACACCTGTCAGAGTAAGTAGTTTAAATCATGCCAGTGGCCAGGGACAGCAGGGTGTGACTGCAAGTCAGGCAGGTAAAGGGAACCAGCAGTCAGGAACTCAGGAGCCTCAGCCCTTGACTCTGTCCAACAGGTATGAGGCACTTGCTCCCTGTGTGGATGGCGAACAGGGCTGCAGGAAGGATGAGTCAGCTGACCAAGGCACCATGGTTCAGCAGGCCATTCAAGGGGAGGGAGTAAATAGGCAAGTTGTAGTTGTAGGGGATTCTATTATCAGGGGGATAGATAGTATCCTTTGTGAGCAGGATAAAGAGTCCCGCATGGTATGTTGCCTGCCCGGTGCTAGGGTGCGGGACATCTCTGACCGGCTTGAAAGGATACTGGAGAGGGAGGGGGAGGATCCAGTTGTTGTGGTCCATGTCGGTACCAACAACATAGGCAAGTCTAGGAAAGAGGACCTGTTTAGAGATTATAAAGAACTAGGATTCAAATTAAAAAACAGGTCTTCAAGGGTCATAATCTCCGGATTACTGCCCGAGCCACGTGCAAATTGGCATAGGGAGGCAAGAATAAGGGAAGTTAACACGTGGCTGAAAGAGTGGTGTGGGAAAGAGGGGTTCCTTTTCATGGGACACTGGCATCAGTTTTGGGACAGGGGGGACCTATACCGTTGGGATGGTCTCCACCTGAACCGAGCTGGGACCAGTGTTGTGGCGAAAAGAATAAATAGGGTGGTCAATAGGACTTTAAACTAAAGATTGGGGGGGAAGGGAAAGTCAGGGAACCAAGAGGTGAAGTAATCAGTGGGAAGCGTAGCTGCTTAGGAATACAAAAAAGCACGAAAAGACAAAACTCAGGAGAGGTTACGATAGTCCCCATCCCATAAAATATGACACAGTGTATGGAAAGGCTCAGTAAACCAAGGTCCACCACACTAAGAAAACAAAAAGGGACGGTCAATAGAGAATTAAAGGTGCTATATTTAAATGCGCGCAGTTTACGGAACAAGGTAGATGAGCTTGTGGCCCAGATTGTGACTGGCAGGTATGATGTGGTAGGCATCACAGAGACATGGTTGCAGGGGGTTCAGGACTGGCATTTAAACATCCAGGGGTTCACAACCTATCGAAAAGACAGGAAGGTGGGCAGAGGGGGCGGGGTTGCCTTGTTAATTAGGAATGAAATTAAATCAATAGCACTAAATGACATAGGGTCAGATGATGTGGAGTCTGTGTGGGTAGAGTTGAGGAACCACAAAGGCAAAAAAAACATAATGGGAGTTATGTACAGGCCTCCTAACAGTGGTCAGGACCAGGGGCACAAAATGCACCACGAAATAGAAAGTGCATGTCAGAAAGGCAAGGTCACAGTGATCATGGGGGACTTCAATATGCAGGTGGACTGGGTAAATAATGCTGCCAGTGGACCCAAGGAAAGGGAATTCATTGAATGTTTACAGGAGGGCTTTTTGGAACAGCTTGTGATGGAGCCCACGAGGTGAACAGGCCATTCTAGACTTAGTGTTATGTAATGAGCCAGACTTGATTAAAGATCTTAAAGTAAGGGAGCACTTAGGAGGCAGTGATCATAATATGGTAGAATTCAATCTCCAATTTGAAAGAAAGAAGGTAGAATCAGATGTAAAGGTGTTACAGTTAAATAAAGGTAACTACAGGGGCATGAGGGAGGAACTGACGAAAATCGACTGGGAGCAGAGCCTAGTGGGAAAGACAGTAGAACAGCAATGGCAGGAGTTTCTGGGAGTAATTGAGGACACAGTGCAGAGGTTCATCCCAAAGAAAAGAAAGGTTATCAGAGGGGGAATTAGGCAGTCATGGCTGAAAAAGGAAGTTAGGGAATGCATCAAAGCAAAAGAGAAAGCCTATAATGTGGCAAAGAGTAGTGGGAAGTCAGAAGATTGGGAAGGCTACAAAAACAAAGAGGATAACAAAGAGAGAAATAAGGAAAGAGAGGATCAAATATGAAGGTAGGCTAGCCAGTAACATTAGGAATGATAGTAAAAGTTTCTTTAAATACATTAAAAACAAACGGGAGGCAAAAGTTGACATTGGGCCGCTCCAAAATGACGCTGGTAATTTTGTGATGGGAGACAAGGAAATAGCTGAGGAACTAAATAAGTACTTTGCGTCAGTCTTCACAGTAGAAGACATGAGTAATATCCCACCAATTCCGGAGAGTCAGGGGGCAGAGTTGAATATGGTAGCCATCACAAAGGAGAAAGTGCTAGAGAAACGAAGAGGTCTAAAAATTGATAAATCTCCGGGCCCAGATGGATTACATCCTAGAGTTCTAAAGGAGATAGCTGAAGAAATAGTGGAGGCGTTAGTTATGATCTTTCAAAAGTCACTGGAGTCCGGGAAAGTCTCAGAGGATTGGAAAATCGCTGTTGTAACCCCCCTGTTCAAGAAGGGAACGAGGAAAAAGATGGAAAATTATAGGCCAATTAGCCTAACCTCGGTTGTTGGCAAGATTCTAGAATCCATTGTTAAGGATGAGATTTCTAAACTCTTGGCAGTGCAGGGTCAGATTAGGACAAGTCAGCATGGATTTAGTAAGGGGAGGTCGTGCCTGACAAACCTGTTAGAGTTCTTTGAAGAGATAACAAATAGGTTAGACCAAGGAGAGCCAATGGATGTTATCTATCTTGACTTCCAAAAGGCCTTTGATAAGGTGCCTCAGGGGAGACTGCTGAGTAAAATAAGGGCCCATGGTATTCGAGGCAAGGTACTAACATGGATTGACGATTGGCTGTCAGGCAGAAGGCTGAGAGTTGGGATAAAAGGTTCTTTTTCGGAATGGCAACCGGTGACGAGTGGTGTCCCGCAGGGTTCAGTGTTGGGGCCACAGCTGTTCTCTTTATATATTAACGATCTAGATGACGGGACTGGGGGCATTCTGGCTAAGTTTGCCGATGATACAAAGATAGGTGGAGGGGCAGGTAGTATGGAGGAGGTGGGGAGGCTGCAGAAAGATTCAGACAGTTTAGGAGAGTGGTCCAAGAAATGGCTGATGAAATTCAACGTGGGCAAGTGCGAGGTCTTGCACTTTGGAAAAAAGAATAGAGGCATGGACTATTTTCTAAACGGTGACAAAATTGATAATGCTGAAGTGCAAAGGGACTTGGGAGTCCTAGTCCAGGATTCTCTAAAGGTAAACTTGCAGGTTGAGTCCGTAATTAAGAAAGCAAATGCAATGTTGTCATTCATCTCAAGAGGCTTGGAATATAAAAGCAGGGATGTACTTCTGAAGCTTTATAAAGCATTAGTTAGGCCCCATTTAGAATACTGTGAGCAATTTTGGGCCCCACACTTCAGGAAGGACATACTGGCACTGGAGCGGGTCCAGCGGAGATTCACACGGATGATCCCAGGAATGGTGGGCCTAACATACGATGAACGTCTGAGGATCCTGGGATTATATTCATTGGAGTTTAGGAGGTTGAGGGGAGATCTAATAGAAACTTACAAGATAATGAATGGCTTAGATAGGGTGGATGTAGGGAAGTTGTTTCCATTAGCAGGGGAGACTAGGACCCGGGGGCACAGCCTTAGAATAAAAGGGAGTCACTTTAGAACAGAGATGAGGAGAAATTTCTTCAGCCAGAGAGTGGTGGGTCTGTGGAATTCATTGCCACAGAGGGCGGTGGAGGCCGGGACGTTGAGTGTCTTTAAGACAGAAGTTGATAAATTCTTGATTTCTCGAGGAATTAAGGGCTATGGAGAGAGAGCGGGTAAATGGAGTTGAAATCAGCCATGATTGAATGGCGGAGTGGACTCGATGGGCCGAATGGCCTTACTTCCACTCCTATGTCTTATGGTCTTATGGTCTTATGTCGGACAATGGGCCCTGTTTTGCCAGCCAGGAATGGTCGTCCTTTGCTGCTTCGGATGGCTTCACACACGTGACGTCCAGCCCTCTGCATCCCCAGTCCAATGGAAAGGTGGAAAAGGGCGTTCACATCGTCAAGCGGCTCCTCTGCAAGGCTGCTGCTGCCGGATCGGATTTCTGCCTAGCCCTGCTGGCCTATCGCTCGGCCCCACTTGCCACTGGCCTCTCACCAGCCCAGCTGTTGATGGGTCGCGCCCTTAGGACCACTGTGCCATCCATTCTGGTCCCGAAAAACCAACAATGCTCCGGTACTACACAGAATGCAACAGCAGCGCGTTCGCCAGAAGAGGGCATATGACACATGGGCAACTGATCTTCCCGCCCTAGCGCCTGGAGACGACGTCCGCATCCACCTACCAGAAGGTGGCTGGTCAGCACCTGCCGAAGTTCTCCGACACGTGGCTCCCCGCTCGTTCCTGGTTCGCATGACTGATGGCTCCATTCGTAGGCGCAATCACCGGGCTCTTTGCCTGCGTCCACGCTCGCTACGGGAACTTACACCGGCACCGCGCCCTCCTGTTCTTCCTGATATCGACTTCGTGGAGCTTCCTGCCACCATGCCCCTTCCGTCGTCACCCGTGGTCGGGCCCATTCCTCAGCCGGTGGATCCAGACCCACCCTTGAGGCGGTCAACCCAAATTCGTCGCCCACCTGCTAGACTTGACTTATGAGCCTGTTTGTACATTGAACTCATAATACCACTGTGTTAATATGTTTCTGTTCGTCCTTGTCGTTACAGGGGTTCGTTTTATCGTTCAACATTTCCCCGTTCTTTGTTTATGGTACAACCTCGTTGTTATGTCGCACCCGACATCGTCCTTGTATATAGTTTAGCCCCATGTACATGCTGTAGATATTGCACACACACACATCAGCTGCACTCAGTACACAAGAACATAAGAACTAGGAGCAGGAGTTGGCCATCTGGCCCCTCGAACCTGCTCCGCCATTCAATGAGATCATGGCTGATCTTTTGTGGACTCAGCTCCACTTTCCGGCCCGAACACCATAACCCTTAATCCCTTTATTCTTCAAAAAACTATCTATCTTTATCTTAAAAACATTTAATGAAGGAGCCTCTACTGCTTCACTGGGCAAGGAATTCCATAGATTCACAACCCTTTGGGTGAAGACGTTCCTCCTAAACGCAGTCCTAAATCTACTTCCCCTTATTTTGAGGCTATGCCCCCTAGTTCTGCTTTCACACACCAGTGGAAACAACCTGCCCGCATCTATCCTATCTATTCCCTTCATAATTTTATCTGTTTCTATAAGATCCCCCCTCATCCTTCTAAATTCCAACGAGTACAGTCCCAGTCTACTCAACCTCTCCTCGTAATCCAACCTCTTCAGCTCTGGGATTAACCTAGTGAATCTCCTCTGCACACCCTCCAGTGCCAGTATGTCCTTTCTAAAGTAAGGAGACCAAAACTGAACACAATACTCCAGGTGTGGCCTCACTAACACCTTATACAATTGCAGCATAACCTCCCTTGTCTTAAACTCCATCCCTCTAGCAATGAAGGACAAAATTCCATTTGCCTTCTTAATCACCTGTTGCACCTGTAAACCAACTTTTTGCGACTCATGCACTAGCACACCCAGGTCTCTCTGCACAGCAGCATGTTTTAATATTTTATCATTTAAATAATAATCCCTTTTGCTGTTATTCCTACCAAAATGGATAACCTCACATTTGTCAACATTGTATTCCATCTTCCAGACCCTAGCCCATTCACTTAGCCTATCCAAATCCCTCTGCAGACTTCCAGTATCCTCTGCACTTTTTGCTTTACCACTTATCTTAGTGTCGTCTGCAAACTTGGACACATTGCCCTTGGTCCCCAACTCCAAATCATCTATGTAAATTGTGAACAGTTGTGGGCCCAACACTGATCCCTGAGGGACACCACTAGCTACTGATTGCCAACCAGAGAAACAGCCATTAATCCCCACTCTTTGCTTTCTATTCATTAACCAATCCTCTATCCATGCTACTACTTTCCCCTTAATGCCATGCATCTTTAGTTTATGCAGCAACCTTTTGTGTGGCACCTTGTCAAAGGCTTTCTGGAAATCCAGATATACATCTCTATTTATAACCACATAGGCACATGTTCTTGTACAAAAGGGGGATGTCATGACATTCAGGTAAACATCATAGCACATACATACTGATGGACGATCAACGGACCAATCAACACACACACAACACCACAGCCAATCACAGGCAAGAGCATACACAGTACAAAACAGGGAACACGACACTTCCTGAGCATTCCAGCAGGAGACAGCTCAGGGCACAGAGCTCATAGCAAGCCACTCAGACATCCACCATGTGCTGAGTGCCACTACAAGATAGTATTAGGAATAGGTCCACAGATTCTAGGGTTATGATCGAACCTCAGTAACCAGTTTACCACTGTAAATAAATGTTAGCAATAAAGCTGAGTTGTACCATTCGCAACCGTGTTGGTTCGTCTGTGTAGCAGAGTACCCAACACATCAGAGAGTTCGATCCTCCACCGCAAGATCTTGTCGTTTTTTATCTTGCCCCGCTGTGCATTATCGAACATGAACGCTACCGACCGTTGGTCAGTGAGGAGGGTGAATCTCCTGCCAGCCAGGTAATGCCTCCAGTGTCGCACAGCTTCTACTATGGCTTGAGCCTCCTTTTCGACCGAGGAATGGCGAATTTCTGAATTCTGAATTGAAGCATGGAGGGTACGGGAGAAAAAGGCCACGGGTCTGCCTGCTTGGTTGAGGGTGGCGGCCAGAGCTACGTCGGACGCATCGCTCTCAACCTGGAATGGGAGGGACTCGTCGATGGCGCGCATCGTGGCATTTGCAATGTCTGCTTTGATGCGGCAGAAGGCCTGGCGGGCCTCCATCGACAGGGGGAAAGTTGTGGACTGGATTAGGGGTCGGGCCTTGTCTGCATAGTTGGGGATCCACTGCGCGTAATAGCTGAAAAACCCGAGGCAGCGCTTCAGGGCCTTGGGGCAGTGAGGAAGAGGGAACTCTATAGCGGGGCACATGCGTTCAGGGTCGGGGCCGATAGCTCCATTTCGCACTACGTAGCCGAGAATGCCTAGGCGGTCAGTGCTAAAGACGCATTTATCCTTATTGTACGTTAAGTTAAGGACTTTCGCGGTCTGGAGACATTTTTGGAGGTTGGTGTCGTGGTCCTGCTGGTCATGGCCGCAGATGGTGACGTTATCAAGATAGGGAACGTTGCGCGTAAGCCGTACCGGTCAAGCATTCGGTCCATCTCGCGTTGGAAGACCGAGACCCCATTAGTGACACCAAAGGGAACCCTTAAAAATTGGTAGAGCCGCCCATCTGCTTCGAAGGCAGTGTACTTGCGGTCACTAGTGCTGAGGGGTAGCTGATGGTAGGCGGACTTGAGATCCACCGTGGAGAAGACCTTGTATTGCGCGATCCGGATCACCAGGTCGGATATGCAGGGGAGAGGGTACATATCCAGTTGCGTAAACCTGTTGATGGTCTGACTGTAGTCAATGACCATCCTATGCTTCTCCCCGGTCTTTACCACCACTACTTGAGCTCTCCAGGGACTGTTGCTAGCTTCAATGACCCCTTCCCTCAGCAGCCTTTGAACCTCTGACCTGATGAAGGTCCGGTCCTGGGCACTGTACCGTCTGCTCCTGGTGGCGACGGGTTTGCAATCCGGGGTGAGGTTCGCAAACAGGGAAAGCGGATCGACCTTAAGGGCCGCGAGGCTGCAGACAGTAAGGGGGGCTATAGGGCCGCCGAATTTAAAGGTCAGGCTTTGCAAGTTACATTGGAACTCCAAGCCCAGGAGTGTAGCCGCACAGAGGTGCGGCAGGACATAAAGGCGGAAATTGTTGAATTTCCTGCCTTGGACAGTGAGGTTTGCTAGGCAGAACCCCTTTATCTCCACCGAGTGTGACCCGGAGGCCAGGGAGATTCTTTGGTTTACAGGGTGGGTAACAAGTGAACAGCGCCTTACCGTGTCGGGGTGTATAAAGCTCTCCATGCTCCCAGAGTCGATCAGGCAAGAATTCTATTTGCCGTTGATGAAGATCATCGTCATTGCTGTCGCGAGTGTCCGAGGTCGATTTTGGTCCAGCGTCACCGAGGCCAGATGGAGCAGTTGTGGGCTGTGATCGGGCAGCATGTAGTCGGCTGTGCTGGGGGCCTGGGGCCCCATCCAAGATGGCGTCTCCCATGGATCGCACATGGTGGTCGGGGATGGACAAAATGGCGGCGCCCATCCGTCCAGCGTGGCGTCCGAGGGGCAAGATGGCCGCAGCCGTGGATCGGGCGTGGTCCTCGGATAGGGGAGTCGTTGGAGACCGCGGCCACGGCTCGTGCTCGGCAGAACCCCACAAAATGGCCCTTCTTGCCGCACCCTTTGCAGGTGGAGGTGCGGGCTGGGCAGCGCTGGCAGGAGTGCTTCGCCTGCCCGCAGAAGAAGCAACGGGGCCCAACGGAGCTAGCGGGCCTTCTTACAGCGCAGGCCAGCGGGGACATGGGGAAGGTCAGTGGGGCTGCCGCTGCGGGGTGCCACGCAGCCCAGGGCGCCGCCGCACAGTAGGGCGCATAGGACTGCGCGTTTCTGGAGGTAACATCCATGGACCCTGCCAGGGCCCGTGCCCCCCTCAGTCCCAGGGTGTACTTTTCTAAAAGTCTTTGTCGGATCTCTGAAGAGCTCATACCTGCTACAAATGCATCCCGGATTAGAAGTTCCGTGTGCTCGCTGCCCGAAACTTGCGGGCAGCCACAGTTTCTGCCCAGCACCAGTAGCACACGGTAGAAGTCCTCCAGCGATTCCCCGGGGCTTTGCCGTCTAGTTGCAAGCAGGTGACGTGCGTAGACCTGGTTTACAGGGCGTATATAATGTCCCTTTAACAGTTCGATCGCAGCATCATAGTCCTCCGCCTCCTCGATGAGGGTGAAGATTCCAGGGCTTACTCTCGAGTGCAGGAGATGCAGTTTCTGTTCTCCTGAGGGGGTGCCTCCGGCCGTCTCAGGGTAGCCTTTAAAGCACGCCAGCCAGTGCTTAAATATCGCCGCCGAGTTCTCCGTGTGGGGGGTGAGTTGTAGACACTCCGGCTTGATTCGGAGATCCATCCTTTCAGCTCAAGAGTAGTCTATTAAATTGATGCACGATCAATTAGACTCGAAGACGAGGTTGTATCATAACTGAAGGCTTTAATAGACTAGATCTGTTCCCCAGCAGCTTCGGTACAGAATGAGGGCTGCTGGGACGGCACCGGTTCTTATACCCCGCCTATCAGGGCGGAGCTACATACCAAACAGCCAATGGTAAACTCCTAGGTTTAACCAATGGTCTACAGCCTCTCGGGTACTGCAATACCTGATACTACCACACAGAGATAGGGTGGAGGCCTGGGCTTGGATAGGGTGGAGGCCTGGGCTAAGGTGGGGTGCTCTTTACAGGGGCCGATGCAGACCCGATGGGCCAAATGGCTTTCTGCTGCACTGTAAATAATTCCATGAATTGGTTATAAAGCGGATTGCTGCCATCCTGAGATTGTGACGGGCGCTATACAAATGTAAGCCTTTCTTCTCTGAAACGTTCCCTTTTCGATTCCGGGATGGTCGCAATTAAAAACCTGCGCCTGAGCTTACGAGGCCTTCTCATTCGCCCTTCCCTGGTGCTCTCCTCCGCTGTACGCCCGTCATAATTTCCCGGTTGAGAACAAAAAAAACAACAATTGCAGCCACCCACACATTTCAGAATGGGTCACGTGTGGGACAGTGTGATCAGCCAGGGTTCAGCTTGAGAGTGCACGCTGGATTTTCCCAATGCATTTCCCGTGCGCCAGATGATCCGGTTGATTGGGAGCTTTCTTCCTTTGTTTAATGATTAACGGCCTCTTCACCAAACACAATCTCTGCTGCCCCCCCCCTTCCCCCACACTTTCAAAAGAACAATATATACCCAAGCTTCAGGGGCATGTTTACCTGCCCACAGTGAGAGCTGAAGCAGACGGACATGGATCACAAGCTGCAAACGGTGTTTGCTCTGATCGCCCTGATCTCCATTCTGATCCCAGGTAAGTGAATCTTAACCGAACCCTTGCGGACGGGCACTGTGGAAACAGGGCACAGGAGACCCAGGAGACAGGGTCGAATGGGGGCAAAATAAAAACGTGGTTTAAAGGTGACCCAGTACAGGATATGCGATCTGACATGTACAGAAGTCCAAAGCATTTTACGGATGAAAGCATTGATCCCTAAGTTAAGGGAATTTCATAGCTGTTTGGAAAAGAATGTAAATGTTCTTGGGGAAAGTGGGATTGCCCGAGATAGGAGGATTGAGTGAATATCCAGAGGGACAAATCAGTTTGGAGAGGTATTCTTATTTCACAGATTTTGCTGTGTTACAGTTTAAGGTTTACATGACCAGTTTGGACAAATCTTATTTCCCAGGTTTTGCTGGCTCTCCACTGGGGTGGCACCGCCGCCTCACAGCGCCAGGGACCCGGGTTCGATTCCGGCCTCGGGTGACTGTCTCTGTGGAGTCTGCACGTTCTCCCCGTGTCCGCGTGGGTTTCCTCCGGGTGCTCCGGTTTTTTTTCCCGCAGTCCAAAGATGTGCAGGTTTAGGTGGATTGGGCACGCTAAATTAACCCTTAATGTCCAAAGATGTCAATGTTAGGTGGGGTATGGGGTTACGGGGATAGGGCGGGGGTTGTGGGCCTTGGGTGCTCTTTCAAAGGGGCGGTGCAGACTCGATGGGCCGAATGTCGTCCTTCTGCACTGTAGGGCTTCTAGGGTTCCAAAGATATGCAGGATAGGTGGATTGGCCATGCTAAACTTCCCCTTAATGTTCAAAGATGTGTAGGTTAGGTGGGGTTACGGGTCTAGGGTGGGGATGTTAGGATGTGTGCCTAGGTAGGGTGCTCTCTCAGAGGGTCGGTGGATACTCGGTAGGCCTAATGGCCTCCTTCTGTCCTGTAGGGATGCTACGATTCAACATAACAATTTTAACGTATACAAGACAAGTTCGGACCTATTTCCCGGTTTTTATTCCCTCTCTTTTCTGAATGGAGAGTGAGTCGGAGGTTGCATTCTGTCTGCTTCCCTGTAGATTCCTGAGGAGCTGCTTCCCAGTCACATTTCCCGACATAACAACGGTGACTACACTCATCCAGGTAAGTCCACTCAACAGGAGCTGGGTTTGGTTTCGAATCAGAAACCAGCCTCTAGGAGAGGTTGGGGTTCACTGATTAACACTGAGATTTGTAATTGTCTTCAGCTGCTTCATCAATGACCTCCCTTCCACCATAAGGTCAGAAGTGGGGATGTTTGCGGATGACTGCACAATGTTCAGCACCATTCGGGCCTCCTGAGATCATGAAGCAGTCCCCGTCCAAATGCAGCAAGACCTGGACAATATCCAGGCTCGGGGCTGACAAGTGGCAATTTAATATTCATGTCACACAAGTGCCAGGTAATGACCACCGCCCCTTGACATTCAATGGCATCACCATCGGCGAATCGCCCAACATCCTGGGGGTTACATTGATCAGAAACTGAACTGGACGAGCCACATTAATACTGTGGCTTCCAGAGCAGGTCAAAGGCGAGGAATCCTTCAGCGAGTAACTCACCTCCTGACCACCCCAAAGCCCGTCCACCCTCTACAGGACACAAGTCAGGAGTGTAAGGGATACTCTCCACTTGCCTGGATGAGTGAAGCTCCAACAACACTCAAGAAACTCGACACCATCCAAGACAAAGCAGCCCCGCTTGATTGCTCCTCCTTTCACAATCATTCAAACCCTCCACTACCAACAGACAGTGGCAGCCATGTTACCATCTGCAAGATGCACTGCAGCAACTCACCAAGGTTCCTTAGACAGCACCTTCCAAACCAACGATCACTACCATCTAGAAGGACAAGAGCAGCAGATACCTGGGAATCCCCACCAACTGGAGGTTCCCCCTCCAAGTCACTCATCCCTGACTTGGAAATATATCGGCCGCTCCTTCACTGTCGCTGGGACAAAATCCTGGAACTCCCTCCGCAACAGTACCTACACCATATGGACTGAAGCGGATCAAGAAGGCAACTCACCATCACCTTATGAAGGGCAACTAGGGATGGGTAATAAATCTTGGCCTAACCAGCAACACCCACATTCTGTAAAGGAATTTTTTTTTAAACCTTTAATTGGCTTCTCCATCTGGGGTGACCAACTCTGCAAGGTCATAGAATCATAGCCCCTCTACGGTGCAGGAGGAGGTCACTCAGCCCATCAGGTCTGCACCCACGCTCCAAAAGGCCACCCTTTCTAGGCCCACTCCACCCCCTCCCCGTCCTATCCCTGTAACCCCACCAAACCTTTGGACACTTAAGGCCTATTTAGCACGGCCAATCCACCGGACCTGCACATCTTTGGACTGTGGGAGGAAACCGGAGCAGCCGGAGGAAACCCACGCCCACACGGGGAGGAGGTAGAAACCCGACACAGCCAGTCACCCAAGGCCGGCATTGAACCCGGGTCCCTGGCGCTGTGAGGCAGCAGTGCTAATCACTGAGCCACAGTGCCGCCCGCTTTGGCCTGGAGTCTCCAGGGACTGAAGAGCCATCTCCAGGTGTGTGCGACCTGGGAGAAAAACCATCGGGACATTAAAAAAGATAGGGTGGGTATTCTCTGTCAGCAGGATACTCCGCTTCGCCGGCAGCGAACCCACTCCCGCGGATTTCCCAATGGCATGGCGGTGGCCACAATGGGAAACCCCCATTGGATGGCCTGCACAATGGCTGCTCACAAGTCATGAAAGAAGGTTTGGTTGTCATTTTTGGTGTAAACAATTTCCACCAGTGTGTCCACAGCCAGCATTTCATTATAATAACAGGAGAGAAACCTTTCCTGGGCCTTTTCAAAGGAGTAGGGAGCCCGCCCCGGTTAAAACCACATCTCCAACTCCAGGTGCAGCCGCCTTCAGCACAGGATCCCAGCCTCCCGCCAGGGTGTCAGACCGTGAGGGGCCCGAGGCTCGCTTCCCCCACCAGTGAAGACTCCGGGTTTGATATGGAGGCTGAAGAGCCTCCGGAGGTCAGTACTGAGGACGGACCTGCATCAGTGACCCTCAGGGGCACTTTGAGGAAGCGAAGGTCCGCATCAAAACCCGGGGGGGAGGGGGGGGGGGTTTACCCCAGTCTGCTCCCCCCGCCAAGAACTCGTGGCCGAGTGCTAAAAGGCTGAAGAGGCCTCATCATCGCGGGAGCGACAGGGATGAAACGGACTTAAGGGTGCAGCATTGGAGTGTTGCAAACGCTGTTGACAAGACGGGATGAGGGAGAAACACAGCAAATACAGCTGCTCAACCAAGCGTCAGGAGTTTAGGAAAGTTATGGAGGCAATAAATCTGGGGCAAAATGAATTGGCATTTGGAGAAGTCTGGCCTGATAAAGAAACGAAAGTCAGGATGGCTTGGTCAAAGGCAAATTACGTTGGACTAACTTTTCATGAGTTGAAGAAATGAAGAGGACTGATGAGGGAGTTTCAGGATTTTGACACTGAAGGGACGGCGGCAAATTGTTCCAAGTCAGAATGGGGCGTGACTTATGTTCCCATGTGCCTGCTGTTACTGAGGGTAATCCAGCTGATGTTTTGTGTGTGACATTTTAATGAAATTGTCTCTTTACTTCATGTGCAGACTTAACAGAAGGGACCGAGACCTGTCAGGGTTGATTTGACAATGACAACTATCTGAACTTTACCAGCAGGTTAAAGGTAATACTTTCAATTATCACACTATAATAATAATCTTTATTAGTGTCACAAGCAGGCTTACATTAATACTGCAATGAAGTTACTGTGAAAATCCTCTAGATGCCACACTCCAGTGCAAGTAAAGTTTTTTTTTTAAAAAGCTATCGGACAACTGTGAGTTATATCATAGAATCATAGATCATAGAATTTACAATGCAAAAGGATTCGGCCCATCAAGTCTACACCGGCTCTTGGAAAGAGCACACTACATAAACCCATGCCTCTACCCTATCCCTGTAACCCAGTAACCCCACCTTTTTGGACACTAAGGGCAATTTATCATGGCTAATCCACCTAGCCTGCACATCTTTGGACTGTGGGAGGAAACCGGAGCACCCGGAGGAAACCCACGCACACACGGGGAGGATGTGCAGACTCCGCACAGACAGTGACCCAAGCCGGGAATCGAACCTGGGACCCTGGAGCTGTGAAACCACATTGCTAACCACTGTGCTCCGTGCCGCCTAGTTAGTGGGAGCTGACTTCAAACGGAGAATCGGAGTTTTCAGCACACTCTCCATTGCAGATGGTAGAACTGCGGAAGCCATGCATGTGTATCGTCAGACATGTCAGTAGGTGTAACCCAAAATTCACCGACAGTGCAAATTTCTTCGGGGTATGTCCCAGTGGGGACTTCCGCTGGGTCCTCCGCTACTTCACCCCTTTTGCCAAATGCAGCAATTTACTGGATCGAATGACAAATTGCACTTTCGCATCAGGTCCGAGCCGAGAATGTGCTCTGCTGCAAAGTGCAGGGTTATTAATATAACTGGGTGACAACAGACTAAATCTGCAAGTCTAAACTCTAGGGAGGTTCGTTTCAAATCCTGCCTGTGAACGGCCAGTGAAACCACTTAAAACAATGGGTCATTTAGTGCGCCAAGATGGATCTATTCCTCTGGATGTGTTAAGGGTGGTGCGAGAGCCCCTAGTGTCCCATAAAAATTGGGCAGGGCACCTTCCTACCTCAACATCTACCAGTGGTGGTCCCACTGGGCACTACACACCCATATCAGAGAGGCCTGACACCATCATAGGCTCAGATTTAGATCTGGGCACTGAGAGTACAGGGAGCTGGGACAATATGCCTCTGTGACTGGGGCCACATGGGTGGGCATTTGCCTTTGTTCCCAAGGTCCTTCCAGTGGTGGAGGTGGTGGAGGCCAATGGTTTACCCGGATCCCTGATCTGGGGAGGTGGGCGGGGTAGTTTTCAGCAGTTTTTAGCATCTTGGCCACCTCAACAGCAATTGTAACACTGGCCCTGATGGATAATTTGATTGGACGCCGCCGAGTGTTGTTATTTCACCATTCCGGCATCGACCTTCGTTTTTCCTTGCAGGGCCTCCATTCTGAGTTTTAACTGGATTTATTAGACCGCTGTCTTCCACTCTCCTGCGCCTCCCTATCCCAGGCAAGAGTCATACTCCTAACTGCCCAGTTTGGTATGGCTGGTGTCCGTTGGGACAAAGAACTCACAGGTTCTCGGTACCCTCGGTGGCACGCAGAATCAATTGACCCACCGACTTCTCCTCGTGTCTTCTAATCCCGCTCGCTTAAGGCCTGGCCCGAAGGCATAATTAAAATGGACCCACAACCTACTAGCGAACTCCATTGGGTGTTCCCCTTCTCACTGCCTGCACTTACTCAGTAAATCAGCGCGGGCCCCTTTGGCGTATCCCACAGCTGACCAGGTGGAGGTTTTGGTTTCCTAGAAGGTCACTTCCTCGTTAGATTTGCCCTCAGGCTGTGCGTTGAGGGTTGTTGTTCCCAAGCCCATAAATACTAACCTCTGCTTTTCCCCCTCATCACGGCTATGTAGGGCCCCCAGCCTATGTCAATGACTAAAGAACTCCCTAGAGTCCTGTCCTGGTTCTATTGGCTATTGCCGACAATTGTGCCAATGTAAATTGAGTGCAATGAGAAATGCTGCCCTTTTCAGCAGTCGAGCCTCAGGGAGTCGTTATTGGGTTAATTTAGACTCCTCCTCACATACTTCCTGTGGCAAATCGTCCAGCTCCTGCCTTGAGACTTAACTGCAGCTTGGTTTCTTCGAGTACTGCTATTAACCGAACAATTTCTATTTCCCTTTCATGATCAACGCCCAGGTTTACGGGGATAGGGTTGGGAGTGGATCGAGGTGGGGTGCTCTTTCAGACTGGACGGGCCGAATGACCTCCTGCTACACTGTAGGGATTCTATTGATGGATTGCATAGACAACTATTCTGATGCTTAACCAGACTGGGAGAGATTGAGACAGAGAGACGGAGAAGGGGAGAGAGAGAGCGTAAGAGGGAAAGAGAGCGAGAGCGCGCCCTAAGATACACCCTAATGCGTGAGGAGTACAGTGACCATTTCTGCAATTTTCCATTTTGGCTTCAGGAAATAGCCAATTGTTCTGATGATCATGTGAGGAGCTTGGAAGCTGAGAAACAAGGTGAACTCCTTCAATTGTTGACCAATGCAGCAGAGCAGCTGAAATCTACCCGTATGAAAGGTATGAATCAATCTCTCGTCTCCGTGTCTGATCCCAGGCCCTCCGCACTCACTGCTATTTGTACTCCCATGTTCGTCCTGTTGGATTTAGGCCCCCTGGAGGTCCAGAAAGGAGTAGCCCTTCTACCGTGCCGGACTGATAAATTCTAAGTCAAAATGTCGGGTATCTTTTCAAATCAGCAACTCTACTGGGATCAGGGACTGAGCTTTGCACGTGTTTTGAAAGGCAAAGTGGTGTTTGGCTACTGGTCTAAAACCTAACAAAGCCTTGCTGTAAAGTCACAAACATTTACTGGGGGGGACAATGACTTTGTGGGATATCGATTCCCCATTTTATTTTTTCATTTCATTTTTCTCATCTGCCCAGCAGCCGAGAGGAGAAATATTCCGGACACCTGGATGTGGTAGTCTGTGTTAGGAGGATTACGGTACCTGGTAATGCCGGAATACCATTGGTGAAGAATGTACTTGTTCCCATTGGTTAAGCCTGTATGTTAGCTCCGCCCTGCAAGGCGGGGTATAAGAGCCCGTGCCACCCCAGCAGCTTTCTTCTGTACGCGCTGCTGGGGGAAACATCTAGCGTATTAAAGCCTTCAATTGTCTCCAATCTCGTTTCTGGAGTTATTGATCGTGCATCACTGGAATACTGTGAGCAGCTTTGACAGTCATCAGACTCGAAACGTTAGCTCTTTTCTCTCCCTACAGATGCTGCCAGACTTGCTGAGATTTTCCAGCACTTTCTCTTTCATAGAATTTACAGTGCAGAAGGAGGCCATTCGGCCCATCGGGTCCGCACTGGCCCTTGGAAAGAGCACCCTACCCAAGCCCACACCTCCACCCAATCCCCATAACCCAGAAACCCCGCCCAACACTAAGGGCAATTTTGGACACTAAGGGCAATTTAGTACGGCCAATCCACCTAACCTGCACATCTTTGGACTGTGGGAGGAAACCGGAGCACCCGGAGGAAACCCACGCACACACGGGGAGGATGTGCAGACTCCGCACAGACAGTGACCCAAGCCGGAATTGAACCTGGGACCCTGGAGCTGTGAAGCAATTGTGCTATCCACCATGCTACCATGCTGATTCCAGCATGTTTCAGTTTCCAGCATCCGCAGTAATTTGCTTTTATACTGTGAGCAGTTTTGGTCCCCTTATCGAAGGATATACATACTGGCATTGGAGGCAGTCTAGACAAGGTTCACTGGGTTGATCCCGGGTATGGAGGGATTTTCTGATGAGGAGAGGTTGAGTCGATTGGGCCTGTGCTCACTGGAGTTTAGAAGAATGAGAGGCGACCTTATTGAGACATATCGGATTCTCAGGGGGTTTGACAGGGTGGATGCTGAGAGGTTATTTCCCCTTGTGGGAGGGCCTCGGACCAGAGGGCAGAATCTCAGAGTAAGGGGGTCACCCATTTAAGACAGAGATGAGGAGGAATTTCTTCTCTCAGAGGGGAGTGAATCTGTGGAATTCTTTACCGCAGGGAGCTGTAGAGGCTGGGTCGTTAAGTATGTTCAAGGCCGAGATAGACAGATTTTTAATCGAGATTTATGGGGATAAAGCGGGAAAGTGGAGTTAAGGATTATCACAGCAGATCAGTCTTGATCCCGTTGAATGGCGGAGCAGACTTGATGGGCCGAATGGCCCACTTCTGCTGCTCTGTCTTGCAGTCTTACTTTGAGCTGGAACGGCGGTTGATCACTATTGAAATGGTCATTGATTGACAATCGATCAGGAACTGATTCCGTGGCTCTCTCGCTAACAATGCAGTCAGCTGACGTTCCATTTGGGATCATCGGCCATCTGGGAAAACCCGGCAGCTGGAAATTGTGCCAGCTTCCTGAATTTAATACTTAGTTCAAGTCTCCGCCCCAAGTCCATTGCAAATTGCAATAGGTAAAATCTTCAATGAAGCAACAGAACGTTTTAAAATGTCGTTTGTATCAAAACATTCACTGATATTTTTAAGAGTGCTCATCTGGTGAAGTTTTAGGAATAAGGCTGAAAACCAAGATATCACAAAAAAATTAATCACAATGTTTCGTCACGTGAATTGAATAATTGAAAATATTTTTTATTAATTAAACACACAGAAAGTAGCGTCATTGATGCTTGGTTTCTTCAGTTTCTTTGTAAATTAAGGAAAAAAATTAAAACGCTTTGCACCTTTGAAAAAGGTAGGACGGCAAGGTGGCGCAGTGGTTAGCCCTGCTGCCTCACGGCGCCGAGGACCCGGGTTCGATCCCGGCCCCGGGTCACTGTCCGTGTGGAGTTTGCACATTCTCCCCATGTCTGTGTGGGTCTCACCCACCCCCCCGCCCCCCACCCAACCCAAAAAGGTTTGGGTGGCGTTGTGATTAGCACTGCTGCCTCACAGCGCCGGGGACCTGGGTTCAATTTCGGCCTTGGGGTGACTGTCGGTGTGGAGTCTGCACGTTCTCCCCGTGTCTGTGTGGGTTTCCTCCGGAAGCTCCGGTTTCCTCCCACGGCCAAAGATGTGCAGGTTAGCTGGATTGGCCCTGCTAAATTGCTCCTGAGTGTCCAAAAGGTTATGTGGGGATACTAGGTTACGGGAATAGGGTGGGGGATTGGGCCTAGGTGGGGTGCTGTTTCCAAGGGTCAGTGCAGACTCAATGGGCCGAATGGCCTCCTTCTGCACTGTAAAGATTCTAGGATGTATATGGTAGGAGGATTGGTCTCGCTAAATTGCCTCTTAATTGGAAAACTTGAAAAAACCTTTGATAAAAGATTCATTTTCAGAGCCTCCTTGAATAGACTACAGAAAGCAATTGAGGCAAAACATTGTATGTTTTCAGGAAGCAGGTAGATACAGCACTTGGGGCGAAGGGATTCAAAGGGAGGGTGGAAGGCAGGATTAGGCTATTGAGTTGAATGATCAGCCATGATCATAATGAATGGCGGACTTGTCTCAAAGGGCTGAATGGCCTCCTCCGGCTCTCATTTTCTATGTTTCTATGCAATCAATGGCAATCACCATGGTGATTAGCTTGACTTGCGGGTGTGGCCATTTGTGGGCAGGGTCAGCCTCCGTCGTCATGTTTCTCGAACCAGTGCCAATATCACGGAAAATCGAATCTTAACAAAGTTCCTCAATCTCTTGTGCTTGGATTAACACTGAAGCCTTGCAGGAAATCTTCATACGTCAGAACAAATGGCAAATTCATGGTGAAAGGTGAGCAGCCTTGTAATATGGGCCCATGTCGACCAGGGACGCCAAATCATAGAATAGGATCTTAGAACTCTAACAGTGCTGAAGGAGGACATTCGGCCCATCGAGTCAGAAGAGCACCCTACCTAGGCCCACTCTCCCGCCCTATCTCCGCAACCCCATCTAACCTGCACAACTTTGGACACCAAGGGGCAACGCAGCATGGCCAATCTACCTAACCTGCACATCTTTGGATGCTTACAATCCATGGAATAAATCCCCCCCCCCCCCCCAATCACTTTTGGGTTGGAGTGAACTCAAAACCCAGAGATGAAGATTTTTTCAAAATGGACACCTGGCAGCCATTTTGTTGTGCCTTCGTTTCCAGCTTTCCAATATGTCCTTCCCGTCTCCTGTGATCATCTAAGTCCTCTTAACCGGGGCAGCTAGAGGTTTAACTCAGTAAGGGAGAGCATAAGGTGTATCAGTACATCAGGATGCAGAGGTAAGATGAAGCCAATCTGGAAGGGCAGAGGGAAGCCCGGGGTGATCCACATGTTGAGGTCCTGGGAAGGCTTAGAATTGGGTTAGAGAAGCAGAAGGTGTTTGGATTTCAACATAAGTTCAGATGAAGGAAAAGAGACACAAAGAGTTGGGCGGCATGGTGGCACAGTGGTTAGCACTGCTGCCTCAGAGCACCAGGGACCTTCAATTCCGGCCTTGGATCGCTGTCTGTGCGGAGTCTGCACGTTCTCCCCGCGTCTGCGTGGGTTTCCTCCGGGTGCCTCCGGTTTCCTCCCACAGGCCAAAGATGTGCAGGTTAGGTGCAGTGGCCACGATCAATTGACCCTTAGGATGTGTAGATCCGAGATTTAGAGGGGATTTGAGGAAAACGTCTTCTCCCAGAGGGTGATGGGAGTCTGGGACTCGCTGCCTGAAAGGGTGGAGGAGGCGGGAACACTCACAACATTTAAGAAGCATTTGGATGAGTAATTGAAACACCAGCGCCATCCAAGGCTACGGAGCAAATGCTGGAAAATGGGATAGAATACATAGGATGGCCGAATGGCTGCTTTCTGTGCTGGAAAAGGATGTGACTTTGACTAAAAACAAAATGGAGGGAGGAGAGCCAAACAAGAAGAGAACATGGAGTGAGAAAGAAAAGTTGTATTTACCGAGGAGAGGTTGCATTTTCCAATGACTTTCAGAACATTTAAATCTTCAGATGACGGGGGCAGAAGCTTTGGCTGCCAGAAACAGCAGAGGACGTTGAAGTCTTGGGAGGGTGGGGGCATGTTGGGATGAAACCTGGGGGCAATGTCGTGTAACAGCCCTTCCAGCGGTGAACCTGATGGCTTAGCTCAGTTGGTGATGCAAAGCATGGGTTCAATTCCCGCACCGGCTGAGGTTATTCACCCGCCTTCTCAACCCTGCCCCTCGTCTGAGGTGTGCTGATCCTCGGGATAAATCACCACCAGTCAGCTCTCCCCCCTCAAAGGGGAAAGCAGCCTGTGGCGACTTTCCTTTTTACTGACACTGCTTTAAAGTTTGAGTGTCTGCAGCTGGCAATATTTGGGCGTTATTGGCTGCACCAATCCAGCAACGCAGTAATATAAGCATGGGAGTCCTTCCCACTGCTCGGGTCCAATAGATATCCCTGGGAGACTAGAATCTGAGGGTAAAGCCTCAGACTGAAGGGACGATCCTTTAAAACAGAGATGAGAAGGAATTTCTTCAGCCAGAGGGTGGTGAATCTGTGGAACTCTTTGCCGCAGAGGCTGTGGAGGCCAAATCACTGAGGGTCTTTAAGACAGAGGTAGATAGGTTCTTGATTAATAAGGGGATCAGGGGTTGTGAGGAGAAGGCCGGAGAATGGGGATGAGAAAAATATCAGCCATGATTTTTTTTTTAAAGCAAAACAATGTTTATTCTATTAACTTAAGTTAACCTTTTTAAAACAAACAGTGAACATCTTAGCAACCATTAATTCAAATACAACCCCCAAAAGAATACAACACTAAGCAAACCTTAAGCTGTCCTTTTAACATCCATAAGACTTAAAAAGAACTATTAACAGAAGCACATCAGGTTAAAGTCACTACTGAGAGCAGTTATTAGTTTTAAATCACCAAAGGATCGATTTACAGTTTTTAGATTACAGAGAGAGGGACTAATACCCCTTCTGGCTGTGACTGCAGCTGTCCAGCTCTGAAAAGGAAACTGAAACACACCCTGCAACAAGCAGCCTAAAACGAAAGTAAAAAGCTGACAGACAGCCCAGCTCCCCCCACACTCTGACATCACTGATAAACACCCATTTCTTTTTTTAAAAAAAAATATTTATTAAAGTTTTTTAACACAAATTTTCTCCCTTACAAACAATAACGCCCCCCTCCCCCCACCCCCCCGTAACAAAAAAAAACGAGAAATCGCGCAGAGCAAGATATATACATGGCAAAATGATATATTTACACAGCTTTGTACACTGGCCCTCACCCGTACGTGCCAGTTTCCCCATCAGCCATGATTGAATGGATGTCATGGCAAGCTTTAAAAAAAAAATTGGATGGCGGAGCAGACTCGATGGGCCGAGTGGCCTAATTCTGCTCCTATATCTTATGGTCTTATGGTCTATAATCAAAACAGATTATCTGGTCATTATCACAATGTTGTTCTTGCTTTGTAAAAAGTGGCTGCCCGTGCTTCCAACATCAAAAACGGTGGCTGCACCTTTAGAAGTACTTCCTAAAAGGCTTTGGGGCGTGCTGATATCTTTCTATGTTTGTGACTGGATGCTTTTCATCCTAACACATGCACTATTTTTTTTTTTTTAAAAGCTTGCCGTGACGTACATCCCAAGAATTGCAGTTTCCCGTTGATCCCGAGGAATGGAGGCTTGATCTGTCTGACCCATGAGAAGACGCGCTATTGCAAACCGATGTGTAACCAGGTGGGGACTCACAGCGTGACACATAGCACCGCGCTCTTCACCTTCACATTTCCTCACCCCCACCAGCTCTCTGCACCTGGTGAGAGTTTCTCAGATGCCAGGTACCAGCGACCCCGATAGCAGCTCACACAAAATGGCCACTTTTTAATGTGTAACCCTCTGAGATACCCTCAATTACAACTCGAGAGAGATGGTTGGTAATACAAAGGCTTTAATTAGCAGAGAACCAGTCAGCTGCCGAGAAGTGTGCTCACTGCACGCTGCCCACTGAACATTACCTTATATATGGCTCCCTGGGGGGGGCGGAGACGGAGGCGGAGTCCCCCAGGGTTCCAAACCTGGTCTTAAAGGGATCATGACATTAAAGGTACAGTTATGATTCATCACATCCTCCAAAATGTATTTCATCATTTTACGGGATGTGCACGTCGCTGGCTGGGCCCAGCATTTGTTGCCCATCTCTAATTGCCCCTTGAGAAGGTGGTGGTGAGCTGCCTTCTTGAACCATTGCATTCCATGTGGCGTAGGTGCAGCCACTCTGCTGTTAGGGAGGGAATTCCAGGATGTTGCCCCAGCGACAGTGAAGGAATGGCTAATATATTTCCAAGTCACGATGGTGTGTGGCTGGGAGGGTAACTTCCAGGTGGTGGGATTCCCTCGTATTTGCTGCTCTTGTCCTTCTAGACGGTAGAGGTCGTGGGTTGGGAAGGTTCTGTCTAAGGAGCCTTAGTGAGTTCCCGCAGTGTATCTTGTAGATGGTACACACGGCTGCCACGGTGCATCGGTGATGGAGGGGGCAAATGTTTCTGGAAGGAGTGTCACTCAAGCGGGCTGCTTTGTCCTGGATGGTGTTGAGCTTCTTGAGTGTTGTTGGAGCTGCACTCATCCAGGCAGGTGGAGAGTATTCCATCACACTCCTGACTTGTAGCTCGTAGATGATGGACAGGCTTAGTGGAGTCAGGAGGTGAGTTACTCACTACAGGATTCTTAGCCTTTGATCTGCCCTGGTACCCACAGCATTAATATGGCTCGTCCAGTTCAGTTTCTGATCAACGGTAACCCCCAGGATGTTGATTGTGGGTGATTCAGCGATGGTAATGCCATTGAATGACAAGGTTAGATTCTCCCTTGGTGAAATGACTAATCCGCGGCTCTTGTGCAGCCCGAATGTAACTTGCCACTTGTCAACCCAAGCCTGGATATTTTCCAAGTCTTACTGGATTTGGACAGGGACTCCTTCAGAACCTGAGCATTCACGAATGGTGCTGAACATTGTGCAATCGTCAACAAACATTCCCACATCTAACCTTTTGATGGGAGGAAGGTCATTGATGAAGCAGCTGAATTTGGTTGGTCCGCAGACACCAACCTCAGGAACTCCTGCAGTGATGTCCTGGAGCTGAGATGATTGACCTCCAACAACCATCTTCCTTTGTGCCGGGTATGACTCCAACCAACAGGGAATTTTAAAATCACCACGGTGTTGAAGGAGGCCATTTGGTCTATTGAATCTGCCGCTTTGAAAGAGAACCCTACCTAGGCCCACTCCCCTGCACTATCCCCCAAACCCCAAGTAGCCTTTGGACACTAAAGGGCAATTTAGCATGGCCAATCCACCTAACCTACACATCTTTTGATTGTTGGAGGAAACTGGAGCACCCGGGGTAACCCACGCAAACACGGGAAGAACGTGCTAACTCCACACAGAGTTACCCAAGGTCGGAATCGAACCGGGTCCCCGGCGCTGTGAGGCAGCAGTGCTAACCACTAACCCTGATTCCCTTTGACTCCAGTTTTGCTAGACCTCCTTGATGCTGCACTCAGTCAAATGATGTCAAGGGCAGTCACTCTCACCTCACCTCTGGAGTTCAGCTATTTTGTCCATATTTGAACCAAGACCGTCATGAGATCAGGAGCTGAGTGTCCCTGGCGGAACCCAAACTGAGCGTCCGTGAGCAGGTTTTTTACTGAGTAAGTGCTGCTTGACAGCACTGTTGATGACCCCTTTCATGACCGATGATGGAGAGTAGACTGATTGGGCGGTAATTGGCCAGGTTGGACTTGTCCTGCTTTTGGTGTACAGGACATTACTGGGAAATCTTCCAAATTGCCGGGTAGATCCCAGTGTTGTAGCTGTACTGGAAAAGCTTGGGTAGCAAGTTCTGGAGCACAAGTCGTCAGTACTAGCGCCGGAATATTGTCAGGGGCCTTGCAATGGCCCTGCGGGCCCATGGGAAAGGCTAAGATGGAACATCCACTTTGCTCTTCTGGCTGAAGATTATTGCGAATGCTTCAACCTTGTCCACCACCATTCATGGCTTGGCATGGCAGGACTGCAGACCTTAAATCTGATCCATTGGCTGAGGAATCACTTAGCTCTGTCTATTACTTGCTGCTTATGCTGTTTGGCTCACAAGTAGTCCTGTGTTTAGACTCACCCGGTTGACACCTCATTTCTCGGTATGCCTGGTGTTGCTCCTGGCACGCTCTCCTGCACTCGTCATTGAACCAGGTTTCCCCCCCCCCCACCCCCAAGCTGGCTTGGTGGTAATGGTTGAGTGGGGGATATGTCAGGCTATGAGGTGACAGATTGTGGTTAACTACAGTTCTGCTACAGTTTTAATGACCCCACAGCGCCTCATGGATGCTCAGTCTTGAGTTGCTAGATCTGTTTGACGTCCATCCCATTTAGCACAGCGGTAGTGCCACACAAGACAATGGAGGGTATCCTCAATGGGAAGATGGGCCTTGGTCTCCACAAAGACTGTACGATGATCACTCCTACCGATACTATCATGCACAGATGCATCTGCGGCAGGCAGGTTGGTGAGAATGAGGTCAAGTAGTTTTTTACATAGTAGTGTGCACATAAATCAATATAGACACAAGTAAACATCGACATTCATGCGTATAGACTCACATATCCAGTGGGTTTATTAAAATATACTCCTGTGTAATCCAATATAAACTGATCCCAGTTCTGCAGTATTAAATGACTCCAAACCAGGGGTAAGAAAGCTTTGGAAATTCCCTACGCTGATGGTATTGTCAGAGAGGAGTTGCCTCGTTGATTCATCATGTCTCATTTTTCTGATTGGTATTGGGTCACGTAGGTGCAGAGTTACAGCCCCCCGCAGGACAATGCAGCATTTCTTCCCAGAGCTGAGGTGCAAACCACGCTGACATTTGATTACTCTGCTTGCCACAGGGTTATGACTTTGCTTTCTTGAGGAAGTTGCGACTGTTCGAGAGTTGTGGGGATGGAAATGGGTATCGTTGGACCACACAGTACATTGGAGGTAATCGGCTGGCCGTCTGCTCAGGTAGGTCCCGAGGGCCCAGCGTTGCTGTCTTTCTGCCGAGGGCGGCAGTGTCGGGCCGGGCGCTGCTCAGGGAAATTCCCGGGGACCATGCTCCATGCCGAAATCCAGATTAATTTGAACCCGCAGCCCAGTTCTGATTTGCTAAATGGCCTCAGTGTCGTCCGTGCTCTCCTCCTTACCGCGCTGGTCAACAAGAGCCGAGGAAGAGAACTGCCCAAAATTCCCCTCGCCCCAACAACTTCCCAAACACGACCAGACCAGGAATAATGTCCAGGGAGGGGGGGGGGGGGGAGATGGTGGAGGGCTAGCGGGCGGGGTGGAGGGAGTGGATTTAATGGAACCCGAAAGGATGGGTATTACAGCACGTGACTTTATTAGACAGGAGCCAAAATTTTGGTTTCCAACAGCAGCTTGAGATGCAGAGATCAAGTTAGCGGCCTGTTTGTGGTGTGTCAAGGGTAAGTCAGTGGTTTATTGGGGGGGGGGGGGGGTTGTGGAGTGGGGTCGGGCCATTGGAGAGGGATCCAAGGGAGGGGAGAGGGTGGGGTCGGGAGCACGAGGCCGTGGTAGAGAGACGAGCCTGGCTTCCTGAGTGTGGTGGGAGGAGGGGTGGGTGGTACAGTCAGTCAAGGGAAGACAATAAGGGGTGTAAAGGGCAGAGAAATGAGGCCCTTGAAGGAGGGAGCCTTGAGGGCCTAGTGGGAGTGGCAGGAGACCGGTAGCCCAGAGGCCACGTGCGGCCCATCTGGGTTCTGAGTGCGGCCCGGGGGACACGTTGTTGACTGTTGCCCACGAGCAGGGTCTCCACATTCTCTTATTTCCGCCGTGTCGTTTTTTTCGTACCGGTATGGCTGAAGTGATTTGCACGTAAAGCAAGGGCGAGTGAAGTGAGGTGCGGCCGACTGCTCACAACATTGAGTGTGGTAGCCGTGCGCTCCCTCTGCGTCCAAAGTGTAAATATTTATTTTGTTTTTACCATTTGAAATTGATGGCTGTTCTATTAATAGAAGAACGATTAAGCATTTCCTATAAATCCTTATGAAATATTCACCCTGTATTAAATGTATTTTATCTTACTCATGGGGTCATGGTTAGTGAAGCCCCATTTCAGTCTTGCGGCCCAGTGAGATGTAGGAGGGTCAGTCATGCGGCCTAGGTTTCCCATCGCTGATCAAGGAACATCGATGATGGAGTATTGAGGTCCTCAAGGGAGGGATTATTGAGTCTTCTTGGTATCCAGGGATATGCGGGTTGGGTGGGGTTACAGGGATAGGGCAGGTGCATTGGCCTGGGTCAGGGCAGACCCGATGGGCCGAATGGCCTCCTTCTGCACTGCAGGGATTCGATGGACTGTGCTTAGAATTAAATTTGTACTTTAGACTGAGGTTGAACAGGTTTAGTTAAAAATTAGCTACAGAGTAAAGCTCCAACGCTAATCCATACAAAATGCCTCAACCTCGAGACTCTGGACCAATATGCGTCAGACTGACAATCTGATGCCAAATTGGGACAGTTTTTGTAACAAGGTCTTTGCCTGTTCAGAAGTGGATCAAAACTGTAGAAACTTATTTCCCAAACTATTGTGGCCAGGCACATATCTGATTCCCTTTAGAACCAATACAGGTCTAAGAGCTGATCAGCCAGTATCTAACCCACTACAACCTTTGTCTTACCGGGCAGGGATTCTCCGGGTACGATTGCCAGCAGGAATCATGATGACCCGGAGAATCAGGCAGGGGGAACAAAACAGGTTTCATGCCAGACATCAAATCTGTTGCGAGTCTCCCAAACCCTGCCCTGTCGACCCCGACAAGATCCCCGTCCAGACCCAGCGGGAACATACAAATACCTCCCTAAACATAACTTTACCATTATTTTGGGCAGGTCGCCCAGTTCACCTGCCTCCTGGGGTGCTCCAATGCTCCCACCCGAGTGTCCTGTCGAGGTGAATAGATGCAAGTGCTGTGAAATGGGGGGGGCCAGGCGGCTTACACTCCGAGGGTTGGCAAGGGGGTGTGCACCCTTCCTTCAATTCCCTCCAGAGTCCTGAAGGGGGCCCTTTGGGAGAGGTGGGGGTCAGATGGCTTGAGGTGTCGGGGCTCAGATTGGGGGTCTTTCCTGGAATGGGGGGGTTGTACGATTGGTCTTCCCATCTGCAGCCTCTAAACCCTTTAAACCACCTGTCGGCATATCAAGGTGAAAGGTATCTGAGAATAAAGTGAAAGTCGTCCTGTCTGTTCTGAAGAGCTCAAACAACAAAGAACAAAGAAATGTACAGCACATGAACAGGCCCTTCGGCCCTCCAAGCCCGTGCCGACCATACTGCCCGACTAAACTACAATCTTCTACACTTCCTGGGTCCGTATCCTTCTATTCCCATCCTATTCATATATTTGTCAAGATGCCCCTTAAATGTCCCTATCGTCCCTGCTTCCACTACCTCCTCCGGTAGTGAGTTCCAGGCACCCACTACCCTCTGCGTAAAAAACTTGCCTCGTACATCTACTCTAAACCTTGCCCCTCTCACCTTAAACCTATGCCCCCTAGTAATTGACCCCTCTACCCTGGGGAAAAGCCTCTGACTATCCACTCTGTCTATGCCCCTCATAATTTTGTATACCTCTATCAGGTCGCCCCTCAACCTCCTTCGTTCCAGTGAGAACAAACCGAGTTTATTCAATCGCTCCTCATAGCTTATGCCCTCCATACCAGGCAACATTCTGGTAAATCTCTTCTGCACCCTCTCTAAAGCCTCCACATCCTTCTGGTAGTGTGGCGACCAGAATTGAACACTATACTCCAAGTGTGGCCTAACTAAGGTTCTATACAGCTGCAACATGACTTGCCAATTCTTATACTCAATGCCCCGGCCAATGAAGGCAAGCATGCCGTATGCCTTCCAATCCCTAGAGAGATTCTGTATGAGAGCTTTCCCCCACACCTCCTCTTTCTAGGAAGCTCTTCGGAACAAACAGGCAGCCTCTTCAAAAAATACGGCTGCTAGAAAGGGTAGCTGCTCAAAAGAGGAAATACTTCAGAATGAATGGACCCCTGTTCAGCTGTATAAATGAACAACCAGAATCCTTCCTTTGAAACAGTGTAGATCTGTCAATCAAGAGGCTTCTAAAAGGCAATGGTCTGTGAAATTGAATGTAAACAATGCATTTCAAAGCTTTTAGGATTCTAGGCATGCACACAGGCTTGAAAAAGATAAAGGGCAAGAACTTGACTGTGAAAAAACAATTCAAAGGTTTCTACCACATTACAGGGAAAACTTTCACATTTATCTCGCAGATCTTTCATTTGATCATGCTGACACACAATTTAAATGGTTTAAAGTCTGTAGATGGGAAGGCGAGTCAAACGTCCCCATCCCACGAATGACCCCCAACCTGAGCCCCTCCAGCTCAAGCCCCCTGACCTCCACCTCCCCTGAAGGATGTCCCTTGGCACCCTAGAGGCAAGTGGGGGGGGGGGAGGGTACTCATCTTTGTGCCTCCTCTCAGAGTGGAAAGTGCCAGATTGGCACTGCCAAGGTGCAGAGCTTGAAAGTGGGGGGAGGAGGAGCTTTTGCAGCATTGGGGGGGGGGCTCCTTTCCAGTGATTCGGGAGGGGGGCTGCAACACTATTCTGAGGCAAGGGGGCTCTGATGTGCCAGCAGGAAGCACTTAGTCTTTAACTGGGAGAATCGCAGGGACCAGCTTTGGAGATCCAGCCAGTTGAACAAGCAAAACACAGAGAGCTGTATTAATGAATCACCTTATCCTCTCTGTGTTCTCTCCCAGAGAGCTCCCAACAAGTAAGTGGGGTGGAGACCGCCTACTTCCCCCGGAGCTGCCTAGATGCAATCTACAATCACACAGAAGAAAAGGTCTTGATTTCCATCTTTAAGGAAGAACTCAAGAAGTTTAGTGTCGATAAAGTCAACAGCAAAACCAAGTGCCTACTGTGTGGAAACTGATCCTTGTAATCCACAGGCTGCACATTGAGGCAAAGACTTTGTATCTTCAATTATGGGGAATTCATTAAAATCAAAGGTGATTGTGAAACTATTATTGAATTATGATACTGAGCACCAAGCTTCATTTCATATTACAGAACCAAGCTTCATTTCATATTACAGAACCAAGCTTAATTTCATATTACAGAACCAAGCTTCATTTCATATTACAGAACCAAGCTTCATTTTATATTACAGAACCAAGCTTCGTTTCATATTACAGGACCAAGCTTCATTTCATATTACAGAACCAAGCTTTCTTCTATATTACAGAACCAAGCTTTCTTCTATATTACAGCACCAAGCTTCATTTCATATTACAGAACCAAGCTTCATTTCATATTACAGAACCAAGCTTCATTTCATATTACAGAACCAAGCTTTCTTCTATATTACAGAACCAAGCTTTCTTCTATATTACAGCACCAAGCTTTCTTCTATATTACAGCACCAAAATTCATATTGTATTTCAGCACTGAGCTTACTCCAATATTACACCACCAAGCTTTATTCTATATTACAGTACCAAGATTACTCCAAGATTACAGTACCAAGATTTCTTCGATATTACGATACCGAGCTTCATCTCGTATTACAGCACTGAGCTTACTCCAATATTACAGGACCAAGCTTCATTTCATATTACAGCACCAAGCTTACTCCAATATTACAACATCAATCTTCATTCTATATTACAGAATCAAATAGAAGAGTGAGAGGGGATCTCACAGAAACTTACAAAATTCTAACAGGATGAGACCGGATAGATTCAGAAAGAATGTTCCCGATGGTGGGGGAGTCCAGAACTAGGGGTCGTAGTTTGAGGATAAGGGGTGAACCTTTTAGGACTGAGGTGGGGAGAAATTTCTTCACCCAGAAAGCGGTGAATCTGTGGAATTCGCTACCACAGAAAGTAGTTGAGGCCAAAACATTGTGTAATTTCAAGAAGGAATTAGATATCGCCCTTGAGGCTAAAGGGATCAAGGGATATGGGGGGATGGTGGGATCAGGGTATTGAACTTGATGATCAGTCACGATCATAATGAATTGCGGAGCAGGCTCGAAGGGCCGAATGGCCTCCTCCTGCTTCTATATTCTATGTTTCTATTACAGCATCAAGCTTCCTCTTATGTTACAGCACCGGGTTCCCGGTGATATTGGAGCACCGACCTTTACGTCACTGGGTTTGCAACTGAATTATCTAATTAATAACATATCAATACAATGGACAAATAAAATGGACACAATACGGGTTGTTCTGTTTTTGTTTCATTGCGTCTAATTGGCTGTACAGCGACATCTATGGGCTTGAAAAGCGCTAGATAAATGCACATTGATCTGTACATTTATAAATATATGCAGGCGTTTGCTCACAAACTAATCACAGCGGCAGGAGTTGAAGATTTATCGGACCGGTTGGTCCCACTTTTGATAGAGGCAGGTGAGAGGTCGCTTTGGAATATCTGGCAGACAGATTATTGATGTATTCTAAATTTGATGCGTTTTGCTAATATTTCTTGACATTTTGAGCTTCTCACTTCGAATGCCGCCAGCTCCCAGTTTAGCTGCAGCACTGCCAGGCTGCCTCCGGGGGGGCAGCACATGCACCCATGAGGGAGAACAGAAGTGGGCAAAATGTCAGACAAAGTAGTCCGGATTCTATGTGGATGAAAGCAACTTAACGGAGGATGATTCTCCTTCGCACTGTCCTCCTTGCTTTCAGTCTACATTGGTAGCAGCTCTGTAGATTGGCCATGATAAATTGCCCTTAGTGTCCAAAAAGGTTAGGAGGGTTTATTGGGTTACGGGGATAGGGTGGAAGTGAGGGCTTAAGTGGGGTCGGTGCAGGCCCGATGGGCCCTGTAGGGACTCTATGGACTCTACTCCGCATCAAATACATTGCATTGAACATAGAAACATAGAACATACAGTGCAGAAGGAGGCCATTCGGCCCATCGAGTCTGCACCGACCCCACTTAAGCCGTCACTTCCACTCTATCCTCATAACCCAATAGCCCCTCTTGACCTTTTTCGACACTAAAGGCAATTTATCATGGCCAATCCACCTAACCTTCACGTCTTTGGACTGTGGGAGGAAACTGGAGCACCCGGAGGAAACCCACGCAGACACGGGGAGAACGTGCAGACTCCGCACAGCCAGTGACCCAGCGGGGAATCGAACCTGGGACCCTGGTGCTGTGAAGCCAGAGTGCTATCCACTTGTGCTACCGTGCTTCCCGTGAGGTGAATGAGGTGCTTGCAGCTCTATCTGTATCACTGTTAGTCACTCTCCGAACCGTCTACTTGTTTCATGGGTGGCACAGTGGTTAGCACTGTTGCTCCACAGCTCCAGGCTCCCATGTTCGATTTCCGGCTTGGGTGACTGTCGGTGTGGAGTTTGCCCATTCTCCCCGTGTCTGCATGGGTTTCCTCCGGGTGCTCCGGTTTCCCCCCATGGTCCAAAGATGTGCAGGTTAGGTGGTTGGCCGTGATCAATTGCCCCTTAGTGTCCAAAAGACAAGGTTAGGTAGAGGTTACGGCGTTACGGGGAGGTGTGGGCTTAAGCAGGACGCTCTTTCCAAGGGCCGGTGCAGACTCGATGGACCGAATGGCCTCCTTCTGCACTGTAAGTTCTATGATTTTGTTTCGCCCTCTGTTACTGGTATCTAAGGCTGAATTCTGTATCAGGTCCCACTTTTGGAGAGCATTAAAAGCAGGGTTATAGCTAGATTGATTAGAACAGCTTTATCATTGCAATAGCTATTAGACTCCCTGCATTTCATCGTTACCTTACTGATTACAAGTTACCCAGAGACGCTGATCGATGCTGTTCTGCTCAGACATCTGCCGTGACAATCCAGCCATTTGAAGTCAATATATTGCGGAGTTATTGGGATGTTTGTTTCAGGATGAGATTGCTATCAATGGAATGTTGAAAGGCACCCAGCCTGTTATGTGTCTCTGGTTTCAGTCACTGAAACCCATTGTATATCATTAAAATACTGGTGTTGCAAAGGGGGGAAAACACACGCACGTCTAAATTGTAAAGCAAGTGAAACCCAGTCTGCCTGACCTGGACCACTGCAGTGAAAGTCTCGTTACTACACGCTGCTGCTCCCAACTGGGGAATGCCAGACTAAGGCGCACTTTATCCATCAAAGCTGACAAGAGCATTGTGTTGCACAATGGTCTGGTTCTTGGTCTCCAGCCCCGACCCGGAACTGTCCGCCCCCGCCCCCGCAGGAAAGCAAAGTCGAGAAGGAGAAATGGTGCTCAAACACCAGCTGATCCATTTTAATTGGAGCCACCAATCCCCCTCAACCCCTTCCTGCACGAGGTCAAAGGATCCACTCTCTGCGGCAGATGTTGCAACATGCATTTGCTGCTGTGGCAATGCACCTGGTATGTGGCCCTTTGAGTTCAGTACAATCCATCAGGTTGGACAGGAAACTCCAGCAGTGGAACATACTCATTGTGAAAACATCCCGCCGTGTCAATGTTTTTACAGATATATAGATACATAGAAGATAGGAGCAGAAGGAGGCCTTCGAGCCTGTTCCGCCATTTATCACAATCATGGCTGATCATCCAACTCAATAGCCTAATCCTGCTTTCTCCCCATAGCCTTTGATCCCAATCTCCCCAAGTGCTATATCTAGGTTGCAAATTATCAGAGAGTGAATCATTTTTGGAATCCTCTGGATGGTGTTCCTCTGTGCAGGAGGATACAGGGCCAGCGGGTGCAACCTCCAAACACCGGAGCCCTTTAGGAAACCTTTCTAAAGATAGACAGCACCTTCTTGTGTTGCTGTCACACTTACGCGGGAGAAGGTGGAATACCTACTTCGAGTGGCCAGAGAATCAGTTGCTTGCTTCGTCCATCTATTGACAGCTTTTTGGATCATATTGCTGGCATTCCAGCGGATGCTCGCAAAGCAGCTGCTACACCTCCCAGGGCCTGCTACCCAAGGGTGCCACAAAACAGATGAAACAGAACCTCAAACCAAAAGTAAGAAAGGGTTTGTATTGAAGAAAGGGGAACAGCTTGAAGCCAGGGCCAAAACACTTGTTTTATGTGGTGACATGCCTGTAGACAATATTATATATAGTTGGTGGTGTGACCTCCAACCAGCAGGTGGGGATACAGATCCACCACGGGGTCGAAACAATATTGTACATAGTTGGTGGTGCGACCTCCAACCAGCAGGTGGGGGCACATCCACCACGCGGTCTAAACAATATTTTATATAGTTGGTGGTGCGACCTCCAACCAGCAGGTGGGGGCACAGATCCAACACGCGGTCTAAACAATATTGTATATAGTTGGTGGTGTGACCTCCAACCAGCAGGTGGGGGCACAGATCCACCACGCGGTCTAAACAATATTGTATATAGTTGGTGGTGCGACCTCCAGCCAAGCAGGTGGGGGCACAGTCCCACCATGCGGTTTCAAGACAGGGGTCATATGACAAGGCACTCAGATATAAGTGAGGGCAGATCCGGTGACCATCATAAGGTTATCAGACGCACATGAGGACAGTCGTGCCTAGGGGTAGTTCCAGCGGAGTACAAAGATACTCCACGATAACTTGCTCTGTCACAGATCGCTATCTTACCACGTGTGATTAAATAAAGATCCTGGTTTGGACGAGTCACAAGATACCTTGCTCGGCATCGGACACCGAACACAACATTTTGTTAATGACTGAGAACATTACAAGTGTTTCAATACTTATAGTAACCCGTCTAAATGTAAAAACGCAAATGCTCGGGGATGGGTGAGCTCAGTTGGCTGGACGGCTGGTTTGTGATGCCCAGTGATGCCAATGCCCGTATTGGCTAAGGTTATCCAGGAATGCCCCTGCCCACCTTCCCATCCCTGCCAGACCCTCAGGTTAAATCACCGCCAGTCAGCTCTCCCCCCTCAAAGGGGAAAGCAGCCTATGGTCATCTGGGACTGTGGCGATTTTAATTTCATCCTATTGAACATGAGTGGGCTGTTTCAGATCATATCAAAAGTTTTGTGAAGCATGGCCTCTGTTCTATTCCTCTAAATATAAAGGCCCTGAATTCCGCCAACCTCTGGGATTATTTTCGGTAGCTAGTCATGAGATTTGAACGATCCATGTCCCTGGATCCTCACATCTCTTTGGAGCCGTTCACCATTTCCATCCTTTTGAGGTGCAGAGTGAATAACATTTGCCTCCATTCAAATCCATTTGCAACAGTTCGGGCCATGTGGAGTTATTCTGAGATATTCTGATATACATTTTGTCGCAACTTCAAGTATGATTAAAATTCATTCCCCTTGCTTAGGTGAGCAACTAGACGTAGCAAAACCCTCAAACTCCAGACTCCTTCAGCAGCTCTGATGCCTTGACTGCTTTCATTGACCTTAGAAAGACCTGATCAGAAAGTCTCCTCGGAGACACGTGGCTGTATTTTTTATGTGTCCAATTATGCTTGAATAACATCTGTTTAATCGCCCTTCAACACATCTGCTCAATAAGATTTCTTTTTCACTAATGAAAGTCCTCCAGTGCCATTTTAAAAATTGCTTCTTATTCTTCCCTGTTTATTCTTAACAAAAGCCTGTTCATATCAATTACCCTCTGCTGTCACTCTATCTGATTTACTGTGTACCTATCATATTTCTTAATCTCTTCTGATTAGTTGCTGAGATTATGGGAGCGATTTAACGTCCTCATCGCAACTGGCCTGGTGACGCAGCGAGGCAAGTTGAATCTCCCGAGGTTTGCGATGCTCAATACGCCTCTCGAGATTCAACGGAGTCTCGCGAGACGTCACGATCTGGATCTCGCCATCCCTGGCGAATCCAAATATACGTATAGCTGATTTAAATATGTCTGCGCCATATTCTACGCGGACCGGGAGCCTAACGGCCGCGCCTGGGAGTCTTCGCAAAAGACGTCGTTTAGTACTGGTCCATGCGAACGTGGACCAGACGGAATAGCACCTGGGGGGAGGGGGTGGAATAGTGTCTCGCCCGCCATTGGAGAACCCTGGGGGGTTGGGGTCTGGGCAGAATAGTGCCCTGGCATTCCCACTCGCACCTGGGCACCTTGGCGCCAGCCTGGCACCCGGGCAGTGTCACCCCGGTGCTGCCAGGGTGCCAGTGACACTGCCAGGGGTCGGCCCCCAGGGGCACCTTGCCCTTAAAAGGTGGGGTGATGGGGGGGGCTCGAGGACTCCATAAGAGGTAGTTTATGTGCTGTGGGGGGGGGGGGGGTGTTGGAGGCCCCGGTGGGGTGGCTGAGGGGGATCGAGGGATCGGGGTGGCATTAAAAAATGGCGCCCTCTTCTGCGACTCGTCTTCCCGCAGTGGCGAGCTGAGCTCGTCAGGCCAGGAAATGATGTAAAGTGCGTCCTCGGCAGGGCGTTCCTCACCGAGGCCAAAACAAAGATGACAAAGTGCCGTTATATAGCGGTGTCCTTCTTGGCGCTGAGGGAGAGCCAAGATGGATTTGTAAAGTGGAGGACATGTCTCAGGCACCTAATTATATTCCTTGAGGAGGCAACTAAAGTAATGGAGAGGGGATGGCCAAGGATGTCATTTATTTGGACTTCCAGAAGACATTCAATAAAGTTCCACATGTGAGACTGTTACGTAAAGCTAACACTCGTGGAACTGAAGGTAATTAATCGGCCAGGTTAAGATATGAGTTAGACGGTAAAAGGAGGAAAGGAGGTAAAATGGGTATAGAGGCGTAGGGTTGTTGAATGGGACGGCACAGAAGGAGACCGTTCAATGCAAGATGCAAGAGTCTGTGCTAGCTTTATGACTGATGGGATTCCTGGGCAACACTGCGGTGGAATTTCCAGCAGCAGAGGTGCCTCACCATTGGCTGCTGGCGGGATCTTCCGTTCCCGCTCGAGTAAACGACCATTTACGTTGCGCGCTGGCCACGCTTCCAAGTAACAGCCGTGGTGAAGTGGGGCAGGTGTCGTCTATGGAAAGATCGGAAGATCCCACTGGTGGGAAGGACTGGAAAATCCCCCCCTTTAATCTTGATGCTCTGTACTTGCACAGAAACGTACCCCAGGATTTCCCCGCTGTTCATGACAGGTTTAGGACCTGGGTTGATAGTCATTAACATCAGGAGCTGCTTCCGAAGGACTAACAATTAATTAAAACCTATACTGGAACAACTTATTCAGCTTTCCGCTTAGCAAGTGTCTATTCTTATTGAATAAAGCCGGATTATTAATTGCTACCTTTGTTATTTCTTTGTTACATCTTTCATCTGCAAATATTATGCTGCCTCAAGACCTGAGTTCTTGTATCATTTCCCTTCCGTGAATATATGATTCGTTCTTGGTTTCAGAATTGCAGAAGGAAGCCATTCGTCCCATCAAGTCTGCTCCGACTCTCTGAAAGAGCACCCTGCCGAGGCCCACTCCCCCCACCTTATCCTCGAATCCCCACCTAATGTTGGACACTAAGGGGCAATTTCAGCATGGCCAATTCACCTAACAAGCACATCTTTTGGGACTTGTGGGTGGAAACCGGAGCACCCGGAGGAAACCCACGCAGACACGAGAACGTGCAAACTCCACACAGTCACCCAAGTTCGGAACTGAACCTGGGTCCATGAGGCAGCAGTGCTAACCACCGTGCTGCCCACTTCCTTAAATGATTCTGTTGTGGAAAAAACTAGCCAAAACGTCGAGGTTTCGCAAAGGTCTTTTATTATATAACACAAAGTTCGTGGAGGGAGTAAGAGTGACCACCGTCCTTCTAATTGTCCCCACCTTACAAGAGTATAGCAGTACTTTATATGGTTTAATAAGCAATATTTAGAAAAAACGAGGCATTCCTTTGATAAGCCCAGACACAGAAAAGCGAGCAGGGTTAGACAACAGGCCTTGAATTCCCAGCCTAAGAACAATAATAATTGTCTACTCTCAGCAAAATGTGCAGCTGTGCACTTGTTTACATAACCTTCTGCCTATTACATGCAGAACCTCTTGACTGAAATAAAGCTAATATATCCATCATGCTTTGCCAAGTGCCTATGGCCATGAAATATAGTCAAGCAGCCAGTTAAGGAGGAATACAGAGTATTAAGGCAACTAATACGCCAACTAAAGATCCTTCTACAGATTCCAAGCATTTTCCACCCATTTTCCAACCCGGAGGTCTACTCAACAAACTCGACCTACACCTCAACCCACACCACTGAAACTGATTTGCCTTGACCGGTTATCTGAGTGCTACATTTGGGATCTTGCTGTGCCCAAAATCCAGAGATCCAGTATATATTTTACGAATCAAACATGTTTTGTTCCTTTTTGTTTAACCCAGGCCAGTCTTTGCCTCTGGCCGTTCCATCACTGACTCTGACAGCTGTGAAAAAGTTTTTTTTCTTTTCTCAATAACTTTGTTGACTCCCAGGTGAACTGTTCCTTGGCAAACTCTTCTTGCAATGCACACAGGCAACATAAAGCTCCTGTACTATATTGTAAAAGGGCATTGAGTCGGAAAATCAATCATTTTAATCTTGGAAATCACATACTGTAAATATTCAGCACACAGTGGGCTGCAATATTTTCCACACACTTAAGCTCAAAAAGTCTTTGTGCCCTCCATAATTGCTGGAAATGAGAGTTGGTAATAGTGCAGCAAGAACAATGGGGCGTCTGGGACCTTGACAAGTGACAAAAATGACAATCCAGCTGAAAATGAATGAGAATGGCTTATTGTCACAAGTAGGCTTCAAATGAAGTTTCTGTGAAAAGCCCCTAGTCGCCACATTCCGGCGCTTGTTCGGGGAGGCTGGTCCGGGAATTGAACCGTGCTGCTGGCCTGCTTTAGTCTGCTTTAAAAGCCAGCAATTTAGCCCTGTGTGCTAAACCAGCCCCTCCTTAACCAATCAGATATATAAATAAAGAAAGGAACAGGAAGCACAGAAAATTAAATCAGGTGAAATAGAGTCAAGTACAGTAAAAGAAGATAGTGTTTCATTGAGAACTTCGACCTCACCAAGGGGGGCTTCAGGGCTAACCATTGCCAACAACCTGCTCTGAAAACTCTGCTGAAATTTTGAGAGCCGGGAGACATTCCAGCACATTATCCACAACATTCTAAAACAATCTAAACTATTCCAAGTCAAGCAACCCACAACATTCTAAAACAAAGCCAACTCGCCCTATCTCCCAAAATTATCCTCTGCACCCACATCATTGGCAAACATTTGTATGTTCTTCCTTGAGCCATGCCCCATCTGTGCATCAGGTTTCTGTCCATTAGTTTTTGATCTACATTGCCGAAAAATGAAATTAAAATGAAAATCGCTTATTGTCACAAGTAGGCTTCAAATAAAGTTACTGTGAAAAGCCCCTCGTCGCCACATTCCTCTGCCCACACAGAGACGAACGAACAGAGGTCCAAACATTGCCACCTTCAGTGGCAGACATAATAGAGAGAGAGGCAGAAAGGGAGGGGAAGAAAACTAACTCGCGCTTGAATTTATAAAGCTCTCTGCCAACAACTTACTTCACGGAGGAATGAGGGGCGTGGTTCTCCGAGCCCCGCGCCGGGCCGGAGAATCAGCGCAACCGCGCCACGACACCCCGACGCCAGCGCGCGATTCTCCGAGGAGCGGAGAATCAGCGCCATTTGCGCCGGCGCATTTGACGCGGCGCCGGTCGCGGGCCGCTGTCCACGTCCGGGCCGCCGATTCTCCGGCCCGGACGGGCCGAGCGGCCACGCGGAAACAGCAGAGTCCCGCCGGCGCCGTTCACCCCTGGTCGCTGCCGGCAGGAGCCTTGCGCGAAGGGTCCGGGGCGGCCTGTGGGGCGGGGGGAAAATGCGCTCCTTCACCGGGGGGGGGGGGGGGCTTCCGATGGGGTCTGGCCCGCGATCGGGACTCACCGATCGGCAGGCCGGCCTCTCCCCCCCCCCGGGCCTGCTTTGTTGAGCGGCCTGCCCCTGAACCCCCACGCCATGTTGCTTCGGGGCCGGCGCGCTGAAGACGTCCCCCGCGCATTCGCAAGTTGACGCGGCATGAACCGCTCCAGCGCCATGCTGGCCCCCTGTGGGGGACAGAATCGGGTGTCCCGTGCCTGTTTTGCGCTGCCGTGAAACACAACGCCGTTCACGACGGCGAGAAGACTTCATCTCCATTTTGGAGAATCGCCCCCGAGATCCCACAGTTTTAATTGTTCCTTTTTCAAGGCCAGAGCGGTTGCATTTTTCTTTTATCTATTTGTTCATGGGATATGGGCATTGTTGGCGACACCAACATTTATTGCCCATCCATATTTTCCGTTGATAAAGTAGTGATGAATTGCCTTCTTGAATGGCTGAGATCCATGTGCTGTAGGTGCACCCACAATGCTGTTAGGAATGGAGGACAAGGATTTTGGCCCAGAGACAGTAAAGGAATGGTGATACAGTTCCAAGTCAGGGTGGTGTGTGGCTTGTGAGTATCATGGCTAAATCTCACAGTTGATCATCTTTGTGTTGTGAAATAGCAGCACTATTTTGGGGGTAGTACAGGGTGATAGACGGGCGACCTGTTCCAGAAATAACTGGCTATGGAAACAAACGAGAGTCTGCTTTACTGCACCGCTAGATGCGGCAAGAGAAATGGAATTGGATTTGGGCAGAGCTGCTGGAGTCTTGTGGCACAGTGGGTGGGTCATTGTCTCCGAGCCGGAAGCTCTGGGTTCGAGTCCCACCCCAGGACTTGACGGCCAAGGAAGGTGCATTCGTAACGCGGCCAATCAGGTTGAGTGTGTCAACCTGCAAATCCTTCCAAACACGCCAATAGCTGGCATTGTGCTGGCCTTGGATAGGTTCCAGCGGAGGTTCACAAGAATGATCCCTGGAATGAAGAGCTTGTCATCTGAGGAGCGGTTGAGGATTCTGGGTCTGTACTCATTGGAGTTTAGAAGGATTAAAACATACAGGATACTGCGAGGCCTGGATAGAATGGACGTGGAGAGGACGTTCCCACTGGTAAGAAAAACTAGAACCCGAGGGCACATTCTCAGACGGAAGGGATGATCCTTTAAAACAGAGATGAGGAGGAATTTCTTCAGCCAGAGGGTGGTGAATCTGTGGAACTCTTTGCCGCAGAAGGCTATGGAGGCCAAATCACTGAGTATCTTTAAAAAAAAGATAGATAGGTTCTTGATTAATTATGATAATGATCTTTATTGTCGCAAGTAGGCTTACATTAACACTGCAATGAAGTTACTGTGAAAAGCCCCCAGTCGCCACATTCTGGCGCCTGTTCAGCTACACAGAGGGAGAATTCAGACTGTCCAAATTACCTAATAACACGTCCTTCGGGACTTGTGGGAGGAAACCGGAGCACCCGGAGGAAACACACGCAGACTCCACACAGCCAGTGACCCAAGCCGGGAATCGAACCTGGGACCCTGGCGCTGTGAAGCCATAGTGCTAACCACTGTGCTACTGTGTTGCCCATAGTTAGGGGATATGGGGAGAAGGCAGGAAAATGGGAATGAGAAACACATCAGCCATGATAGAATGGCGGAGCAGTCTCGATGGGCCGAATGGCTTAATTTGCTCCTATGTCTTATGGTCTTATTAAGAGCTGAAGAGCCTCCTGGTCAGCCATGCTTGATGTGGAGTGGCTCCCCTCAGGCTATAAGCCTCTGGAAACACACACGCAACCTGTTCCAGGAAAAACTAGCTATGGAAACAGACGGAATCTGCCTTGTGCACCAGTCGGGTGCAGGAATCGAAACAACAGCACACAGAGCTACAATTGCTTGTTACAAACTGTGGAGGGAGGCAAAACTGAACTCCTGTATTTTTTCTCACCGTCTGTCCATAAGTAGTTGTGCTTTAATCTTCAAAATAGGCTGCACCGTGTGTCCCCAAATCCTTAGTGCACAATTTTGAAAGTGACTTGCAGCAATCTCTCTTGAGGTTGAAAGCAGGAGTAAAGTTTATTCACACATTCAAACCCGGGGAATGGTCACAACATCTTACACACAGTTACGCTCACACACACACACAATAGGAAGATAGGATGGGACTTTTTACAATTATGAATAACTTTAGAGGAAAAGAGGCTATCAGCTCATGTGATTGCCAAAATCCAGAGTCCAGTGAGAGTTCCTTCACAAGGCAGCTACATTCAGCTGGCCGAAACAGGACTTTGCGGAACTTCTTTGAAGCTGATGGTGATGCAGGGAGATGAATTTGGCACACGGGGATTTGGTCTGCCCCGGTGCCTGATGGCTGTAACCTTCCAGAGGAACAGGTTTCATAGAAACTTGATACAGACCGTTGGCAGCCTGGATTCCTGCTTCGATGTCTGAAGGCTGGAGTTTGGACAGCAGGCTGAGCTATGAGTCTGAAAATGTAATATTAAAACAGTCCAAATGCTTGGGTCATGTGATGTTGCCCATTTTAGTTGCAGGCTCACAAGCACTTTCTGTGCCTCTGGTCAAAATCCATTGTTCGCCGAAGGAGATAAATGGTGGCGATTAGGCATAACGGGTTTTTTTGTTATAAGACATAAGACCGTAAGACATAGGAGCAGAATTAGACCACTCGGCCCATCGAGTCTGCTCCACCATAGGACCACGCTAGCGAGGCAGAGCATTTCCTGGTTTTCATTGATTGGAATGTGTCCTCGCTATGGGAGGTGTGAGATTCCACAAGAACGAGGATTGAACTTTTGTCCTGTAACAATCATGGGAAATTTCCAGAAACCTCTAAATCACGTGACCTAAAGCAGCCGTCTTTTGGACCAGCAAAGCCCACTTTTTATTTTTTTAATTTTTAATTTTATTACTTTACCAGAGTTGCAAAGCCAGAGCTCAGAGTGTGGACAGGGGCGAACCCCGAATCCAGCTCCTCGCCTGCTCCAAAAAACAATTCAAATTGAATCCAATTCATGGTCCCCACAAGAGAGACATACCAGATGTAGACGTTACACCTGACCTCATGCTCAGCTTAGCCAAAGAAGCAAAGCGCACTTCTTAATTAAGCAAAAAGGTAAGTTTTCATCGAACCATTTCTGATCACTCTCATGCCTTAGGGACATGACACACTCAAAAATAAGTGGAGAAAGTACCTTGGAAAGTTTCAATGCTTCCTGCCAGTTTTAACATGTAAACCCATGACATTCCTTTAATGCTCAGAATCTGACAACCTATCATTAGCAAATGGTTTGACTCAGATGGTTCAAGGGAGATCACCAAAGAGGGCGTTCTGTCAGAAGAGGCTGCAGCAACGTCCCAAGCCTTGTTTTGATGTTTGAATAAAAGTGGTTCCATCTGAGATGGTTGCAAAATAAGGTCAGTGCAATGCTGTTACTGGCATTGGCCAGACGCGGTGCATTAGGAATGGCCGGATTGTCTTATGCGGAAAGGTTGGACAGGCTACACTTGCATCCGCTGGAGTTTAGCAGGGTTTAGAGGCAATTTGATTGAAACCATTAAAATCCTGAGGAAAATTGACAGGGTGGATGTGGAGAGGATGTTCCCTCTTGTGGGAGAATCTAGAACTAGGGGGTCATTGTTTAAAAATTTGGGGCGGGATTCTCCGACCCACTGCCCGGTCGGAGAATACCCGGGGGGGGGGGGGGGGCGGCGCAAATCCCACCCCGACGCCAGCTGCCACCACGCCGGTCGGGCCGTTGACAGCGCCCCCCCCCCCCCCCCCCCAGCGATTCTCCGGGCCCCGATGGGCCGAACGGCCGACCACTTTTGGCCAGTTCCGCCGGCGTGAATTACTCACCTCACGCACGGCAGGACCTGGCAGGTGAATACCTGGGCTTGTTCCGTGAGGGCCACTTCTTTCTTCCGCGCCGGGCCCCTGTAGCATGCGCGGAATCACGCCGTCCGTTCCGCGCGTGTGCGGAATCGCGCCGGCCCTTCGCCTCCGGCAGGAGCGGCGCCAACCCCTCCGCCGTCCACCTAGCCCCCCAAAATGCGGAGAATTCCACACTTTCGGGGGCTGTTGACGCTGGAGCGGTTGCCACCGGTTTTCCCGCCGCCGTGGGGACTTGGTGCCCAGAAGGGAGAATCCTGGCCACGGACTCATCCATTTAAAATGGAGGTGAGGCAAAATATCTTCGGACAGAGAACCGTCGAACCTTTTGAACTCTCTTCCTGGAAAGGTGCTGGGAGCAGGGGCTTTGAATAGTCTGAAGTGGATAGACTCTTGGTGAGCAAAGGGGCTGAAAGGTCATTGGGGTGGGCGGGCTGCAGATTTCAGGTTACTGCCAGGTCAGCCATGATCTTATCAAAGAGCGAAACAGGCTCGAGGGGCTGAAAGGGAAAAGATGGTCTGCAGACAGAGAGCGATGCTACGGTCCGGAAAAAGTGATCCGTTTGATCTGGAGGTCAAACGTTGGGGCCAATGAAATACGGCAGAAGAGGAATACAAAGTAATATTGTTTATTGGTTTGCGCCCCACAAACATACAACCTCGTGTGAAGCTCAACATCTCCAGAGGCTCTGGACTACAAGCCCTTTGGTAAATTAGTGCAGTTCATGAGGGACCATTATAACCCCCAACCCTCCATCATTTTAAAAAAAATATTTTTTTATTCTCCTCCTTTTTCACATTTTCTCTCAAATTTACACCCAACAATAAACAATAATCAGTAACGAATGCGATGTCAATCCCATATCAATATCAACGATCCCATCCTCCCACCAAACCCCAGACATTAGACATTTGTTAACATAAACAAATGACAAAGAGGAATCAAGAATCACCTATAGTCACCATTAACACATACAGTCCCCCTCCTCCAACTCTCCCAACCCCCAACCCCGCTAATGTTCGATGTGATCCAATTCTCGAAAGTACATAATGAATAATGCCCGTGAATTGTAGAATCCCTCCATCCTTCCCCTCAGTTCAAACACCCGCTATTGGGATCACGCTTGTCGTCAATGGCCGTTCACTCAAAATGGAGGTCGATACAGGGGCGGCTGTGTGATAGCACAGTGGTTAGCACAGTTGCTTCACAGCTCCAGGGTCCCAGGTTCGATTCCTGGCTTGGGTCACTGTCTGTGCGGAGTCTGCACGTTCTCCCCGTGTCTTCGTGGGTTTCCTCCGGGTGCTCCGGTTTCCTCCCACAATCCAAAGATGTGCAGTTTAGGTGGATTGGCCGTGCTAAATTGCCCTTTAGTGTCCAAAAATGGTTAGATGGGGTTACTGGGATAGGGTTGAGGTGTGGGGATAGGGTGGAGGTGTGGGGATAGGGTGGAGGTGTGGAGTCCTCTTTCCAAGGGCCGGTGCAGACTCGATGGGCCGAATGGCCTCCTTCTGCACTGTACATTCTATGACCAGAGGTTGAGTAGACTTTTGAGTACCTGGAGGGAGAACTGCAGCTTGTGAATCTCAGCAGTACATTGTCCATCTTAGCTACCTACACTGGAGAGACATTGAAGATATTGGGGACGGCGTCCATACCAGTATCGTACCAAAAGCAGTCAGCCTAGTTACCATTAATCATTGTGGAGGGAAAGAAACCAAGCTCATCGGGCGAGATTGACTAAAAAAGATCAAATGGAGTTGGTTAGAAATATTCAGTATCACTGATGTGGTTTTGCAGAAGCTTCTACGGAAATACCATAAGATCTTCCAGAGAGAGTTAGGCTGCATCAAAGGAATGACAACAAGGATCTATTCAAGAGAGCAAACCAAACCTTTTCATGCCAGGCGGCCCCTTATGCTCAACACCAGAAAGTAGAAGTTGAAGTGTCTGGAGGACCTGGGGGTAATTATTCCAATACAGTTTTCAGAATGGGCCACACCCATCGTTCCAGTGTTGAAGTTGGACTGCACAGTCCGAATCTGCAGTGATTGTAAGATGGAGACGGTGGCGAAAGTGGATCAATATCACATCCACAGGATAGACGATTTATATACTAAGTTGGCTGGAGATCTTAAATACACCAAGCTAGATCTAAGCCTTGCGTACCAGGGTCCTGGGCAAAAAAGTTTGGAAAACACTGATCGAGAAGGACAAGGACAGCAGATGCAAGGGAACACAACCACCTGCAATGTAGCCCCCAAACCACGCACCATCCTGACTTGGAAATATATCAGCCGTTCCTTCACTATCACTCGGCTACAATCCTGGAACTCTCTCCCTAACAGCACTGTGGGTGCACCTACACCACATGGACTGAAGCAGTGGGTGCCACGGTAGCACAGTGGTTAGCACTGTTGCTCCACAGCGCCAGGGACCCGGCTTGGGTCACAGGCTGCGTGGTGTCTGCCTGGGTTTCCTCCGGGTGCTCCGGTTTCCTCCCACAGTTCAAAGATGTGCAGGATAGGTGGATTGGCCATGATAAATTTCCCATTAGTGTCCAAAGATTTGGTGGGGTTATGGGGATGGGACGGGGGAATGAGGGTGCTCATTAGGAGGGTCGGTTCAGACTCGATGGGCCGAATGGCCTCCTTCTGCACTGTAGGGGTTCTATGATTCTATGCAACCACCCAAGGTAAGATTGCCAACCTGGTACCAATTAATGGTGAGATCAGGTGGCATTTCTGTGCTGTTGGGTGATGCCCGCTCCGGTGGATGGTCCCAAACACTGATTATGTAGGATCCTCACTGTCAGCAGACAAGGAACATTTGGGTGTGTTATGTAGTGGCACTTCAGGCATGTCAAGACACTTCAAGCTTCGTTAGGAACAAAATGTATTTATTAATAAAGAGAAACTCAATACAGGAGGTTTACAGAACCAGCTGCCTTTCGAGCAGTAGGCACGGTAGCACAGTGGTTAGCACAATTGCTTCACAGCTCCAGGGTCCCAGGTTCGATTCCGCCTTGGGTCACTGTCTGTGCGGAGTCTGCACATCCTCCCCGTGTGTGCGTGGGTTTCCTCCGGGTGCTCCGGTTTCCTCCCACAGTCCAAAGATGTGCAGGTTAGGTGGATTGGCTGTGATAAATTGCCCCTTAGTGGCCAAAATTGCCCTTAGTGTTGGGTGGGGTTGCTGGGTTGTGGGGATAGGGTGGAGGTGTAGACCTTGCGTGGGGTGCTCTTTCCAAGGGCTGGTGCAGACTCGATGGGCTGAATGGCCTTCTTCTGCACTGCAAATTCTATGATAATCTATGATAAGCAGCTTCAGTCCTATATACTTACCTCATGGCTTCCAGATGTATTCTGCCCAAGAAAGGGCTCCATCCTCGGAGGTGATCACTCCGTCTCAGTCCCCAACGGTCCCTCAAGCCAGGTGGCCCTCGACTGCTTTGCTGTCTCTAACAGACAAACACCACAATCTCTGCAGGTTGCATCGCTGCAGAGCTTTGGAGAGGCAGAAGGGGAGAACCCTACTCAGAGAGCTGACAGGCCCAACGAGCTGAATGACCTCTTTCTGTGTTGTACGTTCCTGGCATCCTGACTCGGGTTCAAGGCCAAGTCACCAGGCCGAGTCCCGAAAGACGTGCTTGTTAGGTGAATTGGACATTCTGAATTCTCCCTCGGTGTACCCGAACAGGCGCCGGAGTGTGGCGACTAGGGGATTTTCACAGTAACCTTATTGCAGTGTCAATGTAAGCCTACTTGTGACACTAATAAAGATTATTACTTTTATTCAAGAAGGCAGCTCACCACCACCTCCTCGAGGGCAATTAGCGATGGGCAACAAATGCTGGGCCCAGCCAGTGACACCTACATCCTGTGAAACAATAAAATAATAGAACTAAATGTGGTCTAAAGGGATACCTGGATAGGGTTGGGCTGTGGGATCAGGATGATTGCTGAGATTGATAATAAACACTGACATAGATTTCATAGAATTTACAGTGCAGAAGGAGGCCATTCAGCCCATCGAGTCTGCACCGGCTCTTGGAAAGAGCACCCTACCCAAGATCCACACCTCCACCCTATCCCCATAACCCAGTAACCCCACCCAACACTAAGGGCAATTTTGGACACTAAGGGCAATTTATCATGGCCAATCCACCGAACCTGCACATCTTTGGACTGTGGGAGGAAACCGGAGCACCCGGAGGAAACCCACGCACACACGGGGAGGATGTGCAGACTCCGCACAGACAGTGACCCAGCGGGGAATCGAACCTGGGACCCTGGAGCTGTGAAGCAATTGTGCTACCCATGGAATGGGATGGGCAGCCTGTATTATTGTTGTCATTTCTACCAGTGCCATGTTGGAATGTTGCCCATGTGATCTCGACGACAAGAATGGACTTGGTAGGTCAACGTCTTGGTGCTTGTTTTCTGTGCCAATATCAACAGTAACGAGTTATATTTCCATATCACCCCATAACATCCTAAAAGCTCTCAAGACACCACAGTGGAATATAATAAATAAAAATCTCCCACTCAGCCAAATAAGGGGATATTAATGTGTGGGATTTTCCAATGTGCTGACAGGATTTTCCGGTCCCGACAATGTGATTTCCATTGGTGACCCATCCACCATGGTTTCCCTGACGGCAGAGGGTGCGAACAACGGGGAACCCCATAGATTATCATAGATTATCATAGAATTTACAGTGCAGAAGGAGGCCATTCGGCCCATCGAGTCGATTGATGGCGGTGGGATTGGAAGATCCCGCCGTTGGCCAATGAATGGCTTCCTCCATCAGCACGGTAACGCAGTGGTTAGCACTGTTGCTTCACAGTTCCAGAGTCCCAGGTTCGATTCCCGGCTTGGGTGACTGTCTGTGCGGAGTCTGCACGTTCTCCCCGTGTCTGCGTGGGTTTCCTCCGGGTGCTCCGGTTTCCTCCCACAGTCCAAAGATGAGCAGGTTAGGTGGATTGACCATGATAAATTGCCCCTTAGTCTCCAAAAAGGTTAAGTGGGGTTACCGGGTTACAGGGATAAGGTGCTCTTTCCAAGGGCTGGTGCAGACTCGATGGGCTAAATGGCCTCCTTCTGCATTGTAAATTCTATGAAATTCTATGATCACCGCAAAAACATGCCACGGGGCAGGGGGCGTGGGGGGGGCGGAGTTTCGGGAGGGCGGGGAACGGGACAAATTCAATCCATTGGGTCAGATGACCAGACGCTTGGGGGAAAAGGTAAGTCTTCACGAGCATCTTGCGCAACGAGAGTAAAGTAGAGAGATGGAGAGGTGTAGAGAAGGTATTCCTGGACTTAACATCCAGGCAGCTGGAGGTGTGGCCACCAAAGCTGAAGGAATTAAATGCTGCAGAGGCCAGAGTTCGAATGAAATTACGACAACAGACCTCGCTGGTCAGACACGGATTGTAGAGAAATTCCATTGCACAAAAGCATTTTCTTCTCGTCAGAGATTGGGATTGACGTGCGTGGTCTCCACTCACGCATTCAAGATTAACTTTTAGCATTTTAAACAACCCGAATCATTGGTGAAATTACTTGCTGTGTTATTTACGGCTTCGAGGTACAGAGAACGACAAGATGTTGTACTCGTTGGAATTTAGAAGGATGCGGGGGGGATCTTATAGAAACATATAAAATTATGAAGGGAATAGATAGGATAGATGCGAGCAGGTTGTTTCCACCGGCGGGTGAAAGCAGAACTGGGGGGCATAGCCTCAAAATAAGGGGAAGTAGATTTAGGACTGAGCTTAGGAGGAACTTCTTCACCCAAAGGGTTGTGAATCTATGGAATTCCTTGCCCAGTGAAACAGTTGAGGCTCCTTCATTAAATGTTTTTAAGATAAAGATAGATAGTTTTTTGAAGAATAAAGGGATTAAGGGTTATGGTGTTCGGGCCGGAAAGTGGAGCTGAGTCCACAAAAGATCAGCCATGATCTCATTGAATAGCGGAGCAGGCTCGAGGGGCCAGATGGCCTACTCCTGCTCCTAGTTCTGATGTTCTGATGTACTTCATGTCAGTAGAAGGCCAGCCCAAACCTGCCTGTTTCTCCCCAAAGCAACTAATCTTTCCTTGGAGTGTGCGACCTGAATGTCGCCCCCTCTGAGGCCTCACTCTGTGCTTCTCATCGTGAAAGAATGATGCCTCTATCTGGGCCCGCACTCCATTTCACACCAACTCCATGGGTTTACATGTGTCCAATCCATCGGGCGAGAAGATTTTAATAAATCTTATTGAAACTGATTGTTTGAACTTGGTGACAATATTTGTGGGGGGGGGAATAAAAGTCAGAAGCAACATGTATCTATATTGAATGCCCAACAGGGAGGGAGTGGCGTAGTGATATTGTCACTGGATTAGTAATCCAGAGACCCAGAAAATGCTCTGGGAGCCTGGGATCGAATCCCACCGCTGCAGATGGTGAAATCTGAATTCAATAAAAATCTGGAATTAAAAGTCTAATGATGCCCATGAAACCATTGTCGATTGTCGTAAAAACCCATCTGTTTCACTAATGTCCTTCAGGGAAGGAAATCTGCCGTCCTTACCCGGTCTGGCCGACATGTGACTCCAGACCCCACACAGCAATGTGGACTGTTGAAATGACGGAGCAAGCCACTCCGTTCAAGGGCAACTAGGGAACGGTGGCACAGTGGTCAGCACTGCTGCTTCACAGCGCCAGGGTCACGGGTTCGATTCTGGCCTCGGGTGACTGTGTGGAGTTTGCACTATCTTCCGATGTCCCAATAACTCTTTATTATGATGATTAATAGACATGTTTATTTGAGGCAAGGAGCATGCACCTTTGATTCAAGTGGAAGTTACAGGATCGATCACTTTGCTAGTCTGTGCTGCAGATTTGTCAGCACCAGAGAGAGAGATGAGATGGGACTTGGTCTGAATGATTGGCCGGTGGTCACTGAATTGGCCCAAACGGCTGTCCTCTGCTCGGTAACAGGCGGTGATTGGATCCTATCCCAGTGAGTGCTTTTCAGAGCCCCAAGGGAGTTTCAGTTTCGATTCTGGGAGCCCAGAGGCAATGAGTGCCTCCTCTCTCTCCATAAAAGCTGCGGTGAGCGCTGTATCTCTGAACTTGCAGAGATACCATTGCATGGTGCAAAACCAAGAGCAGGAGCTGCTTTCTTTCTCCAGAAAGGCTGTGATTGTTGTATTCCTGACCTTAAAGGAGAACCATTCTGGGCTGTACAAACAAAGGCCAGAACATTCCATTTCTCGCCAGAAAGGCTGTGAGGCCTGCATAATTGCAACTACAGAGAAGACCAGTACAGACTGCAAACAGAGACTTTAACCTACAAGCTTGCTGTGAAGGAAGCTGTGCTAAAAGCAATAATCTGAAGCAAAGACTCGTTTTTCCTTTTCCTTTTGTTTTTTATCCCTTTCCACCACTCTGTGTTTGTCCTTCTTGCGGGTAAGTGTAGAGGATGGGGGCAGGTTAAAGTCTGGATTACCAATTAGCCAATAGTTAACCAGCTGTTTTTGCTGCATATTTCGTTGTCGTTTAGGGGCCGTTAATGGCTCATTTAAATATGCTGATTTGGATCTTGCCCATCGCAGGCAAGACCCAGGTTGCGACGTTGAAGACGTCGCCAATCTCGCGAGAGGCCTCTCGCACGATTCAACGGCCACGTCGCGGCACCACGTCGAGCGGGACAAGGTCACGGAACCCCTCCATGGCTTCAGGCCTCCCTCTCTCCTCCAACCCCACACCTCTCCGCGCTCATCTCATTCTGGCCTCTCGTGCATCCTCAATTGTAAATCACTCCAGCAATGGCCACCGTGCCTTCACTGCCCTCGTCCGAAGCTCTGGAATTCCATCGCGTAGCTTCCCCTCCCCTCCACCTCTGTCGTCCTTTAAACCCGACCTCAGTCTGTCCTCATATCTCCTTATGTGGCTCAGGGCATAATTTTGCTTTGTAATGCTCCTGAAAAGCATCATGGGACATTTTGTTATGGCAAAGAGGCGATATAAAAACTCGCTGTTGTTGATGTAATGCACACGGTCTATCCACAACAGCTGCATGGCTGACAAACACCCCTTTCTCAGCCGCAAAGCGGGGGGGTCTAGAATGTTACACTTGTGACAGGGGCTGTGGCACAGCGGTTAGCACTACTGCCTCACAGCGCCAGGGACCGGGGTTTGATTCCGGACTCGGGTGACTGTCTGTGCGGAGTCTGCACATTCTCCTCGTGTCTGAGTGTGTTTCCTCCGGGTGCTCCGGTTTCCTCCCACAGTCCAAAGGTGTGCAGCGTAGGTGGATTGGCCGTGATAAATTGCCACGTGGTGCCCAAAGATGTGCAGGTTACATGGGGCTACAGTGTCAGGGCGGGGGAGTGGGCCTAGTTAGGGTGCTCTTTCAGAGGGATGATGCAGAATCGATGGGCCAAATGTCCTCTTGCACTGTAGGGATTCCATGAAATATCTATCAGTTATTGCTCTATCCTTGATCAACCGCACTGAGCCCTGGCAAAAATGAAATCACCTCAAATCGAGGACGGAGGATGGGGGGAGAGCTGTCCACTTGTTGGACTCAAACCTGGCACAGAGGAAGATGTAATTGTTGGAGGGAAGCCAGGACATCGCTGCAGGTGTTCCTCAGGGTTGTGTGATGGGCCCAACTACCTTCAGTTGGTTCATCGATGATCTTTCCCCTAGCGTAAGGACAGAAGTGGGGGTTGTTCGCTGAAGATGGCGCAACGTGTACGACCATACGCAACTCCTCAAATACTGAAGTAATTCAGGTCCACATGTAGCAAGATCGGGACAACATTCAGGCTTGGGCTGATAACCGGCAAGTAACATTCATGCCACACAAATGTCAGGCAATGACTCATCGCCGTGTGCTCCTTCATATAAGAGCTCACACGCTCTCTTATCAGAGATGAAGACTATCCATACGGTCTTACCATAGCTGATAGTATGAACTGCAGTGCAGCAAATCTACTGATCTGACTGTTACAGTGGTAGTTAACTCACCTTACACGCAACATATTTCAACAAATGTTGGAACAACAAACCCTTTCCTTGACCTGGTGTAGACTTTCAGGATATTCAACACTGTTCCTCCTGACAAGTTTAAACTTCACCTCATTGAGCCTCCACAGCTGTTCTCGAATTTGCTTACAGGTCACTAAGCAGTCAGTGTAGAAATTTCAGATACAGAGGCGCGAAAAACATCATTGCACAACTTGATAGGCTTAATTGTGACCTGACGCTGTGCCAAACCGCTTGTTCTTTGCTTTGCAAAATATTTGCGATCGAAAGATTGTGGGATGCGCTGGGACAAAGAGTCCAAGAAGTGGCTTCCTATAGGACCCTGAGGTGCCTGAGGTTCTCAGTGAGTGGTTCACAGGATTAGTCCAGACTCCCCTTTTACACTCTTCCCGCTTGTGGTAGTCACCACTGTTGTATTATATTGTATATATGGGTATTACGGTAAGGCCCCTGTACTACAGGTACGGGGTAGATCCCTGCCTGCTGGCTCCGCCCAATAGGTGGAGTATAACTGTGTGTGCTCTCCGAACAGCAGCCATTTCATCAGCTGCTGTAGGAGGCCACACATCTCTGTGTAATAAAGCCTCGATTACATTCTACTCTCGTCTCGTCATAATTGATAGTGCATCACCGCTTTAACATGGCAATTCTTTAACACTCTCCCCAATGAAATTCCAATCGAAGTCAAACCAAATGTAACATGGGGCAGAGAATCAGCTGCCGCCAATTTCCCGCCAGGTCGGTTTAAATAGCTTTCTTTTGCTATTGCAAATTGTGCGATGGTAATGCTGACATTACAAGGGCTTTTATCACAGGGAGGCCTCGAAGAAAGTCTTAACCAAACTTCGATGCCCTGACAGAGCTGTGAGGTGGAGATGCCGGCGTTGGACTGGGGCGGGTACAGTAAGAAGTCTTACAACACCGGGTTAAAGTCCAACAGGTTTGTTTGGAGTCACTAGCTTTTGGAGCGTAGCTCCTTCATCAGGTTTGACTCGCCTGATGAAGGAGCTACTCTCCGAAAGCTAGTGATTCTAAACAAACCTATTGGACTTTAACCTGGTGTTGTAAGACTTCTTACTGATAGAGCTGATATAGTGGTTTCACGATGGAACGATGGCAGAGGGAGGTAGTGGCAGTGGCATAGTGGTAATGTCACTGAGCTAGTAAGCCAACGACCCAGAGCGATGCTCTGGGGTACCCAGGTTCCAGTCCTATCACAGCAGGTGATTAAATTTGAATTCAATCACAAATATGGAATTGGAAGTCAAATGGTGACCATGCAACTATTGCTGTAATGATCCCCCATTTTCCGGCACGGTGCGCCCTGGCCGGCAGCGGGATTCTCCATCCTGGCAGCCAGCCAATGGGGTTTCCCGTCGTGGTCACCCCCACGCCATCGAGAAATCCACGAGCGTGAGTGCGCTGCCGGCGAAACAGAGGACCCCTCTGACGGAGAATCCCGCCCAATGTCTCTCCAGGGAAAGAAATCTGCTGTCCTTACCAGGCCTGGCCTACATGTGACTCCAGGCGTACAGCAATGTGGTAAACTCTGAACTGACCCTCTGAATTGGCCAGCAAACCAGTCAGTTCAAGGGCAGTTAGGGATGTTGGCCCAGCCGGCGATGCCCACGTCCCCCTGACAGAAGTTTTAAAAAGTTGCTTTCTATGGTGAATGCACAGACTCCTTTGAGGTGAAGGAGGGGTGTGTGCTCTTCAATATATTCTTTGCTGCCATGTTTTCTGGGCCACTTGATAGATATGGTGATGCTTCCAAGTCAGAGCGGCTGGCAATCTCTTCAACCTGAGGTGACTGAAACCCTCGTCCAACGTTATCAGAAAGGACGAAAGCGGAACTGCTGTTTGCTGGTGTCTCTGCCCTCACACCGTGAGCTCGGCCTTCAAAGGATCAAGGGTTGTTTTGGCAAATGTGGCTGGCGACGATAGACTAGCCGCCACCTGAAGGAAAGCAGAGATGCTCCAGCAACCACCACCAGATCCTGACTATACCCCACCCACTGTAACTACAATGACACATCGGGAAAGCTGTAGATAACTTCACCTACCTCGGAAACAATCTCCAGAAATGTCTCCATTGGCAGTTTGACAGGGCTTTTTCCCAATAAGGCAAGAGACTGTGGAGGAAATAAGGTGCGGTATCACATTACCAATAAAACCTTCTGTGTTCAAAGTTGTGGTAATACCTGGTTCCTTTATGCCTGTCAGACATTGCCTCCCGACTGCCGATATATTAAGCCGTTGGGTAGGTTCCACACGTGACTTTTTCATAGAATTTACAGTGCAGAAGGAGGCCATTCGGCCCATCAGGTCTGCACCGGCTCTTGCAAAGAGCACCCTACCCAAGGTCCACACCTCCAGCCTATCCCCATAACCCAGTAACCCCACCCAACACTAAGGGCAATTTTGGCCACTAAGGGCAATTTATCACGGCCAATCCACCTAACCTGCACATCTTTGGACTGTGGGAGGAAACCGGAGCACCCGGAGGAAACCCACGCACACACGGGGAGGACGTGCAGACTCCGCACAGACAGTGACCCAAGCCGGAATCGAACCCGGGACCCTGGAGCTGTGAAGCAATTGTGCTATCCACAAGGCTACCGTGCTGCCCCTAGCATCATAGGCATCAAAAAGTAGGACAACACTGAGGTACTTCAAAGAGCCGAATTGAAACACTCATCATCAGGGCCCAGCTCAGATGGACTGACAATGTAATGCACATGGCTGAGAATAACATGCCTAAGGCAGTCATGTATAGGAACATAGGGATTAGGAGCAGAAGTGGGCAATTCAGCCCCTCGACCTGCTCCACCATTCAATCAGATCCTGGCTGATCTCTTCCTGGTCTCAAATCCACCTCCCTACCTGTCCCCATATCTCATTAACCCATTTTTAAAATCAGAAATATATCGATCTCCCTCGTGAAACTATTTAATGATTCAGATTCCACCGCACTATGGAGCAGCGAGTTCCAGAAATTCACCACCCTCTGCGAGAAGTAGTTCCTCCTCATCTCAGTTCTAAATCTACCGCCTCTCAGCCTATATCTGTGACCTCTCGTTCTAAATTGCCCCACAAAAGAGAACATTTGGTCTATGTTTACCTTATCATTCCATTTTAGTATTTTATATATCTCGATAGGATCCCCTCACATTCCTCTAAACTCCAGCAAGTATAAGTCCAATCTGTTTAATCTCTCTTCATACGTCAACCCCTTCATCAATCTGGTGAACCTCCTCTGAACTGCCTCCAATGCCGCAACATCCTTCCTCAAATAAGGAGATCGAAACTGGACGCAATACTCCAGATGTGGTCTCACCAACACCCTATACAATTGCAACAAGGGCGGCACGGTGGTGCAGTGGGTTAGCACTGCTGCCTCACGGCGCCGAGGTCCCAGGTTCGATCCCGGCCCTGGGTCACTGCCCGTGTGGAGTTTGCACATTCTCCCTGTGTCTGCGTGGGTCTCACCCCCACAACCCAAAAAAAGATGTGCAGGGTAGGTGGATTGGCCACGTTAAATCACCCCTTAATTGGAAAAAAAAAGAATTGGATACTCTTTAAAAAAAAAAAAATTTTTTTTAATTACAATACTTCTCTACTTTTATACTCCAGGCATTTTGCAAGAAACACTAATATTCCATTTGTCTTTCTTGTTGCATTTTGTATCTGCATACAGATTTTCGCTGATTCATGAACAAAGACATCCAGGTCCCTCTGCATTTTGAATCGGCTTTCCATTTAGTTAATAATTTGCCTGACTATTTGTTCAGCCAAAATGGATCGCACTCATCCACATTAAACTGCATCTGCCAGATTTTGGCCCACTCTCCTAGCCTGTCTATATCCGTCTGCAAAATCTGTATCTCCTCTTCACTGCCTGCTTTCTCACCTGTTTTAGTATCATCAGTAAATTTTTCTATGTTACACTCTGTCCCTACTTGCAGATCATTTGTATAGAGTGTAAACAGTTGAGGTCCGAGGACTGACCCCTGCGGCACCCCGCTAGTTACAGTTCACCAGCCAGAGAAGGACCCATTTAACCCGACCCTCTGTTTTCTGTCGGTCAGCCAATCCTCAATCCAATCTAGTATTCCACCCCCTGCGATCTCACCTTCTGGATCAGTCTTTTATGCAGCATCTTGTCAACCGCCTTGTCAAAAGTCTAGATATACCACATCCACAGGTTCCCCATTATCCGTCTTGCTGGTTACATCCTCAAAGAACTCAAGCAAGTTTGTCAAACATGTAGTAACAATTTAAACGTGGGTTACTGCCTGCGAGGTAGGCTGAGGTTACGGTTCAAGGGCTTCTTTAATTGGAACCAAAGGTAATGTGGTGTTCCCACCACAGACTGGGAGAAAATGCACAAGAAGGAACTAGATTGGGAGCATTCTCAAATGGTCATGTTTTTTAGCAAGCTCAAAAGACTGGGCAGTCCCAACAAAAATCAGGCAATTCATCCACTGTGGACAGCCATGCATGTCTGTAGTTGAGCTCCATAGCAACATTAGATTGCACAACAGATGTACTATGTACTCAAGAGCCTTGAAACTGAGGGCAAGCAGATAATAGTCTTTTATCATCTTTTATTATTGTCACAAGTAGGCTTACATTAACACTGCAATGAAGTCACTGTGAAAATCCCCTAGTCACCACATTCCGGAGCCTGTTCGGGTACACTGAGGGAGAATTCAGAATTCCCAAATTACCTAATAGCACGTCTTTCGGGACCTGTGGGAGGAAACCGGAGCACCCGAAGAAAACACACGGAGACACGGGGAGAACGTGCAGACTCCGCACAGGCAGTAACCCAATCCGGGAATCGAACCTGGGACCCTGGAGCTGTGAAGCAGCCACTGTGCTACCCACTGTGCTACCGTGCCGCCCTGATAGATGACTAATTGTAACTTGGGTGACAGCCAGTTTTCTAAGGACAGGAATCCTTGCACTCGGGTTGCCAACCCTCCAGGATTGGCCTGGTGTCTCCAGGAATTGGAGATCAGTCTCCAGGACACCATGGTGTGCAACCTTGGAGAAAAATCATCGAGGCATTGAATAAAGATAGTTTGTTTTTAATTTTCTTTGAACATGTCTCTTTACCAGATATAAAAATATTGAAAATGGGAGAGAAAAAAGACTGTTTGCTATTTCAATTCACTCCACCTGATATCAAGAAACAGCTGGATGCTGCAAAGGCTTTGGGCCTTGACAACATTCCGCCAATAGCCCTGAACACTGATGCTCCTCGACTTGAAACGTCCCTAACCAAGCTGATCCAGAACAGCTGCGACATTGGCATCTACCCGGAAATGCGGAAAATTGGCCAGGAACATCCCATCCACAAAATGCAGGACCAACCCAAGGAAGCCAATTACCACCCCCATCAGCCTCCTCCCGATTATCAGCAATGTGATGGAAGGACCTACCGACCGTGCTACCAAACGGCACTTACTCAGCAATAGCCAGCTCACTGACGCTCAGTTTGGGTTCTGCGCGGGTCGCTCAGCTCCTGATCCCATTCAAACCGTGGTGAAAACATGGAGAAAGGAGCTGAAACTGAAAACAGGAGGGAGGAATTGTTGTGATGTATCTTCAAGATGTGTGATTATATTTCCGATTTACAGCAGTAAAAGTGCCACACACCATGTGACTTCCGTACACTGCCGTACTGAAGAGAAGTCCTGTGCAGTGCAGATCTTTCTGTACATGGCGGAACCATTCATAGAGTCATACAGTTTAATAGCACAAAAAGAGGCCCTTGGGTCCACTGTGTCTACACAGACCATCAAACACCTATCCAATCTAATCTCATTTTCCAGCCTTGTATGGCTATGACGTTTTAAATGCTCATCTAAATGCTTCTTAAATGTTGTGAGGGTTCCCGCCTCTAATACCCGTTCAGGCATCGAATTCCAGAGTCCCACCATTGGCCTACAGGTACACAGGTCTCCCAAGGCATCAGTTCAAGTAGACAAGGTTGTAAAGAAAGCAGATGGAATGCTCTCCTTCATCGGCAGAGGTACAGAATATAAAAGTACGGATATAATGTTGGAATTGTGGTGGGTAAATCACCTGGACCGGATGGACTACACCCCAGGGTCCTAAAAGAGATAGCTGAGGAGATTGTGGCGGCATTAGTGATGATCTTTCAGGAATCACTGGAGGCAGGAAGGGTCCCAGAGGACTGGAATGTGGCCAATGTAACACCGCTGTTTAAGAAGGGAGGGAGGCAGAAGATGGAAAATTATAGGCCGGTTAGCCTGACTTCAGTCATTGGTAAGATTTTAGAGTCCATTATTAAAGATGAGATCACAAAGTACTTGGAAGTGCATGGTAAAATAGGACTGAGTCAGCACGGCTTTGTCAAAGAGAGGTTGTGTCTGGCAAATCTGTTACAGTTCTTTGAGGAGGTAACAAGGAAGTTAGACAAATGAGAACCAATGGACGTGATTTATTTAGATTTCAATAAGGCCTTTGACAAGGTGCCGCAGAGGAGATTGTTAAATAAGTTAAGAGCCCATGGTGTTCAGGGTAAGATCCTGGCATGGATAGAGGATTGGCTGACTGGCAGAAGGCAGAGAGTGGGGTAAAGGGGTCTTTTTCAGGATGGCAGCCGGTGACTAGTGGTGTGCCTCAGGGGTCGGTGCTGGGACCACAACTTTTCACAATATACATTAATGATCTGGAACAAGGTACTGAAGTCACTGTTGCTAAGTTTGCAGATGATACAAAGATACGCAGAGGGACAGGTAGTATTGAGGAAGCAGGGGAACTGCAGAAGGACTTGGACAAGCTAGGAGAGTGAGCAAAGAAGTGGCAGATGGAATACAATGTGGAAAAGTGTGAGGTTATGCACTTTGGTAGGACGAATGGAGCTGTAGACTATTTTCTAAATGGGGAAATGCTTAGGAAATCAGAAGCACAAAGGGACTTGGGAGTCCTTGTTCAAGATTCTCTTAAGGTTAACGTGCAGGTTCAGTCGGCAGTTAGGAAGGCAAATGCAATGTTCGCATTCATGTCGTGAGGGCTAGAATACAAGACCAGGGATATACTTCTGAGGCTGTATAAGGCTCTGGTCAGACCCCATTTGGAGTATTGTGGGCAGTTTTGGGGTGCGTATCTAAGGAAGGATGTGCTGGCCTTGGAAAGGGTCCAGAGGAAGTTCACAAGAATGATCCCTGGAATGAAGAGCTTGTCTTATGAGGGCTGGCATGGACGAAATGGGCCGAATGGCCTCCTTTTGTGCTGTAACTTTTGTATGATTCTATGATTCTGTTTTCTGGGTGAAAAGGTTTCTCTTCACATCCCCTCGCAATCACATGCCCCTTCCCTTAAATCAGTGCCTCCAGGTTATTGACCCCTCTATTGAGGAAAAAGGTTTCTTCCTGTCTGCTCTATTTATGTCCCTCATAATTTTGTATGCCTCGATCAGTTCACCCCTCAACCTTCTCTGCTCGAAGGAGAGAAACCCAGCCTAACCAGAATCTCAAATATTCATGAATAAATGATCCATGTTATTGTGTTACTGATCCGATCTTGAGTGGTCAGTAATTTTGTGTGCATAGTTGTAGTTATCATGGAGGTTAACAGAAGAGAGACTGTCCTTCACATTTGACTGCGAGTGGTTTCGACGAGCCCTGTCCAATTGACTTCAGGGGGAAACTCTACGCTGATCGCAGTCATACCTAGCACAAAGGATGTGATGGTTGGAGGTCAAACATCTCAGTCCAGGGTGTTGCTGCAGCAGTCCCTCAGGGTGGTGTCCTCGGCCCAAACTTCATCAATGCCTTCCCCCTCACACAAAGTCAGAAGTGAGGATGTCGCTGATGATTGAACAACGTTCAGGTCCATTTGCAATCCCTCAGGTACTGAGGCAGTCCGTGTCCATTATCAGCAATCCCTGGGCAACCTGGAGGTTTGGACTGATAAATGGCATGTGTTCCACTTGAGGTAGAGGGGGAAATAAATTCATTGCAACAGGACTACTCTGTAACAATTCTCATTTTCTGTTTTAACAAGGGATAAGGTTTGACCTTGACTAGCCGTGCTTCATACCAGAGGAATTTCTACCCTTTGGACAAACCGGCGGAAGCTTGCAAATCTCCAAAAGGAAAAGGCTCCAATGCCCCTTCCTGGAACTGCACAAAACCTCATTACATTTTGAAAGAAGAATTCTGGCCCCAGGGATTGTGCATCTCCGAGAACGAAAAGAATTCTGACTCCTATTAAACACCTCAAAGGTGGCAGCACGGTGGCGCAGTGGGTTAGCCCTGTGGCCTCACGGCGCCGAGGTCCTGGGTTCGATCCCAGCTCTGGATGTGGAGTTTGCACATTCTCCCCGAGTCTGCGTGGGCTTCGCCCCCACAACCCAAAGATGTGCAGGGTAGGTGGATTGGCCACGATAAATTGCCCCATAATTGGAAACAAAATGAACTGGGTGCTCTAAATTTTTTTTAAAAACACCTCAAAGATCCAGCCCTGGGAAGATACATCCTTTGTCCAACATTTAGGAGAAGCGGTGGGGGGTATGTCACAGGACACCCCCCCACCCATGCTCCAAAGAGAACAGGACTCCAGACAGCAGCCTGCACAGACCACCATCTTACCATCAAATAGGTAGCAGCAGAAGGAGCTCTGCCCAGGTACCATTGGCTAGCCCTCATCTACCAGCAGAGGGCAGTAGAGCGGAGCTGCTGATTGGCTGTTGCGGGGAAGTTTGCATACATCCGTGTGCTCTCCCTAACTTGAAGGTGTACATGAACAAGAGACCCCAGCTGTTCAAGTGAAGACAAGCATCCAGCAGAGGGCAGTAGGGCAGAGATGCTGATTGGCTGTTGCGGGGGAAATTTGCATACGTCCGTGTGCTCTCCCTAACTTGAAGGTGTACCTGAGCAAGAGACCCTAGCTGTTCAAGTGAAGACAAGCATCCAGCAGAGGGCAGTAGGGCAGAGCTGCCGATTGGCTGTTGCGGGGGAAATTTGCATACGTCCGTGTGCTCACCCTAACTTGAAGGTGTACTGAAGCAAGATACCCTAGCTGTTCAAGTGAAGACAAGCATCCAGCAGAGGGCAGTAGAGCGGAGCTGCTGATTGGCTGTTGTGGGGGAAATGTGCATACGTCCGTGTGTTTACCCTAACTTGAAGGTGGTTTGTGGAGGAGCTGATGTCAAGTGACACTTAAACACGAAACACTTCTTCAGTGTTTCCCTCCCTTCCCCTTCCTCTAACAAAAAAACCCCCAACCGCTGTAAAGATCAAGAGGAAGGCTCGAGGCAGGTAGAAGTAAAAAGAAGTTGAACCGTCACATTACAGCCTGCAGGTAAGGGATTGGCTGGTGACTGGTAAGTAGTTTTTCTATTATTTTCCCTCAGGTGTTATCGTGCGGGGTGCAGAGGTTGCTGAGTGAGTGCTTGCTGAGAACGGGAGTGAATAACAGGTAAGCTCTTTCTTTATTTTTCTTTCTTTTTATTTAGAAGGGATGGCAGGGAAGATAGTGCAATTTTCCTCCTGCAGAATGTTTGAGGTGAGGGACGACGTCAGTGTCCCTGCTGATTTCATCTGTGGGAAGTGCACCCATCTCCAGCTCCTCAGAAACTGGGTTAGGGAACTGGAGCTGGAGCTGGATGAACTTCGGATCATTCGGGAGGCAGAGGTGGTCATTGATAGAAGCTTCAGGGATGTAGTTACTCCAAAGAATAAAGATAGATGGGTGACGGTGAGAGGGGCTGGGAGGAAGCAGTCACTACAGGGATCCCCTGTGGTCATTCCCCTTAGTAACAAGTATACCGCTTTGGATACTGTTGGGGGGGGGGACTTACCAGGGGTAAGCCATGGAGTACAGGGGTACAGGTCTCTGGCACAGAGTCTGTCCCTGTTGCTCAGATTGGAAGGGGGGAGAGGAGTAGAGCATTAGTCATTGGGGACTCCATAGTTAGGGGGATAGATAGGAGATTCTGTGGGAACGAGAGAGACTTGTGGTTTGTGTGTTGCCTCCCAGGTACAAAGGTGCGTGATGTCTCGGATCGTGTTTTCGGGATCCTGAAGGGGTAGGGGGAGCATCCCCAAGTCGCGGTCCACATAGGTACCAACGACATAGCTAGGAAAAGGGATAGGGATGTAAGGCAGGAATTCAGGGAGCTAGGGTGGAAACTTACATCGAGAACAAACAGAGTTATTATCTCTGGGTTGTTACCCGTGCCACGTGATAGCGAGATGAGGAATAGGGAGAGAGAGGAGTTGAACACGTGGCTACAGGGATGGTGCAGGAGGGAGGGTTTCAGATTTCTGGATAATTGGGGCTCATTCTGGGGTCGGTGGGACCTCTACAAATGGGATGGTCTACACCTGGACCAGAGGGGTACCAATATCCTGGGGGGGAAATTTGCTAATGCTCTTCAGCAGGGTTTAAACTAGTTCAGCAGGGGCTTGGGAACCTGAATTGTAGCTCCAGTATACAGGAGGTTGAGAGTAGTGAGGTCATGAATAAGGTTTCAAAGTTGCAGGAGTGTACCGGCAGGCAGGAAGGTGGTTTGGAGTGTGTCTACTTCAATGCCAGGAGCATCCGGAATAAGGTGGTGAACTTGCAGCATGTGTTGGTATCTGGAACTTCGATGTTGTGGCCATTTTGGAGACATGGATAGAGCAGGGACAGGAATGGTTGTTGCAGGTTCCGGGGTTTAGATATTTCAGTAAGCTCAGGGACGGTGGTAAAAGATGGGGAGGGGTGGCATTGTTAGTCAAGGACAGTATTACGGTGGCAGAAAGGACGTTTGATGAGGACTCGTCTACTGCGGTAGTATGGGCTGTGGTTAGGAACAGGAAAGGAGAGGTCACCCTGTTAGGGGTTTTCGCTAGGCCTCCGAAAAGTTCCAGAGAAGTAGAGGAAAGGATTGCAAAGATGATTCTGGATAGGAGCGAAAGCAACAGGGTAGTTGTTATGGGTGACTTTAACTTCCCAAATATTGACTGGAAACTCTATAGTTCGAGTACTTTAGATGGGTCCATTTTTGTCCAATGTAGTGCAGGAGGGTTTCCTGACACAGTATGTAGATAGGCCAACGAGAGGCGAGGCCATATTGGATTTGGTGCTGGGTAATGAACCAGGACAGGTGTTAGATTTGGAGGTAGGTGAGCACTTTGGTGATAGTGACCACAATTCGATTACGTTTACTTTAGTGATGGAAAGGGATAGGTATATACCGCAGGGCAAGAGTTATATCGGGGGGGATAGGCAATTATGATGCGATGAGGCAAGACTTAGGATGCATCGGATGGAGAGGAAAACTGCAGGGGTTGGGCACAATGGGAATGTGGAGCTTGTTCAAGGAACAGCTACTGCGTGTCCTTGATAAGTATACACCTGTCAGGCAGGGAGGAAGTGGTCGAGCAAGGGAACCGTGGTTTACTAAAGCAGTCGAAACACTTGTCAAGAGGAAGAAGGAGGCTTATGTAAAGATGAGACATGAAGGTTCAGTTAGGGCACTCGAGAGTTACAAGTTAGCTAGGAAGGACCTAAAGAGAGAGCTACGAAGAGCCAGGAGGGTACATGAGAAGTCTTTGGCAGGTAGGATCAAGGATAACCCTAAAGCTTTCTATAGATATGTCAGGAATAAACAAATGACTAGGGTAAGAGTAGGGCCAGTCAAGGATAGTAGTGGGAAGTTTTGCTTGGAGTCCAAGGAGATAGGAGAGGTGCTAAATGAATATTTTGCGTCAGTATTCACACAGGAAAAAGACAATGTTGTCGAAGAGAATACTGAGATTCAGGCTACTAGACTAGAAGGGCTTGGGTTCATAAGGAGGAGGTGTTAGTAGTTCTGGAAAGTGTGAAAATAGATAAGTCCCCTGGGCCGGATGGGATTTATCCTAGGATTCTCTGGGAAGCTAGGGAGGAGATTGCTGAGCCTTTGGCTTTGATCTTTAAGTCATCTTTGTCTACAGGAATAGTGCCAGAAGACTGAAGGATAGCAAATGTTGTCCCCTTGTTCAAGAAGGGGAGTAGAGACAACCCCGGTAACTATAGACCAGTGAGCCTTACTTCTGTTGTGGGCAAAATCTTGGAACGGTTTATAAGAGATAAGATGTATAATCATCTGGAAAGGAATAATTTGATTAGAGATAGTCAACACGATTTTGTGAAGGGTAGATCGTGCCTCACAAACCTTATTGAGTTCTTTGAGAAGGTGAACAAACAGGTGGATGAGGGTAAAGCAGTTGATGTGGTGTATATGGATTTCAGTAAAGCATTTGATAAGGTTCCCCATGGTAGGCTACTGCAGAAAATACAGAGGCATGGGATTCGGGGTGATTTAGCAGTTTGGATCAGAAATTGGCTAGCTCGAAGAAGACAAAGGTTGGTGGTTGATGGGAAATGTTCAGACTGGAGTCCAGTTACTAGTGGTATACCACAAGGATCTGTTTTGGGGCCACTGCTGTTTGTCATTTTTACAAATGGCCTGGAGGAGGGTGTAGGAGGATGGGTGAGTAAATTTGCAGATGACACTAAAGTCGGTGGCGTTGTGGACAGTGCGGAAGGATGTTACAAGTTACAGAGGGACATAGATAAGCTGCAGCGCTAGGCTGAGAGGTGGCAAATGGAGTATAATACAGAAAAGTGTGAGGTGATTCATGTTGGAAGGAATAACAGGAAGACAGAGTACTGGGCTAATGGTAAGATTCTTGGCAGTGTGGATGAGCAGAGAGATCTCGGTTTCCATGTACATAGATCCCTGAAAGTTACCACCCAGGTTGAGAGGGTTGTTAAGAAGGCTTACGGTGTGTTAGCTTTTATTGGTAGAGGGATTGAGTTTCGGAGCCATGAGGTCATGTTGCAGCTGTACAAAACTCTGGTGCGGCCGCATTTGGAATATTGCGTGCAATTCTGGTCGCCGCATTATAGGAAGGATGTGGAAGTATTGGAAAGGGTGCAGAGGAGATTTACCAGAATGTTGCCTGGTATGGAGTGAAGATCTAATGAGGAAAGGCTGAGGGACTTGAGGCTGTTTTCATCAGAAAGAAGAAGGTTAAGAGGTGATTTAATTGAGGCATACAAGATGATCAGAGGATTGGATAGGGTGGACAGTGAGAGCCTTTTTCCTCAGATGGTGATGTCTAGCACAAGGGGACATAGCTTTAAGTTGAGGGGAGATAGATATAGGGCAGATGTCAGAGGTAGGTTCTTTACTCAGAGAGTAGTAAGGGCGTGGAATGCCCTGCCTGCAACAGTAGTGCACTTGCCAACACTAAGGGTATTTAAATGGTCATTGGATAGACATATAGGCTTATATTGTCAGGTGGGCCGTTGTTTGGGGGTGGGGGGGAGGATGGGATCGTTGTAGTTGGTAGGGGGATTGACATTGTATTCGTTACCGTTTACTGTTTGCCGGTGGAGTGTAAATTCTGAAGAAAATGTGAAAATGGAGAATAAATAAAAATATTTTTTAAAAAGGACTTCCAATTCTGGACTCACGTGAAACCATAACTTGTATTTTTATTGTGGTCAGGCAGGGTGTTGCTTTCTTTCCCTTGTCCCTCTTTCAATGTGTGAGGGCGAAAGGAACGGACATTGCAAAAGGCCATTCCGCATTGTGTGCGTGTGTGAAATATACCAACCCCTTGTTTTATCTTATCTTGGGTTTGCAAAAATTGGTGAGGTGGTAAATGGTGAGGAGGATGGCCTTAGATCAATAATAATAATAATGAAAATAATAATAATAATCGCTTATTGTCACAAATATCAATAATAATCAATAATAATAACAATAATCGCTTATTGTCACAAGTAGGCTTCAATGAAGTTACTGTGAAATGCCCCTCGTCACCACATTCCGTCGCCTGTGCGGGAAGGCCGGTACGGGAATTGAACCCGCGCTGCTGGCATTGTCCTCCATTACAAGTCAGCTGTTTAGCCCACTGTGCTAAACCAGCCCCTAGGCTGGATTACAGGTGGATGTAGACGAGCTGGTCAGATGGGCTGATCAGTGGCAAATGGAATTCAAACTGGATAAGTGTGAGGTGATGCACTTGGGCAGGACAAACGGCAGGACCCTGGGAAGCACCGAGGATCAGAGGGACCTTGGTGTGCATGTACACCCGTCCCTTATGGTAGCAGAGCAGGTGGATACAGTGGTTAAGAAGGCAGATGGTATATTTGCTTTTATTATCAGAGTCCTGCAGTTTAAGAGCAGGGAGGTTATGCTGGAACTGCATAAAACGTTGGTTAGGCCATAGCTAGAGTATTGTGTGCAGTTCTAGAATCCACATTATAGGAGGGATGTGATCGCACTGGAAAATGCAGAGGAGGTTTACCAGGATGTTACCTGGGCGGGAGAGTTTTAGTTATGAAGAGAGATTGGATAGACTTGGATTGCTTTCCTTGGAGCAGAGGAGACTGAGGCGGGACATGACTGAGATGTATAAAATTATGAGGGGCATGGATAGAGTAGACAGGGAGAAACCTTTCCCCTTGGTGGAGGGATCAATGATCAGGGGGCAGAGATTTAAGGTCAGGTGCAGGAGGTTTCGAGGGGATGTGAGGAAAGCCTTTCACCCAGAGGGTGGTGGGAGTCTGGAACTCGCTGCCTGAAAGGGGGGTGGAGGCAGAGACCCTCGTAACATTTAATAAGTATTTAGATGTGCACTTGCGGCGCCAAGGGGCACAAGGCTAGGGACCAAGTGCTGGGAAATGGGATTAAAATACTTAGGTAGTTGTTTTTTGACCTGCGCAGATGGGATGGGCCGATGGGCCTTTTCTAAATCGCTGCCTTTGAAAGCAGACCAAGGCAGGCTAGCAGCGCGGTTCGATTCCCGTAACAGCCTCCTCGAACAGGCGCCGGAATGTGGCGACTAGGGGCTTTTCACAGTAACTTCCTTTGAAGCCTACTTGTGACAATAAGCGATTTTCATTCATTTCATTCTATTGGTGTGCAAATTGTTGTTAGAAAATTGGAACACACCAAATTTAAGGTTTGAGGGACAATCCACCACCATTTATAAAGGTGGAAATCAAAAACATCTGTTTGTTTACAGATGTGCAGTGAGAGGAGAAATCAGGACTGTTTAAATTAATTCCCTCCTACCCCTAACACAAGTAACATTTGTGTCACACAAGTGACAGGCAATGACCATCTCCTGCAAGGGTGAACCTAAGCATCTTCCATTGACACTCAATGACATTATCAGCACTGAATACCCCACTATCAACACCCTGTGGGCTACCATTGATCAGAAACTGCACTTGACAAGCTATTTAAATACCGTGGCGACAAGGGTAGGTCAGAGGTTGGGAATTCTGTGGAGAACAACTCACCACCTGACCCTCCAAAGCCTGTCCAACATCGCCAAGGCACAAGTCAGGAGTGTGATGGAACACGCTCCACTTGCCTGGATGAGTGCAGCTCCAACAACTCAACACCATCCAGGATAAAGCAGCCCGTTAGGTCAACACCCCATCCGCCAACGTAAACATTCACTCCATCCATCACCGGCGCACAGTGGCAGTCGTGTGCGCCATGTCCACAATTCACCGCAGCAACTCACCAAGGCTCCTTTGACAGCACATTCCAGAAGAACTAAGTTAATATCTTCATTGTTTTTCATCAATTCCTTGACTGTTCAAACTCCTCTTTTTTAAATTCATTTATGGGATGTGGGCGTCGCTGGTTAGTCCAGCATTTATTGGCCATCGCTAGTTGGCCTTCAGAAGGTGGTGAGCTGCCTTCTTGAACCGCTGTAGTCCCTGAGGTGTAAGTGCACCAACTGTGCTGTTCGGGAGGGAGTTCCAGGATTTTGACCCAGCGACAGTGAAGGAACGGCCGATATATTTCCAAGTCGGAGTGGTGAGGGTCTTGGGTGGGAACCTCCAGGTGGTGGGGTTCCCAGGTATCTGCTGCTCTTGTCCCTCGAGAATGATAGTAGTCGTGGGTTTGGAAGGTGCTGCCTAAGGAGCCTTGGTGATTCTGCAGTGCATCTTGTAGATGGTACACACGGCTGCTACTGTTCGTCAGTGGTGGAGGGAGTGAATGTTTGTGGAAGGGGGAGCAATCAAGCTTTGTCCTGGATGGTGTCGAGCCTCTTGAGTGTCGTTGGTGCTGCACTCATCCAGGCAAGTGGAGAGTATTCCATTACACTCCTGACTTGTGCTTGTAGATGGTGGACAGGCTTTGGGGGGGGTCAGGAGGTGAGTTACTCGCCAAAGGATTCCTTGCCTTTGATGCCCTGGTAGCCACAGTATTAATATGGCTCGTCCAGTTCAGTTTCTGATCAATGGTAACCCCCAGGATGTTGAATTAATGAGGAATTAAGAGGTAGTAATGCCATTGAATGTCAAGGGGTGATAGTTAGATCCTCTCTTGTAGGAGATGGTCATTGCCTGGCACTTGTGTGGCACGAGTGTAACTTGCCACTTGTCAGCCTCAAAACTGGATATCGTCTAGGTCTTCATTATCTGAGGAGTCCTGACTGGTGCTGAACATTGTGCAGTCATCCGCAAACAAGCCCACTTCTAGCCTTATGATGGAGAGGAGGTCATTGATGAAGCAGCTAAAGATGGTTGGGCCTAGGACACTACCCTGAGGAACTCCAGCAGTGATGTCCTGGAGCTGAGATGATTGACCTCCAACCACCACAATCATCTTCCTGTGTGCCAGGTCTGACTCCAACCAGCGGAGAGTTTCCCCCTTGATTTCCATTGACTTCAGCTTTTTTCCGCTTGTCTATTCGACTGAGAATATCTGGGTGAACGAGTCACATGAATGAAACCGCATTCCTGCATAAAGTTATGAGGATCGTCGTCTGATGCCACAACGTCCACCTGACGCAAAGGTTCTTCTTGGTAATGTAATGACCATCTCCACCGTGATGAGGAGTGGTTGAGGACTCTATTGGAGTTCAGAAGGATGAGGGGAGATCTTATTGAAACTCTCAGGATACTGCGAGGCCTGGATAGAGTGGACCTGGAGAGGATGTTTCCACTGATAGGAGAAACTAGAACCAGAGGACACACTCTCAGACTAAAGGGACGATCCTTTAGAACAGAGATGAGGAATAATTTCTACAGCCAGAGGGTGGTGAATGTGTGGAACTCTTTGCCGCAGAAGGCTGTGGAGGCCAAATCACTGAGTGTCTTTAAGACAGAGATAGATAGGTTCTTGATTAATAAGGGGATCAGGGGTTATGGGGAGAAGGCAGGAGAATGGGGATGAGAAACACAATTACCATGATTGAATGGCGGAGCAGACGCAATGGGCCGAATGGCCTACTTGTGGTCCTATGTTTTTTGTTGTTATGCTGAAGTGCTATGACTTCAAACCTTCAGGAATAGTAATCAATGACGCTGATGAAAAATCACCTTTAAACTGAAGTAAATCAGTTCCAAGGCGTTACTGTGGCCTCAACGGGAAAGTGGAGGGAGCCAGTGTTTCGTTCGGCTGTTGGCTATTCATTGCGCACGCAAGGCAATTCATGATTAACTCCTCGTGGGAGTGGCTGATGCCTGACCACCAGACTGCAATAGCGGGCTCTTGCTCTGCATTGTGGTATTATCAGGTATTGCAGCACCCGAGAGGCTGAAGTTCCATTGGTCAAACCTGGGGGTTTACCATTGGCTGTATAGTATGTAGCTCCGCCCAGATAGGCGGGGTATAAGGGTCGGTGCCTCATTCTGTACCTGAGCTGCTGAGGAACAGTTCTAGTCTATTAAAGCCTTCAGTTTAACCTCGTCTTTGCAGTAATTGATCGTGTATCAATTTAATAGACTACACTAAAGTAGAGAAGATAGATCTCTGAATCAAGCCGGAGTGTCTGCAACTCAGTCCCCACACGGCGAACTCAGCGGCGATTTTTAAGCACTGGCTGGCGTGCTTTAAAGGCTAGCTCGAGACGGCCGGAGACACCCCCTCAGGAGAACAGAAACTGCATCTCCTGCACTCGAGAGTAAGCCCTGGAATCTTCTCCCTCATCGAGGAGGCGGAGGACTATGATGATGCGATCGAACTGTTAAAGGGACATTATATCCGCCCAGTAAATCAGGTCTACGCACGTCACCTGCTTGCAACGAGGCGAAAAAGCCCGGGGGAATCGTTGGGGGAGTTCTACCGCGCGCTACTGGTGCTGGTTAGAAGCTGTGGCTGCCCGCAAGTTTCGGCGAGCGACCACATGGAACTCCTAATCCGGGATGCCTTCGTAGCAGGTATGAGCTCCTCAGAGATGTGCCAGCGTCGTTTAGAGAAAGACACCCTGGGACTTAGGGAGGCACGGGCCCTGGCAGGGTCCATGGATGTTGCCTCCAGGAATGCACAATCCTACGTGCCCGACCGCGCGGCGGCCCCCTGGGCAGCGTGGAATCCCGCAGCGGCAGCCCCACAGACCTTCCCGCTGTCCCCGCAGGCCTGTGCTGTAAGGCGGCCCGCCAACCCCGATAGGCCCCGCTGTTTCTTCTGCGGGCAAGAAAAACACCCCCGCCAGCGCTGCCCGGCCCGCACATCCACCTGCAAAGGGTGCGGCAAGGAGGGCCATTTTGTGGGGGTCTGCCAGGCACGAGCGGTGGCCGCGGTCTCCAGCGGCGACTCCGGGCTGCCACAGCGAACTGCCCCTCGGGCCCCAGGCGGCCAGCAGTCACTGCCACCACCGTATCCTAGGGCCACGTGCGGCCCACGGGCGCTGCCACCTTGTTCCCCGGACACCGCGCTGGACGGATGGGCGCCGCCATTTTGTCCATCTCCGACCACCATGTGCGACCCATGGGAGACGCCATCTTGGATGGGGCCCCAGGACCCCAGCCCGGCCGACTATACACTGCCCAATCAAAATTAACTGTGTCTCGCCTCGGTGACTCTGGGCCCAACTCAACATCGAATACTCTCAACAGCAACGACGACGGTCTTCATCAACGGCTATGAGACGTCCTGCCTGATCGACACGGTAAGGCGCTGTTCACTTTTTACCCATCCTGTAAATCAAAGAATCTCCCTGGCCTCCGGTTCCCACTCAGTGGAGATAAAGGGGTTCTGCCTAGCAAACCTCACAGTCCAAGGAAGGAAATTCAACAATTTCCGCCATTATGTCCTTCCGCACCTCTGCGCGGCTACACTCCTGGGGGTGGACTTCCAATGTAACCTGCAAAGTCTGACCTTCAAATTCGGCAGCCCTATACCTCCCCTTAATGTCTGCGGCCTCGCGACCCTTAAGGTCGACCCACCTTCCCTGTTTGCGAACCTCACCCCGGATTGCAAACCCGTCGCCACCAGGAGCAGACGGTACAGTGCCCAGGACCGAACCTTTATTAGGTCAGAGGTCCAAAGGCTACTGAGGGAAGGGGTCATTGAAGCGAGCAACAGTCCCTGGAGAGCTCAAGTAGTGGTGGTAAAGACCGGGGAGAAACATAGGATGGTCATTGACTACAGTCAGACCATCAACAGGTTTACGCAGATGGACGCGTACACTCTCCCCCGCATATCCGACCTGGTAAGCATTATAAGGTCTTATCCACGGTGGATCTCAAGTCCGCCTACCACCAGCTACGCCTCCGCATGAGCGACCACAAATACACTGCCTTCGAGGCAGATGGGCGACTCTATCATTTTTTAAGAGTTCCCTTCGGTGTCACTAACGGGGTCTCGGTCTTCCAACGCGAGATGGACCGAATGGTTGACCGGTACGGCTTATGCGCAACGTTCCCGTATCTCGATAACGTCACCATCTGCGGCCATGACCAGCAGGACCACGACACCAACCTCCAAAAATTGCTCCAGACGGCTAAAATCCTTAACTTAACGTACAATAAGGATAAATGCGTATTTAGCACCGACCGTCTAGCCATTCTCGGCTACGTAGTGCAAAATGGAGTTATAGGCCCCGACCCCGAACGCATGCGCCCCGTCATGGAGTTCCCCTTCCCTCACTGCCCCAAGGCCCTGAAGCGCTGCCTCGGGTTTTTGCTACTACGCCCAGTGGGTCCCTAACTACGCAGACAAAGCCCGACCCCTGATCCAGTCCACAACCTTCCCCCTGTCGATGGAGGCCTGCCAGGCCTTCAGCCGCATCAAAGCAGACATTGCAAAGGCCACAATGCACGCCATCGACGAGACCCTCCCCTTCCAGGTCGAGAGCGATGTGTCCGACGTAGCTCTGGCGACCACCCTCAACCAAGCGGGCAGACCCGTGGCCTTCTTCTCCCGGACCCTCCAGGCTTCGAAATCCGCCACTCCTCAGTCGAAAAGGAGGCCCAGGCCATAGTGGAAGCTGTGCGACATTGGAGGCATTACCTGGCCGGCAGGAGATTCACTTTCCTCACGGACCAATGGTCGGTTGCTTTCATGTCCGATAATGCACAGCGGGGCAAGATAAAAAACGATAAGATCTTGCGATGGAGGATCGAACTCTCCACCTACAACTACGAGATCTTGTATCGTCCCGGGAAGCTAAACGAGCCTCCTGACGCCCTGTCCCACAGCCCATGTGCCACCGCACAAGTGGACCGCCTCCGAGCCCTCCACGAGGACCTCTGCCACCCGGGGGTCACTCGCTTTTTCCACTCCATTAAGGCCCGCAACCTGCCCTACTCCATCGAGGAGGTCAGGACAGTCACCAGGGACTGCCAAATCTGCGCGGAGTGCAAACCGCACTTCTACCTGCCAGAGAGGGCGCACCTGATAAAGGCTTCCCGTCCCTTTGAACGCCTCAGCATGGACTGCAAAGGCCCCCTCCCCTCCACCGACCGCAACACGTATTTCCTGAACGTGATTGACGAATACTCCCGGTTCGCCTTCGTCATCCCGTGCCCCGACATGACCGCCACCACCGTCATCAAGGCCCTCCAGGGTATCTTTGCACTGTTCGGGTTCCCCGCTTACATACACAGTGATAGGGGGTCCTCCTTTATGAGCAACTAACTGCGTCAATTCCTGCTCAGCAAGGGCATCGCCTCAAGCAGGACGACCAGTTACAACCCCCGGGGAAACGGGCAGGTAGAGAGGGAGAACGGAACGGCCTGGAAGACCGTCCTGCTGGCCCTACTGGTTGTTGTTGAACAAGGAAGCTGTGGGTGGACTCTGGTCAGTCATCAAGAAGAAATCCCAATCATTCGTGACACTAAAATTGGAATAACCTCTCACGCAGCAGCTACCAAAACAGATTATTTTAATTCTATAACGGTGCAATGTTATTTGGCTTTTGGTATTTAGTTCCAGCAGCCAACGTGGCAAAGCTAAACAAGGAGGTTTGGAATAGACATGAGGGAAGCCTCTGCCTCGACAGTTGCCCATTACGGGAATCCCTGGACAGCTTTCCCCGGGCATTGTGCCCACGGTTTACCAATGAACGTAGCTGCCAGAAAAGGCTGCCTCAACTAATGGAACCGTCACAAATGAACTTACCGCTTGCTGCACAGCTGGCCTTAGCTCACACTCACTCCGAAGGCTTTCTGCCCATTTATTTCCACTTTCTTTGCCCACGTGGAACTGCAACAGGAAATGGACAGCTCGCCTGGGGATCAGGCCTTAAGCATCAGCCATTTAGGCCACACACACACATCCTCTCCCAGTTTGCGCCGATCAATTCTGCCACATCACTGCCCATATGGCCATGTCTGTCACAAAATATATAATAAAGAAGGTGACAGCTAGAAGAATGGATGTGGCAACCACAGAACGCGATTTAGAGTTTTGACTGCATTGTAAAAACTGCAATATGTATGAGCTGCGGCTCATCTGAGTCCCAAACGAGAGAACTGAGCACGTAATCCAGGTTGAGGCTCCAGTGTAGTACTGAGGGAATGCCGCTTGGTCACAGGCGCCATCTTTCAGATGAGCAATTAGATTGAGGCCTCGTATGCCCTCGGAGGCCTAGTATGGCCTCTGAGGCTTTGTATGTTAAAGATGTGATGTTAAAGATTTCCCGGCTTCACTTGAAGAAAAGCAGGGGGATTTTCCTCAACTTCGTACTTACCGATTAACCATCATTTACCACCTTGAACGAATCGTCTCTTCATTTATTTAATCGCTGCGTATGGGAGCTTGCTGTGCGTAAATTGGCCGCCTTCCCCTTCTATTCATAGACATAGAATAACCGTGACCTTGCCCAGTATTCCCCACATCCTGAAATAAATAAGAGGCTTTTATACCCAACAACCTTGCAAACAGGAAATAATTACAGTCTTTGACCAAAGAAAATAAAAGGGCCGGTAATTATCTATTGTCACCTCAAAGTAAGTCACTGCCTGAGTGTAAATCATCAACATCAGACCAGAATAATCCTTATTACAGCTGCAGCAGCATTAGCGAAGATAAGTTCTTTAACTACTTTAGTGAGGCATTTTTGCATCTTGGCTGGTACTGATTGTGCTGGCTTGCGGTTGTAATGCAAGAACATAGTCAGACGACTGAACATACGATCCCTGATCGTCTGGATGCCATCCAGTGTAAACCAACACTGCGTGACGACTGTTTGCCAGTAACACAGGCACTGTGCAGAGGGGGTGCGAGAGAAGCAGTTTGCCAAGGAAGACGCCTTACTGAGGTGGTTACATGTGCTTGTGTTACAGACAGGTGGTGGGTGGGTGGGGGGGGGTAGCTTAAACAGCACCAATTCCTCCCTTCAACACCTTACCAAAGACAGAAAGGTGTTTTTGATTTGTTTCCCTCTCTTTAAGCGGCGGCTTATTCCCCGACCCCTCGGTGCTGGCATGGTCCAATTTCCCATGAATGACCCCACAACTCGAGCTACGATGAAATCAGAGGGTTAGTTTATTTGCACACACTCAAAACGCGGAAAGAGGGTTTGCAACTTCCCCTCAGCATTCGGAGAGGGAAAGAGAAAAGAAAGTTCTACAATAAAGAGACCACAGAGTAATAAAGTATTGCTTCACATGGGCTCCGGAGTCCAGAATCAAGGTCCAATGAAGTATTCCTTCACAGAGGTCAGTGGGTGGAAAACCGACACTGGATAATTCTTTAAGCTAGTAAATGGGGGAGGGGGGGGGAGGCCTCGGGAGAAGTCGATACCGTTTCACAGGAGTGTTATCAAACAAAATTGAGCCACATAAGAGTACAGGTGACCAGATTGGGGTAGTCAACCCTTCCGGAGAGGCCAGGTGTGGTAATACCAGGTATTGCAGTACCTGAGAGGTGGATGACCATTGGCTAGACCCAGGAGTCTACCATTGGCTGATGTACATAGCTCCGCCCTGAGAGGCGGAGTATAAGAACCAATGCTGTCCCAGCAGCCTTCACTTTCTGTATCGAAGCTGCTGGGGAATAGTTCTAGCAGATTAAAACCTATTCGTTGTGACTCACCTTGTCTTGAGAGTAATTGATTGCGCATCAGTTTAATCTGCTGCAACTTCAGTGAAAGGATGGATCTCCGTATCAAACCGGAGTGCCTTCAGCTCAGCCCCCATGCGGACAACTCTGCTGCTATCTTCAAACATTGGCTGGCGTGTTTTAAGGGCTACCTCGACACGGCCGCCGGCACCCCCACGGAAAGACAAAAGTTGCACCTTCTACGCTCGCGGGTCAGCCCTGGGATCTACCCTCTGATCGAGGAGGTGGAGAATTATGCTGCAGCGATCGAGCTGCTAGAAGGACATTATATCCGCCCTGTGAACCAGGTCTACGCCCATCACCTGCTGGCAACTAGGCAGCAAAGCCCCGAAGAAACGTTGGAAGACTTCTACCGGGCGCTGCTGGTGCTGGGCCGAAACTGTGGCTGCCCGCCAGTTTCGGGGAACGAGCACACGGAACTTTTGATCAGGAATGCTTTCGTGGCAGGTATGACCTCCCCCGATATCCGCCGAAGGCTACTAGAAATGGACACACTGGGACTTACTGAGGCACGGGCCATGGCGGGGTCCATGGACGTTGCGTCTAACAACGCGCTGGCTTTTGCTCCCGGACGTGCGGCGCCCCCCTGGGCTGCGTGGCACCCCGTTGCGGCAGCCCCTCAGACCTTCTCTCTAACCCCGCAAGCCCGCGCGGCGAGACGGCCAGCTACCGCCGCCGGACAACACTGTTTCTTCTGCGGGCAGGCGAATCATCCCCGCCCGCGATGCCCGGCCCGCATCGCCACCTGCAAAGGGTGCGGCAAGAAGGGCCACTATGGCGGGGTCTGCCAGGCCCGCGCCGTGGCCGCGGTCTCCAGCGTCTTATCGGCAGCCCCCTTTTCAGGCCCCGGCAGTCCAGCGCCCACCGCCACCCCCCTACCCTCAGGCCGCGTGCGACCCCCCCGGGCGCGGCCATATTGTCCCCCCACCCGGCCACGACGCTGGACGGATGGGCGCCGCCATTTTGTCCCCGGACTCCATGTGCGACCCATGGCTGACGCAATCTTGGATGGGGCCCCAGGCCCCCAGCACAGCCGACTACACGCTGCCCGACCAGAACTCTCCATTACTGCAGCTGGCCTCGGTGACTCTGGACCAGAGTCGGCCCCGGACGATTGCGAAAGCTACAACGACGATCTCCATCAACGGCCATGTGATGTCGTACTTGATCGACTCTGGGAGCACGGAAAGCTTTGTTCATCCCGACACGGTAAGGCGCTGTTCTCTTGTCACCCATCCCGTAAATCAAATGATCTCCCTGGCCTCCGGGTCACACTCGGTGGAGATAAAGGGGTTCTGCCTAGCGAACCTCCCTGTCCAAGGCCGGGAATTCCACAATTTCCGCCTGTACGTCCTGCCGCACCTCTGCGCAGCCACCCTCCTTGGGCTGGATTTCCAGTGCCATCTGCAAAGCCTGACTTTTAAATTTGGCGGCCCTATACCCCCCCCTTACTGTCTGTGGCCTCGCGACCCTTAAGGTCGACCCGCCTTCCCTGTTTGCGAACCTCACCCCGGATTGTAAACCCGTCGCCACCAGGAGCAGAAGGTACAGTGCCCAGGACCGGACCTTCATCTCCCCCATATAGCTGACCTGGTGAACAGGATCGCGCAATACAAGGTTTTCTCTACAGTGGATCTCAAGTCTGCCTACCACCAGCTACCCCTCCGTAATGGTGACCGCCAGTACACTGCCTTCGAGGCAGATGAGCGGCTCTATCACTTTAAGGGTTCCCTTCGGTGTCACGAACGGGGTCTCGGTCTTCCAACGTGAGATGGACCGAATGGTTGACCGCTACATCATACGCGCAACGTTCCCGTATCATGATAAGTCACCATCTGCGGCCATGACCAGCAGGACCACGACACCAACCTCCGAAAATTTCTCCAGATCGCGAATATCCTTAATCTGACTTACAATAAGGATAAATGCGTGTTTAGCACCGACCGTCAAGCCATGCTAGGCTACGTAGTGCGAAGTGGAGTCATAGGCCCCGACCCTGAGCACATGCGCCCCCTCATGGAGTTCCCCCTCCCTCACTGCCCCAAGGCCTTAAAGCGCTGCCTGGGCTTCTTTAGCTATTATGCACAATGGGTCCCTAATTACGCAGACAAGGCTCGACCCCTGATCCAGTCCACAACCTTCGCCCTGTCGACGGAGGCCTGCCAAGCCTTCTGCCGCATCAATGCAGACATTGCAAAAGCCACGATGCGCGCCATCGACGAGTCCCTCCCCTTCCAGGTCGAGAGCGATGCGTCCGACGTAGCTCTGGCAGCGACCATCAACCAAGCGGGCAGTCCTGTGGCTTTCTTCTCCCGCAACCTCCATGCTTCCGAAATTCGCCCAGGCCAGAGTAGAAGCTGTGCGACATTGGAGGCGTTACCTGGCCGGCAGGAGATTCACTCTCCTCACGGACCAACGGTCGGTTGCCTTCATGTTCGATAATGCACAGCGGGGCAAGATTAAAAACGACAAGATCTTGCGGTGGAGGATAGAACTCTCCACCTACAATTACGAGATCTTGTACCGTCCCGGGAAGCTGAACGAGCCTCCTTATGCCCTGTCCCACGGCACTTGTGCCACCGCAGGAGGTAATCTCCACCCCCTCCGTGATTCTCCGGTCCCCTGGACTGGGAATCACGTGGGCGCGGATCGCTTCTGATATTTACCAGCGTGGCCCTGATGTGGTGGACCTTGCAGTGGGCCAGGGGAAGAACCCCTTTAGGGGGGTTGCCTCCAGAGTCCTTCTGAGGGCCAACTTCCCCCCCCCCCCCCCAACAATCACTACCTTCCCACCCCATCCTCTACCAGGCCCCCCACTACACACACCCCCAGGGACCCCATTAATAGGGAGACTCACCCCCAGGGGCTCTGTGAATAGCGAGACCCCCCCCCGGGGACCCCCTAACTGAAGGAATCCCCCACAGAGACCCTTAACTAAAGGGACCCCATAGGGGCCCCAACTTAAGGGCCCCCCCCCCACCCCCGCCCACAGGGATCCCCTGACTGGAAGAACCTCCCCACAAACTGTCCCCCCTCCCCACAGATCTCATCCCTCCCCCAGAAAAGAGACTCCTGTCAGGAAGCTAGAGAGCAGTCCAGCCAGGGGCAGGAACACTTACCTGGAGGCTCCATGTGTCCATTCCTCGAAGGAGTACAGCTGTGACCTGTGTTTCAATCCTGCAGGTCCATTAGCTGCAAGTAATTCATAACGTTCTAGTAGTGGGCGGTGATTGACAGCTTCCAAAAACCAGCTGCAGCCTTGATTCATTCATCTCCCTTCATGGGTCAGAGATTCTAAGTGGTGAAACCCCAATATTTACAAATGACAACCACATCAAAGAGAGGTAAGTGCATTGCAAGCATTCCGCGTATGATTGCAATTCACTTATCGCTCTTTCATGTGTTTGTTGTTTGTAAAACATTGGGGTTTCGCCACTTAGAGAGGGCGGCCAGTTGGGTCACCCCCCCCCCCCGTATTTGGGGGAGGGGGGGGAACCCAGGCAATCCAGGGGTGGGGAGGGCTGCTTTCTGGTGCCATGGGGGGGGGGGGCAGTGGTCGGATGCAGGGCTTCGCTATTGGCCCCCTTTGCATTCCCCACCATGCATAAATCTAAATAAATGCCTAGGATGGGAATAGAGGGATACGGACCCCGGAAGTGTGGACGATTTTAGTTTAGACGGGCAGCATGGTCGGCGCAGGCTTGGAGGGCCGAAGGGCCTGTTCCTGTGCTGTACTTTTCTTTGTTCTTTGTTCTTTATGGCAAGGGATGCAGAATTACTTCCCGATTTGCGTACCCAAGGGGAACATAAATCGGTTGCAATTCTCCACAGTCGGGAGAACATAGGGCAGGATTTTCCAGTGCCGGACGCCGAAATCGGGAACTGCGATCGGGCGGGGAATAGTTCCTGACGCCGAAATCGCGGCAGGCACCGTTCTGGCGCCGAATCGCGATTCTCCGCCCCCTCGTAATCAGCGCCATGGCAACGTGCATCATGCACAGTTTGCATCTCATTTCCGGGCCCACCCACGACGCTCTGCCTCCGATAGGCCGAGTTCCCGACGGCAGGGGTCACGGGTGGCCTCAAAGCTCGTGAGCCTGGCTGCGGAGAGAAAGAGAGGGCAGCGTCCAGCACAGCCCTACACCGTCAACAGTCGCGCCGCTGGCCATGGGGGCTTCTGCCAGGGCTGGGGGGGAATGGTAGGGGGTGGCCAGGAGGTGAGCTGTGGGGTTGGGGTGAACGGGTATGTGGCGCAGCACAACCGGAGCCACCTTTGCGGGCACGATTGGTGCCTGTGGGGGGGGGGGGGGGGTGCACGTGTACGCAAGGCTGCAGCTTGTCAGCCCTGCGCGTAACCAGCACGGACCCGGCGATTCCCCCGCCGTTTTCCGTGTCCTCTGCCGGTTTTTCACGCGCCGTCAGTGCCAGCCCCTCACCGCTAGCAGAATCGGTGCGGGTGCCGTGACGATTTTTCCGTCGCGGGACTCCATGGATCCTCCGTCGGCATCAACACTTAGTCGCAGGAATGAAGATTTCAGCAAATCGTCTCTCAAAGGGAGAATTCGCCGCTTGGACTCCCGAAGTCAGGAGTGGAGGCATGGAACGGGAGTGGGGACAGAGGTTGGTGGGGGGGGGGGGGGGGGGGGGTGGGGGGGGGGGGGAGCGGGGGGGGGGGGGGGGGCAATATCGGCGGTATGCCAGCGTGTCACTATTGGGGATGCTGTTCCCATAACCAACCATTTTAATTCAAGGTGAGCTCTAGTCCCAAGAGGCCACTTCCTGTCTTCCCAAGGCGGCCAACTAGGCTCATTCAGAGTCTTGTGAAAGGAGGTGTAGTTTGCCGACTAGGATTTTCCTGCTGACTTCCATTTTCCCGCCACAACAGCGAGCAGATCAACTACCCGGAGGTGGACACTCAGCAGAGAGATGGAGTGCTAGCTCTCCTGGGAGCCCACACTGCCCTCTTGGGGAGTGGTTCACCCAAAGACCAGGTTAGGGGGGTGCGGGGGGAATGATCCTGGTGGCCTGGTTGTATTTTATGTTCTTGGCTGAGGGGGCACGCTCATGTTGAAGCACTCCCTCAGTGACATACCCTCTACTCCAGCCCCCTGCTCCTCTGAAGCTGGAAGGCCTCTGATTGGTCTTCCAGCTCCGGGATCCTGGCCGCCATCCTTCACCGGACAGGAAGCTCTCTCCACGCTAATTCGGGTTTTTTTGCCTGCGCGAACACTTAAACTGTAATCAGCCTCCCTCTGCGGTGGTTTTCCGACCTGGAAAACTGACCTGGCTCCCATTTTCCGTGTCCCAGGTAGTGGATACAATAATTACGGCCCCAAAGCTTTTATTGGGATGGGAGATCACATGACTATGGCTCGCCATAGCGTATATAGGTATTTACCCAAACATCCCAACACCGTGGCGAAAATTCTGCTCAATATTTCAGCCTTTGACCCTATCGCGTTTAACCGCAGAGTCACCAGACAGATCTCACTTACCCTCCTCAACAGAGTCCGAAACCAATGGCTCGATTTCCATCGCCACATAACGCAGAAGGTTCTACAATCGTGGACAAAGGTGAAGTTCATTCATCCCGTCGCCTTGAAGCTCTGAGATATTTATTGGGGGTCGTTCCTCATTTTTGGGGAGTTGCCAATATTTCTTCACCAGCTGTTTGTCTCCTCTTCAAGTTTTGAACCTTGGCCTCGGTGGAAAAGCCTGATTTCTGTCGGTAAGAAGCAGAATGAGGCTCAACCCCACACACACTCTCTCTCTGGTGTATATGAGCCAATTGACTGATGTGGTTATCTAAGCCAATCACCAAGCCCAAACGTTTCCTGGGAACCGTTTCCTGGGCTGTTTAGCACAAGGCTAAATCGCTGGCTTTGAAAGCAGACCAAGACAGGCCAGCAGCACGGTTCAATTCCCGTAAGAGCCTCCCCGAACAGGCGACGGAATGTGGTGACTAGGGGCTTTTCACAGTAACTTCATTTGAAGCCTACTTGTGACAATAAGCGATTTTCATTTCATTTCACTTGACCGCACCTGAATCAAAAATGTAATTTGCATTTTACAGTTGTGTCACGGCTTGCAAACAGAGCAATTGCTCTTACAAACCATGTAGTCCAATAACATTGGATTGGCCAAGACAAACAGCTGTAAGTGTTGGTAAGCCAGGTGCAGTAGCTAACATCACATGGAGGATGAGGCGAGATCAATGTGAGGATTAAAATGGGATTCAATCAGTCGGCAAACACTGGGGAACCACAGTTAGATGTAGGGTAACCTGAGTATGGTTTAGTTGCTGGACAAGTGCTAGCATGCTTGAGGACCAGAAGGGAGTGTGAAATCAAATGGAACTCTCTGTAATATAAATCTAAGAGAAGGTACAGAAATGAAGGCTATTAAAGATAGACAGGTTCACTCATAAATGGAGAATGCCCAGAGTTTAAGAATAGACAGAATTATTTAAGATACTGAATGGTCTTGATAAGACCATAAGATATAGGAAAAGAATTAGTCCATTCGGGCCATCGAGTCTGCTCCGCCATTCGATAATGGTTGATAGGCGGCATGGTAACACAGAGGTTAGCACTGTTGCTTCACAGCGTCAGGGTCCCAGGTTCAATTCCCGGCTTGGGTCACTGTCTGTGCGGAGTCGGCACGTTCTCTCCGTGTCTGTGTGGGTTTCCTCCGGGTGCTCCGGGTTTCTTCTACAAGTCCCGAAAGACGTGCTTGTTAGGTGAATTGCACATTCTGAATTCTCGCTCTGTGTACCCGAACAGGCGCCGGAATGTGGCGACGAGGGGATTTTCACAGTAACTTCATTGCAGTGTTAATGTCAGCCTACTTGTGACAATAAAGATTTATTTTTTAAATATTTCTCATCCCCATTCTCCTGCCTTCTCCCCATAACCCCTGATCCCCTTATTAATCAAGAACCTATCTATCTCTGTCTTAAAGACACTCAGTGATTTGGCCTCCACAGCCTTCTGCGGCAAAGAGTTCCACAGATTCACCACCCTCTGGCTGAAGAAATTCCTGCTCATCTCGGTTTTAAAGGATCGTCCCTTTAGTCTGAGATGGTGTCCTCTGATTGTAGTTTCTCCTACTAGTGGAAGCATCCTCTCCATGGATATGGAAAGAATGTTACCTCATGTGAGTCCAGTACTGGGGGACCCTGTTTAAAAATTAGGGGTCAACCTTTAAGGACAGAGATGAGGAGATGTTGTGTTGCCCTATTATGTATTTTCTTTTATTCCCTTTTCTTCTCATGTACTTAATGATCTGTTGAGCTGCTCGCAGAAAAATACTTTTCACTGTACCTCGGTACACGTGACAATAAACAAATCCAATCCAATCCAATTTTTTTCTCTTGGTGGGTTGTGCGACCTTGGTGGTAAATAGATTCTTGTTAGACAAGGGAATCAAAGGTTATCTGGGATAGATGGAAATGTAGAACCCGAAACACAAATAGATCAGCCATGATCTTGCTAATTGGTGGAGCAGGCTCGAAGGGCAGAATGAACTACTTTTGCTCTGATTTCATATAGAAGATAGAACATAGAAAAATACAGCACAGAACAGGCCCTTCGGCCCACGATGTTGTGCCGAACCTTTGTCCTAGATTATCATTGAATTTACAGTGCAGAAGGAGGCCGTTCGGCCCATTGAGTCTGCACCGGCTCTTGGAAAGAGCACCCTACCCAAAGTCAATATGTACGAATGTTGAGGATGCACGCGGGAGGGGTGATTTTAGAACAATCAGTGACAGTTGTCGTCATGTCATCATTACCAGGACTAACTTTTTAATTCCTGATTTCAGGAGTGATTTTAAATTCCACCAACTGCCAACGCTGGATTTGAGCCCATGGCCCCAAAGCAATAAACTAGTCAGCCCAAAGGCATTTCCACTGCGCCATCATCTCCGCCAAATCATGAAGCCATTGGGTGATGGAATGTTGGGGTTCTCTCAGGGAGTTGGAGTTGCTGAGGTGACGTACTGGAGGGTGTGCAGAGGAGATTCACTAGGTTACGCCAGACCTTCTGGTTCAGAGACAGTGAATGCTCCCCACTGCACCACAAGACCAGCTCCATGTGTCAGGGGGAGGGTTCATGTTTCCGATGGAATATTAACATAATCGCCGTGCATTAATTGCTAATTAACCTCACAGTAGCACTGCACTTTAAGAACTCCGTCCAGTCTAGCAGGAAGCTAGTGAGACTCCCCAATGACTCGAATATAACTGGTGCCAACCTCATGAGCAATGCTTATATTGAGGGAAATTAGTGTATTTTTTGCACTATCTTGACACAACTGAAATGTGACTTATTAGGTCGCACGCTCACTTCTATGTCAGAATGCTATGTATGTAAGTACCACTCCAGGGATCTGAAATCATAACCCAAGGAGACATTCCAGCGCGGTAAGCGGCTTTGGATGAAGTATTCAACCATCTTTCAGGAAAACATATTTGATGAGGAAGGAAGGAGTAGGGGACTTCTCCTGGGTGTCTGGCCAATATTTATCCCTCAACCAACGCCTAAAAACTGATAATTTGTCCTTTGTCTTATTATTGGATGATGGATGATTGCAGATTCAACAACACTCATGAACCTTGACCCCATACAGAACAAACAGCTCACGTGATTGGCACTCCATCCGCAAACATTCATTCCCTCCACCACCGATGCCCAGTGGCAGCCGTGTGTACCAGCTACACGTTCACTGCAGGAACTCACCAAGGTTCCTCAGACAGCACCTTCCAAACCCACGACCGCTACCACCTAAGGCAGCAGATACATGGGAGCCCCACCCTGCAAGTTCCCCTCCAAGCCACTCTCACCCCCCTGACTTGGAAATGTATCGGCCGTTCCTTCACTGTCGCTGGGTCAGAATCCTGGAACTCCCTCCCTAACAGCACTGTGGGTTTACCTACACCACAGGGACTGCAGCGATTCAGAAAGACAACCTACCACCACCTTCCCAAGGGCCACTAGGGCTGGGCAATAATTACTGGCTGGCCAGCGATGCCTACACCGTGCCAATGAATTTTTAAAATATATTATTGGTGGGACTTTGCTGTGTTTCCTACCTAACAATAGTGATTACATTTCAAATGATCGCCATTTTCTGTTGAAGCACTTTTGGACAACCTAAGGATGAGAAAGGCACTAAATGAATGCAAAGTCTTTCTGTAGATTGAGGGTATCTGGTATAGCAAGGGTTGATGTAGGACTGGGAACAGTATTCTCCATAGCGTGATGTAAAGGGACATGTGACCTGAGACAGTGATGGACTGGACAGAGACCTGTATAGAAGCAAGCATGGAATCAGCTTGTAGTTTGGACTATACCCTATATATAGAGAGCTATGTGTTATCAATAATGATTTAATGTTGAACAAGACAAGACACGGGATCTCTTTGAAAGACCTACTACACATGCACCGTACAACATTTTTTCCTTATTTGTCCCTGCTCCACTTGGAAGGGGGCCTTGGATAGTGAGGAAGGGAGGTGATATTAGAGATGGTGTTGCATCCCAAGTGCTTACATGGAAAGGTGCTGCAGGAGAGGGAGGGTGTGTTTTGAATCATTGAGGAGTGGACCAGGTGCCATGGAGGGAACAATCCATGCTGGAAGAGGAGGACAGGGGAAGATGTACTTGGTGGTGGCATCAGACTGGAGGTGTTGGACCCGGCAGAGGGTGATCCATTGACTATGGTGGCTGGCGGGGTGAAGGGTGAGGTCAAGGGCCATCAGGCAATAGTGTCATTGTACATTGTACATTTTACAGAGAAGGCCCACATCAGAATGAGTCAACACCCTGGGCCAAATCTAGTTGGAACTCGTAGCAGATTCTGATTTATCTATTTTGCCACAGTCCGACTTCACAAATTCCTGCAAACCTCACAGCAAAGATGACCAATTGCCCAGAGACATTCATCTCCATCACTCCAAACTGTAGCACCCAAGCCGGAATGGGAAAAGTTAAAAACAAGTCCTCATACCTTCTGCCAATTGGAATACTTGCTGCCCATCATGTTGAAGGAATGACGTGGTTGCTTCCCTTGCCTGGAGTCAGGTGTAAAATGATCCCATTTGCGAAAGGTATTTTTCTTTGAAAATAAACGTGTTTTTTTTCTAACAGTCACCTTAGTGTTATTTTCCGTTCTAATGTTACAACAGGAAACGTGGCTGAAATCATGCATGCTCGCAGTGTAAGATTGGTAGATCTCCATGAGAATGTTTGTCTGCCCTCTCCCCCCATCCTATTTTCTCCCCGGAAGCATGGACACCTTCTTGGCTAAGATCCCAAGGTTACCCACTAGCCATGAACCAACTGGCCTGGGTCCTCAATTTCGGCGCAGCGCACGATGGCAAGTAGCGCAGATGCTGAGAATCTGAAATAAAGGCTGTAGTTTTAAAATAACTTTGGTGGGTTTTTCCCGCAGCAGAACTGGCTCGCCACGGGCTGCCTGTGGGTCCTTCCCGTGAAGCTACAAGTCAATGGCGATTTTCATGGCTCGCCCTTCCCGGCTCCAGGGAGCTCGCAACGGGCAGGGAGGGGCGGGTGGGGGGGTGGGGGGGGGGGGGGGGGGGGGTCGACTTGGGCGGAACTGGAAGACACTGCTGGTGAGAAGAGCTGGAAATTCCCGCCCAGAAAGGGAAAATGATGGAAACACTCCGCAGGCCTGGCGGGGTCGACTGAAGAAAGAAGAGTTAACATTTCAGGCCACCTGAGGAAAGATAGCAATTTGATAGGTTATGAGCCAGTGAAAGCGGGGGAGAAAGGTCGGGGATGAGGGTCTGTGATAGGGTGGAGGGCAGAAGAGATTAAATGACAAAATGTTTCATGGTGTTAAAGCCAAAGGGAGGGATAATGGGTAAAGTAGAAAAATACAGGGTGAGTCCAGATGAGGTGTGAATGGCAGATTGCAGATTGCAAAGTGAAGGAGTAAAGAAAGGTATTGAGAAAAAACGGTGGTTAACACTGCTGCCTCACAGCGCCAGGGACCCGCGTTCAATTCCGGCCTCGGGTGACAATCTGTGTGGAGTTTGCACGTCCTCCCCGTGTCTGTGTGAGCTTCCTCCGGATGCTCCGGTTTCCTCCCACAGTCCAAAAATGTGCCGCTTAGGTGGATTGGCCATGATAAATTGCCCCTTAGTGTGCAAAAGGGTGGGTTACTGGGTTGTGGGGATAGGGTGGAGGCATGGGTTTAAGTAGGGTGCTCTTTCCAAGGGCCGATGCAGACTCGATGGGCCGAATGGCCTCCTTCTGCACCGTAAATGCACAAAAATAGAAACAAAATAAAGGCAGGGGTCATAATCTAAATAGGTTAAGCTCAATGGTGAGTCCAGAATGCGGTAGGGTGCTGAGATGTAAGATCGTGGGCTGGCCCTCGGGTTCGCGCTGAGCTTCACTGGATCTCTGAAGCAGGCCAAGGACAGCAAGGTCAGAGCGGGAGCAAGAATAGAAATGACAAGTGACAGGAAGTTTGGGGTCACGGGGTACAAGCTGAATGGAGGGGTTCCCACATGATGGTCACCCAGTTAGAGTTTGGTCTCTTCGACACGGAGGAGAACGCACTCTGCGAATCGGAAAACACAGTTGAAAGAAGCGGAAGTAAATCCCGGCTTCACCCAGGAGGGGTGTTCGAGGCATTGGACGGTGTGGAAGGGAGGAGGCAATAGGGCCTGTGCTGCATCCCTTGTGTTTGCAATGAAAGGTGCCAAACGAAAGGGAGGGTGTGTTGGCGGGGGATAATTGAGGAGCGGATAAAATACTCCCTTCGGATTGACGGAAGGGGAGGATAGGGGAAGGTGTGCTTGGTGGTGGCATCATGCTGGAAGTGACGGAGATAACAGAAGGTGATCCAGTGGCTATGGAGGCTGACGGCCCGGAGGGTGAGGACATAGGTCTGGAAGGACAAAGAAGGGGATGAGAACGAAAGTGGGTGATATATTTCAGGTAGAGTGGAAGGCCCCGTTAACCATAGTGGAGGGTGAGGGGGAATCCTGGGTTCAGGGAAAATGTACAATTTGGAAGTGCGAGTATGGAAGAGATCAGGTCAGATGTGAGGGAGACAGAGAGACTGCAAAAATGAAGTTGTGTTCTTTTAGGAAGCGGGGTATTAGGAAGTGCAGTCTTGGGGAGTTTTAATACGTTAAAGGCACTATACAAATTCCCACACTAGCTATTATAAGAGCATGTAGCTAGACCAATAAACAACATCCATTGGCTCCATTTGGAAAGGATTTTAATCATGCAATCCTGTATCTCTCTCACCTTACCATCTCCTCATCTCTTCCTTTCCGAATGATTCTTTCTTTCTCTTCCCTCCCCAGAATAAATCTTGAGCTGACATACTGTCATGTGAGAGTACCTTTAAGAAATAGGTGCTTAAGAAATGTACCTTTAAGAAATGGGTGTTTATCAATGATGTCAGAGTGTGGGTGGAGCTGGGCTGTCTGTCAGCGTTTTACTTTCGTTTTAGGTTGTTTGCTGCAGGGTGTGTTTTAGTTTCATTTTCAGTGTTGGAGCTGAAGCCAGACAAAGCAGGTGTACTGTTGATCTCTCTGCCATGAAAAGACTATCTCTTGATCTTTTGGTGAATTCAGAATTATAAATGTTTTCAGTAGTGACTTTAACCTGATGTGCTTCTGTTAAAGGTTATGTTTTTTGTAAGTCTTCTGGATGTTAAAAGGACAGCATAAGCATTACTTAGTGTTGTATTCTTTGGGGATTGTATTTGAATTGATGGTTGCTAAGATGTTCACTGTATGTTTTAAAAAGGTTAACTTGAGTTGATAGAATAAACATTGTTTTGCTTTAAAAAATACTTTTCCATTTCTGCTGTCCCACACCTGTAGAGTGGGCCGTGTGCTCCCCGTACCATAATCTGTTAAAAGTTGTGGGTCAGGTGAACTCCATGATACACTTTGGGGTTCTCTAAACCCTGCCCCATAACAATACCAATTGATTCCCAGCCGTGTGGCTCCTTGCAATTTAAGATTACTCACTGAGGCCCGCGGTTTCTCGCCCACAAGTGGGATTCAGGGATCTCAAGCTGATTCCGGACTGAGGAAGACCATTCGGCCCATCTTGGTTCATCCAGCCGCACGGCCTCCCCTCATTATTCCATCCGATCATCGTTTAAATGTTTCCACCGTTTGTAGTTCACGGGTGTTTACCATTATTTACAGCCAAATCGAATGACATTAAATTGCTTCTTACTAATTTAAACCTGCAACGCCTTACGCTATTGCTGTTCTTCAATTTAAAATAGTGTTCCAGATGAATGCTTTCTCATTAACCTCGGCAGGGTCCCAGGTTCGATTTTGGCCTCGGGTGACTGTCTGTGCGGAGTCTGCACGTCCTCCCCGTGTCTGTGCGAGTTTCCTCCGGGTGCTCCGGTTTCCTCCCACAGTCCAAAGATGTGCAGGTTAGCAGGATTGGCCATGATAAATTGCCCCTTAGTGTCCAAACGGTTAGGCGGGGTTTTGGGGTTACGGGGGTAGGGTGGAAGTGAGGGCTTAAGTGGGTCGGTGCAGAGTGATTACTGAAACAAACAGAAAGAGCGAGAGAAAGGCAGAGATATAGAGACGAAGAGCACAAACGAGTGAAAGTGATGATGAGAGGTAGAGAGAGCGCGAGAGCACCGATGTAAAACGGTCACACCTAGACCTAGAAATTAAACCTGAAAATAGAACAGACACTGTCCACCCCCAACCAGCAGAAAAGCAAAGAGCATTCAATTAGAATGAAAAAGGAGATTAAACAGCCGCACCCAGGAGTGAGGCACTGCTCATAAAAAGCCAGTTTCTGGGAAACATGAACCCTGAGACAGGCACGGTGATTGGCATGGGCACACCCTCGGCAAATTCCAAATCATTCTCACCACAACATCAACAGAGGAGGTCAACGCTGTACAAACGGGAACACACGGTGCATAGAGTGAGGTCAACGGCGGTCAGGGGGCGGGAGACAGATGTGAATGACTAGGAGGTAACACGGTGACACGGACAATGAAGTCGGTGAACCAAGGGAATGTTGACACGCAATGAATTGGCAGAAAAACAGTTCTAATTATAAAATGATGGGTGAGGTACTGCTTAAGCTGGGCAGTGGAGATTTACCTGAAGTAAAGGAAGGCTTATATTGTCACCTCGCCCACTGCATATAAGAGCCGGTGCAGACTCGATGGGCCAAATGGCCTCCTTCTGCACTGTAACTTCTATGAAAACGAATATGCTTCTTGCAAAACATTCAGTGCAAGGATCTAGAAGTGAGCCCCTTAATATGAACTGAAGCATTGGTGAAGATTGCTTGGGGTTGCTAACCTTCCCATCATTGTCCCGGGGACCTCCTGAAATCCAGCGTTTCTGCAGTCCCAGGAATATCGGCAGGAAAATCCACCAATAGCTGGAATTCTGGGGAAGGAGGTGTGAATCTGACACTGCAACATTAACCCTTGGCCCTGTTCCTCAACTTCGACCAGAATCCCAGAAGACGTAGGGGCAGAAGTAGGCCATTCGGCCCATCGGGTCTGCTCCGCCATTCAATGAGATCAAGACTGATCTGAGGTGATAATCCCATTTTCCCATCTTACCCCATACCCCCAATCCCCTCACTGATTAAAAATCTGTCTCTCTCGGCCTTGAACATACTTAACGACCCAGCCTCTACAGCTCTCTGCGGTAAAGAATTCCTCAGATTCACTCCCCTCTAAGAGAAGAAATTCCTCCTCATCTCTGTCTTAAATGGGCGACCCCCTTACTCTGAGATGCTGCCCTCTGGTCCGAGGCCCTCCCACAAGGGGAAACAACCTCTCAGCATCGACCCTGTCAAACCCCCTGAGAATCCGATATGTCTCAATAAGGTCACCTCTCATTCTTCTAAACTCCAGTGAGCACAGGCCCAACCTACTCAGCCTCTCCTCAGATAAAATCCCTCCATACCCGGGATCAACCGAGTGAACCTTCTCTGGACTGCCTCTAATGCTAGTATATATTTAAGATAAAAACAAACGACTGCGGATGCTGGAATCTGAAACAAAGACAGAAAATACTGGACAATCTCAGCAGGTCTGACAGCCTCTCTGGAGAGAGAAGGGAGCTAAAGTTTTGAGTTTGGATGACTCTTTGTCGAAGCTGGAGACAACTGGGAATAGGGTCAGATTTATACTGTTGTGGGAGGGGGGGCGTGGGGCAGTGGGTCTGGATAGGGGAGCAACAATTATTTCCATCCATTTATTTTCATTTCTTCCATTGACCTGTTTTCCCCTCACCATTGTCCCCCCCTTCCCCCACCCCACTTGGGCCATCTGTTGCCAGTTGCCCTTTGACACACTGCTCACCTTTGTTCTGCCACTCACACATTCTAATCTCGTTATGTGCCACTATATGTGCCCCCCTTCTTAGCCTTAATCGCCCCCGATGTGGAGATGTCGGCATTGGACTGGGGTGGGCACAGTAAAAAGTCTTACAATACCAGTTTAAAGTCCAACAGGTTTATTTCGAATCACTAGCTTTCGGAGCTCAGCTCCTTCATCACCCCCATTTACATTCCTTTTGCCTTTCTGTCCATGGCACTTTTGTCAATCTCCACCTGTCGCTATCCCCCTATCAAGTCCACCGCTCCACACCCCCTCCCACAACAGTATAAATCTGACCCTATTTCCAGCCTGTATATATTTCCTGATGAAGGAGCAGCGCTCCGAAAGCTAGTGATTTGAAACAAACCTGTTGGACTTTAACCTGGTGTTGCAAGACTTCTTACTGTGCCCACGCCAGTCCAATGCCGGCATCTCCACATCATATTTCCTTAGATAAGGGGACCAAAACTGTTCACAGTTTTCCAGGTGTGGTCTAACTACCGCCTTGTACAATTTTAGCAAGACCTCCCTATTTTTCTATTCCGTTCTCTTTTAAATAAAGGCCAACGTTAACCTTGCCGCTCGAATTAAGTCGCCTGTGCAGAGTCCTCATAAGGGGATTGGGCAGATTGATCACATGGGGGCAATTGATTGACCGTAGGCAGAAGGGGCAAGGTCTGGGCAATGAACAGCAGCGGTGATGGATGGGATGTGCGGTGGAGAGGGATTTGGAAGCGTGGAAGGTGGTCTCTGGGTACAGAACAGATGGAAGCCAATTCCATCAATTTTTTTATATTTTTAAAAAGTAAATTTAGAGTACCCAGTTATTTCTTTTCCCAATTAAGGCCCAATTTAACGTGGCCAATCCACCTACCCTGCACATCTTTGGGTTGTGGGGGTGAAACCCACGCAAACACAGGGAGAATGTGCAAACTCCACACGGACAGTGACCCAGAGCCGGGATTGAACCCGGGTCCTCAGCGCCGTAGGCAGCAGTGCTAACCACTGCGCCACCGTGCCGACTGCCAATTCCATCATAACCACAGGAGTGCGAGATGGGATAGAGAGCTCATGAAATGACGAGCATTGATTTTAAAATGATGTATTACATCTCACTGAAATCTTTATGAGACAAGCAACAGAAATACTGTAATAAAAGCAAAATACCGCGGAAGCTGGAAATCTGAAAGAAAACAGAAAATGCTGGAACATCTCAGCAGTTGTGAGAGTGTCTGTGGAGCGATGTACGGATGTTTAGAGTCTGTAAAATCTTCCTCAGAGCTATTAGAAATATTCTTTTTGGCCCTCGGTGCACCTGACATACTCAACTCGAGTAAATCCAATAAAAGTGACAACTGCCATATTTTTATAGAATCCCTGCAGTGCAGAAGGGGGCCATTCGGCCCATCGAATCTGCACCGCCCCTCCGAAAGAGCACTCTACTTAGGTCCACCCCCCTGCCACCCCATAACTCCACCCAACTTGCACATCTTTGGACACCAAGGGGCAGCTTTGTCATGGCAAATCCACCTAACCTGCACATCTTTGGACTGTGGGGGGAAACCGGAGCACCCGGAGGAAACCCACGCAGACACGGGGAGAACGTGCAGACTCCGCACAGACAGTGACCCGAGGTCAGAATCGAACCTGGGTCCCCGGCGCAGTGAGGCACAGCCTTAGAAGCTCAGGGCTAAATCGCTGGCTTTGAAAGCAGACCAAGGCAGGCCAGCAGCACGGTTCAATTCCCGTAACAGCCTCCCAGAACAGGCGCCGGAAATGTGGCGACTAGGGGCTTTTCACAGTAACTTCATTTGAAGCCTACTTGTGACAATAAGCCATTTTCATTTCATTTCATTTCATCAGGTGAAGTCAGGTAAAGACCGAATATCAGTTCTTCACCTGATGAAGGAGCTACGCTCCGAAAGCTCCTGATTCCACATAAACCTGTTGGACTTTAACTTGGTGTGGTGAGACTTCTTACTGTGCCCACCCCAGTCCAACGCCGGCATTTCCACATCATGGTTGTGAGGCAGCAGTGTTAACCACTGTGCCAACCCTTTGAAGTGTCTTATGATCAAATACTACATGAATGATTATCAGATGATCTAACCTTCACAGATTCAGCCAGAACGCTGCACTGTCCTGTGTCGTTGAGGTGTAGGGAGTTGCTCTATGGCCTAATGGCCACCAGGTTAATGTTTGGGGGCTTTACACAGGAGGCAACAGGGCCAATGGTAGCAGGTTGAGTTCGTGGACAGAGGGCAAATCCTGCAATACTACCTGAGGCCTGCCAGTCTAAACACCACTCACGCTCCCGCCTTTCATCGCAGACAAGGGGCGAGATTCTCCGATCCCCCGCCGGGTCAGAGAATCGCCGGGGGCTGGCGTGAATCCCGCCCCCGCCGGTTGCCGAATTCTCCGGCACCGGAGATTCGGCGGGGGCGGGAATCGCGCCGCGCCGGTTGGCGGACCCCCCCCCCCCCCGCGATTCTCCGGCCCGGATGGGCCGAAGTCCCGCTGCTAGGATGCCTGTCCCGCTGGCATGGATTAAACCACCTACCTTACCGGCGGGAAAAGGTGGCGTGGGCGGGCTCCGGGGTCCTGGGGGGGGGTGCGCAGGGCGATCTGGCCCCGGGGGGTGCCCCCACGGTGGCCTGGCCCGCGATCGGGGCCCACCGATCCGCGGGCGGGCCTGTGCCGTGGGGGCACTCTTTTCCTTCCGCCTTCGCCACGGTCTCCACCATAGCGGAGGCGGGAGAGACTCCCTCCACAGCGCATGCGCGGGGATGCCGTGAGCGGCCGCTGACGCTCCCGCGCATGCGCCGCCCGGAGAAGTCATTTCCGCGCCAGCTGGCGGGGCACCAAAGCCTTTCCCGCCAGCTGGCGGGGCGGAAATTAGTCCGGCGCGGGCCTAGCCCCTCAAGGTTGGGGCTCAGCCCCCCAAGATGCGGCGGATTCCGCACCTTTGGGGTGGCTCGATGCCCGACTGATTTGCGCCGCTTTTGGCGCCGGTCGGCGGACATCGCGCCGAAACCGGAGAATTTCGCCCAAGGTCCGGGGTACCAAACACTGCAGGAAGGGGATCTCAGACACGGCTGTTTGGCCCTTTCCAAACTCGCCCACTCAAGCTTTAGTCTTACTTTCAATGCAAAATTGGGCACTCATGCTAATTAAAGCCCATTTACTCTCAATGCACATTGCCAGTTTTAATCACTCCACGTTGGTGGCCATGTTTTCACTTTCCAAGGCCCTAACATTGGGGAATTTGCTCCCTACGCCTCTCTCCCTCTCTCATTCCTCCTTTAAGTTGCCCATTAAAACCTACCTCCTTGACCAGGTCACCTGGCCAAATAGCTCGTTGTGTGGCTCAGTGTCAAACCTCGCTTTACAATGGTCCTATGAAGCACCATGGGACATTTTGTAACCTGAAAGGCACCATATAAATACAGGTTTTGGTTGCGTAGACCATGTGTAGCTGGCAAGCGGGTGGGGCTATCAGAGTCACCTCTTTATACCGATGATTTTTGGGAAGGGTTAAGAACATTGAACAGCATCTTGCTTTTGGAAGCTCTTTTGCAGTTGAGGAGGTAGTGCCACAGGAGTAACGTCACTGGATTTGTAATCCAGGGGCCCAGGCCCTGGAGACACTGGTTCAAATCTCACGACGGCACCTGCCGGAATTTACATTCAACTGATGAGATCGGGAATATGAAGCTTCACTCAGTACTGGTGACCTTGAAACTATCGTCAATTGTTGAAAGAACCCATCTGGTTCACTAATGTTCCTTTAGGAAAATGTAATAACCCTCATGAGATCCACAGGAATACCCTAATCAATCTCCCCATGGGCCCTTCCCCACAAGCGGGCGGAGGCTCGCCCAGCTGAGGCCGATAATTAACCTGCATATAAACCAGCCCAAACAGGGGCCGGCATGTTGGCAAACCCGGCTGGGATTTATTCTGTGTGTATATGCCACCGTAACGGCCGTTTCCTCTGACCATGTTGTGATGATTGATTACTGCACCTTTAATGCAATGATCCCTTTAAGACCGCGTTTGGAACCCTGAGGGACTCCGCCTCTGGCTCCACCCCCCAGGGAGCCATATATAAGGTAATGTCCAGTGGGCAGCGTGCAGTGAGCACACTTCTCGGTAGCCGACTGGTTCTCTGCTAATTAAAGCCTTTGTATTACCAACCATCTCTCTCGAGTTGTAATTGAGGGTATCTCACATGTATAAACGAGCGTTTACTCATCCGCCAGGGTCTCTATAGGAAGGAAATCTGCCGTCCTTACCCGGTCTGGCCTACATGTGACTCCAGACCCATAGCAATGCCGTTGTCTCTCAACACCCCCTCTGAAATAACCGAAAATGCCACTCAATTCAAGGGCAGTTGGGACTGGGCAACGAATCCTGGCCATGCCAGTGATGTCTGCATCGCATGAAATTGAGACAAAGAACATTTAGAATTTGGCCCCGTTGCCTTTGTGACTTCCCCTGTTCAACCCTTCCCCCTGCTTTCAAGAATGGGGCAGCCACGGGGAATTCTCCTTGTCCATTCACTCATTCATTCACATTCATTGGATAGGCCAACGTTTATTGGGCAGCACGGGCAGCATGGTAGCACAGTGGTTCGCACAATTGCTTCACAGCTCCAGGGTCCCAGGTTCGATTCCCGGCTTGGGTCACTGTCTGTGCGGAGTCTGCATATCCTCCCCGTGTGGGCGTGGGTTTCCTCCGGGTGCTCCGGTTTCCTCCCACAGTCCAAAGATGTGCAGGTTAGGTGGATTGGCCATGATAAATTGCCCTTAGTGTCCAAAATTGCCCTTAGTGTTGGGTGGGGTTACTGGGTTGTGGTGGAGGTGTTGACCTTGGGTAGGGTGCTCTTTCCAAGAGCCGGTGCAGACTTGATGGGCCGAATGGCCTCCTTCTGCACTGCAAATTCTATGATTCATCCCTAATTGCCCCTTGAGATGGTGGTGGGGAGCCGCCTTCTGAGCAACTGAGTGACAGGTAAGGGTCAACCACATTACTGGAAGCCAGGGGTCACATACAGGCCACACTGGGTCAGGACAGTAAATGTTTTTTCCCAAGAGTGTATTGGCGCCCTTCCATTTGTGTTCCATAGCGAAAGGAGGGGAATAAATGGAGGAATCTAGGCAGGTCAGGGATACAGGCACCGCCAGTCACCACGCCACTCTGGAATAGCAGAAGGAGGCCATTCGGCCCATCGAGTCTGCACCGGCTCTTGGAAAGAGCACCCTACCCAAGGTCAACACCTCCACCCGATCCCCATAACCCAGTAACCCCACCCAACACTAAGGCCAATTTTGGACACTAAGGGCAATTTATCATGGCCAATCCACCTAACCCGCACATCTTTGGACTGTGGGAGGAAACCGGAGCACCCGGAGGAAACCCACGCACACACGGGGAGAACGTGCAGACTCCACACAGACAGTGACCCAAACCAGAATCGAACCTGGGACCCTGGAGCTGTGAAGCAATTGTGCTATCCACAATGCTACCGTGCTGCCCTAGGCAGGAAGGAGAAGGGAATGGGATAGGTGACGATGGGCTGGAATCAGATGAAGTCTGATGGAATTTGAGGAGCAGCATCACACCTTTCATTAAAGCACTTCACAGCTTTTCATCAACAACACTGAGTTCAATCATTTCCAATCATAACCGCTGCTCCCAATGTCTTGGATAGCAGCTACTGATGGTAAGTGTGCTGTTGACATTTATACTTCCTCTCTCCTACCTTCTCTTTCATCACTTGATTCATCACCACCTCCATTTGCTTTCATTCACTGTTGTTCTTTTATTCATTAACGGGATTTGGGCATCGTTGGTTCGGTCAGCATTTATTTTCCAACCCTAGTTGCCCTTCAGAAAGTGGAGCTGCTTTCTTGAACCCGCTGCAGTCCCTGAGGCGTGGGTACACCCACTGTGCTGTTAGGGAGGGATTTCCAGGATGTTGCCCCAGCGACAGTGAAGGAACGGCCGATATGTTTCCAAGTCAGGGGGGTGAGTCAGGAGGGGAACCTCCAGGTGGTGGGGTTCCCAGGTATCTGCTGCTCTTGTCCTTCTAGCTGGTCATGGGTTTGGAAGGTGCTGCCTAAGGAACCTTGGCGAGTTACCGCAGTGCATCTTGTAGATGGTACACACGGCTGCTACTGTTCGTCGGTGGCTTTGTCCTGGATGGTGTTGAGCTTTCTTAATGTTATTGGAGCTGCACTCACCCAGGCAAGTGGAGAGTATTCCTGACTTGTGCCTTGTAGATGGTGGACAAGCTTTAGAGGGCGGGGGTTGGGGAGGTGGAGGGGGATTAGGAAGTGAGTTACTCATCGTACGATTCCGAGCCTTTGACCTGTCCTGGTAGCCACAGTATGAATGTGGCTGGGTCCAGTTCAGTTTCCGATCAATGGTAACCCCCAGGATGTTGATAGTGGGTGGGGAGTCAGTGATGCTAATGACATTGAATGTCATGGGGCGATGGTTAGATCCTCTCTTGTTGGAGGTGGTCATTGCCATTGTGTGGCCACGAATGTGAAAAACCTTGGGATGTTTTTGCAATCGGAAAAGTGCTATAGAAATGCACAACGTTGTCCTTGTCCTTGCGGTAAAGTTCAATGCACTCAGATCACTGACTGTGCCAGAAGAATTCCTGTAAATTCACTTTTTGTCCCGCTCCAGGTTAACCCTCGGGCTATGGGGCGTGCCAGGTCAGAGCTGGGCTGGCTGCTATCTATTCATCTCAGAGCTCCAAACCTGTGGAGACAGCATCATCGAGAGTTCAGCTCTGAGTCAAGCACTGACACGCAAACATTTTAACTTGTCCCAATGGTTTCGGGAATCCGGAGATCTTTTGTTGGATAAGGACCGTGGGACCAAGGAGAGGCAAGCCGGGTAAATGACGAGGCTGGATCCAATTGAATGACAGAACAGGCTGAAGGGGCTGAATGGCCTCCTCCTGCTCCAATGGTGAAGAATGGTGGCACCGTGGTTAGCACTGCTGCCTCACAGCGCCAGGGACCCGGGTGACCGTCTATGTGGCGTTTGCATGTTCTCCCCGTGTCTGCGTGGGTTTCCTCCGGTTTTTGTTCTTACTCGCTCCTGGGATGTGGGCCCGCCGTCTGGGCCAGCATTTATTGCCCATCCCTGAGGGCATTTAAGAGTCAACCACATTGCTGTGGGTCTGGAGTCACATGTAGGCCAGACCAGGTGAGGAGGACAGATTTCCTTCCCAAAAGGGCATTGGTGAACCAGATAAGTTTTTACGACAGTCGACAATGGTTTCAGGGCCGTCATTAGACTTCTAATTGCAGATTTCTATCGAATTCAAATTCCACTATCTGCCATGGTGCGATTTGAACCCAGGACTCCAGAACATTTCCCTGGGTCTCTGGATTACTAGTCTAGCAACAATACCACTACACCGCTGCCTTCCCTTTCCTCCCATAGTCCAAAGATGTGCAGGTTAGGTGGATTGGCCATGCTAAATTTGCCCTTTCGTGTCCAGGGATGTGCAGGTTAGCTGTGATTACAGCGATGGGGCAAGTGAATGGACCTATGTAGGGAACTCTTTCAGAAGGTCGATGCAGACTCGATGGGCTGAATGGCCTCCTTCTACACTTTAAGAATTCCATGGTTCTATGGACGATGTTACATTAGCCATGCACCTTCTTATAACAGCACATTCAGCTCTAGGAGTGACAGATTCCTGTGTCATTTAACGGGGATTGATTTGGTGAAAGATTGAGTGTTGTCTTAATAAAGCAGCCTCGTTTGAAAGTCTGGTCACAACATGCAACTTTGATCCTAATTACCAAGGAGGTGCTAAAACACGGGCATGAAGGTTGATTACTTGGCCCTTGAACAGAAGCAATTTTCGTGGAGAGGTACATGTACACTCCATTCACGCACTTTGACTGAAGGTAGACACTGAAGATAGACACTGAAGTTAGACACTGAAGACAGACACTGAAGATAGACACTGAAGATGGACACTGAAGGTAGACACTGAAGACATTCACTGAAGATAGACACTGAAGATAGACACTGAAGATAGACACTGAAGATATTCACTGAAGATGGACACTGAAGATATTCACTGAAGATGGACACTGAAGGTAGACATTGAAGATAGACACTGAAGATAGACACTGAAGATAGACACTAAAGATAGACACTAAAGATAGACACTAAAGATAGACACTGAAGATAGACACTGAAGATATTCACTGAAGATAGACACTGAAGGTAGACACTGAAGATAGACACTGAAGACAGACACTGAAGACAGACACTGAAGACAGACACTGAAGACAGACACTGAAGACAGACACTGAAGACAGACACTGAAGACAGACACTGAAGACAGACACTGAAGACAGACACTGAAGATAGACACTGAAGGTAGACACTGAAGGTAGACACTGAAGATAGACACTGAAGATAGACACTGAAGATAGATACTGAAGATAGACACTGAAGATAGACACTGAAGATAGACACTAAAGATAGACACTGAAGATAGACACTGAAGATAGACACTGAAGATAGACACTAAAGATAGACACTGAAGTTAGACACTGAAGATAGATACTGAAGATAGACACTGAAGATAGACACTGAAGATAGACACTGAAGATAGACACTGAAGATAGACACTGAAGATAGACACTGAAGATAGACACTGAAGGTAGACACTGAAGACAGACACTGAAGATAGACACTGAAGGTAGACACTGAAGGTAGACACTGAAGATAGACACTGAAGATAGACACTGAAGATAGATACTGAAGATAGACACTGAAGATAGACACTGAAGATAGACACTGAAGATAGACACTGAAGATAGACACTGAAGATAGACACTAAAGATAGACACTAAAGATAGACACTGAAGATAGACACTGAAGATAGATACTGAAGATAGACACTGAAGATAGACACTGAAGATAGACACTGAAGATAGACACTGAAGATAGACACTGAAGATAGACACTGGAGATAGATACTGAAGATATTCACTGAAGATAGACACTGAAGTTAGACACTGAAGTTAGACACTGAAGATAGACACAGAAGGTAGACACTGAAGATAGACACTGAAGATAGACACTGAAGGTAGACACTGAAGATAGACACTGAAGGTAGACACTGAAGGTAGACACTGAAGATATTCACTGAAGATAGACACTGAACATAGATACTGAAGATAGACACTAAAGCTAGATACTGAAGATATTCACTGAAGGTAAACACTGAAGATAGACACTGACGATAGACACTGAAGATAGACACTGAAGATAGACACTGAAGATAGACACTGAAGACAAACACTGAAGATAGACACTGAACATAGATACTGAAGATAGACACTGAACATAGATACTGAAGATAGACACTAAATCTAGATACTGAAGATAGACACTGAATATAGACACTGAAGATAGACACTGAAGATAGACACTGAACATAGATACTGAAGATAGACACTGAAGATATTCACTGAAGATAGACACTGAACATAGATACTGAAGATAGACACTAAAGCTAGATACTGAAGATATTCACTGAAGGTAAACACTGAAGATAGACACTGACGATAGACACTGAAGATAGACACTGAAGATAGAGACTGAAGATAGACACTGAAGATAGACACTGAAGATATTCACTGAAGGTAGACACTGAAGATAGACACTGAAGATAGACACTGAAGATAGACACTGAAGATATTCACTGAAGATAGACACTGAAGATAGACACTGAAGATATTCACTGAAGATAGACACTGAAGTTAGACACTGAAGATAGACACTGAAGATAGACACTGAAGATAGATACTGAAAATATTCACCAAAGTTAGACACAGAAGATAGACACTGAAGATAAGACACTGAAGATAGACACTGAAGATAGACACTGAAGATAGACACTGAAGACAGACACTGAAGATAGACACTGAAGACAGACATTGAAGATAGACACTGAAGATATTCACTGAAGATAGACACTGAAGATATTCATTGAAGATAGACACTGAAGTTAGACACTGAAGTTAGACACTGAAGATAGACACTGAAGATAGATACTGAAGATAGACACTGAAGATAGACACTGAAGACAGACACTGAAGATAGACACTGAAGACAGACACTGAAGGTAGACACTGAAGATAGATACTGAAGATAGACACTGAAGTTAGACACTGAAGATAGACACTGAAGATAGACACTGAAGATATTCACTGAAGATGGACACTGAAGACAGACACTGAAGACAGACACTGAAGGTAGACACTGAAGGTAGACACTGAAGATAGACACTGAAGATAGACACTGAAGATAGATACTGAAGATAGACACTGAAGATAGACACTGAAGATAGACACTAAAGATAGACACTGAAGATAGACACTGAAGATAGACACTGAAGATAGACACTAAAGATAGACACTGAAGTTAGACACTGAAGATAGATACTGAAGATAGACACTGAAGATAGACACTGAAGATAGACACTGAAGATAGACACTGAAGATAGACACTGAAGATAGACACTGAAGGTAGACACTGAAGATAGACACTGAAGATAGACACTGAAGATAGACACTGAAGGTAGACACTGAAGACAGACACTGAAGATAGACACTGAAGGTAGACACTGAAGGTAGACACTGAAGATAGACACTGAAGATAGACACTGAAGATAGATACTGAAGATAGACACTGAAGATAGACACTGAAGATAGACACTGAAGATAGACACTGAAGATAGACACTGAAGATAGACACTAAAGATAGACACTGAAGATAGATACTGAAGATAGACACTGAAGATAGACACTGAAGATAGATACTGAAGATAGACACTGAAGATAGACACTGAAGATAGACACTGAAGATAGACACTGGAGATAGATACTGAAGATATTCACTGAAGATAGACACTGAAGTTAGACACTGAAGTTAGACACTGAAGATAGACACAGAAGGTAGACACTGAAGATAGACACTGAAGATAGACACTGAAGGTAGACACTGAAGATAGACACTGAAGGTAGACACTGAAGGTAGACACTGAAGATATTCACTGAAGATAGACACTGAACATAGATACTGAAGATAGACACTAAAGCTAGATACTGAAGATATTCACTGAAGGTAAACACTGAAGATAGACACTGACGATAGACACTGAAGATAGATACTGAAGATAGACACTGAAGATAGACACTGAAGATAGACACTGAAGACAAACACTGAAGATAGACACTGAACATAGATACTGAAGATAGACACTGAACATAGATACTGAAGATAGACACTAAATCTAGATACTGAAGATAGACACTGAATATAGACACTGAAGATAGACACTGAAGATAGACACTGAACATAGATACTGAAGATAGACACTGAAGATATTCACTGAAGATAGACACTGAACATAGATACTGAAGATAGACACTAAAGCTAGATACTGAAGATATTCACTGAAGGTAAACACTGAAGATAGACACTGACGATAGACACTGAAGATAGACACTGAAGATAGAGACTGAAGATAGACACTGAAGATAGACACTGAAGATATTCACTGAAGGTAGACACTGAAGATAGACACTGAAGATAGACACTGAAGATAGACACTGAAGATATTCACTGAAGATAGACAATGAAGATAGACACTGAAGATATTCACTGAAGATAGACACTGAAGTTAGTCACTGAAGATAGACACTGAAGATAGACACTGAAGATAGATACTGAAAATATTCACCAAAGTTAGACACAGAAGATAAACACTGAAGATAAGACACTGAAGATAGACACTGAAGATAGACACTGAAGATAGACACTGAAGACAGACACTGAAGATAGACACTGAAGACAGACACTGAAGATAGACACTGAAGATATTCACTGAAGATAGACACTGAAGATATTCATTGAAGATAGACACTGAAGTTAGACACTGAAGTTAGACACTGAAGATAGACACTGAAGATAGATACTGAAGATAGACACTGAAGATAGACACTGAAGACAGACACTGAAGATAGACACTGAAGATAGACACTGAAGACAGACACTGAAGGTAGACACTGAAGATAGATACTGAAGATAGACACTGAAGTTAGACACTGAAGATAGACACTGAAGATAGACACTGAAGACAGACACTGAAGATAGACACTGAAGATAGATACTGAAGACAGACACTGAAGACAGACACTGAAGATAGACACTGAAGATAGATACTGAAGACAGACACTGAAGATAGACACCGAAGATAGACACTGAAGATAGACACTGAAGATAGACACTGAAGATAGACACTGAAGACAGACACTGAAGATAGACACTGAAGATAGACACTGAACATAGACACTGAAGATAGACACTGAAGATAGACACTGAAGACAAACACTGAAGATAGACACTGAACATAGATACTGAAGATAGACACTGAACATAGATACTGAAGATAGACACTAAATCTAGATACTGAAGATAGACACTGAATATAGACACTGAAGATAGACACTGAAGATAGACACTGAACATAGATACTGAAGATAGACACTGAAGATATTCACTGAAGATAGACACTGAACATAGATACTGAAGATAGACACTAAAGCTAGATACTGAAGATATTCACTGAAGGTAAACACTGAAGATAGACACTGACGATAGACACTGAAGATAGACACTGAAGATAGAGACTGAAGATAGACACTGAAGATAGACACTGAAGATATTCACTGAAGGTAGACACTGAAGATAGACACTGAAGATAGACACTGAAGATAGACACTGAAGATATTCACTGAAGATAGACACTGAAGATAGACACTGAAGATATTCACTGAAGATAGACACTGAAGTTAGACACTGAAGATAGACACTGAAGATAGACACTGAAGATAGATACTGAAAATATTCACCAAAGTTAGACACAGAAGATAGACACTGAAGATAAGACACTGAAGATAGACACTGAAGATAGACACTGAAGATAGACACTGAAGACAGACACTGAAGATAGACACTGAAGACAGACATTGAAGATAGACACTGAAGATATTCACTGAAGATAGACACTGAAGATATTCATTGAAGATAGACACTGAAGTTAGACACTGAAGTTAGACACTGAAGATAGACACTGAAGATAGATACTGAAGATAGACACTGAAGATAGACACTGAAGACAGACACTGAAGATAGACACTGAAGACAGACACTGAAGGTAGACACTGAAGATAGATACTGAAGATAGACACTGAAGTTAGACACTGAAGATAGACACTGAAGATAGACACTGAAGATATTCACTGAAGATGGACACTGAAGACAGACACTGAAGACAGACACTGAAGGTAGACACTGAAGGTAGACACTGAAGATAGACACTGAAGATAGACACTGAAGATAGATACTGAAGATAGACACTGAAGATAGACACTGAAGATAGACACTAAAGATAGACACTGAAGATAGACACTGAAGATAGACACTGAAGATAGACACTAAAGATAGACACTGAAGTTAGACACTGAAGATAGATACTGAAGATAGACACTGAAGATAGACACTGAAGATAGACACTGAAGATAGACACTGAAGATAGACACTGAAGATAGACACTGAAGGTAGACACTGAAGATAGACACTGAAGATAGACACTGAAGATAGACACTGAAGGTAGACACTGAAGACAGACACTGAAGATAGACACTGAAGGTAGACACTGAAGGTAGACACTGAAGATAGACACTGAAGATAGACACTGAAGATAGATACTGAAGATAGACACTGAAGATAGACACTGAAGATAGACACTGAAGATAGACACTGAAGATAGACACTGAAGATAGACACTAAAGATAGACACTGAAGATAGATACTGAAGATAGACACTGAAGATAGACACTGAAGATAGATACTGAAGATAGACACTGAAGATAGACACTGAAGATAGACACTGAAGATAGACACTGGAGATAGATACTGAAGATATTCACTGAAGATAGACACTGAAGTTAGACACTGAAGTTAGACACTGAAGATAGACACAGAAGGTAGACACTGAAGATAGACACTGAAGATAGACACTGAAGGTAGACACTGAAGATAGACACTGAAGGTAGACACTGAAGGTAGACACTGAAGATATTCACTGAAGATAGACACTGAACATAGATACTGAAGATAGACACTAAAGCTAGATACTGAAGATATTCACTGAAGGTAAACACTGAAGATAGACACTGACGATAGACACTGAAGATAGATACTGAAGATAGACACTGAAGATAGACACTGAAGATAGACACTGAAGACAAACACTGAAGATAGACACTGAACATAGATACTGAAGATAGACACTGAACATAGATACTGAAGATAGACACTAAATCTAGATACTGAAGATAGACACTGAATATAGACACTGAAGATAGACACTGAAGATAGACACTGAACATAGATACTGAAGATAGACACTGAAGATATTCACTGAAGATAGACACTGAACATAGATACTGAAGATAGACACTAAAGCTAGATACTGAAGATATTCACTGAAGGTAAACACTGAAGATAGACACTGACGATAGACACTGAAGATAGACACTGAAGATAGAGACTGAAGATAGACACTGAAGATAGACACTGAAGATATTCACTGAAGGTAGACACTGAAGATAGACACTGAAGATAGACACTGAAGATAGACACTGAAGATATTCACTGAAGATAGACAATGAAGATAGACACTGAAGATATTCACTGAAGATAGACACTGAAGTTAGTCACTGAAGATAGACACTGAAGATAGACACTGAAGATAGATACTGAAAATATTCACCAAAGTTAGACACAGAAGATAAACACTGAAGATAAGACACTGAAGATAGACACTGAAGATAGACACTGAAGATAGACACTGAAGACAGACACTGAAGATAGACACTGAAGACAGACACTGAAGATAGACACTGAAGATATTCACTGAAGATAGACACTGAAGATATTCATTGAAGATAGACACTGAAGTTAGACACTGAAGTTAGACACTGAAGATAGACACTGAAGATAGATACTGAAGATAGACACTGAAGATAGACACTGAAGACAGACACTGAAGATAGACACTGAAGATAGACACTGAAGACAGACACTGAAGGTAGACACTGAAGATAGATACTGAAGATAGACACTGAAGTTAGACACTGAAGATAGACACTGAAGATAGACACTGAAGACAGACACTGAAGATAGACACTGAAGATAGATACTGAAGACAGACACTGAAGACAGACACTGAAGATAGACACTGAAGATAGACACTGAAGACAGACACTGAAGATAGACACTGAAGATAGATACTGAAGACAGACACTGAAGATAGACACCGAAGATAGACACTGAAGATAGACACTGAAGATAGACACTGAAGATAGACACTGAAGACAGACACTGAAGATAGACACTGAAGATAGACACTGAACATAGATACTGAAGATAGACACTGAAGATAGACACTGAAGACAAACACTGAAGATAGACACTGAACATAGATACTGAAGATAGACACTGAACATAGATACTGAAGATAGACACTAAATCTAGATACTGAAGATAGACACTGAATATAGACACTGAAGATAGACACTGAAGATAGACACTGAACATAGATACTGAAGATAGACACTGAAGATATTCACTGAAGATAGACACTGAACATAGATACTGAAGATAGACACTAAAGCTAGATACTGAAGATATTCACTGAAGGTAAACACTGAAGATAGACACTGACGATAGACACTGAAGATAGACACTGAAGATAGAGACTGAAGATAGACACTGAAGATAGACACTGAAGATATTCACTGAAGGTAGACACTGAAGATAGACACTGAAGATATTCACTGAAGATAGACACTGAAGATAGACACTGAATGTAGACACTGAAGATATTCACTGAAGATAGACACTGAAGGTAGACACTGAAGATAGACACTGAAGATATTCACTGAAGATAGACACTGATGATAGACACTGAAGATAGACACTGAAGATAGACACTGAAGATATTCACTGAAGATAGACACTGAACATAGATACTGAAGATAGACACTAAAGCTAGATACTGAAGATATTCACTGAAGGTAAACACTGAAGATAGACACTGACGATAGACACTGAAGATAGACACTGAAGATAGAGACTGAAGATAGACACTGAAGATAGACACTGAAGATAGACACTGAAGATATTCACTGAAGGTAGACACTGAAGATAGACACTGAAGATATTCACTGAAGATAGACACTGAAGATAGACACTGAATGTAGACACTGAAGATATTCACTGAAGATAGACACTGAAGGTAGACACTGAAGATAGACACTGAAGATATTCACTGAAGATAGACACTGATGATAGACACTGAAGATAGACACTGAAGATAGACACTGAAGATATTCACTGAAGATAGACACTGAAGGTAGACACTGAAGATAGACACTGAAGATAGACACTGAAGATAGACACTGAAGATATTCACTGAAGATAGACACTGAACATAGATACTGAAGATAGACACTGAAGATATTCACTGAAGCTGGACACTGAAGGTAGACACTGAAGGTAGACACTGCTACATCCTCAGCACACTGGCAGGGTTCCGGATGGATGTGGGACAGAGCGAGAGAGTGCACAGATTGTTTTTGATGCCGCGCTGGAGGTCCTGCTGGATGTCCTGTACCTTCCCTACCCAACCCCTGCCCCATGGGGAACGGGGCCACCTCCCACTCCTGTCCCTCTCTCTCTATTTCTGCTTGAGTGGCGTAGAATACTCAGAGAATTTTGATAAGAGCGTTGGTGAAGCGTTGCTCCAAAACTCTCCCAACGTTGTCCAACGCAATGCCATCAGTCTATCCCAACCAGCAAGCCAAAGGTTTTAGCAGCAATATCATTGTTCCAGTGATCGCATTGAGGAGAGGCCATTAGTTGAAGCACTGTGCAGCAAATTACAGTGTAGAGCCTCATTAATAATGTCTGACATGCAATCCAGCTGGCAGTAAGCCCCTTAGCAGTCCGCTCCATGCCTGTTCAAAGGGCACCTCCTTTTGCCAAAGTCACACCTTGTGCCACAGAACCACAGAATTGTTACAGCACAGGAGGAGGCCATTCGGTCCATCGTGTTTGCAGCAGCTGTCCGAGTGAGCCCTTTATTTTGTGCCATTGCCCCGCCTTCTCTCTGTAATCTTGCACATTCGTACCTTTCAGGTAGAAATCTAATAATAATAATCTTTATTGTCACAAGTGATGTGTTGGGTGTTCTGGATCACAAACAGGTCACCAACACTGGAAGTGGTGCAACTCTAGTTTATTATAAGGTTAACTATATTAACATACTTGAACTGTGGGTAAATGCAATACCAGCTTTAACTGTTGACCCTTGCCTAGTCCTAACCAGGTGATGCACTCAGCACATGGTGAATGTCTGTGTTGCAGGCTGTGAGCTCTGTGCTCCGAGCTGGCTGCTACTAGAATGAGCGGGAACTCTCCTGTCCCCTGTCTTTATAGCGTGTGTGCTCTCACTGGTGATTAGCTGCGGTTTTGTGTATGCTGATTGGTCCCACTGCATGTCCATCAGTGTGTGTGTCTGCACCATAATATACTGGTGTATATTATGACAACAAGTAGGCTTACATTAACACTGCAATGAAGTTACTGTGAAAAGCCCCTAGTCGCCACATTCCGGCGCCTGTTCGGGTACACAGAGGGAGAATTCAGAATGTCCAATTCACCTAACAAGCACATCTTTCGGGGCTTGTGGGAGGAAACCGGAGCACCCAGAGGAAATCCACACAGACACGGAGAGAACGTGCAGACTCCGCACAGTCAGTGACCCAAGCCGGGAATCGAATCGAACCACTGTGCCACCATACCACACACAAGGGTGACCCCCAGAATGAAGAGCTTGTCACATGAGGAGCGGTTGAGGACTCTGGGTGTGTACTCAATGGAGTTTATAAGGATGAGGGGGGATCTTTTTGAAACAGAATGCTGAGAGGCCTGGATAGAGTAGATGTGGAGACGATGTTTCCACTAGTAGGCGAGACAAGAAATCGAGGGCACAGCCTCTGACTGAAGAGACGGTCCTTTAAAACTGAGATGAGGAGGAATTTATTCAGCCGGGGGTGGTGAATCTGTGGAACTCTTTGCCACAGAAGATTGTGGAGGTCAAATCACTGAGTGTCTTTAAGACAGAGATAGATAGGTTCTTGATTAATAAGGGGGTCAGGGGTTATGGGGAGAAGGCAGGAGAATGGGGATGAGAAACACATCAGCCATGATTGAATGGCGGAGCAGACTCGATGGGCCGAGTGGCCTAATTCTGCTCCTATATCTTATGGATTCGAGTGCCTCCACCGTACTCTCAGGCAGCACATTCTAGACATGAATCATTCGCCGTGTGAAACATTCTCTCATTTGCTTCTCTGGTCAGTTATATTCACTCTATGCCCTCTCGCTCTCAATCCTTTCGCGAACGGGACATCGTTCCCCCTCTCCACTCTGCCCCGATCCCTCGCGATATTGAACACCTCTCCCAAACCTCCTCTCAGCCTCCATGGACAACTGTACCCACCTCTCCTATTGACCTTCCTCCTTTTCTCGCTCCCCTGAATACTGGGCTAATACGGGGAAAGATTTCCAGCCTTTATCTGTTTTCATTGCAATCCTTTCTCTCAAATTCAAACGGGTAGGTGATTGGGAAAGTGTATCCAGCACGAAAACCTGCCCATTTCCCTGTTTGGATTTAGGGGAAATCCCACCCCCTGCTGGCGACTGACGGAGGTGCCCCTCGGCTTGACTCCTCTCTCTATAAAGGTGCTCTCGCCCAGATTGTTTCTTCAGTCTCCCATCAGGAGTCAGAGTGACAGGATGAAGACTCTCCCTCTCCTGTGCTGTGTGATCCTGATTACACTCTGCCTTTCCATTCTGGCTGAGGCGCGCATCACACTCAGGAAAGGTGAGTGAAGTTCCTCTTGTTTGTCTGGAGTTGTCGTGCGGGGGAGTGGGGAGGTTAAAGCAGCGGCATTTAGTATTAACTACAATACTGAAAGTGACTGAAGGTTAATCCTTGACTTTGCGTTTCGGGCGATACAGAATGTATTTAGATTTCCATGCCCTCGGCGTGCCCAACTTTGGGAAAGACTTTGGGCGGGATTCTCCAGTCCGCCAGACCCGTGTTTGTCGGTTGCGCGCCGTTCGCTCCCAGTAGGATTTTGTCCTCCCGCAGATTGTCAATGGGATTTCCCACCCACGCCGTCGCGGAACCCAGGCCTGCATTGCTGACGGGAACATTGAATCGCAGCGACCGTAAAATTCCGGCCTTTATTGGATGTGCAGCACGGCCGGGAAATCAGTCGCCTTTGGTGAGATTCCTTACTGAATTGACGCACGCCCTCGCTGCATAGGTTTCTGACAACGCACAGCTGCCCCACAGGCACCCGCTAAGCTGCCTTTAAACCAGGAGGGTACAAAACAAGGAATAGTGGGAATGTCTTCGGGAGGGGGGCGCGGGGAGGGGGTCCGCTCTGATTTATGGATTGAGTTTTTGGCTCGATTATCCCACCTCTGAGCTACGACAGTTTGCATTTTAATAGCAACTTGAATAGCAGAGAGAAATGAAGTCTCATGGCGCTCCGCAAGAGCGCGCTCAAACAAAACGCTCCACCAGAGTCACATTGAGGAGACACGAACATCAGGAGCAGGAGTGGGCCATTCGGCCCCTCGAGCCTGCACCCCTCCGTTCAATAAGATCGCGGCTGACCCTATTGTAAACTCAACTCCACATTCCTGCTGACCTCCGATAAGCTTTCACCCCCCTTGTTGATGAAGAATCTATCGAGCTTAAAAATATTAAAAAATTCTGCTTCCACCGCTTTTTGAGGAAGAGAGTTCCTCAGACCTCCTGATCGAAAACACATTCTCCTCACCTCCGTCATAAATGAGCCACCCCTTATTTATAAGCAGTGATATATTCAGACAAACAACTATAATCCTGCTCAAGGAAGCAAGGAGCATCTTAAAGGAGGGTTCAGACAGTCACAACGGCACAGAATGAGAGGCGACCTTATTGAGACATATCGGATTCTCAGGGGGTTTGACAGGGTGGATGCTGAGAGGTTGTTTCCCCTTGTGGGAGAGTCTAGGACCAGAGGGCATCATCTCAGAGTAAGGGGGTCGCCCATTTAAGACAGAGATGAGGTGGGATTTCTTCTCTCAGAGGGGAGTGAATCTGTGGAATTCTTTTCTGGGTCGTTAAATATCTTTAATCTTTTTAAAAAATTATTATCACAAGTAGGCTTACATTAACACTGCAGTAGCCTTGTGGATAGCACAATTGCTTCACAGCTCCAGGGTCCCAGGTTCGATTCCGGCTTGGGTCACTGTCTGTGCGGAGTCTGCACGTCCTCCCCGTGTCTGCGTGGGTTTCCTCCGGGTGCTCCGGTTTCCTCCCACAGTCCAAAGATGTGCGGGTTAGGTGGATTGGCCATGATAAATTGCCCTTAGTGTTGGGTGGGGTTACTGGGTTACTGGGATAGGGCGGAGGTGATGACCTTGGGTAGGGTGCTCTTTCCAAGAGCCGGTGCAGACTCGATGGGCCGAATGGCCTCCTTCTGCACTGTAAATTCTATGAAAGTTACTGTGAAAATCCCCTAGTCGCCACATTCCGGCGCCTGTTCGGGTACACAGAGGGAGAATTCAGAATGTCCCATTCACCTAACAAGCACGTCTTTCGGGACTTGTGGGAGGAAACTGGTGCACCCGGAGGAAACCCACGCAGACACGGGGAGAACGTGCAGACTCCGCACAGACCGTGACCCAAGCTGGGAATCGAACCCGGCACCCTGGCACTGTGAAGCAACAGTGCTAACCACTGTGCTACCGTGCAGTGAATCTGTGTAATTCTTTACCGCAGACAGCTGTAGAGGTTGGGTCATTAAATATGTTCAAGAGAGGGCAGCACGGTGGCGCAGTGGTTAGCACTGCTGCCTCACGGCGCCGAGGTCACAGGTTCGATCTCGGCTCTGGGTCACTGTCCGTGTGGAGTTTGCACATTCCCCCCCGTGTTTGCGTGGGTGTCGCCCCCACAACCCAAAGATGCGCAGGGTAGGTGGATTGGCCACGCTAAATTGCCCATAATTGGAAAAAAATTAATTGGGTACTCTAAATGTTTTTTAAAGTATGTTCAAGGCTGAGAGAGACGGATTTTTCACCATTAAGGGAATCGAGGGGACAAGGCGGGAAAGTGGAGTTGAGGATTATCACATCAGATCAGTCACGATTTTATTGAATGGCGGAGCGAACTTGATGGGCCGAGTGGCCTTCTTCTGTTCCTGTGTCTTATGGGCTTATATGCGCTGCTGGAGGTGCCAATTTTGGAAGGAAATATTAAAAGACAGATCCCGACCTTCCCTCTCAAGTGGAAGAGAAAGATCCCAGGGCACTACTTGGGGGAAGAGCAGGGGAGTCCCGTCCCACCCCCCCGCCCCCCCCTGCCCCTCCCCCCTCCCACCCCCACCCCCGTGCCTTGACCAATACTTACCCCACCAACAACAACACCGGAAAAGTAAACAATCTGGGCGGTTGCCAGGTTGCTGTTCGCGGGATCTTCCTGTGCGCCAAAATTGCCTGCCCCTTTTCAAGACGTCGCAGACGGCGACTGCACGTCAATAGTGGCTGTGAAGGACTTGAGGCGCCCTGGGGGGTGTGAACGGTGCCATCCCAACGCAAGAACCCCCGCTAGCAAAGCGAAGCACCTTCCCTTTCGAATCCTCTACTCAAGTACAGCAGAGGTCACTGCCTACCCTGGCAGAGGAGCTCCTCTCAGGGTCGGGTGCTTACCTCTTCCTCCTGGCCATGTGCACGTTTGCTGCCCTGTAGGGAATTGTGCGGGGCTCGGCGCTGTGAGGCCGGTGGGGGGGGGGGGGGGGGGGGGGGGAGGGAAGGGGAGAGGGGTGGGGGGCAATGGAATCCTCGGTAACGCTGCTGTACCCTGTATATGTGGCTGGGCCTCAAATAAACTTGCCCCAGCAGAAACCGCACATGGGAAAGTTGTTTTTTTTACGGGCGCGGTTTTCTCTCCAGGTGATACATCGACCACAAGATGTTAAAACTTGTTCCCTTTGTTCTCCAATCATGTTTATAAACCGATTTGCACTTTAGTGCTGATGACGATTCGCGAGGCAGTCAGTCAAGTGCTGTGAGCGGCTACCATGGTGACCAGAAATCAGAGCTCCCGGCCAAGAAGATTTGAGGCCCGTCGCCATGTCATAGACCTGTGTCCAGTCGTAGGATTCGACCATAAGACATAGGAGCAGAAGGAGGCCATTCGGCCCATCGAGTCTGCTCCGCCATTCAATGAGATCATGACTGATCTGATGTGATAAATCCTCCACTTTCCCACCTTGTCCCCATAACCCTCGATTCCTTTACTGATTAAAAATCTGTCGCTCTCAGCCTTCACGGTGCACAGCAATCCATTCAGCCCATCAGTCCCCTGCCAGCTCTTTAGAAGTGCAGTCCCATTGGTTCCATTTTCCCACTCAATCCCCACAACCGTTTTTTTTTATACTTTCACTTAATTTACCAAAGAATCCCTGCAGTGCAGAAGAAGGCCATTCGGCCCCTTGAGTCTGCACCGACCCTCTGAAAGAGCACTCCACCTAGGCCCATTCCCTGCCCCATCCCCGTAACCCTACCTAACCTGCACGTCTTTAGACTGTGGGAGGAAACCGGAGCGCCCGGAGGAAACCCACGCAGACACGGGGAGGATGTGCAGACTCCGCACAGACAGTGACCCAAGCCAGGAATCGAACCCGGGACCTTGGCGCTGTGAGGCAGCGGTGCTAACCACTGTGCTACCCTGCAGCCCTATTACCTTTTGAAAGTTATGACTGAACCTGCTCCCACCTTTCTTTCAGGGCAGTGCCCGCCCTCCAGCTCGTGACATGTCGCTGGGTTTAAAAGAAGACCGTTCTCGGACCCACCCAAGACTGATTCTGGCCTGAAGCTACAGGGAGGGGGGGGGGGGCGGGGAGTGGTGCAGGGGGGGGGAGTCAACCCCTGAGGGAAATGTGGAGACTGGCAGAAAGGAATGGGGCGGCACGGTGGCACATTGGTTAGCACTGCTGCCTCACAGCGCCAGGGACCCGGGTTCGATACATCGAAACATAGAAAATAGGAGCAGGAGGAGGCCATTCGGCCCATCGAGCATCCACCATTCATTATGATCATCGCTGATCATCCAACTCAGTGAGCTATTCCCGCTTCTCCCCCCCCCCCCCAATATCCTTTGATCCCCTTTGCCCTAAGTGCTGTATCTAACTCCTTCTTGAAAATATGTAGCCTGGAATTCTCCGGCAGTTTGCTGGCAGCGGGTTTCCCTGGGTCCCGTTGGAAGCCCCCCCCACCCCCCTGTGGGTTTCCTGGAGTGTGGGGTGGCTTCGGTGGGAATTCTCGTTGACCGCGGCGGAGACGAGAATCCCGCCGGCAGAGAATCCCGCCGCCTCCCACTGCCGAGAAACACACAGCTGAGGGACCGGAGAATCCCGCCCACAATGTTTCGGCCTCAACTACTTCCTGTGGTAACGAATTCCACAGGCCGACCACTCTGTGGGTGCAGAAATGTCTCCTCATCTCTGTCCTAAATGGTCTACCCTGCATCCTCCGACTGTGACCCCTGGTTCTGGACACCCCCCACCATCGGGAACATCCTTCCTGCATCTACCCTGTCCAGTCCTGTTCGAATTTTATAGGTTTCTATGAGATTCCTCCCCTCATTTTGCTGAACTTCAGCGAATACAATCCTAACCAATTCAATCGCTCCTCACACGTCAGCCCTGTCATCCTAGGAATCAGTCTGGTAAACCTTCGCTGCACTCTCTCTATCGCTAGAACATCCTTCCTCAGATAAGGAGGCCAAAACTGCTCGCAATATTCCAGATGTGGCCTCATCAAGATCCTGTACAATTTCAGCAACACATCCCCGCTCCTGTACTCGAAACCTCTCGCTATGAAGGCCAACATACCATTTGCCTTCTTTACCGCCCGCTGCACCTGCATGCTTACCTTCAGCGACTGGTGTAGGAGGACACCCAGGTCTCGTTGCACACTCCCCCTTCTCAATCTATAGCCATTCAGATAATAATCTGCCTATCTTTGCTACCAAAGTGGATCACCTCACATTTATCCACGTTTTACTGCATCTGCCATGCATTTGCCCACTCGCTCAGCCTGTCCAAATCCCGCTGAAGCATCTCTGCATCCTCCTCACAGCTCACCCTCCCACCCAGTTTTATGTCATCTGCAAATTTGAGGTAATTCATTTAGTCCCCTCATCTAAATCATTGATATACATTGTGAATAGCTGGGGTCCTAGCACCGACCCTTGGGATACCCCAGTAGTCACGCCTGGCAGTCAGAAAAAGACCCATTTATTCCTACTCTTTGTATCCTTCTCCCAACTAGTTTTCCATCCATCTCAATACTCTACCCCTAATCCCATGCGCTTTAAGGTTTACACGCTAATCTCTTATGTTGGCCTTTGTCGAAAGCCTTCTCCAAGTCCAAATAAACCAAATCCACTAACTCCCCCTCATCAACTCTACGAGTTACATCCTCGCAGAATTCCAGTAGAATTGTCAAGCATGATTTCACCAAGGTGAGTTCAAGCCTTTGTTCCCCTCAACACCCATCTTATCTTCAAGAATAATTGATTAAAATCCAGCCTTTCCATTGTGTGCTGTGCAGGGGTACAAAGTAACACCGGTCGCACCTGTTATGTATTTTGAACATTGTTTGGTCACGCAGTTATTTAAAGATTCAGCTCCTATCGCAACAGAAAGGCGAACTCGCCAACTCAGTTTTAACTTTCGTTTTTTTTTTTAATAAAAGGGGTTTATTCTACCAGGACGGGCGGTGGGAAGCAGATGGTAACATCAAAACGGAATTGTGGACAGAGCGGGAAATGAAGCCATGGATGGTCTACCTGGTAGAAGGCTCCGCCTCTGGGTCACCTTTCAGCACAGAATAAATCCATGCCTGACACTCCATCGGAGTACTGAGAGAGAGCTGCACCGTCGGAGGTGCTGAGATCTTTAACCCAGGCCTCGCCATTCCCAACGTCCCAACCGACTTGTTAGGGTTTCCTCGAGCCCCCCCCTCACTCCACCCCATAAGAGCAGGGCAGCCCCCGGGCCCGATCCCTGGCGTGGGCAACCTGCCACTCGGGCACCTTGCCACTGCCAGCCTGGCACCCTGGAAGGCCTCACGTGAGGTTGAAAGGCCTCGACGTGCCCAGAACGTGTGATTATTGCAGCAGCTCTCTGCAGAGTTTGTTCAGCCACACCTCGGGTGAAATTCTTCCGATGGAGACTATTATTTAACCACATCTTGCGGCTGATAACTCACTCGATGGCTCCTTCACCCAGTAGGAAATTAAATGCAAGCATGGTTTTGTACATTGACATTGCAAGTCCCATAATGATCGAACTGCCCTTAAATGGAAAGGCAATGTGATTGGAGCACAGGGAAGTGACCGTGAAACAGAAATACAAAGGGTTGAATTTGATTTGGGCTCCCAGGCCCCAATGTAAACCTCAGGGATCAATCTGCCCCCTCGCCCCCCAGCCCCCGCTTGGCCAGCTTGCCCCCTCAGCCATTCAACATCCATCCGGCCTTTGATATTGACTCGAGGTGAGCCTCCTGCATCCACCGACAAAGATGTCCCGCTGATTGGCTGGCAGATCCCTGACCCCAGCAGAGCCACCCCCACCACTGGTAACAATGCAGAGGAGGAGGCCTGGGTCAGGGTGGCACCCAATGTTACACCGCACCTTGCCAGGGGGTTGTAAAATTCCAGCCATGGAAGGGTTGACATCACCGAGGAGGCCAGTCTGCCCAACTCCCCGATATCCCACCCTCCAGCTCTCGGGCTGCCGGTTACATCACTCCAAGTGCATATGCAAATCTTTTATAAATGCGATGAGGGTTTCTGCCCCGCCCACCTTTCGGGAAGTGAGTTCCGGACCACTTCCGCTCCCCCCCCCCCCCTCCCATTCCCCTCTGCATGAAAACATTTCCCCTGAACTCCCCTCTAATCCTTCCACTGATTACTTTAAATCTCTCTCCCCTCCGCCCCCCTCGCTATGAAGGATAGTTGGATCTAGCGATCCACACTATCCAGGCCCCAAACACAATTAAATCTTTCTTAAGATTCTCTGGTCATGGCAACATCCTGCGTAAATCTCCTCTGGAACTTCTTAGGGCGGCAGGGTAGCACAGTGGTTAGCACTGTTGCTTCATAGCGCCAGGGTCCCGGGTTCGATTCCCACTTGGGTCACTGTCTGCGCGGAGTCTGCACGTTCTCTCCGTGTCTGCGTGGGTTTCCTCCGGGTGCTCCGGTTTCCTCCCACAGTCCAAAGACGTGCTGTTAGGTCAATTGGACATTCTGAATTCTCCCTCAGTGTACACGAACAGGCGCCGGAGTGTGGCGACTAGGGGCTTTTCACAGTAGCTTCATTGCAGTGTTAATAATGTAAGCCTACTTGTGACAATAATAAAGATTATTCTTATTGTTGAGTGCGACCACATCCTTCCTGTAATGTGGTGGTCAGAACTGTACGCAGTACTCTAGCTGTGGCCTAACTAATGCTTTCTGCAAATAACCTCCCTGCTCTTATTCAATGTCTCATCTAATAAAGATGTGGAGATGCCGGCGTTGGACTGGGGTGAACAGTTCTGTGTTCTATGTTCTATCCCTTGAAGGTAACAGGACAGGTAGATACGTGGATCATTTCCTTTATTAGATGAGCACAGTAAGAAGTCTTACACCAGTTTAAAGTCACCTGAATTCACCTGAGGAAGGAGCAGCGCTCCGAAAGCTAGTGACATCAAAACAAACCTGTTGGACTTTAACCTAGTGTTGTAAGACTTCTTACTGTGCTCATCTAATAAAGGAAATGATCCACGTGTCTACCTGTCCTGTTACCTTCAAGGGATAGAACATAGAACATAGAACCGTACAGCACAGAACAGGCCCTTCGGCCCTCGATGTTGTGCCAAGCTTTGTCCGAAACCAAGATCAAGCTATCCCACTCCCTGTCATTCCGGTGTGCTCCATGTGCGTATCCAATAACCGCTTGAAAGTTCCTAAAGTGTCCGACTCCACTATCACAGCAGGCAGTCCATTCCACACCCTAACCACTCTCTGAGTAAAGAACCTTCCTCGGACATCCCTCCTATATCTCCCACCCTGAATCTTATAGTTATGCCCTCTTGTAACAGCTACATCCACCGAGGAAATAGTCTCTGAACGTCCACTCTATCTATCCCCCTCATTATCTAATAAACTTCGACTAAGTCGCCTCTCATCCTCCTCCGCTCCAAAGAGAAAAGCCCTAGCTCCCTCAACCTTTCCTCATAAGACCTACCCTCCAAACCAGGCAGCATCCTGGTAAATCTCCTTTGCACCCTTTCCAATACTTCCACATCCTTCCTATAATGAGGTGGCCAGAACTGCACACAATACTCCAAATGTGGTCTCACCAGGGTTATGTACAGTTGCAGCATAACCCCGCGGCTCTTAAACTCAAGCCCCCTGTTAATAAATGCTAACACACTATAGGCCTTCTTCACGGATCTATCCACTTGAGTGGCAACCTTCAGAGATCTGTGGACATGAACCCCAAGATCTCTCTGTTCCTCCACATTCCTCAGAACCCTGCCGTTGACCCTGTAATCCGCATTCAAATGTTTCCTACCAAAATGAATCACCTCGCACTTATCAGGGTTAAACTCCATCTGCCACTTTTCGGCCCAGCTCTGCATCCTATCAATGTATCTTTGCAGCCAACAACAGCCCTCCACCTCATCCAGTACTCCACCAATCTTGGTGTCATCTGCAAATTTACTGGCCCACCCATCAGCCCCCTCCTCCAAGTCATTGATAAAAATCACAAATAGCAGAGGACCCAGCACTGATCCCTGTGGTACACCGCTGGTAACTGGTCTCCAGTCTGAAAATTTTCCATCCACCACCGCCCTCTGTCTTCTATGTGATAGCCAGTTACTTATCCAATTGGCCAAATTTCCCTCTATCCCACACCTCCTTGCTTTCTTCATGAGCCGACCATGGGGAACCTTATCAAACTAAAATCCATGTATACAACATTAACTGCTCTACCTTCATCTACACACTTAGTCACCTCCTCAAAGAATTCAATCACATTTGTGAGGCAAGACCTACCCTTCACGAATCCCTGTTGACTACAAAGAACAAAGAAAAGTACAGCACAGGAACAGGCCCTTCGGCCCTCCCAGCCTGTGCCGATCCACATCCTTTATCTAAACCTGTCACGTATTTTCCAAGGATCTACTTCCCTCTGTTCCCCGCCCGCTCATATATCTGTCTAGATGCATCTTAAATGATGCTATCGTGCCCGCCTCTACCACCTCCACTGGCAAAGCGTTCCAGGCACCCACCACCCTCTGCGTAAAAAACTTTCCACACACATCTCCCTTAAACCTTCCACCTCTCACCTTGAAATTGTGACCCTTTGCAATTGACACCCCCACTCTTGGAAAAAGCTTGTTGCTATCCACCCTGTCCATACCTCTCATAATTTTGTAGACCTCAATCAGGTCCTCCCTCAACCTCCGTCTTTCCAACTAAAACAATCCTAATCTACTCAACCTTTCTTCATAGCTAGCACCCTCCATACCAGGCAATATCCTGGTGAACCTCCTCTGCACCCTCTCTAAAGCATCCACATCCTTCTGGTAATGTGGCGACCAGAACTGCACGCAGTATTCCAAATGTGGCCTAACCAAAATCCTATACAACTGTAACATGACTTGCCGACTCTTGTACTCAATACCCCGTCTGATGAAGGCAAACATGCTGTATGCCTTCTTGACCACTCTATCGACCTGCATTGCCACCTTCAGGGTACAATGGACCTGAACTCCCAGATCTCTCTGTACATCAATTTTCCCAAGGACTCTTCCATTGACCATATCGTCCGCTCTTGAATTAGATCTTCCAAAATGCATCAATTTGCCTGGATTTAACCCCAACTGCCATTTCTCTGCCCAACTCTCCAATCTATCTATATTTTGCTGTATTCTCTGATAGTCCTCCTCGCTATCTGCAACTCCACCAATCTTAGTATCATCTGCAAACTTGCTAATCAGACCACCTATACCTTCGTCTACATCATTTATGTATATCACAAACAACAGTGGTCCGAGCACGGATCCCTGTGGAACACCACTAGTCACCTTTCTCCATTTTGAGACACTCCTTTCCACCACTACTCTCTGTCTCCTGTTGCCCAGCCAGTTCTTCATCCATCTAGCTAGTACACCCTGAACCTCATACGACTTCACTTTTTCCATCAACCTGCCATGGGAAACTTCATCAAACGCCTTACTGAAGTCCATGTATATGACATCTACAGCCCTTCCCTCATCAATTAACTAATCCCGGATTAAGCTGCATCTTTCCAAATGGTCATAAATCCTATCCTTCAGGACCTTTTCCATTATCTTCCCGACCACCGAAGTAAGACTAACTGGCCAATAATTACCAGGGTCATTCCTATTCCCTTTCTTGAACAGAGGAACAACATTCGCCACTCTCCAGTCCTCTGCCACTATCCCGTGGACAGCGAGGACCCAAAGATCAAAGCCAAAGGCTCTGCAATCTCATCCCTTGCCTCCCAAAGAATCCTTGGGTATATCCCATCTGGCCCAGGGGACTTGTTGACCCTCAGGTTTTTCAAAATTGCGAATACATCCTTCCTCAGAACATCTACTTCCTTATAGAATTTACAGTGCAGAAGGAGGCCATTCGGCCCATCGAGTCTGCACCGGCTCTTGGAAAGAGCACCCTACCCAAGGTCAACACCTCCACCCTGTCCCCATAACCCAGTAACCCCACCCAACGCTAAGGGCAATTTTGGACACTAAGGGCAATTTATCATGGCCAATCCACCGAACCTGCACATCTTTGGACTGTGGGAGGAAACTGGAGCACCCGGAGGAAACCCACGCAGACACGGGGAGGATGTGCAGACTCCGCACAGACAGTGACCCAAGCCGGAATCGAATCTGGGACCCTGGAGCTGTGAAGCAATTGTGCTATCCACAATGCTACCGTGCTGCCCCAAAGATCCTCCAGCCTACCCGCCTGAATCACACTCTCATCCTCAAAAACATGGCCCCTCTCCTTTGTGAACACTGAAGAAAAGTATTCATTCAACGCCTCTCCTATTTCTTCTGACTCCATGCACAAGTTCCCACTACTGTCCTTGACCTACCCTCACCCTGGCCATTCTTTTATTTCTCACATAAGAGGAAAACGCCTTGGGGTTTTCCCTGATCCAACCCACCAAGGACTTCTCATGCCCCCTCCTAGCTCTCCTAAGCCCTTTTTTCAGCTCATTCCTTGCTACCTTGTAACCCTCAAGCGACCCAACTGAGCCTTGTTTTCTCATCCTTACATACTTTTCCTTTTTCCTCTTGACAAGCCATTCAACCTCTTTTGTGAACCATGGTTCCCTCACATGGCCATTTCCTCCCTGCCTGACAGGGACATACCTATCAAGGACACGCAGTATTTGTTCCTTGAACAAGCTCCACTTTTCATTTGTGCCTTTCCCTGACAGTTTCTGTTCCCATCTTATGCTCCGTAATTCTTGCCTAATCGCATCATAATTACCCCTCCCCCAATTATAAACCTTGCCCTGCTGCATGGCCCTAGCCCTCTCCATTGCAATAGTGAAAGACACCGAATTGTGGTCACTATCTCCAAAGTGCTCTCCCACAAACAAATCCAACACTTGGCCCGGTTCATTACCCAGTACCAAATCCAATGTGGCCCCCCCCTCTTGTCGGCCTATCCACATATTGTGTCAGGAAACCCTCCTGCTCACACTGTACAAAAACTGCCCCATCCGAACTGTTCGACCTATAGATGTTCCAATCAATATTTGGAAAGTTAAAGTCACCCATGACAACTACCCTGAGACCTCCACACCTATCCATAATCTGTTTTGCAATTTCATCCTCCACATCTCTATTACTATTTGGGGGCCTATAGAAAACTCCTAACAATGTGACCGCTCCTTTCCGATTTCTAATTTCGGCCCATATTACCTCAGTAGGCAGATCCCCTTCAAACTGCCTTTCTGCAGCCGTTAAACTATCCTTGATTAACAATGCTACTCCTCCACCTCTTTTACCTCCTTCCCTACTCTTACTGAAACATCTATACCCCGGAAATTCCAACAATCATTCCTGTCCCTGTTCTAACCATGTCTCCGTAATGGTCACCACATCGTAGTCCCAAGTACCAATCCATGCTCCAAGTTCACCTACCTTATTCCGGATGCTCATAGCATTGATCTGTGGGCATTCACTCTGAGGTCACTCTCTGTTCCTTTACACTTCCCAGTATCCTACCACAGAAACACAGAAGGAGGCCATTCAGCCTGACATGTCACTTGCTGGCTCTCCAATGGGGCAACTCCCCTGGCGCCCCTCCCCTGCCTTCTTCCCATAACCCTGCACATTCTTCAATTTCAGGTAACAATCTGATTCCCACTCGAATGTCTCGATTAAATCTGCCTCCACCGCCTAATCAGGCAGCGCATTCCAGATCCTCACCACTCGCTGCCTGAAAAGTCTCTTCCTGCCTCCACTGCCTTTTTTGCCAATGACCTAATACCTGCACCCCCCTCGTTTACGATCCTTCCGCCAGTGGCAACAATTTCTCTCTCCACTCTGCTCAGGGCCCTCGCGATTATGTGCACCTCAATCATGCCTCCTCCCGGCCTCCTCGTCTCCGAGGAGAACACTGTGTCCCCCGCGCTGTGTCTGTCCCCTCCAAGTGCATCATCTCGGACTTGTCCAGATTAAATTCCATTCGCTACTTTTCTGCCCAGCTAACCAGTCTGTCGATGCATTTCTTCAGTCTCCAGCTTCCTCACTATCAAACCACACCGCCAATTTCTGTGTCACCTGCAAACTTGAAAATCATGCGCCCCAAATCATGGGCACGAAAGCAAGGGAGCTAGCACAGAGGTTCGTTCAACACTAAAGGCAGAAGAGAGGGGCGGGCAGGTGGAATGGGGGTAGGGGTGGGCTGGAGAGGGCAAGACGAGGGCATGGAGTGTGGGTGGGCAAGGGGGCCAGGCTGCACAGTGGACCCCGGGGTGGTGGGGGGGAGGGGGCGGGGGCTCTGTCTGTCGATGAATGTCTGTGCACCCTTCACTGTCTGTTTGTTCGTTGCAGATGGAAAGATCCTGTGCTGCCAAAGGAAGCAAGGCCACTGTCTCCGCTGCCCAAGCTCAACAATTCATAGAGGTAATGGAGAAAGCCAATAGGAACTTAAGGACTCTGACAGAACCAACGGCAAGCCTCTAGGGACTGTTTAGCACACTGGGCTAAATCGCTGGCTTTGAAAGCAGACCAAGGCAGGCCAGCAGCACGGTTCGATTCCCGTAACAGCCTCCCCGAACAGGCGACTAGGGGCTTTTCACAGTAACTTCATTGAAGCCTACTCGTGACAATAAGCGATTTTCATTTCATTAAAGCGATTTGTAGAGGCTGGCGCAGTCAGTTTCCCTGAAAGGTCGGAGGTCAGGTAAATGAGGGCGGGGGGGCTCATCAATGGGCCGACACCTGGCGTGTGGGGGGGGGAAGGGGGGTCAAAGGTTACTTATATGAGGTGTCAGACACCAGCCAACCGGGAGGTCGGAGGGCAGCCACCCGAATCAGTTGGCTGAGCGGCTGACGTGATGCAGAGCGATGCCAGCCGCGTGGGTTCAATTCCCCGTACTGGTTGACGTTATCTGCGAAGGCCCCGCCTTCTCAACCTTGCCCCTCGTGGTGACCCTCGGGTTAAATAACCCACCAGTCAGCGCCCCCCCCCCCCCTCCAAAGGGGAATCTGGGACTGAGGGGTCGGTACTTGGGAGGTCAGAGGGAAAACGCATGGAAGGTCAGAGGGCAGGCACATGGGAGGTCAGGGGGTAAACATAAAGGAGGACAGCATCCATTATGGGGAGACAGTGGCGTTGTGGTAATGTCACTGGCCTAGTAATAGAGGCCCGGGCTAATGCTTTAAGGCCGTGGGTCGAAATTGCTGGCACGGTGGCACAGTGGTTAGCACTGTTGCTTCACAGCACCAGGGATCCGGGTTCAATTCCCGGCTTGGGTCACTGTCTGTGCGGAGTCTGCACGTTCTCCCAGTGTCTGCGTGGGTTTCCTCCGAGTGCTCCGGTTTCCTCCCACAAGTCCCGAAAGACGTGCTTGTTAGGTGAATCGGACATTCTGAATTCTCCCTCTGTGTACCCGAACAGGCGCCGGAGTGTGGCGACGAGGGGATTTTCACAGTAACTTCATTGCAGTGTTAACGTAAGCCTACCTGTGACAATAATAAAGATTATTATAAATCTCACCACGGCAGCTGGTGGGATTTAAATCCAATAAATAAACCAGGCATTGAAGGAAAGTCAGTCTCCAAATGGTGACTAGGAAACTGTCATGGTTTGCTGTTTTTAAAACCCCATCTGGTTCACGAATGCTCCTTCAGGGAAGGAAATCTGCCGTCCTTGCCCGGTCTGGCCTACGTGTGACTCCAGACCCACGGCAATGTGGTTGACGTTTAAATGCCCTTCTGAAATGGGCGAGCAAGCCCATTCAGTTCGAGGGCAATTAGGGATGGGCAACAAATGCCGGCCCAGCCAGCGACTCCCACATCCCCACATCCTGGGAAAGAATAAAGAAAACACCCCAGTATTGCTCCTGACCCCATCAGTTAGCCAATGGACTGGGCCGGTGTGGTAAACCACTGTTAGTATATGTTCGGGATCAGCTAAACAAAAAGCCTCCTGGCCACTGATCCCGAACTGGGGCAGGGCCGGAGGTCAGCCACCTTTATACCGAGCCCGAGGGGAGGCGGAGCCATCAGGTAGTGGGTTACCACACTACATGTAGTACAGTAATACTTTACCACAATACATATAATATACTAACAGTGGTTTACCACACCGGCCCAGTCCATTGGCTAACTGATGGGGTCAGGAGCAATACTGGGGTGTTTTCTTTATGCAGGACTACAGGGGAGAGCAAGGAGGTGGAACGAATTGGATAGCTCTTACGGAGAGTTGGTGTCAACACGGTAGGCCAAAATGACTCCTGTGTGGTTCCACAATGCCAACCCCATTTAGTCTAGACCAGGAGAGACAGAGAGCGAGGCAGAGAGAGAGATAGAAGAGACAAAGAGAGATAGAGCGAAAGGGATAGAAGAGAGAGATATAGAAGGAGAGAAACAGACAGATGCAGAGCGAGAGAGATAGAAGAGAGAGAGGCAGACAGTGATAGAATAGATAGATGCGAGAGAGAGAAAGAGACAGAAACAGAGAGAGAGAGACAGAGACATAAACAAAGATAGAGAGATAGAAGAGAGAGAGGCAGACAGAGAGAGAATAGAAAGAAGCAAGAGAGATAATGTGTTGGGTGTTCTGGATCACAAACAGGTCACCAACACTTGAAGTGGTGCAACTCTATTTTATTATAAGGTTAACTATATTAACATACTTGAACTGTGGGTAAATACGATACCAGCTTTAATTATAGACCTTTGCCTAGTCCTAACCAGTTGATGCACTCAGCACATGGTGAATGTCTGTGTTGCAGGCTGCGAGCTCTGTGCTCCTTGCTGGCTGCTACTCCCAAGAGCGGGAACGCTGATGTCCCCTGTCTTTATAGTGCGTGTGCTCTCACTGGTGATTGGCTGTGGTGTTGAATATGTTGATTGGTCCCACTGTGTGTCCATCTCTGTGTGTCTGCACCATGATGTACTGGTGTATATTATGGCAAGAGAGACAGAAACAGAGAGAGAAAGAGACAGAGAGAATGAGAGACAGAGAGATAAAAAGACAGAAACACAGAGAGTGATGGAAGAGAGACAGGCAGACAGACAGATGAGAGAGAGATACAGAGAGTCAGAGAGATAGGGAAGAGAGAGCGACAGATAGAGAGGAAGAGATAAAAGAGAGAGAGGGAGGTAGAAGAGAGAGAGAGACAGACAGACGAGATAGAGACAGAGAGAAGGGGTCAAAGAGAGAGACAGCGAGAGAGGGACAGAGCCAGAGAGAGAGAGAGAGACAGACAGAACCAGAGACAGGCTACATTTTGATGCAGTATGTTACTGAATGGGATGTAAGTAGTAATGCTGCTAAACTATTAAATCCAGAGACCCAAACTAATGCTCTGGGGTCACGGGTTCAAGTCCCTCCACGGCAGCTGGTGGAGTTTAAATGCAATTAATAAAATCTGGAATATGAAGCTAGTCTATAATCGATTGTTGTAAAAACCCACCTGGTTCACTAATGCCCCTTTAGGGAAGGAAATTTGCTGTCCTTACCCGGTCTGGCCTACACGTGACTCCAGGTGCTTGAATTCTTCGCTGCCCTCTGAGATGGCCGAGCAAGCCACTCAGTTCAGGGGCAATTAGGGGCCAACATTTAAAATCAAAGGAGAAAAAGCTCCAAAAGTAACCAGTTTCACCCAAGATTACAATCCCCCCTAATTGAGACTGATTTTGTACGCTGTAATTCATCAAGGAGATTAAGGATAACAAAGCACTCAGGACATTAGGAGATAACGGGCCTCTCCCAGTGAACCCTTGTCATTTTGGCTCAATTCCTGGTTGCTAAATAGAATCAGGAATGTTTGCGTTGAGACTTGGATCCGGCCTAGTGGCGCCGACAGCACCCAGCAGCACCACCACCAGCCCCTCCCCGGTACTGCGGCTGCGCCATTGACATAACTCAAAAGGAAAGCAACCAAAAATGATTTCAAAAGTCCACAATTACAAATCACCAAATCCCCAGTGTTTTAAACAACTGGATCCTGTTGACCACAATTTTAAAGTTCACCTCCTCATGACGAAATTGCTGCATAACTTGTCCGCCCTGCCGATCTCCACCTGACAACCCGGAAGGAAACAACAGTTCGGGACAGTATTCCCATTTCCCTGTTTTCTTTATCCATCTACGAACCCTATTATACCTTATTATCGGGATATAAGCGAGAAACAGACCATTTGGTCCAACCAGTTCATAAGACCATAAGACAGATGAGCATAATTAGGCCACTCGGCCCATCGAGTCTGCTCCGCCATTCAATCATGGCGGATATTTTCTCATCCCCATTCTCCTGCCTTCTCCCCATAACCCCTGACCCCCTTATTAATCAGGAACCTATCTATCTCTGTCTTAAAGGCACTCAGTGATTTGGCCTCCACAGCCTTCTGCGGTAAAGAGTTCCACAGATTCACCTCCCTCTGGCTGAAGAAATTCCTCCTCATCTCTGTTTTAAAGGATCGTCCCTTTAGTCAGTCTGAGGCTGTGTCCTTGGGTTCTTCTCCATGTCCATCACCCTCCCTCATCCTTCTCTCCATCGCGTAATAACAATCTTTATTGTCACAAGTAGGCTTACATTAACACTGCAATGAAGTTACTGTGAAAAGCCCCTCGTCCCCACATTCCGGCGCCTGTTCGGGTACACAGAGGGAGAATTCAGAATGTCTAATTCACCTAACAAGCACGTCTTTCGGGACTTGTGAGAGGAAACCGGAGCACCCGGAGGAAACCCACGCAGGCACGGGGACCCAAGCCAGGAATCGAACCTGGGACCCTGGGGCTGTGAAGCAACAGTGCTAACCACTGTGCTACCACGCCGCCCTCAGACCCAGAGTCCTCAACCGCTCCTCATATGACAAGCTCTTCATTCCGGGGATCATTCTTGTGAGACTCCTCTGGACCCTTTCCAAGACCAGCACATCCTTCCTTAGATATGGGGCCCGAGACTGCTCACAATACTCCAAATGGGGGACTGACTCAGCCTCAGCAGCACATCCCTGCCCCTGTTTTCGCGTCGGTGTTTACCCTCCACTCGAAATCTACCATAGTAACCCTCGATTCCCTTCTCCTTCATTTGTTGCCTAGCATTTCCTAAAAGACATCCACAATATTCACTCCGGCAACACCCCGTGATGGCGAGGTTGTGCCTGGGAGATATGCAGAGATGACACACAGGGTCCTAAGTGCACACTGGTGTGTATTCCATGCTTTTCTAATGCTTACGCTGTCTTGCTTAAAGCTGAACGCCTCATCTTTGTTCCTTTTTCATAGTGGCCACACCCAGGCATAACTAATCACACAACAGTGCACTTAAGAGTTAACAGACACGAGGGCAGCACGGTGGCGCAGTGTGCCTCACGGCGCTGAGGACCCGGGTTCGAATCCCGCCTCTGGGTCACTGTCTCTGTGGAGTTTGCACACACTCCCCGTGTCTGCGTGGGTTCCGCCTCCACAACCCAAAGATGTGCAGGCTAGGTGGATTGACCACGCTAAATTGCCCCTTAATTGGAAAAAAATAATTGGGTCCTCTAAATTTATGTTTAAAAAAAGAGTTAACAGACACACTGGGCTGCCCGTGCCCCCCGCCCGTCGCAAGATCGCCACAGGCGAGATGCGGACAATGGAAAAGTCGATTGACCTTGGGCGGGATTCTCTGGTCGCCGGGCGGACACGTCCTTAGAGTCATCGAGGCACCAAGGGCTACAGCACAGAAAAGGCCCTTCGGCCCATCGCGTTGCGCCGGTCAAAAACAACCACCTAACTCTTCTAATCCCATTTTCCAGCACTTGGCCCCCTAGCCGTGTCTGCCTTGGTATCGCCAGTGCACATCGAAATACTTCTTAAATGTCATGAGGGTCTCTGCCTCCACCACCCTTTCAGACAGCGAGTTCCAGACTCCCACCACCCTCACAGAATCACAGAATAATACAGCGCAGAAGAGGCCGTTCAGCCCATCGAGTCTGCACCGACACATGACAAACACCTGCCCTACGTACCTAATCCCATTTGCCAGCACTTGGTCCATAGCCTTGAACATTATGACGGCCAAGGGCTCATCCAGATACTTTTTTAAAAAACGTATTTTATTACAAACGTGTATCAAAGCAGATTACAGCACGTAAATATCCTGGGAAACACACTTCCCAACAATCAACTATACAGTCAGTACAGATTTTTCCCCTTTTTCACCCCGGCCCCCTGCGACGAACAGCTCCTCAAATACGGTCACACACATTCCCCTCCTTTTCTCAAACCCCCCCCTGCTGAGCCCCTTAACTCACACTTTATCTTCTCTAATCGCAGGAGGCCGTCCAGGTCACCCAACCAAGCTGCTAACCCCGGTGGCGATGCCGACCGCCACTCCAGCAAAATTCGCCGCCGCGCAATCAGAGAGGCAAAGGCCACGCCATCAGCCTTCCTCCTCTCCATGAGCTCCGGCTTCTCTGAAACCCCAAATATCGCCAGCAAATATTGCCCTTGAACTGATGTGGCTTGCTGGGCAATTTTAGGGGGCATTTAAGAGCCAACCACATGGCTGTGGGTCTGGAGTCACGTGTAGGACAGGCCGGGTAAGGACGGCAGATTTCCTTCCGTAAAGGGATGGCTGGTTTGATCGTCATGACTAGACTTTTAATTGCAGATTTTTCACTGAACTCAAATTGCCGGATCCCCAGAGTTTCTGTATTACTAATCCAGTGATCATACTGTCACAGAGAGTGACAGAGAGTGACAGTGTCACAGAGAGTGACACAGAGTGAGAAGAGTGTCACAGAGAGTGACAGAGAGTGACAGAGTGTCACAGAGAGTGACAGAGTGTCACAGAGAGTGACAGAGTGTCACAGAGAGTGAGAAGAGAGTCACAGAGAGGGGCAGAGTGTCACAGAATGTCACAGAGAGTGACAGTCAGTGACAGAGAGTGACAGAGTGTCACAGAGGGTGACAGAGAGTGACAGAGAGAGAGACAGAGTGACACAGAGATTGACACAGAGAGTGACAGAGAGCCGCAGAGAGTGGCAGAGAGTGACAGAGTGTCACAGAGAGTGGCAGAGAGTGACAGAGTGACAGAGAGTGACAGAGTGTCACAGAGAGTGACAGAGTGTCACAGAGAGTGACAGAGTGACAGAGAGTGACAGAGCCGCAGAGAGTGACAGAGAGTGACAGAGTATCACAGAGAGTGACAGAGAGCCGCAGAGAGTGACAGAGAGCCGCAGAGAGTGACAGAGTGTGACAGAGTGACAGAAAGTGACACAGAGAGTGACAGAGTGTCACAGAGAGTGTGAGAGTGTCACAGAGAGTGACAGTCAGTGACAGAGAGTGACAGAGAGTCACAGAGAGTGACAGAGAGAGACAGAGTGTCACAGAGAGGGACAGAGTGTCACAGAGAGTGACAGTCAGTGACAGAGAGAGACAGAGTGTCACAGAGAGGGACAGAGTGTCACAGAGAGTGACAGTCAGTGACAGAGAGTGACAGAGTGCCACAGAGAGTGACAGAGGGCCGCAGAGAGTGACAGAGTGTCACAGAGGGTGACAGAGAGTGACAGAGAGAGAGACAGAGTGACACAGAGAGTGACAGAGAGCCGCAGAGAGTGGCAGAGAGTGACAGAGAGTGACAGAGTGTCACAGAGAGTGACAGAGAGCCGCAGAGAGTGACAGAGAGTGACAGAGAGTGACAGAGAGTGACAGAGAGTGACAGAGAGCCACAGAGAGTGACAGAGAGTGACAGAGAGTCACAGAGTGTGACAGAGAGCCGCAGAGAGTGGCAGAGAGTGACAGAGAGTGACAGAGAGCCGCAGAGAGTGACAGAGAGCCGCAGAGAGTGACGGAGAGTGACAGAGAGTGAGAGAGCCGCAGAGTGACAGAGTGACAGAAAGTGACACAGAGAGTGACAGACAGTCACAGAGAGTGACAGAGAGTGACAGAGAGCCGCAGAGAGTGACAGAGAGTGATAGAGTATCACAGAGAGTGACAGAGAGTGACAGAGAGCCGCAGAGAGTGACAGAGTGTGACAGAGTGACAGAGTGTCACAGAGTGACAGAGAGTGGCATAGTGTCACAGAGAGTGACAGAGAGACAGAGAGTGACAGAGTGTCACAGAGAGTGACAGAGAGCCGCAGAGAGTGACAGAGTGACACAGAGAGTGACAGAGTGACAGAGAGAGACAGAGTGTCACAGAGAGTGACAGAGAACCGCAGAGAGTGACAGAGTGTCACACAGAGAGTGACAGAGAGTGTCACAGAGAGTGACAAAGAGAGTGACAGAGAGTGGCACAGAGAGTGACAGAGTGTCACAGAGAATGACAGAGTGTCACAGAGAGTGACACAGAGAGTGACAGAGAGTGACAGAGAGCCGCAGAGAGTGACAGAGAGCCGCAGAGAGTGACAGAGTGTGACAGAGTGACAGAAAGTGACACAGAGAGTGACAGAGTGTCACAGAGAGTGTGAGAGTGTCACAGAGAGTGACAGTCAGTGACAGAGAGTGACAGAGAGTCACAGAGAGTGACAGAGAGAGACAGAGTGTCACAGAGAGGGACAGAGTGTCACAGAGAGTGACAGAGTGTCACACAGAGAGTGACAGAGAGTGTCACAGAGAGTGACAAAGAGAGTGACAGAGAGTGGCACAGAGAGTGACAGAGTGTCACAGAGAGTGACAGAGTGTCACAGAGAGTGACACAGAGAGTGACAGAGAGTGGCACAGAGAGTGACAGAGTGTCACAGAGAGTGACAAAGTGACAGAGAGTGACAGAGAGCCGCAGAGAGTGACAGAGTGTGACAGAGAGCCGCAGAGAGTGACAGAGTGACAGAGCGTGACAGAGTGTCACAGAGAGTGACAGAGTGACACAGAGAGTGACAGAGAACCGCAGAGAGTGACAGAGAGTGACAGAGCGTGACAGAGTGACATAGAGCCGCAGAGAGTGACAGAGTGTCACATAGGGTGACAGAGAGTGACACAGAGAGAGACAGAGTGTCACAGAGAGTGACAGAGAGTGACAAAGAGTGACAGAGAGTCACAGAGAGTGACAGAGAGTTGCACAGAGAGTGACAGAGTGTCACACAGGGTGACAGAGAGTGAGAGAGCCGCAGAGTGACAGAGTGACAGAAAGTGACACAGAGAGTGACAGACAGTCACAGAGAGTGACAGAGAGTCACAGAGTGACAGAGTGTCACAGAGTGACAGAGAGTGGCATAGTGTCACAGAGAGTGACAGAGAGACAGAGAGTGACAGAGTGTCACAGAGAGTGACAGAGAGCCGCAGAGAGTGACAGAGTGACACAGAGAGTGACAGAGTGACAGAGAGAGACAGAGTGTCACAGAGAGTGACAGAGAACCGCAGAGAGTGACAGAGTGTCACACAGAGAGTGACAGAGAGTGTCACAGAGAGTGACAAAGAGAGTGACAGAGAGTGGCACAGAGAGTGACAGAGTGTCACAGAGAGTGACAGAGTGTCACAGAGAGTGACACAGAGAGTGACAGAGAGTGTCACAGAGAGTGACAAAGTGACAGAGAGTGACAGAGAGCCGCAGAGAGTGACAGAGTGACAGAGCGTGACAGAGTGTCACAGAGAGTGACAGAGTGACACAGAGAGTGACAGAGAACCGCAGAGAGTGAAAGAGAGTGACAGAGCGTGACAGAGTGACAGAGAGCCGCAGAGAGTGACAGAGTGTCACACAGGGTGACAGAGAGTGACACAGAGAGAGACAGAGTGTCACAGAGAGTGACAGAGAGTGACAAAGAGTGACAGAGAGTCACAGAGAGTGACAGAGTGTCACAGAGAGTGAGAAGAGAGTCACAGAGAGGGGCAGAGTGTCACAGAATGTCACAGAGAGTGACAGTCAGTGACAGAGAGTGACAGAGTGTCACAGAGGGTGACAGAGAGTGACAGAGAGAGAGACAGAGTGACACAGAGAGTGACACAGAGAGTGACAGAGAGCCGCAGAGAGTGGCAGAGAGTGACAGAGTGTCACAGAGAGTGGCAGAGAGTGACAGAGTGACAGAGAGTGACAGAGTGTCACAGAGAGTGACAGAGTGTCACAGAGAGTGACAGAGTGACAGAGAGTGACAGAGCCGCAGAGAGTGACAGAGAGTGACAGAGTATCACAGAGAGTGACAGAGAGTGACAGAGAGCCGCAGAGAGTGACAGAGAGCCGCAGAGAGTGACAGAGTGTGACAGAGTGACAGAAAGTGACACAGAGAGTGACAGAGTGTCACAGAGAGTGTGAGAGTGTCACAGAGAGTGACAGTCAGTGACAGAGAGTGACAGAGAGTCACAGAGAGTGACAGAGAGAGACAGAGTGTCACAGAGAGGGACAGAGTGTCACAGAGAGTGACAGTCAGTGACAGAGAGTGACAGAGTGCCACAGAGAGTGACAGAGGGCCGCAGAGAGTGACAGAGTGTCACAGAGGGTTACAGAGAGTGACAGAGAGAGAGACAGAGTGACACAGAGAGTGACAGAGAGCCGCAGAGAGTGGCAGAGAGTGACAGAGAGTGACAGAGTGTCACAGAGAGTGACAGAGAGCCGCAGAGAGTGACAGAGAGTGACAGAGAGTGACAGAGAGCCACAGAGAGTGACAGAGAGTGACAGAGAGTCACAGAGTGTGACAGAGAGCCGCAGAGAGTGGCAGAGAGTGACAGAGAGTGACAGAGAGCCGCAGAGAGTGACAGAGAGCCGCAGAGAGTGACGGAGAGTGACAGAGAGTGACAGAGAGCCGCAGAGTGACAGAGTGACAGAAAGTGACACAGAGAGTGACAGACAGTCACAGAGAGTGACAGAGAGTGACAGAGAGCCGCAGAGAGTGACAGAGAGTGACAGAGTATCACAGAGAGTGACAGAGAGCCGCAGAGAGTGACAGAGTGTGACAGAGTGACAGAAAGTGACACAGAGAGTGACAGAGTGTCACAGAGAGTGTGAGAATGTCACAGAGAGTGACAGAGTGTCACAGAGAGTGACAGAGAGACAGAGAGTGACAGAGTGTCACAGAGTGACAGAGTGTCACAGAGTGACAGAGAGTGGCATAGTGTCACAGAGAGTGACAGAGAGACAGAGAGTGACAGAGTGTCAACAGAGAGTGACAGAGAGCCGCAGAGAGTGACAGAGTGTCACACAGAGAGTGACAGAGAGTGTCACAGAGAGTGACAAAGAGAGTGACAGAGAGTGGCACAGAGAGTGACAGAGTGTCACAGAGAGTGACAGAGTGTCACAGAGAGTGACACAGAGAGTGACAGAGAGTGACAGAGAGCCGCAGAGAGTGACAGAGAGCCGCAGAGAGTGACAGAGTGTGACAGAGAGTGTGAGAGTGTCACAGAGAGTGACAGAGAGTGACAGAGAGCCGCAGAGAGTGACAGAGAGCCGCAGAGAGTGACAGAGTGTGACAGAGTGACAGAAAGTGACACAGAGAGTGACAGAGTGTCACAGAGAGTGTGAGAGTGTCACAGAGAGTGACAGTCAGTGACAGAGAGTGACAGAGAGTCACAGAGAGTGACAGAGAGAGACAGAGTGTCACAGAGAGGGACAGAGTGTCACAGAGAGTGACAGTCAGTGACAGAGAGTGACAGAGTGTCACAGAGAGTGACAGAGGGCCGCAGAGAGTGACAGAGTGTCACAGAGGGTGACAGAGAGTGACAGAGAGAGAGACAGAGTGACACAGAGAGTGACAGAGAGCCGCAGAGAGTGGCAGAGAGTGACAGAGAGTGACAGAGTGTCACAGAGAGTGACAGAGAGCCGCAGAGAGTGGCAGAGAGTGACAGAGAGAGACAGAGTGTCACAGAGAGTGACAGAGAGCCACAGAGAGTGACAGAGAGTGACAGAGTGTCACAGAGTGTGACAGAGAGCCGCAGAGAGTGGCAGAGAGTGACAGAGAGTGACAGAGAGCCGCAGAGAGTGACAGAGAGCCGCAGAGAGTGACGGAGAGTGACAGAGAGTGAGAGAGCCGCAGAGTGACAGAGTGACAGAAAGTGACACAGAGAGTGACAGACTGTCACAGAGAGTGACAGAGAGTGACAGAGAGCCGCAGAGAGTGACAGAGTATCACAGAGAGTGACAGAGAGTGACAGAGAGCCGCAGAGAGTGACAGAGTGTGACAGAGTGACAGAAAGTGACACAGAGAGTGACAGAGTGTCACAGAGAGTGTGAGAATGTCACAGAGAGTGACAGAGTGTCACAGAGAGTGACAGAGAGACAGAGAGTGACAGAGTGTCACAGAGTGACAGAGTGTCACAGAGTGACAGAGAGTGGCATAGTGTCACAGAGAGTGACAGAGAGACAGAGAGTGACAGAGTGTCACAGAGAGTGACAGAGAGCCGCAGAGAGTGACAGAGTGACACAGAGAGTGACAGAGTGACAGAGAGAGACAGAGTGTCACAGAGAGTGACAGAGAACCGCAGAGAGTGACAGAGTGTCACACAGAGAGTGACAGAGAGTGTCACAGAGAGTGACAAAGAGAGTGACAGAGAGTGGCACAGAGAGTGACAGAGTGTCACAGAGAGTGACAGAGTGTCACAGAGAGTGACACAGAGAGTGACAGAGAGTGGCACAGAGAGTGACAGAGTGTCACAGAGAGTGACAAAGTGACAGAGAGTGACAGAGAGCCGCAGAGAGTGACAGAGTGTGACAGAGAGCCGCAGAGAGTGACAGAGTGACAGAGCGTGACAGAGTGTCACAGAGAGTGACAGAGTGACACAGAGAGTGACAGAGAACCGCAGAGAGTGACAGAGAGTGACAGAGCGTGACAGAGTGACATAGAGCCGCAGAGAGTGACAGAGTGTCACATAGGGTGACAGAGAGTGACACAGAGAGTGACAGAGTGTCACACAGGGTGACAGAGAGTGAGAGAGCCGCAGAGTGACAGAGTGACAGAAAGTGACACAGAGAGTGACAGACAGTCACAGAGAGTGACAGAGAGTGACAGAGAGCCGCAGAGAGTGACAGAGAGTGACAGAGTATCACAGAGAGTGACAGAGAGTGACAGAGAGCCGCAGAGAGTGACAGAGTGTGACAGAGTGACAGAAAGTGACACAGAGAGTGACAGAGTGTCACAGAGAGTGTGAGAATGTCACAGAGAGTGACAGAGTGTCACAGAGAGTGACAGAGAGACAGAGAGTGACAGAGTGTCACAGAGTGACAGAGTGTCACAGAGTGACAGAGAGTGGCATAGTGTCACAGAGAGTGACAGAGAGACAGAGAGTGACAGAGTGTCACAGAGAGTGACAGAGAGCCGCAGAGAGTGACAGAGTGACACAGAGAGTGACAGAGTGACAGAGAGAGACAGAGTGTCACAGAGAGTGACAGAGAACCGCAGAGAGTGACAGAGTGTCACACAGAGAGTGACAGAGAGTGTCACAGAGAGTGACAAAGAGAGTGACAGAGAGTGTCACAGAGAGTGACAGAGTGTCACAGAGAGTGACAGAGTGTCACAGAGAGTGACACAGAGAGTGACAGAGAGTGACAGAGAGCCGCAGAGAGTGACAGAGAGCCGCAGAGAGTGACAGAGTGTGACAGAGTGACAGAAAGTGACACAGAGAGTGACAGAGTGTCACAGAGAGTGTGAGAGTGTCACAGAGAGTGACAGTCAGTGACAGAGAGTGACAGAGAGTCACAGAGAGTGACAGAGAGAGACAGAGTGTCACAGAGAGGGACAGAGTGTCACAGAGAGTGACAGTCAGTGACAGAGAGTGACAGAGTGTCACAGAGAGTGACAGAGGGCCGCAGAGAGTGACAGGGTGTCACAGAGGGTGACAGAGAGTGACAGAGAGAGAGACAGAGTGACACAGAGAGTGACAGAGAGCCGCAGAGAGTGGCAGAGAGTGACAGAGAGTGACAGAGTGTCACAGATCGTGACAGAGAGCCGCAGAGAGTGGCAGAGAGTGACAGAGAGAGACAGAGTGTCACAGAGAGTGACAGAGAGCCACAGAGAGTGACAGAGAGTGACAGAGTGTCACAGAGTGTGACAGAGAGCCGCAGAGAGTGGCAGAGAGTGACAGAGAGTGACAGAGAGCCGCAGAGAGTGACAGAGAGGCGCAGAGAGTAGCAGAGAGTGACAGAGAGCCGCAGAGAGTGACAGAGAGCCGCAGAGAGTGACGGAGAGTGACAGAGAGTGAGAGAGCCGCAGAGTGACAGAGTGACAGAAAGTGACACAGAGAGTGAAAGACTGTCACAGAGAGTAACAGAGAGTGACAGAGAGCCGCAGAGAGTGACAGAGTATCACAGAGAGTGACAGAGAGCCGCAGAGAGTGACAGAGTGTGACAGAGTGACAGAAAGTGACACAGAGAGTGACAGAGTGTCACAGAGAGTGTGAGAATGTCACAGAGAGTGACAGAGTGTCACAGAGAGTGACAGAGAGACAGAGACTGACAGAGTGTCACAGAGTGACAGAGTGTCACAGAGTGACAGAGAGTGGCATAGTGTCACAGAGAGTGACAGAGAGACAGAGAGTGACAGAGAGTCACAGAGAGTGACAGAGAGCCGCAGAGAGTGACAGAGTGACACAGAGAGTGACAGAGTGACAGAGAGAGACAGAGTGTCACAGAGAATGACAGAGAACCGCAGAGAGTGACAGAGTGTCACACAGAGAGTGACAGAGAGTGTCACAGAGAGTGACAAAGAGAGTGACAGAGAGTGGCACAGAGAGTGACAGAGTGTCACAGAGAGTGACAGAGTGTCACAGAGAGTGACACAGAGAGTGACAGAGAGTGGCACAGAGAGTGACAGAGTGTCACAGAGAGTGACAGAGTGTCACAGAGAGTGACAAAGTGACAGAGAGTGACAGAGAGCCGCAGAGAGTGACAGAGTGTGACAGAGAGCCGCAGAGAGTGACAGAGTGACAGAGCGTGACAGAGTGTCACAGAGAGTGACAGAGTGACACAGAGAGTGACAGAGAACCGCAGAGAGTGACAGAGAGTGACAGAGCGTGACAGAGTGACAGAGAGCCGCAGAGAGTGACAGAGTGTCACACAGGGTGACAGAGAGAGACAGAGTGTCACAGAGAGTGACAGAGAGTGACAAAGAGTGACAGAGAGTCACAGAGAGTGACAGAGTGACAGAGCGTGACAGAGTGTCACAGAGAGTGACAGAGTGACACAGAGAGTGACAGAGAACCGCAGAGAGTGACAGAGAGTGACAGAGCGTGACAGAGTGACAGAGAGCCGCAGAGAGTGACAGAGTGTCACACAGGGTGACAGAGAGAGACAGAGTGTCACAGAGAGTGACAGAGAGTGACAAAGAGTGACAGAGAGTCACAGAGAGTGACAGAGAGTTGCACAGAGAGTGACAGAGTGTCACACAGGGTGACAGAGAGTGACAGAGTGACAGAGTGTCACACAGGGTGACAGAGAGCCGCACAGAGTGACAGAGTGTCACACAGGGTGACAGAGAGTGACACAGAGAGAGGCAGAGTGTCACAGAGAGTGACATAGAGAGTGACAGAGTGTCACAGAGAGTGACAGAGTGACAGAGAGTGACACAGAGTGTGACAGAGAGTGACAGTGTTACAGAGAGTGACATAGAGAGTGACAGAGTGTCACAGAGAGTGACAGAGCGTGACAGAGAGCCGCAGAGAGTGACAGAGTGACAGAGCGTGACAGTGTGTCACACAGGGTGACAGAGAGTGACACAGAGAGAGGCAGAGTGTCACAGAGAGTGACAGAGAACCGCAGAGAGTGACAGAGAGTGACATAGAGAGTGACAGAGTTACAGAGAGTGACATAGAGAGTGACAGAGCGTCACAGAGAGTGACAGAGTGACAGAGTGACATAGAGAGTGACCGAGTTACAGAGAGTGACATAGAGAGTGACAGAGTGTCACAGAGAGTGACAAAGTGACAGGGAGTGACAGAGAGTGACAGAGCGTGACAGAGCGTGACAGAGAGTGACAGAGAGTGACAGAGAGTGACAAAGAGAGTGACAGAGTGACAGAGAGTGACATAGAGAGTGACAGAGTTACAGAGAGTGACATAGAGAGTGACAGAGTGTCACAGAGAGTGACAAAGTGACAGGGAGTGACAGAGAGTGACAGAGCGTGACAGAGCGTGACAGAGAGTGACAAAGAGTTACAGAGAGTTACAGAGAGTGACAGAATGTCACAGAGAGTGACAGAGAGTTGCACAGAGAGTGACAGAGTGTCACAGAGAGTGACAGTGTCACAGAGAGTGACAGAGTGTGACAGAGTGTGACAGAGTGTCACAGAGCGTGACAGAGAGTGACAGAGTGTGACAAAGAGTTACAGAGAGTTACAGAGAGTGACAGAGTGTCACAGAGCGTGACAGAGAGTGACAAAGAGTTACAGAGAGTTACAGAGAGTGACAGAGTGTCACAGAGAGTGACAGAGAGCCACAGAGTGTGACAGAGAGTAACAGAGTTACAGAGAGTGACAGAGTGTCACAGAGAGTGACAGAGTGACAGAGAGTGGCACAGTGAGTGACAAAGTGACAGGGAGTGACAAAGTGACAGAGAGTGACAGAGAGTGACAAAGAGTTACAGAGAGTTACAGAGAGTGACAGAGAGTGACAGAGTGTCACAGAGCGTGACAGAGAGTGACAAAGAGTTGCACAGAGAGTGACAGAGTGTCACAGAGAGTGACAGAGAGTGACAGAGTTACAGAGAGTGACAGAGTGTCACAGAGAGTGACAGAGTGACAGAGAGTGTCACAGAGAGTGAAAGAGAGTGACAGAGAGTTGCACAGAGAGTGACAGAGTGTCACAGAGAGTGACAGAGTGTCACAGAGTGTCACAGAGCGTGACAGAGAGTGACAAAGAGTTGCACAGAGAGTGACAGAGTGTCACAGAGAGTGACAAAGTGTTACAGAGTGACAGAGAGTGACAGAGTGTCAGAGAGAGTGACAGAGAGTGACAAAGAGTGACAGAGAGTCACAGAGAGTGACAGAGAGTTGCACAGAGGGTGACAGAGTGTCACACAGGGTGACAGAGAGTGACAGAGTGTCACACAGGGTGACAGAGAGCCGCACAGAGTGACAGAGTGTCACACAGGGTGACAGAGAGTGACACAGAGAGAGGCAGAGTGTCACAGGGAGTGACATAGAGAGTGACACAGAGTGTGACAGAGAGTGACAGAGAGAGTGACAGTGTTACAGAGAGTGACATAGAGAGTGACAGAGTGTCACAGAGAGTGACAGAGCGTGACAGAGTGACAGAGAGCCGCAGAGAGTGACAGAGTGACAGAGCGTGACAGAGTGTCACACAGGGTGACAGAGAGTGACACAGAGAGAGGCAGAGTGTCACAGAGAGTGACAGAGAACCGCAGAGAGTGACAGAGAGTGACAGAGAGTGACATAGAGAGTGACAGAGTTACAGAGAGTGACATAGAGAGTGACAGAGCGTCACAGAGAGTGACAGAGTGACATAGAGAGTGACCGAGTTACAGAGAGTGACATAGAGAGTGACAGAGTGTCACAGAGAGTGACAAAGTGACAGGGAGTGACAGAGCGTGACAGAGAGTGACAGAGAGTGACAAAGAGTTACAGAGAGTGACAAAGAGTTACAGAGAGTTACAGAGAGTGACAGAATGTCACAGAGAGTGACAGAGAGTTGCACAGAGAGTGACTGAGTGTCACAGAGAGTGACAGTGTCACAGAGAGTGACAAAGTGTGACAAAGTGTGACAGAGTGTCACAGAGAGTGACAGTGTCACAGAGAGTGACAAAGTGTGACAGAGAGTCACAGAGAGTGACAGAGAGTTGCACAGAGAGTGACAGAGTGTGACAAAGAGTTACAGAGAGTTACAGAGAGTGACAGAGTGTCACAGAGCGTGACAGAGAGTGATAAAGAGTTACAGAGAGTTACAGAGAGTGACAGAGTGTCACAAAGAGTGACAGAGAGCCACAGAGTGTGACAGAGAGTGACAGAGTTACAGAGAGTGACAGAGTGTCACAGAGAGTGACAGAGAGTGGCACAAAGAGTGACAAAGTGACAGGGAGTGACAAAGTGACAGAGAGTGACAGAGAGTGACAAAGAGTTACAGAGAGTTACAGAGAGTGACAGAGAGTGACAGAGTGTCACAGAGCGTGACAGAGAGTGACAAAGAGTTGCACAGAGAGTGACAGAGTGTCACAGAGAGTGACAGAGAGTGACAGAGTTACAGAGAGTGACAGAGTGTCACAGAGAGTGACAGAGTGACAGAGAGTGTCACAGAGAGTGACAGAGAGTGACAGAGAGTTGCACAGAGAGTGACAGAGTGTCACAGAGAGTGACAGAGTGTCACAGAGAGTGACAGAGTGACAGAGAGTGTCACAGAGAGTGACAGAGAGTGACAGAGAGTTGCACAGAGAGTTACAGAGAGTTACAGAGAGTGACAGAGTGTCACAGAGCGTGACAGAGAGTGATAAAGAGTTACAGAGAGTTACAGAGAGTGACAGAGTGTCACAAAGAGTGACAGAGAGCCACAGAGTGTGACAGAGAGTGACAGAGTTACAGAGAGTGACAGAGTGTCACAGAGAGTGACAGAGAGTGGCACAGAGAGTGACAAAGTGACAGGGAGTGACAAAGTGACAGAGAGTGACAAAGAGTTACAGAGAGTTACAGAGAGTGACAGAGAGTGACAGAGTGTCACAGAGCGTGACAGACAGTGACAAAGAGTTGCACAGAGAGTGACAGAGTGTCACAGAGAGTGACAGAGAGTGACAGAGTTACAGAGAGTGACAGAGTGTCACAGAGAGTGACAGAGTGACAGAGAGTGTCACAGAGAGTGACAGAGAGTGACAGAGAGTTGCACAGAGAGTGACAGAGTGTCACAGAGAGTAACAGAGTGTCACAGAGAGTGACAGAGTGACAGAGAGTGTCACAGAGAGTGACAGAGAGTGACAGAGAGTTGCACAGAGAGTTACAGAGAGTTACAGAGAGTGACAGAGAGTGACAGAGTGTCACAAAGAGAGACAGAGTGACAGAGAGTGGCACAGAGAGTGACAAAGTGACAGGGAGTGACAAAGTGACAGAGAGTGACAGAGAGTGACAGAGAGTGACAGAGTGTCACAGAGCGTGACAGAGAGTGACAAAGAGTTACAGAGAGTTACAGAGAGTGACAGAGAGTGACAGAGTGTCACAGAGCGTGACAGAGAGCCACAGAGTGTGACAGAGAGTGACAGAGTTACAGAGAGTGACAGAGTGTCACAGAGAGTGACAGAGTGACAGAGAGTGGCACAGAGAGTGACAAAGTGACAGAGAGTGACAAAGTGACAGAGAGTGACAGAGAGTGACAAAGAGTTACAGAGAGTTACAGAGTGTCACAGAGCGTGACAGAGAGTGACAAAGAGTTGCACAGAGAGTGACAGTGTCACAGAGAGTGACAGAGAGTGACAGAGTTACAGAGAGTGACAGAGTGTCACAGAGAGTGACAGAGTGTCACAGAGTGTCACAGAGCGTGACAGAGAGTGACAAAGAGTTGCACAGAGAGTGACAGAGTGTCACAGAGAGTGACAGAGAGTGACAGAGAGTGACAGAGTGTCACAGAGAGTGACAGAGAGTGACAAAGTGTTACAGAGTGACAGAGAGTGACAGAGTGTCAGAGAGAGTGACAGAGAGTGACAAAGAGTGACAGAGAGTCACAGAGAGTGACAGAGAGTTGCACAGAGAGTGACAGAGTGTCACACAGGGTGACAGAGAGTGACACAGAGAGAGGCAGAGTGTCACAGGGAGTGACATAGAGAGTGACAGAGAGTGACACAGAGTGTGACAGAGAGTGACAGAGAGAGTGACAGTGTTACAGAGAGTGACATAGAGAGTGACAGAGTGTCACAGAGAGTGACAGAGCGTGACAGAGTGACAGAGAGCCGCAGAGAGTGACAGAGTGACAGAGCGTGACAGAGTGTCACACAGGGTGACAGAGAGTGACACAGAGAGAGGCAGAGTGTCACAGAGAGTGACAGAGAACCGCAGAGAGTGACAGAGAGTGACAGAGAGTGACATAGAGAGTGACAGAGTTACAGAGAGTGACATAGAGAGTGACAGAGCGTCACAGAGAGTGACAGAGTGACATAGAGAGTGACCGAGTTACAGAGAGTGACATAGAGAGTGACAGAGTGTCACAGAGAGTGACAAAGTGACAGGGAGTGACAGAGCGTGACAGAGAGTGACAGAGAGTGACAAAGAGTTACAGAGAGTGACAAAGAGTTACAGAGAGTTACAGAGAGTGACAGAGTGACAGAGAGTGTCACAGAGAGTGACAGAGAGTGACAGAGAGTTGCACAGAGAGTTACAGAGAGTTACAGAGAGTGACAGAGTGTCACAGAGCGTGACAGAGAGTGATAAAGAGTTACAGAGAGTTACAGAGAGTGACAGAGTGTCACAAAGAGTGACAGAGAGCCACAGAGTGTGACAGAGAGTGACAGAGTTACAGAGAGTGACAGAGTGTCACAGAGAGTGACAGAGAGTGGCACAGAGAGTGACAAAGTGACAGGGAGTGACAAAGTGACAGAGAGTGACAAAGAGTTACAGAGAGTTACAGAGAGTGACAGAGAGTGACAGAGTGTCACAGAGCGTGACAGAGAGTGACAAAGAGTTGCACAGAGAGTGACAGAGTGTCACAGAGAGTGACAGAGAGTGACAGAGTTACAGAGAGTGACAGAGTGTCACAGAGAGTGACAGAGTGACAGAGAGTGTCACAGAGAGTGACAGAGAGTGACAGAGAGTTGCACAGAGAGTGACAGAGTGTCACAGAGAGTAACAGAGTGTCACAGAGAGTGACAGAGTGACAGAGAGTGTCACAGAGAGTGACAGAGAGTGACAGAGAGTTGCACAGAGAGTTACAGAGAGTTACAGAGAGTGACAGAGAGTGACAGAGTGTCACAAAGAGAGACAGAGTGACAGAGAGTGGCACAGAGAGTGACAAAGTGACAGGGAGTGACAAAGTGACAGAGAGTGACAGAGAGTGACAAAGAGTTACAGAGAGTTACAGAGAGTGACAGAGAGTGACAGAGTGTCACAGAGCGTGACAGAGAGCCACAGAGTGTGACAGAGAGTGACAGAGTTACAGAGAGTGACAGAGTGTCACAGAGAGTGACAGAGTGACAGAGAGTGGCACAGAGAGTGACAAAGTGACAGAGAGTGACAAAGTGACAGAGAGTGACAGAGAGTGACAAAGAGTTACAGAGAGGTACAGAGAGTTACAGAGAGTGACAGAGTGTCACAGAGCGTGACAGAGAGTGACAAAGAGTTGCACAGAGAGTGACAGAGTGTCACAGAGAGTGACAGAGAGTGACAGAGTTACAGAGAGTGACAGAGTGTCACAGAGAGTGACAGAGTGTCACAGAGTGTCACAGAGCGTGACAGAGAGTGACAAAGAGTTGCACAGAGAGTGACAGAGTGTCACAGAGAGTGACAGAGAGTGACAAAGAGTGACAGAGAGTCACAGAGAGTGACAGAGAGTTGCACAGAGAGTGACAGAGTGTCACACAGGGTGACAGAGAGTGACACAGAGAGAGGCAGAGTGTCACAGGGAGTGACATAGAGAGTGACAGAGAGTGACACAGAGTGTGACAGAGAGTGACAGAGAGAGTGACAGTGTTACAGAGAGTGACATAGAGAGTGACAGAGTGTCACAGAGAGTGACAGAGCGTGACAGAGTGACAGAGAGCCGCAGAGAGTGACAGAGTGACAGAGCGTGACAGAGTGTCACACAGGGTGACAGAGAGTGACACAGAGAGAGGCAGAGTGTCACAGAGAGTGACAGAGAACCGCAGAGAGTGACAGAGTGACAGAGAGTGTCACAGAGAGTGACAGAGAGTGACAGAGAGTTGCACAGAGAGTGACAGAGTGTCACAGAGAGTGACAGAGTGTCACAGAGTGTCACAGAGCGTGACAGAGAGTGACAAAGAGTTGCACAGAGAGTGACAGAGTGTCACAGAGAGTGACAGAGAGTGACAAAGTGATACAGAGTGACAGAGAGTGACAGAGTGTCAGAGAGAGTGACAGAGAGTGACAAAGAGTGACAGAGAGTCACAGAGAGTGACAGAGAGTTGCACAGAGGGTGACAGAGTGTCACACAGGGTGACAGAGAGTGACAGAGTGTCACACAGGGTGACAGAGAGCCGCACAGAGTGACACACAGGGTGACAGAGAGTGACACAGAGAGAGGCAGAGTGTCACAGGGAGTGACATAGAGAGTGACAGAGAGTGACACAGAGTGTGACAGAGAGTGACAGAGAGAGTGACAGTGTTACAGAGAGTGACATAGAGAGTGACAGAGTGTCACAGAGAGTGACAGAGCGTGACAGAGTGACAGAGAGCCGCAGAGAGTGACAGAGTGACAGAGCATGACAGCGTGTCACACAGGGTGACAGAGAGTGACACAGAGAGAGGCAGAGTGTCACAGAGAGTGACAGAGAACCGCAGAGAGTGACAGAGAGTGACATAGAGAGTGACAGAGCGTCACAGAGAGTGACAGAGTGACATAGAGAGTGACCGAGTTACAGAGAGTGACATAGAGAGTGACAGAGTGTCACAGAGAGTGACAAAGTGACAGGGAGTGACAGAGCGTAACAGAGAGTGACAGAGAGTGACAAAGAGTTACAGAGAGTGACAAAGAGTTACAGAGAGTGACAGAGAGTGACAGAGAGTTGCACAGAGAGTGACAGAGTGTCACAGAGAGTGACAGAGTGTCACAGAGAGTGACAGTGTCACAGAGAGTGACAAAGTGTGACAGAGTGTCACAGAGAGTGACAGAGAGTTGCACAGAGAGTGACAGAGAGTGACAGAGTGTGACAAAGAGTTACAGAGAGTTACAGAGAGTGACAGAGTGTCACAGAGCGTGACAGAGAGTGATAAAGAGTTACAGAGAGTTACAGAGAGTGACAGAGAGTGACAGAGTGTCACAAAGAGTGACAGAGAGCCACAGAGTGTGACAGAGAGTGACAGAGTTACAGAGAGTGACAGAGTGTCACAGAGAGTGACAGAGTGACAGAGAGTGGCACAGAGAGTGACAAAGTGACAGGGAGTGACAAAGTGACAGAGAGTGACAGAGAGTGACAAAGAGTTACAGAGAGTTACAGAGAGTTACAGAGAGTGACAGAGAGTGACAGAGTGTCACAGAGCGTGACAGAGAGTGACAAAGAGTTGCACAGAGAGTGACAGAGTGTCACAGAGAGTGACAGAGAGTGACAGAGTTACAGAGAGTGACAGAGTGTCACAGAGAGTGACAGAGTGACAGAGAGTGTCACAGAGAGTGACAGAGAGTGACAGAGAGTGACAAAGAGTTACAGAGAGTGACAGTGTGTCACAGAGAGTGACAGAGAGTTGCACAGAGAGTGACAGAGAGTGACAGAGTGTCACAGAGTGTCACAGAGTGTCACAGAGTGTCACAGAGCGTGACAGAGAGTGACAGAGTGTCACAGAGAGTGACAGAGTGTCACAGAGATTGACAGAGAGTGACAAAGTGTGACAGAGAGTGACAGAGAGTGACAGAGTGTCAGAGAGTGACAGAGTGACACAGAGAGTGACAGAGAGTTGCACAGAGAGTGACAGAGTGTGACAGAGAGTTTCAGAGAGTGACAGAGAGTGACTGAGAGTGTCACAGAGTGGCAGAGAACTACAGAGAGTGACAGAGAGTGACAGAGAGTGACAGAGTGTCACAGAGTGTCACAGAGTGTCACAGAGAGTGACAGAGAGTGAGAGTGTCACAGAGAGTGACAGAGTGTCACAGAGAGTGACAGAGAGTGATAGAGTGTCACAGAGAGTGACAGAGAGTGACAAAGAGTTACAGAGAGTGACAGAGTGTCACAGAGAGCCACACAGTCACATGGGGGGAGAGAGCAGATTGAAACAGGTAATAACGGTTTAGAGACCGTTTAGAACTCAAAGTCCACTCAAATCATTTTCATTTGTCCCGCGTTAGATCCTTCAGCCTCCAACGCATGCGGAGGGCGACACGGCTTTCCTGACCCCTCTCTATCTCCCGTTTCCCTTGCAGTGAAATCTTCAAAGTTCAAGAGGCTCCTGCAGAAGTGCAGCTTGTGTTTGAAGGCGGAAGCTCACAAAGGGCACACAAAAGCATGGCCCCCGATAATCCCACTGCCCGGATTCTAAGGGGGGCGACGGGACCAACAGCTGATGGAGGCAAAGCTCGCTGATGGTTCCAGAGAAAGTGTGCCATACCCACTGTCGGCAATATATCTCTCTACTTTTATAATGTTGCAAAAAATCAATCATTAACTGAACACTGTGCTTGGCAAACAGCGAACAAGTCTTCTTTTAACAGTTTGTGTTCATTATCCTCAATCCATATCTTAATGATTATTTACCTGGATTATCTGCATATGATAGGATGTATTAGGGGTCATGCGGGACTGTGAAGCCGTGATGCTATTGGCTGACAGATCCCGGGTCCTGGTTGGCTGTTGACTCCTGGCTCCGCCCTGAAGGCGGAGTATAAGAACCCGAGCTTCTCCCCGCTGCTCCATTCTGTTGCTGAACTGCTGGGGACCAGTCTCGCTTAATAAAGCCTCATCGACTTCATCGCTACTCGTCTCTCTCGTAAGTCATTGTGCGCTACACTGCACAACCAGCTTTTCATATGTACTGACACACCTGCTGATTGGTTTGAACCATGATGCTCAGATCTCTCTATTTGCTGCCCAGAGACTGGCTCTTTGTTCTAACGAGCAGACATTTACGCTCCCCATCGTTATTCGCCCACCCATCTCGCCCCATCAACATGTCCTTCCATTGACTTTACGGCCCCCCCCCCCCCCCCGACCCTCCGACTCCTCCCGCTCGTGATTCAACTTTGGCCATTACAGGAGGAGGAAGGGCAAAGGCACCAGGAATTCTGCTCCCGCCCTCTCTTCAGTTCTGATGAAGCTGCCTCACGGCGCCGAGGTCCCGGGTTCGATCCCGGCTCTGGGTCACTGTCCGTGTGGAGCTTGCACATTCTCCCCCCGTCTGCGTGGGTTTCACCCCCCACAACCCAAATATATACAGGGTAGGTGGATTGGCCACGCTAAATTGCCCCTTAATTAGAAAAAATGAATTGGGTGATCTAAATTTATTTTATAAACAGTTTGGATGAAGGACCAGAGGACTCGAAACATTAACTCTGCTTTCCCCCTCCTTACAGATGTTGAGTGCCCTGCCCCCCCCCCCCCCCGCCCCCACCACCACCACCACCACCACCCCCCACCGTCCTCTGCGCTTGTTTCAGATTCCAGACTCCGCAGTATTTTGCTCATCTGTGTGTGAGTTGTGAGTTGCCACCCTGATGTGTTCAATGCTTCTCCGGGTTCGCTCCAGGTTTGAACATCTACCCGGTTCGGAATTAAAGATCTGGTGAAGTCAACAAGAACAAAATTTGAACGGGGCAGCAAAAAAATTGAGAGAGAGTTTCTCCACTCACATCGGTTTCCCCCTGAAGTGCGGTTGTTCATTATTGCAGCTCGTAATTAATCTTCATCGCCAGCAAAACAAAAATCGAAACATGCGGACAGACGGATTAGGAGCAGGAGTAGGCCACTCGACCCCTCGAGTCTGCTCCGCCAATCAATACGTTCACAGCTGATTGACTCAGACCATGTTCCTCTCCTGGTCCATCCAGTTTACGTCCCTTGTTAGTTCCCCATTTCCATTGGCAACCGAGATGGACGAAGGACCACATTTGCCAGTCCACAGGAAGAACAACTTCGAACCATGTGGAAATCTTCCAACATTTCTGTCACAATTTGCTAGTCAAGCAGATCATTCTGTTGACCCCCCCACCCACCCCCACCCCCCCCCCCCCCACCCCACCCCCACCCCACCCCCCACACACACCTCCTTACAGACCAGAAGGGGATCTGTGGCATTCTCCCAAATGGCCTCGCTGTAAGCGCTGATTAAAAGACTCTTTGATGGGCTCCCTCAGACCCTTAGTGTCTCTGCAGCCTCGGTAAGAATTCCCCCCCATCAGGCAGAACTGAGGAAGCCCTGTGACTGGGGCCTGAAATGCTGATCTCCCTGAGCATTTATCTCCACTTTGCCGGGAGTTTAAAGGCTCAGAACAGGAACTTCAGAACTTGTCCACGAATGTAACAAAACTCCCTCATTTCCACACACACACTCCGAAACCCAGAACAGACTGCGATTTAATAAAGCAAAAAAGGGACCAACAATGTAACTACGCCAGAGCAACAATGCGTTTCCATTCTGAGTGACTCTGTTTCTGTCGCTGTGGCGGGCGGCTGTGGTTAATGTCTATGTACGTGCTTTCAAGATGAGAGCTTTTGATTCTTTAATTAAATACATTTGCCCTTCACGTGTTGCTTTCTCTGACAAGTTGCGCCTTTTGAAGGGAAATTGCTCGCCCACAAGGGGAGGCAGTCACGTAGTGGCAGTGTCACAGGACTAGTAATCCAGGAGAATGCTCTGGGGGCCCGGGTTCAAATCCCACAGGGGCAGATGGTGAAATTTGAATTCAATTTTTTAAAAAACGGATATAAAAGTCGAATGATGACCACAAATCGATTGTCGTGTAAAAAAAAAAAAACCCCCACCTGGTTAACTAACGTCCTTCAGGGAAGGAAATCTGCCGTCCTTGCCCGACCTGACCTACATGTGACTCCAGACCCACAGCAATGTGGTTGACACTTAAATGAAATGGCCGAGCGAGGCACTCAGTTGTATTCAACCACTGCAAATTCTTAAGGAATGAACCCAAACGTATCACCTCGCATCGACCTAGGCTCCGGGACACAAAGCTGCAAACCCAGCCCTTGAGAGAGCTATTTCGCAGACTAGACAAGCCTGCCATAGTCCTACGTGCCAACAATATCTTACAGACAATGTCTCAGCCACCTCCATCACCATTCGTGGGTATGTCCTGGACCCCATGACATCTCATGGCATCAGGTTAAGCATGGACAAGGAAACCTCCTGCTGATGACCACATACTTAGCTGATGAATCAGTACTCCTCCGTGTTGAACACCACTGGGAGTAAACACTGAGAGTCGCGAGGGTGCGGAACGCACTCTGGGTGGGGTGACTTCGACTTTCATCTCCAATAGTGGCTCGGTAGTACCAATCCAGACCGAGCTGGCCGGGTCCTAAAGGACAGAGCTGCTAGGCTGGGACTACAGCAGGTGGTGTGGGAAAAAACAAGAGGGAAAAACATACTTGACCCCCATCCTCACCAACCTGCCTGTCACAGATGCATTTGACAGAAAATGGCTCACTCCTTGTGATAAATTTCATCTTCACATTGAGGATACGTGCCATCGTGTTGTGTGGCACTATAATAGTTCTAAATGGGATAGATTCAGAATAGGCCTAGCAACTCAAGACTGGGCAACCATGAGACACTGTGGGCCATCAGCAGCAGCAGAACTTTGCACAACCGCAGGCAGGCTTCAAGGCCCATGCCAAGATTAAATTTTTAAAAAGCTTTCAAGTAACTATTGCAGTTTTTAACATTGTTGAAAACATTGATTTTAAACAATGTTTAACAACTCTTGGCCCAGAGGCAGGAACTCTACCCCTGATCAACAGGGCCTCCCGCATCCTGAGGTGGTGGAAGCCGCCTTTTTGACGAGGCTGTAGCAGTTTACAGGACTGCGTGGGCTACTAGGCCCGAGTTAAGAACCGCCACATTGGTTCTGGCTTAGGGTCACCAATTCATAGAAAATACAGCACAGAACAGGCCCTTCGGCCCACGATGTTGTGCCAAACCTTTGTCCTAGATTAATCATAGATTATCATTGAATTTACAGTCCAGAAGGAGGCCATTCGGCCCTTTGAGTCTGCACCGGCTCCTGGAAAGAGCACCCTACCCAAACTCAACACCTCCACCCAACACTAAGGGCAATTTTGGACATTAAGGGCAATTTATCATTGGCCAATTCACCTAACCTGCACATCTTTGGACTGTGGGAGGAAACCGGAGCACCCGGAGGAAACCCATGCAGACACGGGGAGGACGTGCAGACTCCGCACAGACAGTGACCCAAGCCGGGAATCGAACCTGGGACCCAGGAGCTGTGAAGCAATTGTGCTATCCACAACGCTACCGTGCTGTCCTTAAGAACAAATAAATCTACACTATATCATTTTACCGTAATCCATGTACCAATGCTGCTTGAAGGTCCCTAATGTTTCCGACTCAACTACTTCCACAGGCAGTGCACTCCATGCCCCCACTATTCTCTGGGTAAAACCAATTCTGGTTGGAGATATTCCTGATGGCTTCGCCAAGTGAAAGGAAAGGTAGAGAATTGTTTAAATAGTGATATATTGGGAAGTGTGGATGTGCAAAGCGGTCTGGGTGTCCTCTCAATGAAAGTGGCGAGGCAGGTGCAGCAAGCAATTAGGAGAGCAAATGGTATGTTGCAAGAAGATTTGAGTTTAGAATTGGGATGTCTAACTGCAGTTATAAGGGCCTTGGTGAGCCACACCTGGACTATTGAGGGCAGTTTTGGTCTCCCTACCTAAGAAAGGATATTCTTGCCACAGAGGGGGTGCAGTAGAGGTTCACCAGGCTGACATCAGGGTTGGCATGACTCTCCTGTGAGGAGAGATTGGTTCAATTGGGCCTGTAGTCACTCGAGTTTAGAAAGATGTGAGGAGATCTGATTGAAATGTATAAAATTCTAACAGGGTTGGACAGACTGGACGCAGGGAGGATGTTTTCCGAGTTGGGGAATCTAGAACCAGGGGACACAGTCTCAGGTTACGGGATTGACCATTTAGGACTGGGGTAAGGAAAGATTTCTTCATTCAAAGGGTAGTGAAGCTGTGGAATTCTCTACCACAGAAAGCTGTGGAGGCCGAGTCACTGAATGTATTCAAGAGATAGACTTTTTTTATACTTTAATGGCATCAAGGGGAACGGGGAGAAAGCGGGAATATGGCATTGTGATCGCTCATCAGCCAGGATCATATTGAATGGTGGAGCAGGCTCGAAGGGCCGAATGGCCTACTCCTCGTTTCTGTTTTCTCTGACAACTCACCACATGCCATCTGACCATGTGGCATGTATGCCCGTACGTCCGATCACATTGGGCAGGAATGCTCTGGGTGCAGGGTGGTGGGCTGGGAAAATGGTTGGGAGGCGTGTCGGGACAGCTTCCCGACACACTCCCACCAGTGGCAATGTTTCCTGATGTCTTTAGCGAGGGCAACCTGGTCAGCGTTAGCTGATCTGGCCTAGAATGAATCCTGCCCCACACGTAGGGTAGACGGAGACCACCTGGTGCGATTCAGCCAGAAGCTGGGGGCTGGATTCTCCGTTTCAGGGACTATGTCCTCACGCCACCTTAAAAACTGGCGTGAAAAGGCCACATATTCATAGCCCTGCAGGGGGCTCGCAGGAACCCGTCGTGATTCGAGCAGCCTCAGGTGCAGATACGGCCCCCTGCACTTCCAGGCCAGAAGCCGGACACGGGCAGGGCGGCAGCCATCAGTGGCCGCGCCGTGCTGCATGGCAGACTCAAACCGCGCAGCTGAACCTTAAACATAGTGCCCCCCGATCGGCTGCGCGCCCGACACGGACCGCCTACCCAAAAATACCCCGGTCCTGTGGTGATATGCATCACTATAAGTACACAAGGGGTTAATGTAGATACACTACAACTAAGTAAACACTAGAGGGAGCACCAGAGGCATCATGACATGCAGACATACAGCTAATGAACACATAGAATAGGACACGGCCAATGGGCAGTCAAGACACCCAGAGGTGACACTACAACAAGGGGGCATTAAAAGGACAGGGCACACATGCTCTTTCTCTTTCCACAGGCGACACTTAGAGAGTAGGACAGGGGCAGATCAGAAGCATCCCACCCACCACGTGGCTTAGAGCAGACTGGTTAGTTAGACTGAGTTACTATAGCAAGATCAGCAGGAGAGTCGAACTCAAGTAGGAGAATTGTTCATTGTTCAATAAATGTGTTAAACCATCTCCAAGTCTGAACCTTCCTTTGTCAGAGTATACATCAAGGAAGCTGCTTATGCTACATGATGTAGCATAACACAACAGGGCCAGCCCCCAACCATGGCGACCGCGGAGCGTCCCGAATGGCACGACCATGTTAGATCCATGCCATCGTGACTTCGGCCGGTCGGGGGCAGAGAATGGCGGGCTGGCCTCCAGCAATGGCCACAGGGGGCAGCACGGTAGCAATGTGGATAGCACAATTGCTTCACAGCTCCAGGGTCCCAGGTTCGATTCCGGCTTGGGTCACTGTCTGTGCGGAGTCTGCACATCCTCCCCGTGTGTGCGTGGGTTTCCTCCGGGTGCTCCGGTTTCCTCCCACAGTCCAAAGATGTGCAGGTTAGGTGGATTGGCCACAATAAATTGCCCTTAGTGACCAAAATTGCCCTTAGTGTTGGGCGGGGTTTCTGGGTTATGGGGATAGGGTGGAGGTGTTGACCTTGGGTAGGGTGCTCTTTCCAAGAGCCGGTGCAGACTCGATGGGCCGAATGGCCTCCTTCTGCACTGTAAATTCTATGATAATCTATGACGCGGTGTGGCGCGCTTTTCGGGGCCCAGAGAATCGGGCAACCGGCGCCTGTCCCGATTCCATGTGCAAAACTGAATTCTCCGCTCCGGCGCCGGGTGCGATTTCGGTGTCGGGGCGCGGAGATCCAGCCCAGGGTGTCGCTGAGGTCTTGCACTATCCTCAGGACCCTTCAACTCGATGGAGAGGGGAAGGGCCTGGGAAACCATCTTCCCATCACCGACTATGTCGGGAATATCACAGGGTGGCGCAGACCCCTACAGTCGCGTGCCTTTCTATTTTATGTTTGCCCTATTATGTATTTTCTTTCCATGTACCAAATAATGTGTTTGAGCTGCACGCAGAACAATACTTTTCACTGCACCTTGGTACACGTGACAAGAACCAATCTAATCCAATCCAATCCATCAAGTCCGCCCCTCGTTATTCCCATCCAAGACGTCCGGTTATTCACACGCGTACAACAAAAGTCAAAGTTTATTGGGAAACTATGCAACAATGCAGTCGACTACACATTTAATACTGTACTGTGAAAAAAAGACAATGGAATACAAAACTATACATTTTAATTATAGTACGAGTGACTGTACCAAGAGATTCCTTTCACTCAACTAATTAACTAAGTGGACTTTCTGATCCCTAAGTGGCACTGACCATTCCTTGAAGAAAGCTGTGAGCATCCATTCGAAAAGGAGTCTCAAATTTAACTTAATTAATTTTTTTCAAAAAAGAACCCAGAATTCCAAGTGCCGGCTCGTGATATTTGGGACGGGGCAGTCGTTTGGTGGCCCAGACAAAATGTCAAGAACGAATCTTCCGGCGAATCTTTTCTCCCGTGACAAGGGTGGGTTATCTCTGCGCCGCTAAAACGTGCAATTTCCTTGCCAAAAGGACGGCTTGCTTGAATTTCCGGGCTGGCGAGAAAACGGATTCGCCAGCTGACAAGGCCGCTGATTTACGGTCGCCGTGGTAAAACGGATAGAGCCGTGGAACTCGATCCCTCAAAAAAAAAAAAACCCCACGAACACACGGACGCTCATAATTCCAGGTGCCCCCCCCCCCCCATCCCGCAGGTAACAAAATGGAGTTTGGCGTCAGTCGCCAGAGCAACGTGGGCCTGGCGATAGCGGGGCCATTTCGAATGCACGGCCTAGCCCAAAGGATGCTGGGCCTCTCGGGTTCAAAGGTCAATGGTAAATGGCCGTACCGTGCCCTCGATGTCAGAGATCGGCGGTGAGCGAGAATACAAATTTAGAAACTTTAGATCAAAAAGCTGTTACATTTATAAACAAATAGAAATAAATGATATCTTAAAATTTATATTAATAACTTATAGAAGTAGTAATTGTTTCCCCATCTCTGCTGCTTAAGCAACGACTAAATAACAAACCTCCATATAAAAAGGAAAGATTCTGTTCTCTGCCTTTCCAAGTGCAGTGTTTTTATACATTTATTTTCCAATAAATAAATACCCAAAAACAAAAAGGGAAGAAATTAAAACGAGCTGGTTTCTAAAACAAAATGGAAACATCGGGGGGGGGGGGAAAGAGAGAGAGAGAGAATAAACATAAAAACAAAACAGCGAATAATTGCACTTTGAGATGTAGCCAGCGAGGCTATCCTGGCGAAATCGTTGACAAGGACCCTCTGGAAAAAAAAATAATAATTGAAAATAACAAATCCTGACCGATTTTGAGGTTTAACTTTCTCCTGGTCCAAAGATATTGCAACTTTCTTCGAAAACCCCTTTTTTCTTTCAATTGAAAAAAGGAAAAAGTGTTAGGACAGCATATTTTCATACAGTCAAATTTACACCTAAACATACATGTTACCTTCACAGAACACAAACTTTGAAACGAAAAAGAAAAACTGTCAAAAGTGCTGTTTCACTACTAAAACTGGGTGTTTTCGTAAGAGAGTCAGAGCGAGAGAGACAGAGAGAGAGAGAGAGAAGGCCAATTTTAACCTCATTCTTCAGGATGAACATCCTCAAGTTCAGATGGAACGATATATGTTGCCTGCGCAATGTTCTTTACTCTCGAAAGATGTTTAAAACTGGGCCCCGGGTATTAGACCAGGGTTCCACGTGGTCCCAACAGTTTCCGACTGGGCACCTTTGGTTAAAATTGCCCCCGCGTAGTGAGTCCATGTAGTGTAAACGCTAGACATTCAGTATCCCCACGCTGCAATCCTCAGGCTCGGTACAGTGCAGGGAGTCAATCTCCAGCCGCTGAACCGACGGCGCTTCCTTATTCTCCAGGTTCTGCTCTGTCATCGGCGACTTCTCCACCACGCATTTCCTGCTAGTCTCTGGGCAGTTCTGAACGTAAATGACCCTGTTGTACGCCTTCAGCCTCTTCCACAGCTGCACGTACACTTTGCACTGTACATACATGAACACAAGGCCCCCAGTAAATCCAATTGCCACGACCACCAACTTAGTCCAAAATGGCCACTCTAAAATACCTGCAGAGACAGATTAGAGATACTTTATTAATACCCAATCATCAGTTTGCTTCTTAGTGATGCTAAGCAAATGGGGGGGGGGGGATTAATCATAGATTATCATTGAATTTACAGTACAGGAGGCCATTCGGCCCATTGAGTCTGCACCGGCTCTTGGAAAGAGCACCCTACCCAAGGTCAACACCTCCATCCAACACTAAGGGCAATTTTGGACACTAAGGGCAATTTATCACAGCCAATCCACCTAACCCGCACATCTTTGGACTGTGGGAGGAAACCGGAGCACCCGGAGGAAACCCACGCAGACACAGGGAGGATGTGCAGACTCCGCACAGACAGTGACCCAAGCCAGAATCGAACCTGGGACCCTGGAGCTGTGAAGCAATTGTGCTATCCACAATGCTACCGTGCTGCCCTTAAAAAGAAATAAATCTACACTATATCATTTTACCGTAATCCATGTACCTATCCAATAGCTGCTTGAAGGTCCTTAATGTTTCCGACTCAACTACTTCCACAGGCAGTGCATTCCATGCCCCCACTACTCTCTGGGTAAAGAACCTACCTCTGACATCCCCCCTATATCTTCCACCATTCACCTTAAATTTATGTCCCCTTGTAATGGTTTGTTCCACCCGGGGAAAAAGTCTCTGACTGTCTACTCTATCTATTCCCCTGATCATCTTATAAACCTCTATCAAGTCACCCCTCATCCTTCTCCGTTCTAATGAGAAAAGGCCCAGCACCCTCAACCTTTCCTCGTAACACCTACTCTCCATTCCAGGCAACATCCTGGTAAATCTCCTTTGCACCTTTTCCAAAGCTTCCACATCCTTCCTAAAATGAGGCGACCAGAGCTGTACACAGTACTCCAAATGTGGCCTTACCAAAGTTTTGTACAGTTGCATCATCACCTCACGGCTCTTAAATTCAATCCCTCTGTTAATGAACGCGAGCACACCATAGGCCTTCTTCACAGCTCTATCCACTTGAGTGGCAACTTTCAAAGATGTATGAACATAGACCCCAGGATCTCTCTGCTCCTCCACATTGCCAAGAACTCTACCATTAACCCTGTATTCCGCGTTCATATTTGTCCTTCCAAAATGGACAACCTCACACTTTTCAGGGTTAAACTCCATCTGCCACTTCTCAGCCCAGCTCTGCATCCTATCTATGTCTCTTTGCAGCCGACAACAGCCCTCCTCACTATCCACAACTCCACCAATCTTCGTATCGTCTGCAAATTTACTGACCCACCCTTCAACTCCCTCATCCAAGTCATTAATGAAAATCACAAACAGCAGAGGACCCAGAACTGATCCCTGCGGTACGCCACTGGAAACTGGGATCCAGGCTGAATATTTGCCATCCACCACCACTTTCTGACTTCTATCAGTTAACCAGTTCGTTATCCAACTGGCCAAATTTCCCACTATCCCATGCCTCCTTACTTTCTGCAGAAGGCTACCATGGGGAACCTTATCAAATGCCTTACTAAAATCCATGTACACTACATCCACTGCTTTACCTTCATCCACATGCTTGGTCACCTCCTCAAATAATTCAATAAGACTTGAAAGGCAAGACCTACCCCTCACAAATCCGTGCTGACTATCCCTAATCAAGCAGTGTCTTTCCAGATGCTCAGAAATCCTATCCTTCAGTACCCTTTCCATTACTTCGCCTACCACTGAAGTAAGACTAACTGGCCTGTAATTCCCAGGGTTATCCCTAGTCCCTTTTATGAACAGGGGCACGACATTCGCCACTCTCCAATCCCCTGGTACCACCCCTGTTGACAGTGAGGACGAAAAGATCATTGCCAACGGCTCTGCAATTTCATCTCTTGCTTCCCATAGAATCCTTGGATATATCCCGTCAGGCCCGGGGGACTTGTCTATCCTCAGGTTTTTCAAAATGTTATACAGTGACAGACCCGTCCCCACCAGTACTGTGTCCCAGTGTTATACAGTGACAGACTCGTCCCCACCAATACTGTATCCCAGTGTAATACAGTGACAGACCCGTCCCCACCAGTACTGTACCCCAGTGTTATACAGTGACAGACCGGTCCCCACCAGTACTGTACCCCAGGGGTATACAGTAACAGACCCGTCCCCACCAGTACTGTACCCCAGTGTTATACAGTGACAGACCTATCACCACCAGTACTGTACCCCAGTGTTATACAGTGACAGAACGGTCCCCACCAGTACTGTACCCCAGGGGTATACAGTGACAGACACGTCCCCACCAGTACTTTACCCCAGTGTGATAGTGACAGACCAGTCCCCACCAATACTGTACGCCAGCATTATACAGTGACAGGCCCGTCCCCAACAGTACTGTACCCCAGTGTTATACAGTGACAGACCCGTCCCCACCAGTACTGTCCCCAGTGTTATACGGTGACAGACCTGTCCCCACCAGCACTGTATCCCAGTGATATACAGTGACAGACCCGTCTGCACCAGTACTGTAACCCAGTGTCATATAGTGACAGATCCGTCCGCACCAGCACTGTACCCCAGTGTTATACAGTAACAGACCCGTCCCCACCAGTACTGTACCCCAGTGTTATACAGTGACAGACCCGTCCCCACTTGTACTGTACCCCAGTGTTATACAGTGACAGAACCGTCCGCACTGGTAATGTACCCCAGTGTTATACAGTGACAGACCCGTCCGCACTGGTAATGTACCCCAGTGTTATACAGTGACAGACCTGTCCCCACCAGTATTGTACCCCAGTGTTATACAGTGACAGACCCATCCCCACCAGTACTGTACGCCAGTGTTATACAGTGACAGACCCGTCCCCACCAGTACTGTACCCCAGTGTTATACAGTGACAGACCAGTCCCCACCAGTACTGTACGCCAGTGTTATACAGTGACAGACCCGTCCCCACCAGCACTGTACGCCAGTGTTATACAGTGACAGACCCGTCCCCACCAGCACTGTATCCCAGTGTTATACAGTGACAGACCCGTCCCCACCAGCACTGTATCCCAGTGTTATACAGTGACAGACCGATCCCCACCAGTGCTGTCACCTAGTGTTATATAGTGACAGACCCATCCGCACCAGTACTGTACCCCAGTGTTATACAGTGACAGACCCGCCCCCACCAGTACTGTATCCCAGTGTTACACAGTGACAGACCCGTCCGCACTGGTAATGTACCCCAGTGTTATACAGTGACAGACCTGTCCCCACCAGTATTGTACCCCAGTGTTATACAGTGACAGACCCATCCCCACCAGTACTGTACGCCAGTGTTATACAGTGACAGACCCGTCCCCACCAGTACTGTACCCCAGTGTTATACAGTGACAGACCAGTCCCCACCAGTACTGTACGCCAGTGTTATACAGTGACAGACCCGTCCCCACCAGCACTGTACGCCAGTGTTATACAGTGACAGACCCGTCCCCACCAGCACTGTATCCCAGTGTTATACAGTGACAGACCCGTCCCCACCAGCACTGTATCCCAGTGTTATACAGTGACAGACCGATCCCCACCAGTGCTGTCACCTAGTGTTATATAGTGACAGATCCATCCGCACCAGTACTGTACGCCAGTGTTATACAGTGACAGACCCGTCCCCACCAGTACTGTACCCCAGTGTTATACAGTGACAGACCGATCCCCACCAGTGCTGTCACCTAGTGTTATATAGTGACAGACCAGTCCCCACCAGTACTGTACGCCAGTGTTATACAGTGACAGACCCGTCCCCACCAGCACTGTACGCCAGTGTTATACAGTGACAGACCCGTCCCCACCAGCACTGTATCCCAGTGTTATACAGTGACAGACCCGTCCCCACCAGCACTGTACCCCAGTGTTATACAGTGACAGACCGATCCCCACCAGTGCTGTCACCTAGTGTTATACAGTGACAGACCGATCCCCACCAGTACTGTACCCCAGTGTTATACAGTGACAGACCCGTCCCCACCAGTACTGTCCGCCAATGTTATACAGTGACAGACCCGTCCCCAACAGTATTGTCCCCAGTGTTATGCGGTGACAGACCCGTACCCACCAGTACTGTACCCCAGTGTTATACAGTGACAGACCCGTCCCCACTAGTACTGTACCCTAGTGTTATACAGTGACAGACCTGTCCCCACCAGTTCTGTACCCCAGTGTTATACAGTGACAGACCGGTCCCCACCAGTACTGTACCCCAGTGTGATACAGTGACAGACCCGTCCCCACCAGTACTGTACCCCAGTGTTATACAGTGACAGACCCGTCCCCACCAGTACTGTACCCCAGTGTTATAGTGACAGACCCGTCCCCACCAATACAGTACGCCAGCATTATACAGTGACAGACCCGTCCCCAACAGTACTGTACCCCAGTGTTATACAGTGACAGACCCGTCCCCACCAGTACTGTACCCCAGTGTTGTACAGTGACAGACCCGTCCCCACCAGTACTGTACCCCAGTGTTATAGTGACAGACCCGTCCCCACCAATACAGTACGCCAGCATTATACAGTGACAGACCCGTCCCCAACAGTACTGTACCCCAGAGTTATACAGTGACAGACCTGACCCCAACAGTACTGTCCCCAGTGTTATACAGTGACAGACCCATCCCCACCAGTACTGTACCCCAGTGTTATACAGTGAAAGACCCGTCCCCACCAGTACTGTACCCCAGTGTTATACAGTGACAGACCTGTCCCCACCAGTACTGTTCCCCAGTATTATACAGTGACAGACCCGTCCGCACTGGTAATGTACCCCGGTGTTATACAGTGACAGACCTGTCCCCACCAGTATTGTACCCCAGTGTTATACAGTGACAGACCCATCCCCACCAGTACTGTACGCCAGTGCTATACAGTGACAGACCCGTCCCCACCAGTACTGTACCCCAGTGTTATACAGTGACAGACCAGTCCCCACCAGTACTGTACGCCAGTGTTATACAGTGACAGACCCGTCCCCACCAGCACTGTATCCCAGTATTATACAGTGACAGACCCGTCCCCACCAGCACTGTATCCCAGTGTTATACAGTGACAGACCCGTCCCCACCAGCACTGTATCCCAGTGTTATACAGTGACAGACCCATCCGCACCAGTACTGTACCCCAGTGTTATACAGTGAAAGACCCGTCCCCACCAGTACTGTCCGCCAGTGTTATACAGTGACAGACCCGTCCCCACCAGTACTGTACCCCAGTGTTATACAGTGACAGACCAGTCCCCACCAGTACTGTACGCCAGTGTTATACAGTGACAGACCCGTCCCCACCAGCACTGTATCCCAGTATTATACAGTGACAGACCCGTCCCCACCAGCACTGTATCCCAGTGTTATACAGTGACAGACCGATCCCCACCAGTACTGTCACCTAGTGTTATACAGTGACAGACCCATCCGCACCAGTACTGTACCCCAGTGTTATACACTGACAGACCCGTCCCCACCAGTACTGTACCCCAGTGTTATACAGCGACAGTCCCGTCCCCACCAGTACTTTACTCCAGTTTTATACAGTGACAGACGCGACCCCAACAGTATTGTCCCCAGTGTTATGCGGTGACAGACCCGTCCCCACCAGTACTGTACCCCAGTGTTATACAGTGACAGACCCGTCCCCACTAGTACTGTACCCCAGTGTTATACAGTGACAGACCCGTCCCCACCAGTACTGTACCCCAGTGTTATACAGTGACAGACCCGTCCCCACCAGTTCTGTACCCCAGTGTTATACAGTGACAGACCGGTCCCCACCAGCACTGTATCCCAGTGTTATACAGTGACAGACCCGTCCCCACCAGTACTGTACCCCAGTTGCAATTCTCCTCAACTTGCTAGCCCGGAATTGACAAAATGTCAGTTGTTTGTGGGAAGTGGATGGGGGGATTTAGTTGAGGTGCTGGAATGAAAAGGCCCCGGAATACGGGGCAGCGGGTGAGTTTCTAACCCATACCCGCTGCTTGCAGCCTCGGGGGTCAGGCACAGAATTCACTTTAATTTCAGACACGGGAAGAGCGAGATTGCTGAATGTGCGGGGAAAGGCTGAGTGACGACACGTGGTTGACCCCGAGGGGGAGGAGCGAGCTGGACCTACCGCTGGTCTGCCCTTGTTTAATCTCCTCGGCGGTCCTGTCGATCAGGACATACAGTGACCACACCACACAGGTGATGGCGATGATGTGGAATGTCACTGAGCACAGTATCTTCCTCCTCTCGCTTGACGTCATCTGTAACTTCTCCCACTGTGAAAGGAAAGTGATATCGGTCAGACGTTTCGATACCCACTGGCACTCAGACATATTCCTCTGCTCAGTACAGCATGGCAGCGACACTGAAACCCTGGCAGACAGCCAGGCTCCGTTGGCAGCTCACTCGACTGCGCCCGGCGCTCATGGGTTCGATCCCCGCCCCCAGACCCGAACAGCTAACCTCGGTCACTCTCCAGCAACGTCCCAAGGGGCGGGTCGAGACCCCCCTGATGTTCTCAGGTCAAGGCGGGAGTTCCCACGGTGCTCGCAGCTTCCCGGGCGTCTTGGCCAATATCTAACCTTCACCATCAGGTGGGGCTCTCCCCACCGCAGCGTGATTTCCGTGCACGGGGCCGGCTCACCATGGGCGGACGGCAGCATGTTCCGGCTCCGCTGATGTCCGCGGTGTTCTGCACTGCACACCCGCCCGGCCACCGGGATACGGGGTCACCGACAGGAAGGGCCAGAAAATAGCCCCCAGTGCGCACGCGTGTGTCTGTGTGTGTGTGGGGGTCAGTGTGTGTGTGTGGGGGTCAGTGTGTGTGTGTGGGGGTCAGTGTGTGTGTGTGTGGGTCAGTGTGTGTGTGTGGGTCAGTGTGTGTGGGGGTCATTGTGTGTGTGTGTGGGGGTCAGTGTGTGTGTGCGTGTGGGGGTCAGTGTGTGTGTGGGTCAGCGTGTGTGTGCGTGTGGGGGTCAGTGTGTGTGTGTGTGTGGGGGTCAGTGTGTGTGTGTGTGTGGGTCAGTGTGTGTGGGGGTCAGTGTGTGTGTGTGTGGGGGGGTCAGTGTGTGTGTGCGTGTGGGGGTCAGTGTGTGTGTGGGTCAGTGTGTGTGTGTGTGTGTGGGTCAGTGTGTGTGGGGGTCAGTGTGTGTGTGCGTGTGGAGGTCAGTGCGTGTGTGTGTGTGGGGGTCAGTGTGTATGTGTGTGGGGGGGTCAGTGTGTGTGTGTGTGTGTGGGTCAGTGTGTGTGGGGGTCAGTGTGTGTGTGTGTGTGTGGGGGTCAGTGTGTATGTGTGTGTGTGGGTCAGTGTGTGTGTGTGTGTGTGGGTCAGTGTGTGTGGGGGTCAGTGTGTGTGTGTGTGTGGGGGTCAGTGTGTATGTGTGTGTGTGGGTCAGTGTGTGTGGGGGTCAGTGTGTGTGTGCGTGTGGAGTTCAGTGCGTGTGTGCATGTGTGGGGGTCAGTGTGTGTGTGTGTGTGTGTGTCAGTGTGTGTGGGGGTCAGTGTGTGTGTGCGTGTGGGGGTCTGTGTGTGTGTGTGTGGGGGGGGGGTCAGTGTGTGTGGGGGTCAGTGTGTGTGTGCGTGTGGGGATCAGTGTGTGTGTGTGTGTGTGTGTGTGGGGGGGGGGGTGTCAGTGTGTGTGGGGGTCAGTGAGTTCGCGTGTGGGGGTCAGTGTGTGTGTGTGTGTGTGTGTGTGTGTGTGTGGGTCAGTGTGCTTGTGCCAGTGTGTGTGCGTGGGTCAGTGTGTGTGTGCGTATGTGGGGGTCAGTGTGTGTGTGGGGGTCAGTGTGTGTGTGGGGATCAGTGTGTGTGTGTGGGTCAGTGTGTGTTTGGGTCAGTGTGTGTGTGTGTGGGTCCGTGTGTGTGTGTGTGGTTCAGTGTGTGTGTGTGTGGGGTTCAGTGTGTGTGTGTGTGGGGGTAAGTGTGTGTGTGGGGGGGGGTCAGTGTGTGTGTGTGTGGGTCAGTGTGTGTGTGCGTCAGTGTGAGTGTGTATGGGGCACTGTGTGGGGGAATCAGTGTGTGTGTGGGTCAGTGTGTGTGTGTGTGTGGATCAGTGTGTGTGTGGGTCAGTGTGTGTGTGTGTGGGGGGGGGGGGTCAGTGTGTGTGTGGGTCAGTGTGTGTGTGGGTCAGTGTGTGAGCGTGTGTGTGTGGGTCAGTGTGTGTGTGGGTCAGTGTGTGTGTGGGTCAGTGTGTATGTGTGGGTCAGTGTGTATGTGTGGATCAGTGTGTGTATGTGTGGATCAGTGTGTGTGTGGGTCAGTATGTGTGTGGGTCAGTGTGTATGTGTGGATCAGTGTATGTGTGGATCAGTGTGTGTGTGGGTCAGTGTGTGTGTGTGGGTCAGTGTGTGTGTGGGTCAGTGTGTGTGTGTGTGTGGGGGGGTCAGTGTGTGGGGGGGAATCTGTGTGTGTGTGGGTCAGTGTGTGTGTGGGACAGTGTGTGAGTGTGTGTGTGTGGATCAGTGTGTGTGTGGATCAGTGTGCGTGTGGGTCAGTGTGTGTGTGTGGGGGGGGTCAGTGTGAGTGTGTGGGTCAGTGTGTGTGTGTGTGGGTCAGTGTGTGTGTGTGGGTCAGTGTGTGTGTGTGGGTCAGTGTGTGTGTGGATCAGTGTGTGTGTGTGTGTGGGGGTCAGTGTGTGTGTGGGTCAGTGTGTGTGTGTGGGTCAGTGTGTGTGTGGGTCAGTGTGTGTGTGTGTGAGTCAGTGTGTGTTTGGTTCAGTGTGTGTGGGTCAGTGTGTGTGTGTGGGTCAGTGTGTGTGTGTGTGGGTCAGTGTGTGTGTGTGTGCATCAGTGTGTGTGTGTGGGTCAGTGTGTGTGTTTGGGTCAGTGTGTGTGGGTCAGTGTGTGTGTGTGGGTCAGTGTGTTTGTGTGTGGGTCAGTGTGTTTGTGTGTGGGTCAGTGTGTGTGTGGGTCAGTGTGTGTGTGTGTGGGTCAGTGTGTGTGTGTGTGTGGGTCAGTGTGTGTGTGGGTCAGTGTGTGTGTGTGGGTCAGTGTGTTTGTGGGTCAGTGTGTGTGTGTGTGGGTCAGTGTGTGTGGGTGTGGGTCATTGTGTGTGTGGGTCAGTGTGTGTGTGTGTGGGTCAGTGTGTGTGTGTGTGGGTCAGTGTGTTTGTATGTGGATCAGTGTGTGTGTGGGTCAGTATGTGTGGGGGTCAGTGTGTGTGTGGGTCAGTATGTGTGTGGGTCAGTGTGTGTGGGTGGGTCAGTGTGTGTGGGTGGGTCAGTGTGTGTGTGGATCAGTATGTATGTGGGTCAGTGTGTGTGTGTGTGTGGGGGGGTCAGTGTGTGTGTGTGTGGGTCAGCGTGTGTGTGTGTGGGTCAATGTGTGTGTGCGTGGGGGGGGCAGTCAGTGTGCGTGTGGGTCAGTGTGTGTGTGTGTGTGGGTCAGTGTGTGTGTGGGTCAGTGTGTGTGTGGGTCAGTGTGTGTGTGTGTGCGCGTCAGTGTGTGTGTGTGTGTGTGGGTCAGGGTGTGTGTGTGGGGGAGTGTGTGTGTGTGGGTCAGTGTGTGTGGGTCAGTGTGTGTGGGTCAGTTTGTGTGGGTCAGTGTGTGTGTGTGGGTCAGTGTGTGTGGGTCAGTGTGTGTGTGGGTCAGTGTGTGTGTGTGGGTAATTGTGTGTGTGTGTGTGTGGGTCAGTGTGTGTGTGGGTCAGTGTGTGTGTGGTCAGTGTGTGTGTGTGTGTGTGTGTGGGTCAGTTTGTGTGGGCCAGTGTGTGTGTGGGTCAGTGTGTGTGGATCAGTATGTATGTGGGTCAGTGTGTGTGTGTGTGGGTCATTTTATATATGCGTGTGTGGGTCAGTCTGTGTGTGGGTCAGTCTGTGTGTGGGTCAGTCTGTGTGTGGGTATGTGTGTGTGTGGGTCAGTATATATATGCTTGTGTGGGTCAGTGTGTGTGTGTGGGTCAGTGTGTGTGTGGGGGTCAGTCTGTGTGTGGGTCAGTCTGTGTGTGGGTCAGTGTGAGTGTGTGGGGGGGGTCAGTGTGTGTGTGTGTGTGGGGGTCAGTGTGTGTGTGGGTCAGTGTGTGTGTGGGTCAGTGTGTGGGTCAGTGTGTGTGTGTGTGGGTCAGTGTGTGTGTGTGTGGGTCAGTGTGTGTGTGGGTCAGTGTGTGAGGTGGTCAGTGTGTGTGTGGGTCAGTGTGTGTGTGTGGGACAGTGTGTGTGGATCAGTATGTATGTGGGTCAGTGTGTGTGTGTGTGTGTGTGTGGGTCAGTGTGTCTGTGTGTGGGTCAGTGTGTATGTGTGTGGGGGGGTCAGTGTGTGTGTGTGGGTCAGTGTGTGTGTGGGTCAGTGTGCGTGTGGGTCAGTGTGTGTGTGTGTGGGTCAGTGTGTGTGTGTGTGTGTGGGTCAGTGTGTGTGTGTGGGTCAGTGTGTGTGTGTGGGTCAGTGTGTGTGTGGGTCAGTGTGTATTTGGGTCAGTGTGTGTGGGTCAGTGTGTGTGTGTGGGTCAGTGTGTGTGTGTGTGGGTCAGTGTGTTTGTGTGTGGGTCAGTGTGTTTTTGGGTCAGTGTGTGTGTGTGGGTCAATGTGTGGGTCAGTGTGTGTCTGTGGGTCAGTGTGTGTGGATCAGTATGTATGTGGGTCAGTGTGTGTTTGTGTGTGGGTCATTTTATAAATGCGCGTGTGGGTCAGTCTGTGTGGGTCAGTCTGTGTGTGGATCAGTGTGTTGGTGTGTGTGTGTGTGGGTCAGTATATATATGCGTGTGTGGGTCAGTCTGTGTGGGTCAGTCTGTGTGTGGGTCAGTCTGTGTGTGGGTCAGTGTGTGTGTGGGGGGGGTCAGTGTGTGGGTCAGTGTGTGTGTGTGGGTCAGTGTGTGGGTGTGTGTGTGTGTGGGTCAGTGTGTGTGTGGGTCAGTGTGTGGGTCAGTGTGTGTGTGTGGGTCAGTGTATATGTGGGTCAGTCTCTGTGGGTCAGTGTGTGTGTGGGTCAGTGTGTGTGGGTCAGTCTGTGTGTGTGGGTCAGTCTGTGTGTGGGTCAGTCTGTGTGTGGGTCAGTCTGTGTGTGGGTCAGTGTGTGTGTGGGGGTCAGTGTGTGTGGGGGTCAGTGTGTGTGTGGGTCAGTGTGTGTGTGTGGGTCAGTGTGTGTGTGTGGGTCAATGTGTGTGTGTGTGTGTGGGTCAGTGTGTGTGGGGGTCAGTTTGTGTGTGTGTGTGGGTCAGTGTGTGTGTGTGTGAGGGGCAGTGTATGTGTGGGGCAGTGTGTGGGTCAGTGTGTGTCTGTTGCACAGTGTGTGGGTCAGTGTGTGTGTGGGTCAGTGTGTGTGTGGGTCAGTGTGTGTGTGTGGGTCAGTGTGTATGTGTGTATGTGTGTGCCAGTGTGTGTGTGGGTCAGTGTGTGTGTGTGGGTCAGTGTGTGTGTGTGGGTCAGTGTGTGTGTGTGGGTGGGTCAGTGTGTGGGTCAGTGTGTGTGTGTGGGTCAGTGTGTGTGTGGGTCAGTGTGTGTGTGGGTCAGTGTGTGTGTGTGTGTGTGGGTCAGTGTGTGTGTGGGTCAGTGTGTGTGTGGGTCATTTTATAAATGCGTGTGTGGGTCAGTCTGTGTGGGTCAGTCTGTGTGTGGGTCAGTGTGTTGGTGTGTGTGTATGTGGGTCAGTATATATATGCGTGTGTGGGTCAGTCTGTGTGGGTCAGTCTGTGTGTGGGTCAGTGTGTGTGTGGGTCAGTGTGTGTGTATGTGGGTCAGTGTGTGTGTGTGTGGGTCTGTGTGTGTGTGTGGGTCAGTGTGTGTGTGGGTCAGTGTGTGTTTGTGTGGGTCAGTGTGTGTGTGGGTCAGTGTGTGTGGGTCAGTGTGTGTGTGTGGGTCAGTGTATATGTGGGTCAGTCTATGTATGGGTCAGTGTGTGTGTGTGGGTCAGTCTGTGTGTGGGTCAGTCTGTGTGTGGGTCAGTGTGTGTGTGGGTCAGTGTGTGTGTGGGTCAGTGTGTGAGGTGGTCAGTGTGTGTGTGGGTCAGTGTGTGTGTGTGGGACAGTGTGTGTGGATCAGTATGTATGTGGGTCAGTGTGTGTGTGTGTGTGTGTGTGGGTCAGTGTGTCTGTGTGTGGGTCAGTGTGTATGTGTGTGGGGGGGTCAGTGTGTGTGTGTGGGTCAGTGTGTGTGTGGGTCAGTGTGCGTGTGGGTCAGTGTGTGTGTGTGTGGGTCAGTGTGTGTGTGTGTGTGTGGGTCAGTGTGTGTGTGTGTGTGTGCGTCAGTGTGTGTGTGTGCGTCAGTGTGTGTGTGTGGGTCAGTGTGTGTGTGGGTCAGTGTGTATTTGGGTCAGTGTGTGTGGGTCAGTGTGTGTGTGTGGGTCAGTGTGTGTGTGTGTGGGTCAGTGTGTTTGTGTGTGGGTCAGTGTGTTTTTGGGTCAGTGTGTGTGTGTGGATCAGTGTGTGTGTGGGTCAATGTGTGGGTCAGTGTGTGTCTGTGGGTCAGTGTGTGTGGATCAGTATGTATGTGGGTCAGTGTGTGTTTGTGTGTGGGTCATTTTATAAATGCGCGTGTGGGTCAGTCTGTGTGGGTCAGTCTGTGTGTGGATCAGTGTGTTGGTGTGTGTGTGTGTGGGTCAGTATATATATGCGTGTGTGGGTCAGTCTGTGTGGGTCAGTCTGTGTGTGGGTCAGTCTGTGTGTGGGTCAGTGTGTGTGTGGGGGGGGTCAGTGTGTGGGTCAGTGTGTGTGTGTGGGTCAGTGTGTGGGTGTGTGTGTGTGTGGGTCAGTGTGTGTGTGGGTCAGTGTGTGGGTCAGTGTGTGTGTGTGGGTCAGTGTATATGTGGGTCAGTCTCTGTGGGTCAGTGTGTGTGTGGGTCAGTGTGTGTGTGGGTCAGTGTGTGTGGGTCAGTCTGTGTGTGTGGGTCAGTCTGTGTGTGGGTCAGTCTGTGTGTGGGTCAGTGTGTGTGTGTGGGTCAGTGTGTGTGTGGGGGTCAGTGTGTGTGTGGGTCAGTGTGTGTGTGTGGGTCAGTGTGTGTGTGTGGGTCAATGTGTGTGTGTGTGTGTGGGTCAGTTTGTGTGTGTGTGTGGGTCAGTGTGTGTGTGTGTGAGGGGCAGTGTATGTGTGGGGTAGTGTGTGGGTCAGTGTGTGTCTGTTGCACAGTGTGTGGGTCAGTGTGTGTGTGGGTCAGTGTGTGTGTGGGTCAGTGTGTGTGTGGGTCAGTGTGTGTGTGTGGGTCAGTGTGTATGTGTGTATGTGTGTGCCAGTGTGTGTGTGGGTCAGTGTGTGTGTGTGGGTCAGTGTGTGTGTGTGGGTCAGTGTGTGTGTGTGGGTGGGTCAGTGTGTGGGTCAGTGTGTGTGTGTGGGTCAGTGTGTGGGTCAGTGTGTGTGTGTGGGTCAGTGTGTGTGTGGGTCAGTGTGTGTGTGTGTGTGTGGGTCAGTGTGTGTGTGGGTCAGTGTGTGTGTGGGTCATTTTATAAATGCGTGTGTGGGTCAGTCTGTGTGGGTCAGTCTGTGTGTGGGTCAGTGTGTTGGTGTGTGTGTATGTGGGTCAGTATATATATGCGTGTGTGGGTCAGTCTGTGTGGGTCAGTCTGTGTGTGGGTCAGTGTGTGTGTGGGTCAGTGTGTGTGTATGTGGGTCAGTGTGTGTGTGTGTGGGTCTGTGTGTGTGTGTGGGTCAGTGTGTGTGTGGGTCAGTGTGTGTTTGTGTGGGTCAGTGTGTGTGTGGGTCAGTGTGTGTGGGTCAGTGTGTGTGTGTGGGTCAGTGTATATGTGGGTCAGTCTATGTATGGGTCAGTGTGTGTGTGTGGGTCAGTCTGTGTGTGGGTCAGTCTGTGTGTGGGTCAGTCTGTGTGTGGGTCAGTGTGTGTATGTGGGGGTCAGTGTGTGTTTGTGTGTGTGTGTGTGTGTGGGTCAGTGTGTGTGTGGGTCAGTGTGGGTCAGTGTGTGTGTGTGGGTCAGTGTGTGTGTGAGGGTCAGTGTGTGTGTGTGGGGCAGTGTGTGGGTCAGTGTGTGTCTGTTGGTCAGTGTTTGGGACAGTATGTGTGTGTGGGGCAGTGTGTGTGTGTGGGTCGGTGTGTGTGTGGGTCGGTGTGTGTGTGTGGGTCGGTGTGTGTGTGTGGGTCAGTGTGTATGTGTGGGGCAGTGTGTATGTGTGTGTGTGTCAGTGTGTGTGTGTGGGTCAGTGTGTGTGTGTGGGTCAGTGTGTGTGTGGGTCAGTGTGTGGGTCAGTGTGTGTGTGTGGGTCAGTGTGTGGGTCAGTGTGTGTGTGTGGGTCAGTGTGTGTGTGTGGGTCAGTGTGTGGGTCAGTGTGTGTGTGTATGTGTGTGTCAGTGTGTGTGGGTCAGTGTGTGTGTGTGTGGGTCAGTGTGTGTGTGTATGTGTGTGTCAGGGTGTGTGTGGGTCAGTGTGTGTGTGTGTGGGGGGGTCAGTGTGTGTGTGGGTCAGTGTGTGGGTCAGTGTGTGTGTGTGGGTCAGTGTGTGCGCGTTTGTGGGTCAGTGTATGTGTGGGTCAGTGTGTGGGTCAGTGTGTGTGTGTGGGTAAGTGTGTGTGTGTGGGTGAGTGTATGTGTGGGTCAGTATGTGTGTGCATGTGTGGGTCAGTGTGTGGGTCAGTGTGTGTGTGTGGGTCAGTGTGTGTGTGTGTGTGTGGGTCAGTGTGTGTGTGGGTCAGTGTGTGGGTGGGTCGGTTTGTGGGTCAGTGTGTGTGTTTGTGTGTGTGGGCCAGTGTGTGGGTCAATGTGTGTGTGTATGTGTGTGTGGGTCAGTGTGTGTGTGTGTTTGTGTGTCAGTGTATGTGTGTGTGTGTGTGGTTCAGTGTGTGTGTGTCAGTGTATGTGTGTGTGCGTGTGTGTGTGTGTGTGTGTGGGACAGTGTGTGTGTGTGTGCGTGTGTGTGTGGGTCAGTATGTGTGTGTGTGTGTGTGTGGGTCAGTGTGTGTGTGTCAGTGTATGTGTGTGTGTCCGTGTGTGTGTGTGTGTGTGGGTCAGTATGTGTGTGTGTGTGTGTGGGTCAGTATGTGTGTGCGTGTGTGTGTGTGCGTGTGTGTGTGGGTGTGTGTGTGCGTGTGTGTGGGGGGGGGTCAGAGTGTGTGTGTGTGTGTGTGTGGGTCAGTGTGTGTGTGTGTGTGTGGGTCAGTGTGTGTGTGTGTGTGTGGGACAGTGTGTGTGTGTCAGTGTACGTGTGTGTGTGTGGGTCAGTGTGTGTGTGTGTGGGTCAGTGTGTGTGTGTGTGGGTCAGTGTGTTTGTATGTGGATCAGTGTGTGTGGGGGTCAGTATGTGTGGGGGTCAGTGTGTGTGTGGGTCAGTATGTGTGTGGGTCAGTGTGTGTGGGTGGGTCAGTGTGTGTGGGTGGGTCAGTGTGTGTGTGTATCAGTATGTATGTGGGTCAGTGTGTGTGTGTGTGTGGGGGGGTCAGTGTGTGTGTGTGTGGGTCAGCGTGTGTGTGTGTGGGTCAATGTGTGTGTGCGTGGGGGGGGCAGTCAGTGTGCGTGTGGGTCAGTGTGTGTGTGTGTGTGGGTCAGTGTGTGTGTGGGTCAGTGTGTGTGTGGGTCAGTGTATGTGTGTGTGCGCGTCAGTGTGTGTGTGTGTGTGGGTCAGGGTGTGTGTGTGGGGGAGTGTGTGTGTGTGGGTCAGTGTGTGTGGGTCAGTGTGTGTGGGTCAGTTTGTGTGGGTCAGTGTGTGTGTGTCGGTCAGTGTGTGTGGGTCAGTGTGTGTGGGTCAGTGTGTGTGTGGGTCAGTGTGTGTGTGTGGGTAATTGTGTGTGTGTGTGTGTGGGTCAGTGTGTGTGTGGGTCAGTGTGTGTGTGGTCAGTGTGTGTGTGTGTGTGTGGGTCAGTTTGTGTGGGCCAGTGTGTGTGTGGGTCAGTGTGTGTGGATCAGTATGTATGTGGGTCAGTGTGTGTGTGTGTGGGTCATTTTATATATGCGTGTGTGGGTCAGTCTGTGTGTGGGTCAGTCTGTGTGTGGGTCAGTCTGTGTGTGGGTATGTGTGTGTGTGGGTCAGTATATATATGCTTGTGTGGGTCAGTGTGTGTGTGTGGGTCAGTGTGTGTGTGGGGGTCAGTCTGTGTGTGGGTCAGTCTGTGTGTGGGTCAGTGTGAGTGTGTGGGGGGGGTCAGTGTGTGTGTGTGTGTGGGGGTCAGTGTGTGTGTGGGTCAGTGTGTGTGTGGGTCAGTGTGTGAGGTGGTCAGTGTGTGTGTGGGTCAGTGTGTGTGTGTGGGACAGTGTGTGTGGATCAGTATGTATGTGGGTCAGTGTGTGTGTGTGTGTGTGTGTGTGGGTCAGTGTGTCTGTGTGTGGGTCAGTGTGTATGTGTGTGGGGGGGGTCAGTGTGTGTGTGTGGGTCAGTGTGTGTGTGGGTCAGTGTGCGTGTGGGTCAGTGTGTGTGTGTGTGGGTCAGTGTGTGTGTGTGTGTGGGTCAGTGTGTGTGTGTGGGTCAGTGTGTGTGTGTGCGTCAGTGTGTGTGTGTGTGGGTCAGTGTGTGTGTGTGGGTCAGTGTGTATGTGGGTCAGTGTGTATTTGGGTCAGTGTGTGTGGGTCAGTGTGTGTGTGTGTGGGTCAGTGTGTGTGTGTGTGGGTCAGTGTGTTTGTGTGTGGGTCAGTGTGTTTTTGGGTCAGTGTGTGTGTGTGGATCAGTGTGTGTGTGGGTCAATGTGTGGGTCAGTGTGTGTCTGTGGGTCAGTGTGTGTGGATCAGTATGTATGTGGGTCAGTGTGTGTTTGTGTGTGGGTCATTTTATAAATGCGCGTGTGGGTCAGTCTGTGTGGGTCAGTCTGTGTGTGGATCAGTGTGTTGGTGTGTGTGTGTGTGGGTCAGTATATATATGCGTGTGTGGGTCAGTCTGTGTGGGTCAGTCTGTGTGTGGGTCAGTCTGTGTGTGGGTCAGTGTGTGTGTGGGGGGGGTCAGTGTGTGGGTCAGTGTGTGTGTGTGGGTCAGTGTGTGGGGGTGTGTGTGTGTGGGTCAGTGTGTGTGTGGGTCAGTGTGTGGGTCAGTGTGTGTGTGTGGGTCAGTGTATATGTGGGTCAGTCTCTGTGGGTCAGTGTGTGTGTGGGTCAGTCTGTGTGTGGGTCAGTCTGTGTGTGGGTCAGTCTGTGTGTGGGTCAGTCTGTGTGTGGGGGTCAGTGTGTGTGTGGGTCAGTGTGTGTGTGTGGGTCAGTGTGTGTGTGTGTGTGTGGGTCAGTGTGTGTGTGTGTGTGTGGGTCAGTGTGTGTGGGGGTCAGTTTGTGTGTGTGTGTGGGTCAGTGTGTGTGTGTGTGTGGGGCAGTGTGTGGGTCAGTGTGTGTCTGTTGCACAGTGTGTGGGTCAGTGTGTGTGTGGGTCAGTGTGTGTGTGGGTCAGTGTGTGTGTGTGGGTCAGTGTGTATGTGTGTATGTGTGTGCCAGTGTGTGTGTGGGTCAGTGTGTGTGTGTGGGT